>NC_073254.2:25837500-26462500 GCF_029289425.2 Pan paniscus
GCTCCCTGCATGTGAGTGAGTGTAGGTGTTTTATGAGTTCGGCTGTTTTACCTGTAGGTGGACATAATCGTAGTCATCCATCCAGCTCCTCTCAGAACCATCACTGCTGCTACAGTCAGGGGCCTGCTCCTTGCTCAGGCCTGGGGGCAGTGCCTTGTTGTGGGCCTGGGCCTTGTGGTCACCAGGATGCAGCAGCTGCCCCTGGGAGCCACCGTGTGGGTACTCCGTTGAGTTCATGATGCTCTCCGGCCCGTTCTTCAGATGCAAGCTGCCAGGGCCGGGTCTGAAGAGGGCCTCTGCGTTGGTGTTGATGGTTGTGGTGAGCTGCTTGGCGTCATCGGGCACCGTCTTTGCCACCATCACAAACCGGTCCAGATCGTCACACTTGTTCTGGGGCTTGTTGATGGCCAAGATATTCAGGGACCAGCTGCACTCATTTAAGTCATGGCTGGTTTGACTCAGGATCTGGTGGGAGTCTTCGACTCGTTGCAGCTCCCGCTTCATCTTGTTGTGGAGGATGAGTTCCGGGAGGCAGGCAGCATTTGCAACAGCTCCCTTGACAAAGTGGAGGTACTCCTTCAGGAACAGCTCCACCTTGTCCACTGCTGTGCGTATCTCATTGATGTGTCTTTCCATATATCCGTAACACCGCCAGTCGGTAGTGACCAGTGCCATTAGGCTGGAGACACCCATCTCAAGGGCCTGCTGGAGCCGCTGAAGTCTCTCAATAGCTGTGTCTGGATCCAGTAAGAGCCTTTTGTCCTGAGCTGGGGAGGCTGACAGTGAGGACTCCTTGGAGGAGGTGGAAGACGTGGACATGTTACTCCGGGTGCTGCCTGTACTGGAGAAAGACAATCGGTTGATCCCATCCACCAAGTCCCGAGAGCCTTTAGCATCTGGCGGGTTATGCAGAGGGACATCATAAACACCATCCCTTTCTTGGGGGTTTGCTTTCTCACTGGTTTCTGCTGGTGGCTCAAGAAACTGAACGCCTCGGGGGACATCATATGCGTCGTTCTGAGAGCCCACTGACTGTCCGAGTTGCGGGGGTGGGTGATTCGGGGACAGGCTCTGGTGCCTTCGAGCCACCGGTTCTGCAGCTCCTGGAATGTCACAGTTGTATTTTACATGAAGGTCCTTCCCTGCTGGCTTGGTGCAGGTTGGAGGAATGTCATAAACCCCCTCCGGTCTGAGGTCCGGCCTTCCAGCTTGTCTCATGGGAGGGGGGAAGTCATAGTCTTTTTCCCTAAGCCCTGCTTCATCCCGGCAAGCAGAGGGCGGAATGGCATATACCTGCAAAGCAAGTAGAAAGCGAAACGCTATTTATTGAGTTGGTTCATGGGAACCTGTGGTCCCATGTGCTCAGTCCTATTTGCTGGCACTGTTTCGGTCGCCCTCCCCCGCCCCAATGTGAGGCACTTCCAAGGTTCCCCGCTATTCTGCTGTCACTTCCCTTGTCCTTTGCCAAGTGTGTCCAACCCCACGTTCTTGGTGCAGACTCGTATGTGCAACCCTCCTGGCTAAATTGCTCACCCCTGTGTTCCGGTCCTGTGTTTCTGACCACCTCCTGGGTATCCTTTCTCTGCTGATCTGTGCCGAGAGGCAGAGTAAGACCAGAGTTCTCCCCTGGTCTTTTCGGTTATCACACCAGCTGTGTGATGCTGAATGAGCTGCATAGGCGTCTGAAACACAGTCCCCTTGTCTGTAAAGTAGGGATTACTGTGCTTTCTGCGCAGGCATACCCCATAGGGTAACAGAGTGAGTCAAACGAGTTCACTCAAACATACACACTGAGGAAACTGTCAAACCCTCTACAGGCCAGGCGCGGCTCAGCCTGTAATCCCAGCACTTTGGGAGGCCAAGGTAGTAGGATCATTTAAGCCCATATGTTCAAAACAAGCCTGGGCAACATAGGGAGACACCGTCTCTACAAAAAATAAAATTTATCCAGTCATGGTGGCGTGCACCTGTGGTCCCAGCTACTTGGGAGCCTGAGGTGGGAGGATTGCTTGAACCTGGGAAGTAAAGACTGCAATGAGCTGTGGTTGCGCCACTGCGCTCCAGCCTGGGTGACAGAGCGAGACCCTGTCTCAAACAAAATGTAACAAAACAAAACAAAACCAACCCTCTACAAATATATATTAGTACTTGCCAAACTGATCTAATTATCTTCCCTGCCAAAGGGTTATCCTTATTGGCCACCTAGTGCTTTTTAGTTGGGGCTCCTCAATATGAAGTCCCTAGAGCTATCTTTAATTAGTGCCTTTCCTTTTTTGCTTCCTTCCTTTGCTCTCACCAAGACTACATTTTCCCCTTTTGGGTTTGCCTTTCTTGTTTTATTCCAGTGAACTACTTACCCACCCTCCCAACCCTGCACCCCCCGACACACAGACACACACACACACTCACACTCCTCTTTGCTGCTTTGTAGTCACTCACTTACCCCTTTTGTAGGCGGGATATCATACACCCCTTGAGGTTTTATCTCTCCCACTGGAACTGAAAACACAGGGCCTTTTGCTGATGAGGGAGGGATGTCGTATACCTGAAGAGAAACCCGTGAGTTACCCAGAATGGAAATGTCTTATACTTGTCATTTTTTATGCTCCTAAGCACTTAATTATGGATTTATTTACCAGGTTATGTGCAAGCTTGATCTTTGGCAGTGCTCCATGTTATAACAGATTTATTGCCTTTTTAAAATACATTTTATGGTTTTTAACTTACATTTAATATAAAAATGATTTTGGCCAGGCACAGTGGCTCACGCCTGTAATCCCAGCACTTTGGGAGGCTGAGGTGGGCAGATCACAAGGTCAAGAAATCGAGACCATCCTGGCCAACATGGTAAAACCCCATCTCTACTAAAAATACAAAAATTAGCTGGGTGTGGTGGTGCACACCTGTAGTCCCAGCTACTTGGGAGGCTGAGACAGGAGAATCGCCTGAACCTGGGAGGCAGAGGTTGCAGTGAGCTGAGATCGTGCCACTGCACTCCCAGCCTGGTGACAGAACAAGACTCTGTCTCAAAAAAAAAAGATCTTATGTGAAATATGTACACTGTCTGTACTTTAAAGTGTAGTTTAAATTTTCTACTTTCCGGCTGGGCGCGGTGGCTCACACCTGTAATCCCAGCACTTTGGAAGGCCGAGGTGGGCAGACCACTTGCAGTCAGGAGTTCAAAACCAGCCTGGCCACCATGGCAAAAGCCTGTCCCTACAAAATACAAAAATTAGTCAGGTATGGTGGTGTGTGTGCCTGTAGTCTCAGCTACTTGGGAAGCTGAGGCAGGGGCAGGAGAGTTGCTTGAGCCTGGGAGGTGGAGGTTGCAGTGAGCTGAGATAGAGCCACTGCACTCCAGCCTGGGCAACAAAGTGAGATTCTGTCTTAAAAAAAAAAAGAAAAGAAAAAAGAAAAATCTACTTTCTGAAGCAAAATTGTAGAAGAACATAAGCTCTCTTGGGTGAAATACTAGGATTTCCTGATAAAGCAAATCCAGAAAACATAATTTAAATAGCATTGGCTAAAGTGGCTACTGGGTAGTCAACCTAAATAAAGCTTCATATGACATATATTAATACGTAATTTGTGAACTCCCTTTTCTCTACAGCCCTGAAGGAACACTACCCTTAGAAGCGCTTCTCCTCTTGTGACCATGTTCTGGTACTCACCCCTTGAGTGGTATGAGAAGGAGGGATATCATAGACGTCCTTTTGGTATCTGGATGGGTACTCGTATACGTAGCCATGGCCTGTCCTCACGGGGGTTATCACCTGTGGGAGAGAAGGCACAGAGGTGTAAATTTCCAAGCCTGAGTCCTTGAATCTCCTTGCCTCCTAACTAAGCACTCATCCCTCAACTCTCCCTCATAAAAAGATAGAAAGAAACCGAAGAAAGAAGACACAACAGGAAGGAGACAAGTAGACACCACATTAGTAAACTTTTTTTTTTTTTTGAAATGGAGTTTTGCTCTTGCTCCCCAGGCTGGAGTACAGTGGCACAATCTCAGCTCACAGCAACCTCCGCCTCCCGGGTTCAAGTGATTTTCCTGCCTCAGCATCCTGAGTAGTTGAGATTACAGGTGCATGCCACCACGCCCAGCTAATTTTTTGTATTTTTAGTAGAGACAGGGTTTCATCATGTTGGCTGGTCTCAAACTCCTGACCTCAGGTGATCCACCCACCTCAGCCCCCCAAAGTGTGGGGATTACAGGTGTCAGCCACTGCATCTGGCCCAGGTTAGTAAACTTTTAAATCCCTCTTGAATCCCAATGAGAAAAAAAATCCCTAAAATATCTCTATCACCCTTAATTGTGATCATCTCAAAGTTCATCAGATAGAGTTGATGCACTGCAAGCATATTTCTAAAATATACTTTAAGGGATACTTGTGTGTAACTTATGAAAGTCCTAGAGGAGCATTTTGCATCAAAGTACCGCATACTGAAATTTGCTTTAAGGCTCTGAAACGATTTGTAAAATGAATAATGCAAATAGAGTTTAGCCACTTAAAATTCCTCTCATGCCTTCCTCAGTATGCCTCTTCATTGGACATTATTATGATGATTATAACTGTAATTCCACGGGTCACCAGAGTACTTTTACAAAGCCAATGCTCAAACTGTGCTGTCCTTAGAAACCTCTGGAAGCTTTCATTCTAACTTATCAAACAAACAAAATACTGAGTCAGGGAGGCACCAGGAACAGAGTTCAGGTCTCCTGACCTCTGGTCTCTAATCATTTTCCCATTTCCACCAGGAAAGAAAACATCCCCAACAGTACCTACGTCAAGGGATATCAGAAGTCAAATAGCGTTCATCACGATGCTGGCATCTGGAACCAGTGCCAATAAAATGAATCTTACCTAGCAGCCTCCTGTTTTCATATCTACATACTTCATTGGTGTGCTAAGCACCAGCAAAAAATTATTTGAACTTAACTCATTTTGAAATATATGTAATAGTCCAAGGGCTTCTAAACGCCCAGGGTCTTGTTTCTGCCTAACCCCCACCCTTTGAGTCATTGAGTGCCCATCTCAAGCGTTGCCCACGACATCTTCGAGGAGAACAGACATTGCAAATGAGGAAGAGTTGGTTGTTCCCTAAGAAACCGTCAACTTTTATCCTTTCTCTGAAGTGAAAACTCTGGCATCAGGCTGCCTACAAAACTATGTGAAAAATGCTCCACGTCCATCTTATGCTGAAATGGGTGGAACTCAGCCAAATGCACCAATGCCCTTCTCCCCAGGCGCTCTCAAAATGCCTGAGTTCAATTTGGCTTTAAATCTCTAGTGCTTACAACTGATTGTTTCTTGCAATGAAGTAAAAGAGATTAGTATGCACTCAAAATTTCCATCAAGTCTCTCCACTGTCTTGGGTTTAAAAAAGGAACCTATTGCTTTGAGGTCTGTTGGCATGGAGCATACGGAACCACTTTATAGAATGGCCACTGTATTGTGCATAGCAAACCTTCCTTTTTAAAGCAGGATGCCCTTTGCTAAAGAAAAACACACTGTGTTCCTAATGCCCTTATATGATTGTTTTTTTTTTTACTCGCTATTGTCCAGGAGAGAAATGAAGATCTCCCCTTAGTCTATTTCATCAGCCCCTCTACTTAGAGCGCTGTCTTGGCTTTATCATAGCACCTGCTCATAGTGCAGCTTTTGTTCAGCTTAAAAGTGTCCAAGAGTGGATTTTATCCAAGGTTGCCAACTTAGCAATAATGCTAATGGAAAACCAAGGCTAAGTCCAGCTTAACTGTTCATCTTTCGTTTAAAAAACAGAAGGGGGCATGTTGGGTGCAGTGGCTCATGCCTGTAATCCCAGCACTTTGGGAGGCCAAGGCGGGAGAATCACCTAAGGTCAGGAGTTGGAGACCAGCCTGGCCAACATGGTGAAACTCCGTCTTTACTAAAAATATAAAATTAGCCGGGCGTGGTGACATGTGCCTGTAATCCCAGCTACTCGGGAGACTGAGGCAGGAGAATCACTTGAATTCGAGAGGCGGAGTTTGCAGTGGGCTGAGATCTTGCCACTGCACTCCAGCCTAGGCAAAAAGAGTGAAACTCTGTCTCAAAAAACAAACAATCAAACAAACAGGCTGGGCGTGGTGGCTCACGCTTGTAATCCCAGCGCTTTGGGAGGCCAAGGATCGCGGATCACGAGGTCAGGAGATCGAGACCATCCTGGCTAACACAGTGAAACCCCATCTCTACTAAAAATACACAAAATTAGCCAGGCATGGTGGCGGGCACCTGTAGTCCCAGCTACTTGGGAGGCTGAGGCAGGAGAATGGCGTGAACCTGGGAGGAGGAGCTTGCAGTGAGCCGAGATCGTTCCACTGCACTCCAGCCTGGGCGACAGAGAGAGACTGTCTCAAAACAAAACAAAACAAACAAACAAACAAAAAACCCAGAAGGGGATTGGGAGCTAGAGTGGGTGGCGTTGGTGTCTGAAAATAGCACTAGGTGACATATAAACACATAGCACGACCTCAGAAAAGGAAGGCAGAGTCACCGCTAAAGTGTTTCCTTGCCTTTGTGGATCTTCCCTGGCAGAAAGCGCTAATGCTTCCCGGTATTTAACATTTCACTTCCTGACAAATGTCACAGAACCCCAACTTGCTCTCTCTTTCTCATTTAGAGGATGCCTGTGGTCATCTGGTTTTTTGAAACTCTGCATTCCAAACCAGTCATTTTCCTTGTTTATGCATTCAAAGAAACAGATGGCGAAAACCACAGGGGGAAAAAGTCAACCAAATACAGCACCCCCTGCCCGCCACCACCGATTCCAGCCTTCCTGACGTTACCATCTAATTCACGTTGGTCCACAAATGGCATTTAAATGGGACCAGGATGCAAAATGCTGGTCCCATTTAAATGCCAAGTCCAGTGCAGCAATCCGCATTGTGACGTATGGAAGATCAGGGAGCTGGAAGTCTTCTACTTTTGGACATTCTCTGCCTCGACCTGCTGCTTGGGTCACTTTCATGCCAATTGTGTGTTCTCTCCTCGGAGGAAAAGTGCTGACTGAGCTGTACCTTACAAAGTCTCCAGTTTTGTGGTTCATTAAGGCTTTTTCTTGCTGCTTGACATAAGTACACAAAAACCTTCCAACGATCTCTCCTCATTCCACCTCCCAGAACTGCTGAATTTCAGCCGAAGACGCACACCAAGGTCTGGTTAAGGGGACCTCAAGTTTGGAAGAATTCTCCTAGGCATTTGTTCGGTGAGGCATTAAAGGAATTGCTACACAAAGGACATTTTTAAACTAATTTTCTCAATGAAATCAAGTCAGGTTTTTCATTTCCTTTCCCCCTCTGTTTGCTTTTTTTTTTTCTACATTCCTTTCATTCTATGCATTTATTTATAGTTACAAAGGCTTAGCCTTTGGAATTACCAAACTGACCTCTTAATTCATTAGTGTTGCCAGGAAGGGGGCTGAATTGTGAGGTCTCCTGGGGCTCTATGATCCAATGCTACTGCAACTGCTTTCGTGATTACCCGGCACAGGATTTGCACTTTCCATATGTGGATTTTCTGTCCCTAGGAGGAATCCAACCTTTCTCAGATGTTAGTATACCATTCTCAGTAACTAACGGGAGGGTCCAAGACAGAGACTTTGAGAAGAGCTATGAAGCCGAGAAGGGCAGATTGCAGACATTTAGAAAAGGAAGAATCCATTTAATACATCTCCAAGTCTGGGTCCTGGCAGGATAGGATCAAAAGCCCAAAGACTGGCGTTATGTTAGTTCTCTAATTAATCTGCTTACATAAAAACAAGGAAACAAACTCGAATTGCCCCACCCCACACTTTGATGGTGTTTGATCCACACTGTTTTGAGTCTCAGATCCTGGCAGCATGAGTTTCTGGAGATGCTTTTGACACTTTCATGCCTCATAATTTTGAAAGCCATGTATGCTGAAATTTTAAAGAAGAGGGTCTGTGTTTGGGTAGCAGAGAGAGATAGGGAGGTCTGAGAACCAACATGATGACAGTCAGCAAGTTGGATGAGAGGCCCTTGGGATTCTTTCTGATGTTTCTGCATCTGTGTTCCCTGAGCTGGTACCTATAGCAGAGCAAGGGTCCTATACTCAGATGCTCACGGACCGAGCAAGCAGGGTGTAGGGAAGAAACAAGCCAGGCTTTGGTGCCGGGGAGACAGAACTCCTTCTACCGAAACAGGGAAGACATTGCGCCCTGTGTTGCCAGATCTTTCACGTTTTCAGAAGCCAGAAATTTGGAATTTTATGTGAAACCTGGTTTTCAAAATTGACTTAAATTTTAAAAACAGTGTCTTGGCCAAACTAAACGCGTCTTTGGCCTCCGGGCTGCCAGTCTTTGCCTTCATCTGTGTATTTTTGCCCTCCTTCCTCTTGGAAATCTTCTGAAGGCAGGGACCCCAGGGTCTGCACCAACTCCCTCCCTTGGCGAGAACTGAGCTGTCCATTTCCACAGATGCCCTGCACGCCCACACCTCTGTGCCTTCATCCATGCCATGTCCTTGTCTGAGATGCTCTTCTTTATTTCCTCATATTCAAACTTTAATTGATTTTCAAGGCCAGGCTAAATGCCTTTCCCCCACTAAGCCCTTCCCAAACAGATAATATGTCTCTATCCTTGGAACTCCCTGAGCCAGTGATCCACACATCTCTAACGGCACTTTTCACTTGTGGTTTGACGGTCTTGATGCATCTCATCTCTTCTTCCAGCATTTTAAAGTCAGAGATCATTCCCTCTTCATTTAAATATAAACCACAGGGCCTAGTACAGTGCCTAGCAGAGTAGGTCTTGCATAATCTATTGAGTGATACATTAATCAACTAAAGGAAAACTGAAGGCTATTAAGCAAGATGGCGTGAGGTCTGCCAGTACAGAATAAGCTTGGTTTCCAGGTAAGCCAGCTCTGGGTTAAGTAGAACCCATGGGATATGGGGCAGAACAGTGCCCTATCAGCCATGCATGGTAATGTTGGGCAAGAGAGGGAGCCAAGAAGGCAAGGGAATGTTAGGTGAAGTTGAGAAATCAGAAACCGTAGAAGAATGCACCCCAAGTTGGGTGAAGCCACTATTGGCGGGCAAGGAGGGCTGCTGGATGGTTTCCTTTTCCCCAGTTGAGCTCGTATGTGACATGAACACCTGGGTTCTTCTTAACCACAAGCCAGAAACATGTGGGGGAGTGTTTTGGAAAAGGGAAACCAAAACAAACCCTGCTTTTTACCTCAACATCAGAAGGAACATACGCTTGCTGTAGTTCTGGGGATGTGTGATAGGCTCGTTTATGAGAAGCTGTGTGCCAGAGGCCATGGCCCCACTGGGTCTTTTTCTGTTGCTTATTGGAAGAATTAGGTCTGAAGAGGGAAGTAATTGACAAACAGAAGCTGGACTCAGGCAGAGCTGGATCTAAATCCCGGTTCTACCACTCACAAGCTATGAGAACCAAGGTTCCATTCTAAGCCTGTTTTCTCATAGGTAAAATAGAAATTATACTTCCCTCATAGGCTATATGAGTATTAAATGAGATCAAGTGCATAAAGTACCTGTCATAAAGCCATAATAAGCCTTAGCTATTGTTATTGTTATTGTAATTGTCACCTAGGCTATATAGATTTTACCTTTTGACTTTGACTTCCAGAAATCATGGACTAGGTAATTGAGATTAACCATCTTGCTGAAGACAACTTAAAAAAATGAAGAAAAGCTAGGAAAGATCTTTTTTTTTTTTTTTTTTGCGACAGAGTCTCGCTCTGTCGCCCAGGCTGGAGTGCAGTGGTGAGATCTCGGCTCACCGCAAGCTCCGCCTCCTGAGTTCACGCCATTCTCCTGCCTCAGCCTCCCGAGTAGCTGGGACTACAGGCACCCGCCCACTGCGCCCGCCACCGTGCCCAGCTAATTTTTTGTATTTTTAGTAGAGACGGGGTTTTACCATGTTAGCCAGGACGGTCTCGATCTCCTGACCTCGTGATCCGCCCGCCTTGGCCTCCGAAAGTGCTGGGATTACAGGCGTGAGCCACTGCGCCCAGCCGAAAAGATCTTCTTAATAGTGTCAAGAGTTAAAGGATAATAAAGAATTACTAGGTCAAACTTTGGGAGAAGAGTTAATAGAGGTGAGATTGCTTTTCAAGCCTGGGGGCATTTGCTATTTTTTGCTGATCTGAAACTGGTGCCTGGGAGGCTGTGCTGGGTTTTCTACAGCTTCTTTGGGTAAGGGGGAACATTGGACTATAGGGCTCACCAAGGTAGGGACCCCAAACCACCCCCGACTTTGGGTTGGAAACCTAAGGACTGTATCCAAAATAAGGATTAACTGGAAGTAAACCCACCCTTGCACAGGCTGAAGACATCAGGGTTGCCAGAACAGCTCAAAGCATGGAATCAGGTGTATGCTTGCCTATGAGGCTGGCAGAAGGAAACAAAATTCTCTCTGGAGGCAGAGAACATCTTTATAGGCTTCACATTATTTCTACAAATGTACTGAAAATACAATGCCCCACATACAATCAAAGATAAACAGGAATTCAGGGGACAAGACAACAGGAACAAGACAAGCAACAGTCAATTCTTGCTTTCTAATGTGATAAGAATGTTGTGTGTCTTAGTAATCACAGATCTCAAGGCTATTTCCTTTCAAAATGTTTTAGGATCAAATCATGGGAGAAATGAAGATTTAATCATTCCTAAATTTAAGTCAGATAGAAAGAAATCAATCTTTAGGAATGTATAGTGCTCAAAATGAGATCTACGAGGCAGTGAGAATTTCAAACCAAAGCAGCAAATGGTAAGAGACAGTGGTCCTTGATGATCATCTGTAGAGTTCTTGGGGTTACTGTTTTCTGCTGTTCGTATCAGTATTGGCATTATTACGGCTATCACCAGAGCAGCTCAAGACACGCCAATGGGAAACCCCAGGAGAAAATGTGTTTTTCCAAGTCTAGGAGATGAAGATATTTATCCAAGAGAAAGACGGCAAGGCTTCAAACTCAGGACACTTTATTAAAATGCTCATCAGATGAGATCTTTTGAGTGGAGGTTCACAAGCTGGTTTGTTTAGAGGCTGTCACTAAGAAATAGGACACTTGCCCATCTCTCTGGAACACCTAGAGACAAAGCATTTTCTGTCAAGACAAGTTCTGCTCACATTGTGTCACTTGTTCAAGGTCTCAGCAAGTCTCCTTGGGGGCACTTCTTTCCTTGGGCATCCACTTCACCTCCTTAATGCAGAGCTGGCTAGGTGCCTGGGATGGGACAGAGCAGTGGCAGCAGAGGCCATGTGGTCAGAACTTCAACTTCTCAGCTGCATGCTGCTAGCTCAATGGAGCACTAAGGGAAGCGGGAAGGGAGCAGATGGCTGCCACTCACAAAGGCCAATCCCCCTCCCCACAGCAATCCTCATATCCACCATGTTTTGCTATGTTTCCTTCTGATGCCAGCCCTGTGGGTCACCCACCCACCTACTTATCATGATTTCTCATCTCTCCCCTCACAACACTGTCTTGTTTTGACTACTTCCCTCCTTCCATGTGCTGCTAGCAACCCTAAGTAAGAACAAAGCAGTAAAAAAACGAAGCAGAAAAATCCTACTCTTTCAAAGGAAGAGTTGGGTAGAGTGGATGAGAGACAGAGGGATGGGATGGAGAGGAGACTGGGTAACTTCACTAGTTAGTCATGCTCTAGTGACTTATTATTATTTATACTTCTACATTATCTATCTGTGTCTATCTTTGTATGCATCAAAATTTTAAAAATTACAAATATATATATTTTATCATTTTAACAAGATTTTAAAAGATAATAAGAAATATTACTTGAAAGGTTTTCTTTTAAGAGAATGATGGGACACAGACCTGTTCTAGATTCTATGTCCCGTGATTCCTCTGAGTCTAAGTCTCTACAATCCAAAGTAACATTACAAATAGCCTGAATTGTGCAATCCTTTGCCTCCAATATAGAGATAGTGACTTGATTATTGACCAGTGGAGTTTACCCATGAATTTAGTAGAGTACTAATGTGTGGAGTCAGCTTCTTGTGTCCTTCCCTAATGCCTAGTCAGGAGATAGGTAACCCAGGATGTGCTCAGGAAATAACAATGGGTAATTGATGAGAAGTTAAAAAGTGTCCCCGTGCTGTAATGATTACAGATTTATAACCTCACCATTCACAGTACCTACGATTCTCTGAATTTAAAAGTAGGTTTTACTAAGTAACAGCCATGTATTTGCACTTTTCTTGGCATATGTGGGAAGTAAAATTTGACTGCTTCCTGTCTATCTCTAATTCCTCCCCAGCCGCTGATTTATTTATATTATCTCTCTTTGCGTTTCATGAATTAACAAGAGTGTTTAGCTTTCCAAAACTGCCTGTTGGAAAGGACTTCTTTCACTTAAATGCCCTTGAAAAGCATTAACAGAGCTACCACAGTATTTATTAGACTTTATAATAACCTCTTTGTCTTAAATGAACTATTTGATCCCTTCCCTTTAAAGAAAACCTTAGGAAAAGAAACATTACCATTATCACTGCCTGCCCATTAGAACTGGGATCCAATTTTCAGAAACTGTAAAGCTACAGAGGTTTGCCTGTTTAAAATCCAAGAGTACTAGTTGCTTTTCTATGGCCAGAAGAAAAGCCACATGTTGCCTACCCTGGATTTATTAATTCTCTGTAAATTCATTCTGCCCAGCTTGGGTGTAGCAGTGAGCTCATTTATTTACTTGCATAGCAACAATATAATGAAAACTGAGTCTGGCCTTAAAAATACACCCTCGTAAGCCATGTCCAAGGTTAACTCTTCCAAATGCTTCTCTGGTGCTCATGAAGTTTTTCCCCATGTATTTTTCGAGGTGAATTACTTTCTTTCAAAGTCGTTCTGATGCCTGATTTTATGCCAGAACTAAACCTTTTGCTAGCCACATCTAAATCACAGCCAGCTTCTTTCCCCAATGAGGAAAAAGTCACAAGTGGAAGCTCAGAAGTGGAGCAGTGGTGCTCCTGGGTCACTTTCATTTGACACAGCATTGGGCAGCAAACCCGCTCAATGGAAACAGTGCCCCTATTGTTAAGCCCCTAGCATGTCTCCCCTGCTGCTTTCAGGAAGCTCTTTGTGTAGCAAGTGCTAAAGCAATATTTAGTTATAGAGTGACCAAGCACCAGCGAGCAGCTAGAAGCATTTAACATGAAAGAACACGACGGGAAATGACGTCTGGGTTTCACAAGTGGTTGAGGTCTTTCTCAGAACAATGCCAAATACAAGCCTGTGACAAGTTGGATACAGCAAAGCCATTTTTTTTCTGTCTCATGGACTGAAATGTTCTTTGAATGAAAACTATAAAAAAGCACAAGTATTTTGGCTCTTTTGATGTCCAAATAAATTCAACAGGACTCTGAGCACTACATCTAGATTGGGAAATGGATTATAGAGAGATGCCCACAGACTGGCCTAAGGGGAAAGGGACTGTGAAGAGGAGGTGAGAGACGAGAATTTTGGGACCCAAATGCCGATTGGTATCATTTCTTCCTAAAGAGGAGAACGCTCAGGTTTAGTTGGAAGAAAGGATGCAGTGGCTGATGGGGCAAACCACTCACAAGGCAGAACTCGGTGCCAGCTCTGAAAGTAGTTGTCGTGTCCAGAGACAACAGGCCTAAAACGTCTTCTCCAAAATCCAAGAGGATTACATAGGGGAAAATGGGCAGAAAACAATGAGTTCCAGGATGAAGTGCTTTCTTAGCTCTTGGTAACAAAACAGGGATGAGAGTGCTCCTTAATGGGGAACTCTGGAAGTTTTTTTGGGTACAGGACCCAGGTCTGTCAAACACTGATTCTTACTGGCTCAGCACACTCCAGTCCCTGCCTCCTTGTGTCCCTGCCTGCTCCTGCTGTCTTTTGGCATAGCTCTGTCTTCCAAAGGGCACTGTGGTTCTGGATGGGATGGTGGGCTGGATCCTAAAGGAAGAGTAGGAAAGATCTGCAAAAACTTAAGGGTCAAGTTGAAATTTATAATCAATGCTTGAGTATCTTTTCTTTAAAAAAAAAAAAACTCTTGATGTCAGGCCGTTTTTATTAAACTGTTAAAGTGATTCTGAGAAAGAATCAGATAAGGATATCTGGATCATAAAATTTTAGCAAAGATCATTAGAGATAATCTAGCGTCACTTGCCATTTCACAGTTGAGGGAACTAAAGTGGAGTTAGTTACTCAGGCTATTAATGACAAAGAAGTGAAGGAGACCCTTGGTTAGCTGGGCCAGCAGTGCAGCGGTATACGTTTCTCAATGCCCTGCGGCCTACGCTAGCAATACATGTTAGACATTTTCCAGAAATTTACTACTTTTCTAATTTCACAAGTAAATACTCTCAAAGAAAGTTACTTCCTTATATGACAGCCACAACTTGAAAGCTGGGTAAGTTGTGTTTTGGGAGGTGCCCCCACCTGGTTAAATGAAGTTACCCATTTGAAGGAATTTGAAGTCATTTGGAAAGACAGTCTTAGGCCAGGCGTGGTGGCTCACACCTATAATCCCAGCACTTTGGGAGGCCGAGGTGGGCAGATCACGAGGTCAGGAGTTCGAGACCAGCCTTGCCAACGTAGTGAAACTTTGTCTCTACTAAAAATACAAAAATTAGCCAGGCATGGTAGTGCGCACCCATAGTCCCAGCTACTCGGGAGGCTAAGGCAGGAGAATCACTTGAACCCAGGAGGTGGAGGTTGTGGAGCCGAGATTGTGCCACTGCACTCCAGCCTGGTCAACAGAGGGAGGGTCCGTCTCAAAAAAAAAAAAAAAAGAAAAAAGAAAGAAAAGAAAAGGAAAGAAAAGACTTTTCCGTGTGGCAGAGAAAGCCAACATAGCAACGTTCTCAGTGGTACTGGAGTCTAGACATCACCCTAGTGACCTGGTCAGGACTCCTGGATCAGCCCACTCTGAAACTGCCCACTACAGCTAGGTGGGGGGAACTTCCAAGCTCCTTAATTCAGATTCCCTCAGTATTGAGGCTACTCCCTGGACCTGAGGTGGGAGCCCTGGGCAGCAACTTTAATTCATCCTGGCCAACAGGGTATGATTTAGCGCCCAAATTGCTAATGAGGTGTCCAAATATGCCTTCTTCTTTAAGGGCTTGGCAATATCATCCTTCAGCCGGGATGTAAAAATCATTAGCATTGGAGTCAGACAGACGTGGGCTCAAATATCAATCCTGCCTCTCACTGGAGGCAGCAAGTTAACTTCAGCAAGTGAATTTCCTTCTCAGACCTCAGTTCCCTCCTCTGAACAGCAAATGCTGTGAGGTGCACCTCACGAGGCTGTGGAGAGGATCAGGTGGTAGTACCTCTATGGGATCCCTAACATGGAGCCAAGGCTCAAGGCGCCTTGGGGTCACCCCCACTTTAGTTCTAACGCTATCTTGCAAAATGAGACGGAAGCATGGGGTAATGACACCAGTGAAGGCTGCACATTCAATTGGTAGTGACTTTGAAAACAAAAACTATTCCAATAAATAACTGGTTTAAGTGTGCCATGCTTTAAGAAAACCAAGTATTACAAAAATTAATCAAATAAATCAGAGGCGATTGTGGCATTGCTAAAGGCTTCTTTGCTTCAAAAAACTGATATACTGTAGGATCCCTTTAAAGAGAGGACTCCTTGGCACTCTTCAAATGTTACTGGAGTTACATCCTACTTTTTTTTTTTTTTTTGAGACAGAGTTTTGCTCTTGTTGCCCAGGCTGGAGTGCAATGGCGTGATCTCAGCTCACTGCAACCTCTGCCTCCCAGGTACAAGCGATTCTCCTGTCTCAGCCTCCCAAGTAACTCGGATTAACAGGCATGCACCACCATGCCCGGCTAATTTTTTTTGTATTTAGTGGAGAGGGGGTTTCATGGTATCAGTCAGGCTGGTTGCAAACTCCTGACCTCAGGTGATCTACCCACTTCGGCCTTCCAAAGTGCTGGAATTACAGGCATGCGCCACTGCGCCCGACCTACATCCGACTTTTGAGGAACACACATTGTCCTATGTGAGTGGCACTGACACACTTTAAACAGGAGCAGCACATCTCTCTAGAAGTTATCTTGACAACGTTTAAGGCACAGCTAGTTGTAATGAAGTGCTTTTGATTGCTGACAGTTTCTAGTTCTGCATTTTGCACAATGTAGTCAAGCAAGTCTTTTTTTAAAGATTTGTACAACCAGGCCGGGCGTGCTGGCTCACGTCTGTAATCCCAGCACTTTGGGAGGCCGAGGTGGGCAGATCACCTGAGATCAGGAGTTCGAGACCAGCCTGACCAATATGATGAAACCCCGTCTCTACTAAAAATACAAAAATTAGCCAGGCAAGGTGGTGGGCACCTGTAATCCCAGCTACTTGGGAGGCTGAGACAGGAGAATCGCTTGAACCTGGGAGGCGGAGGTTGCAGTGAGCCAAGATTGCGCCACTGCATTCCAGCCTGGACAACAAGAGTGAAACTCCATCTCAAACAAAAAAAAAAAGATGTGTTCAACGAATATTGTTTATCATGAAATTAAATAAATTTATTCTGTTTTCTCTCTCTCACAAATACAGTGTTCTCCTACTTAGCCAGACATCATATTAAAGCAGTCTCTTACCTCTTCACTCTGATAAGCACAGTCATTTAGCATGAAATCATTGAAAAAGGAGGGTTAACCTCTGTTTGCTTTGGTGTGGGTTTATAAGAAGTTACTAATGCACTCTTAGAAATATGCATTATCTATAAACTTTAGAACGAAGTGCAACTGAGTTTGAAGGCTTTGGCACTGGCCAAACAAAAAGGACCTTTGTTAATTTTTAAGGAGGGGTGTTAGAGTTTGCTCATTGCTTTGGCTTGGGTGACTTGTCTGAGAAAAGATACTTCTCATTTTCAAAGTGAGCTCATAAAGTCCTGCCCTTCAAGTGCTGAATGACCTCCAGTTTTGTGTAATGTTAAAATGTATCTTGAAACTTCAGGGGTGACATTTTAGATGGCAAGTACAGTTCTCTGCATAGCCCCAAAACCCATGTATCGAGGCAAACAATTCATATACATTAGGATTATCTTTATGTAGAAATGTACAATTCTGGAACATAGTTGTACTTTATTGATTTATAAATGAGGAAACCGAAGTACCCTCTGCCCTAGGAGTATTTTTTGGGTGTGTACGTATTTTGTGTGTGTATAGGCAAGGAACAGGAGAAAGTGAGGTGAAGTCAGAATTTAACTTTTCTGGAAGCTTTCATTTCCTCTAAACCTATTTTTTGCTTGTTGTTAGACAAGTCATGCTGCTAATATATAGCACTTAGTTGGCTAGTATCTGAGTGTCGCTCTGGGCAACCAGATTGCACAATGCCTCAAATTCCAATAAGGGAAGTCCTTGTTCCTTAGCCAACAGCTTATGGGTGTCTGTGTGTGTGTATGTGTATGTACGTGTATGTGTGTAATTTGTGATGACTCAGTGTCTAGGAAGGTACAAACATTGTAGCTAATCTATTTCTGTTTCTTACATTACCTTTCAGGAATGGGCCTGGAAGACCTGGCTAAAACCTTTGAATCATTTCCTGCCAACATTTGGCCATGACCCATTTTGGAAGGTAGAAAATGGTCCTTAAAGATGATGTTATAGGATCTTGGTAAATCTGAATATTACTTCAGTTTTCCAAGTGCCACCTCAAAGCAATACTTACCCCAGTCCAGACCATCACACACATTGCAATGGCAGACCATTCCATTTTTAAGAAGCCCTTGAGATCAATGGAATATACAACATATTCTGGGACCATAGAGAAGGGAGAAACTGCTGGGTTGCAGAGAGGAAGCTTCATGAAGGGGATGAACCTTGGAGTGGGTTTTAAAGAATGGATAGGAGTTCACAGGGAAAATAGAAGGGAAAGGCATTCTAGGTAAATCATAACATATGCAAAGGAAGTTCTGCCACTCAGTAGAAAAAGTTAGGCCAGGCGCAGTGGCTCATGCTTATTATCCCAGCACTTTGGGAACCTGAAGCGGGCATATCACCTGAGGCCAGGAGTTCAAGACCAGCCTGGCCAACATGGCAAAACCCCGTCTCTACTAAAAGCACAAAAATTAGCCAGGCTTGGTAGCGCATGCCTATAGTCCCAGCTACTAGGCAGGCTGAGGAATGAGAATCGCTTGAACCCAGGAGCCTGAAGTTGCAGTGAGCCAAGATGGCGCCACCGCACTTCAGCATGGGTGACAGAGCGAGACCCTGACTCAAAAAAAAAAAAAAAAAAGTCTAGTTTTCCTCCTTAGGTGACCACAGAGGAGTTAACTAATCTTGTCTAAATTGGGCAAAATGCACAGAAGTTAAACTCTCAGATAAGCCCTTCTTTACATCACTCATGCTTTGCATCAAGGTGCTCATTGATTGTGTATGAATAGTTACCCTTACAGGACACAGGCAGTGACATTCTGAAAGGTCTTTCAGCGAGGGAAATGACTGTATATAATCTGACACCTCTCATACCAGATGGTAATGAGCTGAACCATGGGATTCGAGCAGCAGCGTGTGAGGGTGGATGTGTGATAAGATCAGAACCACCTTTCAGTTAATTAAAGGTTAACTCTAATTTAACACTTTGATTCTTGCTTCCACCTGTTCATTAGTTCACTGGGCTGCTATCTGTGGGCTGATGCTCTACCAAGTGCTCAGCCTACAGCAGTCAGGAGGCAGCCATGGCCCCTGCGCTGATGGAGCTTGTAATTTAGCCCCAAACTGATCTTCAGAAAGAGGTACAACAAATAGTTTCAGCAGTTAGAATAAAAGCGACACATCCAAAGAAAAATCAGAGAAGCACATATAATTTTCCATGCAGATCAACTGTGAAATGGATGAACTCAGGTAGCAATTTCACTGATCTTTGAAGCAGAGAAATGAGACTATTTTAGATCTTTTTAGGCTTTTGGTTTTGAACATTTGTAGATTTCATTTACCCCAAACCATAATCCCGTATTAAGTAGAATTTTTGCTGTTAAAAATTGAAAACTTTTTTCTTCCTTTATAATTCAGTTTTTCAAATTATTCGACTATGAGTAACTTATTTAATTTAGGATTGCCTGTGGGTTCTTGGCAATCACGATGCATATTTAGAAATCTTTGCAAAGTGAGAAAAATATAACCTACATATTGTTTTCTAATATGATGAAATAGTTATAAGCCCTAAATAAAACAATTAATGGGGCAGACATGATATGGTTTCCTAGACATTGACCTAAATGTTTATTAATTTCTATTTTGCAGTTTTTGTGTTTCATATTTTGGAGTCAAAAGATCTTTTATTCAGCTCCCAAACATTCTTATAGGCACTGGGCATGTTGCCTACAACGCCTAATGGATAAAACAGCCCTGTGCACAAAACACAGAGTGAAAAAGACCAATGAAATTAAGTAAAGGTGTCAGCGTATATGGTTTTCAGATAACTTGGAGAGTTTTTTTCCACCCTTTGCAGAATTCTTGCAGAACCAAAGAGAAAGCCACACACTCAAAAAACACAGCATATGTGTTAGCAAGAAAGCACTTGTACCTTTGGTGTGTCGTAAGAAACACAACAGGGCTGATGTAGTAGGAAATAAACTCTGAGAAAGGAAACACAAGGTGAGGGGAATGCATTCTTTTAAGCCCCTGCCATGCTAAGCACTGAGCCAGGGACTTTCTATGTACGCTTCCGTTTAATTCTCACGACAGCCTATGAAGTAGTTAGTATCATTCCCATTAAACAGATGAAGAAACCAAGGCGTAGAGATGGTCAGTAACTTACCAAAGGATATACAGCTATGGAGAAACAACCCAGCATCAGCTGAACCCTGAAGGCCTTACTCTCTCCACAATTCTCACACTGTCTGCTTGTTTCCTAAAAGGGTGGGGATTTTATGACTATATTTCTTTCTCTAAATGCTGATTTAATATGTGATGAATGTCAGTTAGTGTGGAGGGGACGCAAGAGGGTGGGTAGAGGTTGGAGTTTCCAAGAGAGCAAAGATGAAGTGATAGAAGGCAGAATTCACTGTCTTTTTTTTTTTTTTTCCTTAAGTGATTCATTAGTAGAAAAAAGCAGTGCTGGGTAAAACTTCTGAAGCCCACAGTCTGTAGCAATATCAAGGGAATTTTGAACTATGGAAAGTCCCAAATCATAATCAGATTGGAACATGTCCCAGCCCCTTCATGGTCCCTTTACAGTGTTTCTCAAAGTCTAATCCTAGGCCACCACCCACAAAACTATGCAAGGAGCTCAATAAGATGCAGATTCCTGGGCCCCCAACCAGACCTACTGGATTAATTTCTCCGAGGGAAAGACCTGGGAATCTGCATTTAAACTCACTGTCCCTACCTCTCTGGGTGATTCTATGCCCATTAACATTTTTAAACCCCACCCCGGTGGCTCAGAATAAGATACCACTGCCTCCTTATTTTCTTATTCAAGAGCTTTTAAAGACCATAGCTTAAACTATCAGGCATATCTAGTTCTGGGCTCATATTATCTTACAGATGAAAAATTTAAAGAGAAAACGAGCAAATTGCTTTATTAAGCCAGTCAGTAAAACTACTAAAATGCAAACTCAGAAAAATGAAAAAGCCACGCCTGATCCCCAGTGTGCTGGGATTATCTCTTAGGGCCTAGGCTTAAGTCATTAGAATGATTCCCACCCACTGAGAATATCCTATACCCAGGAAGATGTTGACAGATGTTTTTTAAAGCAGTTGCAATTGCCTGGAAGGCTAAAATCACCTCCTAGCAGCTAAGCCATCTCCACTATGAAAGAAAGGAAGGAAGGAAGGAAGGGAGGAAGGGAGGGAGAGGGAAGGAGGGAGGGACGGGGAGAGAGAGAGAGAGAGATAGAAAAGAGAAGTGAGGAAGGGAATGAAAAGAAAGGAAGAGGCAACCACACTCCCATGGATGTGAACCATTGGTCCGGGGTACATGGAGAGAGGCAGCCTAGAGACCCAGGATCAGGATACTGTGGAGAAGCCCTTGGTATTTGGCAGGGAAGGTGCCAGGGCCACCCTCTTGCCCTCCCCATCCTGGCCATGTCACTACCCCAGACCCTGACTGTGTGATGCTTTAGGCACGGCCTACTCTTCAGCCCTGGCTGCACCTCCTGGAAGGGCTGGCACAGGTCATTTTCAGAAGTTGATTTCCTCCTGCAGGACTCATCTACCTTTTGCTAAACAGAAAATGTTCTACTGAGTGTAGACTTAAAAAAAGCAAAACAAAACATGGAATGTGAGTGCCCGAGGGTCACCCCAGCACCCCAGCCCTTTGACATCAATCCAAGGGAAGATGAGTCAGTATCTCTGCCCTCTGGAAGGACGGGGAGCCATGGGGAAAGCCTGCAGGGCAGTCCCAGCAGATACAAGGGGAAGAAGTCTGAAGGCTTAGGCTTCTCCGACTTGGAGCTGAAAAGGTTGGGTCTAAAAAGGAAAACACGCTACCTTCCTGCCAAAGTCAACTGTGATGAAAGTTTAGAGCCCACCACCTCCCAGCCAAGCATTTCCTGTTCTGGCCTCCCCTTCTGCCTCACACTGGCTCAGATGTGGGAGAGCTATTTTTAAGGTGCAAACAACCAGGACTAAGAATGAGAGAAGTTACTTATTTATAGTTACACCTTTCAACTGTTATTTTTCCCCTCTGGAGATAGAAGCCAGGTTTTGTTTTCCCTTTGAATCTACAATTCCTAGGACAAGGAAGACTGAAAAGCCACAAGTCAGTTTATCACCTCTAGGCAGCATCGTTGTCGTGGGCAGTACAAGTCTAAAAGCTGTGCACCACCCTTGAGGAATCCCTCTTAAGGAACATATGCTCAGTTCATGCCACACGCGTGCTCTTGAGAAGTATTTTGTAAAACATACTTTTTATATCAAAGGTGATTTAAAAATGCATTAGTGCTTTGTTGTTTAAAGGAATCTACCCACACAGGGTCAGGGTCTGGGGTGGTGACATGGCCAGGATGGGGAGGGCAGGAGGGTGGCTCTGGCACCTCCCCAGCCAAACACTAAGGGCTCTCCGCAGTATCCTGATCTTGGGTCTCTAGGCTGCCTCTTTCCATGTACCCAAAGATGCATTAGTGCTTTCATTGTTTAAAGGAATCCTTTGTTTTTTCAACAGAGGATTCTAATACATCAAATAGATATTCCCTAATTTACAGAGGTTTGTAAAATCAGACTTCATATTAGATTTACTTGGGGCAGGACACATCTATAGTTAGTGTTCTAAGGGTCAACAAGCTCTTTCTGGTATGTAATTGCGTCTTTCCTCTTGTAATTCAGGGATATCTTCTTATCCAGTTAAATTTGTTCATTCCTAATACCAAACCTTGTAGGACCCATTGGAATTTGCCAGCAAATGAAAGAGAAAATCCCTCCCTTGTGATGCTCACATAAGCATCACCTTGGTTGTGGGTGTTACCCCCGATCAGTCCACTGACATTATTTTCCTGATAACACGTGTCCCTACCTAGCATTCTCTTGGTTGCTTCTGTCTCCCCCACAGCAATGTAAGCATCACCAGGGCTTTGTTTATCTTTAATTAATCACTGTATCACAAGCATCAAAAATATATTAGATGCTCAACATTCATTGTTCAATTAGTGAATTTCTACTGACCTCAAATTGCTAAAGTATTTGGGATTACACAGGGTGTTGCAGAGCTCCCCACACTGTATTTTTAAATTAATTCCTTCCTAAATATCCAAGCTCCACTGTTTTCACCCACTGCCTCAGGCATTATTATAAGAATGACTTGAAGGACAGGAGGATGGCTTCATTCCAATTCCACTAGTATCTATGCATTTTTAAATGAGTCAAACTAAGCTGATAACTCTATAGAACGAGTTGGTCAGCATGACATACTCCCAGCTTCCTCACTCTCGCTACTTTGGGTGGGTTCCTTGTCCAGCCAGGCCACTGAGGTCATGATTCAGCTTTTGGCCAAGGGAGGATCCTTGTTGCATCATCAGGCTTGTACGAGATTTGGTGTTTGTTCCACTCAATGAAGAAACAGAAAAGATAGGAAACGATTTGAGCACAGAGTGAAGGCTTAGAAGCTGATATATGAGAAAGATGGAGAGAAACAGTTTAATAACCCATGTAACCCAGGATGACACAGGAACTTAGGAGGGCTGGAAATCAACTGTACTCAGCACATGGTAGTTCAAAGAAGTTTTGCTGAATGATGGATGAATGGCAAAATCATGCAAACATGATGCCTGAGCTAAGGTATTGGTTATATCTACTTCTTGGCAGCTTCAAGTTATTAATTTGGGAACATTTCCAAATGCTCCAAGTGTAATGGGGAAAAAAAATAAGTAGGAACAAAAATTTAGTTAGTCATTTACTCACCTTTTTACCCACGTGGGGCCCACTGGTTCCCCCAATGCTTCTCTGCACTGATGGTGGCACCTGATATACCTCTTGTTCTTGGGTGCCGTGGCCAGTGGGGACTTGGTAAATTCCCTGATTTTGGTAGGAAGGTGGCACTTGGTAGATGGTGTCTCGGGGAGCAGCCTGTGGGTTTGGCACTTGATAGAGCTTCTGTTGGCCAAAGGTCTGCTGCATCAGTCCAGAGGCAGGCTGCTCGTGACTGGAGGCAGTCTCCTGCATGGGACCAATCAGAAGCTTCACCCGGTTGCCTGGGACAATGCCTTGCCGACCGTGTAACGAGCACAGCCACCATCCTTCCAGTCCCCCTGTGTTCTGCTCTATGACGGTCAGGATGTCTCCCTTGCGAAAGGCCAGTTCCTCGGCACACTCTGGGACATTGTCATATAAGGCCCTTGCCATAAGATTCTAGGAGGGAAGGAAGAGAAGGAAACCATGTTAGAATATTGGGTCGGTCCCTTTATCACCTAAGGCCCGTGCTCTTATGGAAAGGCACACTTCCTGGAAAGAGAGAAGCATAAATCTGAACAATAGACTGTAAGGAGAAAAACAGATGGTGCAGACAAAAGACAGATACATATACACTGCATCTGCCACCAGTGACATCAGACTGCCTCCTTGGAAAAGCTCAAAACACCAGAAGAGTTCTTTCCTCTAGCAGGAGATGCCGTGCCAAGGAATTATGAGTAGCAGTGTTACAGAGTTAGAGCATGGTTCACTATACAAAACATTTTTCTTCCTTTTTCAAAGTGAGCTTAAGGAAAAAAAAATCCCGAGATATTCAGATGTTCGACAATGAACATTTCTCAATATTGTTCTATATTGGAGGTGAAAAGAGTAAAAGAAAAATCCCAAATAACACACAGTACAAATAGCATTTATATTTGGAGTTGAAAAGCCAATAGAAGTACACATATATATGCCTTGGCAGGGCTTAGAAATTCTTGTTCTCAGATGACAGGAGCCTTGGATCCAGAGAGAATCCACAAGCAAGGCATGTAGACATGCCATCAAGCATGGAGCATAGGCCAGCAGCCATATACATCTCCAGCTTTGACAACGAATTTATTAACACATAGGTGGATGCCAACTCTTCTCTCTCGGTCTTTTATGCATACCTTTCCTGAGGGCCCCTCCTCGCCCTCCCCTTTCGTCACCTACTTCTTGAATCTCGCCATTCACATCAGAAAAGCTGTGCCTTCCCCTTTCATGGGCCCAACACACTCTCCGTCTTTGTATGAAGGCCTGTCTGGCACATTCAGTACTAAGC
Organism: Pan paniscus; assembly: GCF_029289425.2. Lineage (NCBI taxonomy): Eukaryota > Metazoa > Chordata > Mammalia > Primates > Hominidae > Pan > Pan paniscus. Next base: position 25,862,142 of record NC_073254.2, read on the forward strand.
AGACAGCCAAAGTAGGCATTCAGCAGAGAGTGGGCAGGCAGTACGTGCTGACATTCTTGGAGGCCTTTCAAAGGCTCGGAAGATTTCATTTCTTGGCATTAGTAAAGTTTCCCAGCACGCGGGCAGCCATTCCCGCATGTCTGCCCCCTTCCCTGAGCTCAGCGAAGTCGGGGACGTTGTTGATTCAGCACAAGCCCTCGGAACACTAAAAGTGAACTCTAATGCTTTGTTAAGATGTTTGGATGCACTTAATGCCATTGAGGTGGGGCTCATTTATGGAAGAAAGGATTATGGATTGGATGGGGCAGGTTCATGACTTTATTTTATACCATGACATATTCGTGGGATTTTCAGCTGTCATTGTCTGAACTTTTGCTGTCTATTTTCTTCTCTAGCAACGTGGACTTGATCATTCAGCCTCGTGCTTTTCATTTCTTTGCAGCTGACTTGCACTACTCGCGTCCCCTTGTGCTAGCCCCATTGCCACGGGTCCTGTGTGTTTTCCGCTCTGGAGGGCTGTGCAATGGAAGGGATCTGCCCTCTATTCAGTAGTTGGGACGGGTCCAGTTCTGCTGCTGTGAGCCAGGTTCCTCTTAGCCAGGGCAATTAAAAGAGATAAAGCCATAGAGGACAGTCCTCAGGAAGCTTTGTGATACTCTTCAAGAATAAGGTTGAAGTCCTTTTTCTTGACAGTTATGAGATCCAGGAAGTGTGGGACACAGAGAGGTGAGCGGCCAGGGAAGCTAAAGGGAAACTGAGGAGTGCATATTTCAGGGGAAGGTTTCACTGGGTAGTTAATATTCCAGGAGGCACTGGGTTTCATCTAACAATGAAAAGTTCACATACATAAAGATAAAATCAGGCAGCAGTTTCCCCTGTTCATGGAACCATTTAAGGATGGTATCATAATCTTAAAATTGTCTCTGTTTCTCTTCTCCCATCTTTTGGGTATTCTGTATTTTACAAGACAAGTCATAGAGTTACAGAGGACAAGATTCTGGTCCTTTTACTAAAATGACCTCCAGGAAATGACTCCACCAGAGCTGTACTGAGATTATTAAGTGAGGAGATAGCTGACCACTCTGGCCTCTGTCTGTCCCTTTCTTCTGGGCCCATTCAGCAATCGGGAAGCCCCTACATGAAATCAGAAGCAACAGAGTCGGGCTAGTTGTATGGGAGCTGAGGGTTGGTAGCTGTGCAATTATACTGGCTACAAAGAAGGGAAAGAAGAGAAACAGAAAACAGTAGAAAGGCAAAGGGCTACAGATCTAATCAGCATAAATCAGCTCAAGGCATTCAGAATTGGGCCACTTCCAACTCCAAGAGCACCATGAGGCACTGAAGTGGAGCACCGGAGCGTGCTTGATCAGAGGCAGATAGAAATCCCCGTGCGAGAGTCGTCCTGGGCGTTCTTTGTCTCCTGCCCCAGTAACCTTCTTACCACCTGGTGAGCAGCCGGCTAATGTTTCTACACTGGCCTGTGAGCTGCTTCTTGGGGGAAACTCTCAGAGCCCCACAGTCTGGGCTAATGTGGGCACCGCAGGTGAGTCCTCCTGACGGGTTGTCAGGACTTCCCAGCGGTCCTCCTCAGTGCCCATAGAGGTTAGGTTTCAGGCACAGCTTGACAGTGCTGTTAGTAGCCAGGACCCCGGCACCAGCCTATTCACACACCGATACATATTCTCAGCCTTGGCCGAACAGGAGTATGAGTTATTTAATATCTGCGCAAGCTACAGAGAGCCAATGTCTACATCCAGCCACTCTCCTAAACCGAAGCTTACGGCTCCAGGGACCTTTAGAGATCACCTGGACACAATGCCCTTGTGTCACAGATGAGGAAATAGATTTGAAGTTTATCATTTGCCCAAGACCACACTGTTGGCAGCGACGGAAAGAGAATTGCATTCTTTCAGTTTAATCCTCTTTCCAGAACTTTAAGCTACCTTAGCTCAGCCACGCAGCATCCTTGTTACTGGGCTCGGTTCCATTATATGATAAAGTTCTGAAGAGGAGCGGTTCTTCTTTTTGTGTCTATGGAATAAATTGGATATTTGCGGTCTTGGGTTCTAGCTGTGTTACTTTGCCAGGCAACAGCATCCCTTTGGGCCTTAGTTTCCCGGTCTTTGGTAAGCTATGGTGATGTTTTATTTAATTTGCTAGATGGCCCTTGGGCTTCAGGCTCCCTCCCCGCCTTGCCTCCTTTCCATTTGCAGTCCAGGCTTGGTCCTATTCCAATGATGCTATTATATATGTTTTGTACCTATCTGATATTTATCTTGCTCAGGATTACATTTCAGAAGAAGTGTTATCTTAAAGCAGTATATTTCTGAATTATGAATGAGTTCTTGTCACTGCAACCTTTTGTTGAGTATCTGCCTACAAACAGCAATAGTGAAACCATTGGTTGCATTCAAGGGAACTTCTGAGACAACATATTAATAATGATACTACCTGATAAATTATGGATAAATGTCATCAGATTCCAACACAGATAATACATCAGCAGGTAGGAAAAGGCATGAGGCAGGAGTTGGGCTTTCGAAAAGATTTGGTGTTGGCGCAAGGTTTCAGTAAGACCATAACAGCCAAATGAATTTCAGCTGGACCATAAACCATCTCATTCAAAAGTGCACATCACTCGTAATAGGAAAATCAAGAATGAATTCTTCTGGCAAGGAAGTGGAGGGATCCTCTCCTTCAGTGCAAAGGTGTGATTCCTTGAGCCACAAAGTCAGAAGCTGATGATCTGCTGTCTTAGAAAAACCCCAGAGAGGCAGTTTAATCTACTCAAGATGTACTCTTTCTCCTGCCCACTCACCCCCTTGGATATTTATCTCCAGGGTAGGGAAGGTCAACACAGAAACAAATCAAGGAGAGATAAGAGAGCTATGTAACCCTATATTCAGTTGGATGGTTAGTCTCCAAAGGCTGGCAGTTAGCAGTGCAGCTAGAGCTTGGCAAAAAACCAAAACAGTTAGGGCACAGAACTTGAAAGCCAGAAGGAACTTTAAACAATTACCGTCCAACCCTTTCACTTTACAAAAGAAAAAAATGAGCCTCAAGAAGTTAATGATTTGCCAGCTCATCTGGCAAGAAAGTCTTAGAGCTGAGACAGGAATTCAGGCCTCTTGTCTTCAGGTCTAGAATTAGGACAGAATTTAGTCAAGTGAAATACAGGTGCAACACAAGCTGTGGCTCTAATCAGGATTGCAAATCAGCATTTAGGATCATGAGCCCTATCTGAGGGAACCCTGATTGCAGCAGCCTCTAGCCTTGATCCCCAGCCCAAGCTTCCTTGAAACTGTCTTCTTCTGGCCTCCACGATACCACTTTTTCGTTCTCCCTCTTCTCTTGACCACTCTCATCCTTATTCTCCACTGGAGACTAAATCTTTTTCCCATCCCTAAAGTGATCATGTTCCAAAGAGATTTGTCCTTTGCACTTTCCTCTTCTCAGCTATGTGCTTACGCTCTACAGGAAATCCCATCTATGGGATGGCATCTGAACACACAGATAATTCCTAAAGCCATAGTCTTCGCTGGATATTTCTTCTGCATTCCAGTCCCTTATCCAGTCTAATGGGCATCTTCCTCTCTAAAAGCAAGTGCAAACACCTTTTTCTCCTGCTTTGCTTTGCTTGGTTAACAGCATGCACACAGCTGTGCAGTAAGAGCCGCAGAGGTTTGCTGTGTCTCTTCATGACCTGCAACCCATCTGGGGCCCTGCTTTCCACCTCACTGCCACCCTTCATTCAGGTCTTCAGCAACTTTTTTTTTTTTTTTTTTTTTTTTTTTTCTGTAGCACAGAAATTGCTTCCCAATTGGCTTTCCTGCATTAAATTCCTTCCTCCCTCGAAACCCATCTTTCATTTAACCAGAATGGGTATCTATTCAAAGGCTGTTTCCCTTCCCAGTTCTCGATCATACTATTTCTTTACAGTACAACTTGGATTGCCCTGTTCAAGACTGTGAACTCCTTAAGTTCAGAGATGCAAATTCCTTTTGCATTTCCAGAACTTTACCCCAGTATCTGAAACAAAATATAGACTCAGTAAATGTTTGCTAAGTTGAAATGGATTCTGAACTTTGATTTCCTCATTGTCTGCAGGGAGGGTGAAATTGTTTTACTTAGAGAATTCAGCAAGACATTTGGTTAGAATTTTCAGATGGAAGTGGGGAAAATGAATGAACCAGAAAGAGAAATGTCATGTCCAAGTCACTCAAGCCTCACAGCCAGAGACTATGGGAGACAGACAGCAGGAAAGGGCCTGCCTCTCCCTATTTAAACAGGATAATGACGCAGATCGGGAGCCTGACCCCCCTGAAACTAGTGTTCGCAACTACGGAGCAAACAGGAAGGCCAAGAGGAACTGACCATCCCAGTGAGATTAAACACAATGGTCTCTTTTAAGAGCCTTTCTCCCTTCAGTGTAGCAATCTGCTTTTGGCACTAGGTGACAGAGCACCATTCAAACACTTTGCCAGACCACTTGGGTTCTGCTGTTCCTGGTTCCCAAGCTATGCCTGAGGAGTGGGAAGAAAATACTGTACAGTTGACCAGAACGCTGGTACAGAGAGCTCTAGGTCACATGACGACTTCTACCCCTCACCCCACCTCCAACTCCTCCCTGCCTTTTTTCCCTTCCCTCACTGCTATCAAAATGTCAAGAAAGCTTATTACTCCTATGTCAGAGAAACGATCTGCTTTTCCAAATACAGAGAGGTGTGACTTGTAGTTTCCATGACCCCTCATGCGGTCGTTTGAAGAGAAATGAGACACAATGTCTGGTGTATCACCCCACTAAGACCGATAGCATCATCAATGGCCTGGCTTCCTCTGATTATTTTTACTTCATTCTATATTTGTCATGCAGGGGATCCTGCCATGGCCTCAGGGTTGCCCCATTCTCAATGACATGATTTTCCTGTGCCCAGTCCCCCAAAACTTTAGCCTGGACTCTTGTGGGTTTGCATGCCTGCATGCGCAAATGCATGCATTGCAGAGGACAGACCCTGAGAAACAGACACATTCAAGGAAATGGCCATCATCAAGGAAGTCAGTCCTAAGGCAGGCGGCTGAGGGATGAACATTGTCAAGGTCAGTCTCAGGGCACAACAGGGAAGAGAAAGAAAGGCTCACGTGCTTTTGTGCATACTGACGAAAACCGGCTTTGGTCTGAGAACTGCAAACCATTTTGGCTACATTTCTCCTTTCCTTCCCACCATCACCTTTGGGATAGAGGGGGATGTGGGCTTTCTCCAGAGAAGGAAACAGCCATAGTCAGAAAACATGGATATCTGTAAGTGTCAGGATTTTAATTCTCAGAATACTTGGTTTACACTTAGGTTCTTGCATCTGAAGATCTGGAATGTTGAATTTTTTGAGTTGGTTCCTCTTGAGATTATGAAGTCACAGGCATGAAGCTTTCAATACAGGAGACAGAAGATATGATAAGTTATGATGTAATATAAGGTATGCTAGTTTTTTCCCAGTACTATTTGTCGACTGTGTTCTGACACACTTTTCACTAGGTGAGCTGAATGGAGCTCACAGAAAGGCAAAAGCAGGACCCCACTTTATCCCACGAATCCCTGGCATCCTTCTGCCCACTGCTGAGGGGTGTTCAACATTTCCCACAAGGCCTCCTGTGGCACCCAGACTGCATTTCAGGCAGTAATTTTTATTTTCTGGGAAGTGCTTCTTCTAGACCCCTATGACAGTCACAAAGCTTATAGGAGTATCTTGGACCCCCCCCCCCCGCCACCGCTGAATCTTGACGTCATTCACTTTGCCCCAAGTCCTCAAGTTTTCTTAGATTTTCCAGCTTTGTGAACTTTAGCTATAGCATTCTCTTTTGAGCATGTCTGAGTGGGAGAAGGTTTGAGAAATGTGACATTAAATACTTGCCTCCCGAAGGTACTCTTTGACATGGCAAGAGAAGCTGTTAATACTCCCTGGATGTGCTGTGGGGCAGCGCCCTGTGTGTGGTTGTAGATCCAGGGCTTGGAATCTTAACATCTCTTCCACACTGGCCAATCCTATCTGACGAAGGATCATTTGGAACCCAGCACTATTTTGGTGGCTCATATACCAAAGTGAAGTTACTTTTTGAGGACTGGTGAAAAGATCTGATGCTCACTGCAAATTTGGATATTTGGATCTCAGAAAGAAATCTCTCTCTGACCAGATTTGGTAACATGATATGGACAGCATAGCTGTGCAATTACAAAGGGGTTCCTCAAAAGCTGGGTTCCTCTCCTTCCCCATACTTGAATGAATGCCATCTATTCTTGCTTGATTTAGGGTTCGTGCTGGACAGACACATTCATATGCTAGGATTTGTTTACTATGTAACCAACAAAATCTTAGGGCAAAGAGTTAGTAGGCAGATTTGCATATATGTGTGTATACGTGCAATGTCACAGTCAACTTCTATTATTTCCTGGCCCACGGTGGAAGATGAATTTGACTGCTGAGTTCTTTTTCACTCATCTGTGGTCTTTGGGTTTACCGAAGCAACTCCTGAGAGTCTTAAAGAAGGTGGAGGCTGCGCACGGTGGCTCACACCTGTAATCCCAGCACTTTGGGAGGCTGAGGTGGGCAGATTGCCTGAGCTCAGGAGTTTGTGACCAGCCTGGGCAACATGGTGAAACCCCGTCTCTACTAAAATACAAAAAATTAGCCAGGCCTGGAGGTGTGCACCTGCAGTTTCAGTTACTCGGGAGGCTGAGGCAGGAGAATTGCTTGAACCTGGGAGGCGGAGGTTGCAGTGAGCTGAGATCACGCCATTGTACTCCAGCCTGGGTGACAGAGCGAGACTCTGTCATAAAAAAAAAAAAGAAAAAGAAAAAAAGAAGGGGGAAGAACACCTAGGTTTTTTATAGGTATTAGAACCAGAAGTCACCCATACCTTGACCAGAGTTGATTAGAGTAGAATTTCAGAGTAAGAAGGAACCATTCTAACCCAATCTCCTTATTTTACAGCCCAGAGGGTCTCTTATTAGATTAGCGGCAGAGCCAGAGCTAGCATCTGGTTCACCTCTTAATCTAGAATTTTTTCTCACCGGACAAGGATGCCCTTCCTGAGAATCTTCTCCATCTTAGAAGTCAGCACTGTTGCTATTAAGCCTTGGAATCTCGAAGCATTTGTCCCAGGTTGCCTGATTTTGATAGAATTCAGTACATACAGTATCTTGGCAAGGGGTCAAAAATGCGGGGTAGGCACAAGCTCTTTTCAGGGTTCTGTCTGTAGATAAATCTGACAGGCACCATATAATGATGAAGGCCTGACACCCACCCACCCACAAGATAGATTTTATTAACAATAAAACAACCATCTGGATTTCAGCCAGCATTACAGTGTTGGCACTGGATCATATCTATCTGCCTGTCTAGACAAATCCCTCTAACATCCAGGTACTCAGGGAAGAGAAATAAGAATTAAGTTTTAATGGAGTAGGAGACTCCAATCTACTATATTACAATATACTTTCAAAAATGATGTCATTTCTCAAAGTCAAAATGCACAAGTTATAACATCTGATAAGGTGTTTGAAAGAAGAAAAAGAGGTTCCTATTTTTACACTCCTGTCTATCTTATCTTCCTTCACCAAGCTATGCAGCCCAAGGTTATATCTAAACCCACCAATACAAATGCATACACATCCTGGCAACTGTTGTCCATCTCCCAGCCAGAACCGAGTTGATGTAAATAGGATGCAACCCTACCTGGAACTCTTTTAGATGTCACCTCACCTGGATTTGGTGCCTGATTGGTATTATCTACTTCACTTGTGAGGTCCTCAGAGAGTTTTAGAAAACAGATTCACACACTTGGCTGAGAGGTGTTTACAGTCATACACTGTCAGCAATGCAGCCACTAAGCTGTCTCAAGAAAGAGTTTTTGAAGCTGCAGCTTCTTAGTTAGAAGACAGGGGAAAGGTGGCAGGAGCAAAGGGAACAAAAAACCTTCATTGTGAAATTGTTCAGTGCCGAGGTGGAGAGACAAGCTCTTACACGCACATGTTATACACCAGTTTATGAGAATAAAATAGCTTTCTTAAAGACCCAGCTCTAAATGCATGTTCCATCATGAGGTACATATTGTAGAGAGAGAAGCCAGAGAAATACTTTAAAGTTGCCTTAGAGATGGTTTGATGGGTTTTACATTTGACTTGAATGAAACTCTGCGCTTCTTAGTATTTTGTGGTATTCACTGAAACAAACTGGGGCTAGGCCTGTAAGAGGAAGTTGCTTTTTGGTTAGGACCTGTTACATTAAGCTCAACATCAGTAATGATAAAATTATGGCAATCAGTTCTATGGGGGTATTTTTGAGTACGGCAGTTATTTTTAAGGAGAAGGAGTAGAAGAGATTAGACCACTGCTTCTCAACTAGGAGGATTTTTGTCCCCTCTGGGTACAGGCAATGTTTAGTGGCATTTTTTGGTTGTCACTGTGTGTGTGTGTGCATGTGCACATGCATGCACACGTGTGTTACTGTCATCTAGTGGGTAGAGTGGCCAGGGATGTTGCTAAACATCCTACAGTGTGCAGGACAGCCCCCACCACAAAGAATGACCTGGCCCTAAATGTCAATAATGCCAAGGTTGAGAAACCCTGGATAGAGGAATGGACACCAGACTGAATTAGGAGGGTCTAGCTTCAGACTTCACATTTTAAGACTAATGACCATCAAATCTCTGCCTTTTGTGCCTCTGTTTCCCTGTCTGCAAAATAAATATTAATAGACATGTTCTTTATAAAAATATGAGGAATCATGAGATTATTTACTCCAAATGCTCTGATTTCTTCAGAAAAAAGAGTCTCTATAAAATCAAAGCACGGTTATTATTACTGTGCCAAGATGAGCTCATGAAATTGTGTCTTAAGAACTTTATTCCTCCCCTTGGAAAAAAAAACTTCCTCTAGGAAAAAAAAAAAACAACAAAACAAAAAACCCAGAAATGATCTCATCATGATTACACCTGCCACACCAAAAAACAGACACACTTCAGAGGAATGAAATTCTTTCCCTTCAGCAATGAACTAAGCTGAGTCTGTAATTAAGATCTTAATAAGGGAGGCAGGAGGCTTGATTCAGGTGCTGCGGGCTATGAGGCGAGAGCGCCCATGCCAGGTTTAAAGCAAGAACAATTGGATGCAAATCCCCCTCACTGCTTAACACTCTCAGGTGTTCCAAACAAGTTCTTATTTCAAAATGGGCATGGCTTTATTTCTAAAAATGCCTATTTCTGCAAAGAAAAGGAAAGAGAGCACCTTGTTATTTACAAGTCAATGAAAAAAAAAACACAACATCTTAGATAGTTTCCTGCAAAAGGCTGCTGTAAGGGAGATGGGATAATGCCTTCGACAGTGGATTAATCTCAGGAGCAGCCCTTGATGACAGTCTCTAGAGTGACCATGTGCTTCCGGACTCTCCCAGGCAGTCCCCAGGTTCAAATATCCTTCCCTTTGTCAGACCATATGTCCCATTTTTTTGGTTTGTAAAACATGGATACATACTCACAAAAAAGAAATATTTTTGAAACCAACAACAAAGGATGGGAATGCAAGTATATTTCTTGATTATGGATCTGCCGTGGTTGAATTTCGGATTTGGGAGAAAAAGAGCTAGGCACTGATAAGAATCTTAAATTCAATCAATGTTATGTGTTCTCTAATTGACAAGGTGATGTCTGTAAGGAAATGAGATCTATTCCAGTGCCTCTGGGCCTCTGTGAGATAGCCTAGAAGTCCAGCTCCACAGTGACAGGGGTTATCAAGAGAAAGGAGGCTGTCGGGCTGCGTTCATTTCTGCTGTTCCCTTCCTTGAACCCATTTAAAGGTGTGCTTGTCATGCTGGGCTCTGAGTGGAGAGGGTCAGGGAAGCGGAGATAGCACTGGACTTCTGCCCCAGGGGAGCACGCAAGGGAAAGAGGGCTCAACATTTTGCTAGGCCCATGCTGCTGTGGTAGTGCGACTGTACTACGGGTCCACGAACCCATTTCCTGCCAAACTCTCAGTCATGCCACAGTGACTAGTAACAAGAACGAAAGAACAAAAGGAAAAGAAAAAAAAAATCTCATCGACAGATGACTGATGTGTCCTGACACTAAAGACTCAGAAGTAGCTGGAGTGTCTAGAAGTCCACTTACTGCCATTTTCTGTGTGCTGGCTTTGCCTGTTATGGTTATTTTGGGAGGCGGAGGGTGTTGGGGGGCAGATAAGCCCAGCTCATTCTTAAAGAGTCCTCTAGATGAGTCCTCAGTTAGCCTCATCTCCTGTGGGAGTGAGGCATTAAATTAAGGAAAACAAGTGGACTGTCAGGAATCACTGAGATTAAGGCTAACTCATAGTTACCAAGAGATAGCACAGTGTTTCTGCCTAACCAATAAAACCTAGGAAAAACATGAATGACATATCCTACTATCTAAATGCATAATGCCTTAAGAAGTAGACAGGAGATCTGGTTCAAATCTGAACTTTACATGTGTTTTGGTTACTGCAACTTTCTATTGGGTTTCACAGATAATTAATCCATCCACCGCCCCCCTGCCCCCCAACCACACATACACACAGTAAAAAAAGGAATTCAAATTAATTTCAAAAGGGCTATCAAATATTTTTGTTGCTTGAAATGGTTTCACTTTTACATATTTGTTGCTAAATCTTTGTTTCCTGTGGGCATAAACATAACATTTCACGTGAGGGACATTTTTAGTAACATCATATAACTATTACCTTGATATGTTAGACATATCAGGGGGAATTCTAATTCGCAAGACTGAGATTTGCAAAGAAACATGACACTTACAAATCACTGGATCCAGCCTTTGAATAAGGATCATGAACTACCTACTTAGACACCGTGTAAGCACCAGAAGCACTAGTAGTGGTTAGTGAGGGGATTAGGGAGAAAGAGACTAGCTGTTTTGTTTGTTTGTTTTGTTTTTGAGACAGTCTCACTGTCGCCCAGGCTGGAGTGCAGTGGCGCAATCTTGGCTCACTGCAAGCTCCGCCTCCCGGGTTCAAGCCATTCTCCTGCCTTAGCCTCCCAAGTAGCTGGGATTACAGGTGACCACCACCATGCCCAGCTAATTTTTTGTATTTTTAGTAGAGACGGGGTTTCACCATGTTAGCCATGATGGTCTCGATCTCCTGACCTCATGATCTGCCTGCCTCGGCCTCCCAAAGTGCTGGGATTACAGGTGTGAGCCACCGCGCCCGGCCTTTTTTTTTTTTTTTTTTTTAAAGAATAACTGGGATTTAATAGTCCATTGTGGGGCCCAGGAATATGTATTGGAAAACATTCCACTGGCAACTTTGATATCTCCATGACAGCTGCCTCCACTCCCTACGTCAACCATGAAAAACTGCTGTCAGCTCCACCACTATCCATATTTCTGGAGTGCCCGTTCTATCTTCCTCAAATTCACCTAGATCTCATTGTTTGGTCAAACTGTCTTCAAAGAGAGTCACCCTTTCCAGTGAAGGGTAGAAAAGGTTACCAACAAGGTGACTTATCTTAAAATGCAGATTGTTCAGGAAAATAATCCTTTGCAGGCTGTCATGTTCCCTAGCTGTGTGGAATCCTCATTAGCCAGCAGGAATTACTGCAGAGAGATGGCTGGAATGTTCAAAGTAAATAAGATGGAGGGGGGTGTTGTTGGCAAAGTATAAACAGGGTTTTTTTTTGTGTGTGTGTGTCCCCTTTTCATGCCCGTACTCTTTGCAACCATCTATCACCTAGGAAACCGTCAGTTACTCTCTGGCATTTTAAGTTAGAAATATAGTATTTCTTCCCAATGGCCCTGTTTCATTTGTCTTGGCGAGAAGTCCTGGTAATTCAGCCTATATGGTCTTGCAGAGTATTGCCTTGGTCCTAGTGGTTGGCATTTCAAACCAATTTGTTTAGATTTCTTTCTGACCCTAAAATGATCTAAACATAGACAACCAAGACCTCTTACTTTACATTTATGTCATTCTAATTGACTGCAATTGGATAAGAGAGTTCACCCTGAACTTCTCATGTACTCCCAACTTACATTCTTTGGATTTTATCTTTGGTTTTTTGAATTGATGACTTTCTCTTCCTCACTGATATTTCTGTTATGGGTAAACAATTCTAGTGAATGTTCCCTTTAAACACTTTTATCTATATAAAAATTCCATATCTATATATCTGTATATCTTTGTGGGTATGTGTATATAACATCATATAATAGCTGCCATTTATTAAATGCCTAATATCTGCTAGAAAGGACAATTGTCATATATTATATCCTATAACTATCTGACAAGACAGGTATTATTCTCATTTTATAAATGAGGAAAAGAAGGTTTAAAGTAGCTAGCATAAAATTATACTGTTAGAAAGTAACAAAAGTGGGATTTGAAACAAAGCCCATGTTTTTTTTTTGTTGTTGTTGTTTTTTTTACTATGCCATATAGTGTTAAGATCCTCTTAAATGGCTATTTGTGTATACATTTTGTCTTCTATGAGCAAAGTCTTATAATTTCAGGAATATTGAGTCCAATGAACAACAATGAAGGAATCAAGTCATGAGTATATTAGCAAGTGGGGCCATATGCTGTTAGGGCCCTATGCTTACAATACACATCCAGGCCCACGGAATACTCAACAATATTCAACCATCTCAACCTAGTAACTGGGATTTTGACATAATTCTGTCACCAAGTCTTGAGTACATACCATCCTTTCAACATCTATTGAGCATCTACCATACAAAGAGAGCTGGAGCCAGCTTGCATTGTCTGCTTACTATATGCCAAGAGCCATAGTAAGTACTTCATTCATATATTATCCCAGGTCTTCGAACAATAGTATGAGGCAGTTATTCTTATCCCTATTTTACAGACAATGCTGTAAAATGAGGCTTAGAGAGCTTAACTTGCCTAAGGTCACAGAGCTATAAGCCATAAGGAACAGAAATGCCTTTCTTCAAAGCCCATGCTCTATCATGTCTCTAACCCAAGAGCATAAAACACCAAGTCTTGGCCCCCTCAAAACTTCACAGACCCTAGATCATGTTTTTCATTCAAGGACTTTTCGATCAATCTGCCTCTACATACAAATAGAGGGTGGGTCTCTCATATTCAGTGGGGTTTACTTAAAACTAAACAGGCCCAGTAGGCAACCTATCTGAGTTACAGGTATCCTTTAGATAACGATTTGATTGAAAGAGGTCAATAAGTAAGGTAGTGCTAACAGAGTAGGGCAGAGGTGAAAAGCATAACAGCCTATTTTAGGGATTATAGGATGGTCCAGGAGACACAGGTTTCAGAGTTTGATTGTTTAAACAGAGTGGATGGCTGAGGAGACTTTACTAGCGGGACTGACAGGCCGCTCAAGTCATGTAAACGCAAAGAGAGAGGCAGATGAATGGGGGCAGTGAGGGACCAAGATTTCCCATAGCAGAGTCTAAGGAGAAGGAAAAATGAGGGCTACAGAATGTGCATTAAAGGTGTCACATCTGTGTGTGGGGGGCGAGGAGGCAGCGGTAGATAGGTGCGGGTGGGGGGCCTGGGGGGTAGGGGGTTGGAAGTAAGACCTACGGAAGTCAGTATTAAAGAAGCATAAGGAAAGCCTGAAAAGAAGAAGAAGAAGAAAAAAGGAGAACCAATGAGGTCATAAAAGCACGAAAGTGGGAGGGAATTTGCAAAAAGGCCGGGCGCGGTGGCTCACACCTGTAATCCCAGCACTTTGGGAGGCTGAGGCAGGTGGATCACCTGAGGTCAAGAGTTCGAGACCAGCCTGACCAACACAGTGAAACCCATCTCTATTAAAAATACAAAACTTATCCAGGCATGGTGGTGGGCACCTGTAATCCCAGCTACTCAGGAGGCCGAGACAGGAGAATCACTTGAACCCAGGAGGCAGAGGTTGCAGTGAGCTGAGGTGGCGCCACTGCACTCCAGCCTAGGCGACAGAGTGAGACTTGATCTCAAAAAAAGAAAAAAAGAAAAGTGGAGAGGAAGGTGTTTTTTTCAGAAGACTGGAGTGAAGGGAGAGACAGGGAACCACTGAATTCTGAGAACAGAACTGACGTGTATTCCAGCAAGGAAAGGATGCTAAAGGAATCCTTGGTATGTTACGCACTGTGCAACTTGCTAAATTTGGTATTATCAGGCACCTTCAGTTCTCTAAAGGCTTTTATCTCTGTGTAGTAAGCCATTTAGCTCTGCAAATGGGTTTGCTAAATAAAAAAATAAATGCATAAATACATAAATAACCAAGCTGATATTTTTCAAACCATGTTTTAGTGATTTTAAATCCATAGATCTCATACAAGGTTTAAAAAGGAAAAGGACAGGAGTCCTACATTTGGATTGGTTGCAAAAATCATATAGAGAAAAATAAAGCATTTTAAACCAAAATATCAAAGCAAGGAAATAATTGGGAATTTTATAGGTTATGCATGACCATATTGACTAAATTAAAGATCCTCTGTCATTATTTTCCTCAGTCTTGCTTGAGAAAATACGAATACTTTCAAAGTCCTTTCCAAACCGTTTCACAGCACACAGGTTCTCCTTTCCCTGACCTACCCCATTCAACCAGAACACAGGACTCTGACTTTCAGAATGCAGCTTTCTTAATGGCATTGTAAGTTCCGTCTGTAATTTTTCTTCAGTCAAAACGTTAAAGAATGAATTTGTTGTATGGTAGACGAGATAAATAATTTAGAATTTTAATGTAGGCACGTAAGGGCTCAGAAATTTGGCAAAACCACAAAAGCGTCTCTGCTCAGCCATTAGCGGCCAGGCCAAGGGGCCGCTGAGCCCCCGCCAGGGCTGGGCCTGAGGTGGGCGGGGCCTCGGGCCTGGCAGGCACAAACGGGGCGGGGTCTCGGGGCTTCTGCTCAAACACAGCTGCGCAGAGACCCTTCCATCACCCTCCTGGCAAACAGCACAACCATACACCTCCAGACCCTCAGGAGGGAGCCTTCACTGGGTAAGCAAACCAAGGCCATCGAGGCAACCACCTAACCCCGCCAGCCCCCGCCCAATTAAGAACATGCTCTGTATATGATGGGAATTTTGTAGAAAATTCTTAATAAATGAAGCCCCCGTAATTTACTATCACATAACCACAGACTGAATCCCTTCTAAGAGAAATGGAAAATTAAGTACATATGACAATGACTGCAACCTTCCTGTGGACAAATAACATACAGGGAAATAAAGACAGATTAGATACGTGCTAACCAGAAATGTCTGTCCGGAGTAATAGCTTACATTCCACAGTTCTCAGGATTACTGCAAGTACCTTGCTGCCTGGCCTGAAGCTATGTATATTAAGTGCAAAATAAGTGAAGGTTTGTTGTTCCGTAGTTGTGATCCCTGGGGCAGCCAAACCAGATAATCAGGTTAACAACGACAATCTTATAGGGCCTGATTCATAAGTCTTTCAGTAAACATTTTAAGGTTTGTGCTAAATTTACAGTGCATAGAGCAATATAGTATTTTAGAGATAATTTCTGTCTCTGGGATTTTACCATCTAATAATTATCTGGTTTTACTACCTAAGTGGCTCAAATTAAACAAATAACTGCCAAACATGCATTTCATTTTGCTTTGTAGAGTTACTATCTTAAAAAGAAATTATCCTGCAGGAATACTTGGGATGAAATAGTCTTAAACTTTCTGGGAGAAGAAAACACTGGCCATATTTTAGAGAGGTCAACGATAGTTCTTTCTCTTTCTCTTAATAGTGATTAAAGTCATGAGTTCTGGAGCCAGATCGCCTTAGTTCTAATCCCAGCTCACCACTTTCTAGCTGTGTGGCATTAGATAAATTACTTAGCCTCTCTGTGTCATTTGAAATTGAGTATAAAAATAATACCCACCTTGTAGAGCTATTGGGAGAGTTGAATATGACAATCTTGTGTTGTCACAGTAAGTCTCAATTAATGTTACTTCATTACTTTTGTGTCTCTCCTCTACTTACAATAACAAAATCCTTTCCTGAAGTAAAGTTGTTCATTATTAACTAGAGAGAAAGAAAACTTTATAAAAAAGGAAAGTGGATTTCTTCAGCTATTGGTTGATTTAATAGTCATCATAGGGCATAAGTCATTTGTTCGGTCGGAGAAGTTAGCTTTTTTGCTGGTGAAGGTGCCTACAAGGTAATAAAAATCATGTATTTACATCATTTGGCAAGGTGTTCAACACCAGTAAGGCCCAGTGGAGAAGCAGGTTTCTCCATGAATGCCAATCGCAGTTTACGCTGTCAGTCACTTTATCAGTTGCCTTTAGATTTTCTTTCCATAAAGAGTAAAGCTAAACACGATGAGATCATTGAATAAAAGTGACTTGAGACTTTGTCACTTTCGTCACTTTCTAGATTACAGCACTCAATGTTAATTTCAGCCATTTACACTTTCCAATAATAGACATATGAACATACTCTCTCTTTTTTCTGCAAGCCAGTTCTTATTCAACAACAGGGAAAGGAAGAGCAAAAAAGTCACTCCAGGCTGAGTAATATCTGGTCCTATCGTTGTTCTAAATAAGGAAATATGGGGTGAGCCACTTTAAGAAAGATAACTTTCCTGCCAAGTAGAGGGATTTGTTTCTGGTTGCATCCTAAAGTCAAATACTAATAGTCTTCAGGATGACCCTTTCCTCTGATCTTCCCTACTGATGAAGATAATAGAAAGCTGATGAAACGGAAATAGCTGATACCTGTGTCTTCAGACAGTGGTAACATAGGCATTACTATAAAGACTTTTGACATTTAGACTTAAAGCTTTTGAATAAGATTCATAGTTTTTGAACAAAAGCTTTATTACTGAGGCTAGTCAGTGGCTATCAGTTAGACCAAGTATTTACAACCTTACATCAAAAAAGGATGGACCAGAAAAATTTAGAAAAAAAGCGAAGTAGCTTCCAGCTAGTGTACAGTTAATATAAATTGTCAATCCACAAGCCTAGCACCCTTGCCCAAATCCATCTTAATAATAACACTTTTGTTTAAAATAGCATAAAATAAAATAGTAGCACTAGCACTCATGTCTATTCATCATTCAAGAAAAATTCATGTCCAATTCATTGCAGTCTGCTTTCTTTGTGTCCCCTGGAAGCTGCTTGCCTCCTTAGATGGGAGTGACTTAAAAGAAAAAGGGGAGGGGGGAATATACGGAGCAAGTCAAAAATCCTTTTGGCAAGAAAAATCCACAAACAATGGTGTAAAATGCATTGGAAAATAATGCTGCTGAAGTACTATGACTATGACACTCTGTAAGCTTTCAGGCACAGTGAGCCAGCCTGAGCCTTCGCACTCTCACCCCATTCAAACTCCAATAAAAATGTTTTCAAGAAATGGCTCATACTTATTTATTCCTACATCCAATATAACATAAGGATGTCAAAATTTTCCATCCTCAGCTGTGTAATCTGGGCTTTTAATTTCTCCCACCAAAAGTGCATATGGCATACTCCTTCCGAGACCAAACGATTAAAGCAAAGTCTGGAAAACTTTGCACTAAGAGCCAGTCTGAGACAGACTATGCAGTCCTCATTCCTCTCTTATTACAGTTCCCCAGGGCAGTGGAAGCCAGGCCTAGGGAAGCCAATGAGACTTGAGCCAATGCCTGCCGCGATTCAAGTCAGACACCCTCTGATCTCCAGTGGCTGCTGTGAAGCGGCTCCAAGTCTTAACTTCTCACCGAGGTATTTCGCCCGGCAACTTTCAGAGCAGATGGACTCGGGTGTACTGTGAACCCCTGGAGTGGGTCTCAAAGACCGGGTCTCTGCTTGCTTGCCTGCTTGCATGTCAACCTCAGTGACCGAGACTCATCTTAGAACTCTCCGGGACACACAAGGGACTGTCACAGTAAGGAACACGCATACACAAGCACACACCCGCAGGCACCGCTTTCAGCTTGTAAGGAAACCTGTAAAAGGCACTCTCTTACCTTATACTTCATTTCGGCAGCGGTGGGTTGAGCCGTTTTCCTACACTAGTTAAGACAGCATTAAGCGCTGCGGTGCCCGCCCCTCCATTGAGTGCAGCGCTAGATGAAAGCGAGAAGGTCCCGGGCAGAGCCGCTTGTCAGTCGCAGCGCCTCCCTAAAGTCTCTGAGCTCACTGTTGTGACTGAGGCAGGCTGATCGCGGACCTCATTTGCATGCCGCCCCGCCATTGGCTAGTGGGACAAGGTAATGCTCAGGCCCTGCCCACCCCTAATTCTGAAAAACTGACAAAGAACTTGTAATGTGATCGCTTCTTTTTGCTTTATCAGACGGTGGAAAATAAAACAGAAAGTGGGGAACCGTCTTGAACCTTACTCTGTCCTCCCGCCCCCGCCAAAAAAGAAGACAGAAAGAGAAAGAACAGGAAAAGGAGATACATTCTTTTTAAGATTAACCCAAATTTTAAAGAAACTGAATTCACAAAAGCAGTCTGACAGTCGCGCTTCCTGTGACCTAGCAACTCCTTCATAAACCCATTTCGTTTCAAAGCCATTCACCTCACAATCTCTACATGAAACGAACTCCGGGAACAAAAGGTTTTCTGTCTCCGGGCCCCTTTTTACTAACCACCCCTGCTGATACCTCTCTCTCTCTCTGTCCCTTTTTCTTTCCCCCTCCTCCCGCCTACTTTTTTTGTGTGTGTGACGGTTTGCTTTTTTTGTTCTTTTCAACGTTCAAAGTACTTTGCGATGTCAGTCTGCAAGGAGCTGGAAGACAATTCTCCCTTAGTGAAAAGGAACCCTCTAGCACACCCACCAGCGTTTTCCTGGACAGCTTCTCACCAGGGCCTCAGAGTTGCGGGTCACACATATTGAGCGACCTTCAGTGGCTTTGCTGAGGATAAAGGTTAGATGTGACCTCTCGGATGGGGTTGGCCAGTGCACGCCCTATACATCATCACCGTCCACTGAGTTCTGTGTTCTTTGACGGCTGGCATTTCTAGCTCCAGCTTTGAACACTGCAGTGTTTTTCCTTCTGACCTCTGTCCTGAGGATGACCCATTAACCCACCAACACTTATTATCCAGGAGAACGAAAATGCCCACTGTTTGATGAGCCTGGTTAAAAAGACCAGTCTCTCTCCAGCGAAGCACAGAACATAATTTCTATAAAGGTTCCATTTTAGGATTTCTATAGAGAAAGAGAATCACCCAGAAAACAGAAATGGTCACCTTCTGCAACTCTTCTCACGGATAGAGCAGTGAGGCGAAAAATTCCTTTTTCCCGGGCAAGACTGAGACTCGGTGAATCCAGACAATAGCTGTCCCCGAGTGGGATGCACTCCAACCAGACTACATGACTTGGATGGAAAAATCAGCCCTTTTTTTTTTTTTTTTCCTGACCAAGTTGGATCAGAATCTGATTCCCTTCGCCTCTAACACACAAATTCCCAATGGATGAAAACTCTACTTTTATGATCTAAGCAAAAGGAATGAGAGAACAGCTGTCCTACAAAAGTGGTTTCCAGATACAGGGTTGGCAGGTTAGTTTGCAGTTCAGTGTGACACTGATTCCAGGGACATGACCCCCCAGGCCATCCTAATGAGGTTGACATACCTGTTCCAGCCTGTATTAGGCCTTGCTTTTCCTCATTTGTCCTTAGAGCAAAAATAAGCCTCAGTGATTGTGCAAGGC
The DNA here is from genome assembly GCF_029289425.2 of Pan paniscus. Taxonomy (NCBI): domain Eukaryota; kingdom Metazoa; phylum Chordata; class Mammalia; order Primates; family Hominidae; genus Pan; species Pan paniscus. The sequence goes on from NC_073254.2 coordinate 25,881,774, forward strand.
CTTTCTGAACACAAATTAAGCACGCAGCATATTGCATTGTAACGATCTCCTTAAGAATCCTGCAGACTGACCAGAGAGTCGTTAGTTTGCAGGAAATTGTTTTTGGTGTCTACCTGGATAAAGGAGGACAATGATTCAAAGCCCTTCCCATCTGTAGGATAAGTCTTGCGGCCTCCAAGAGATCTAGATAACATTCCTTTGGCTTCCTAAGTGGTCAAGCTGAATCCTTTTTCTGTTTTGTTTGATGAATATCATTGAGTAAGTGAGTGCTGTCCCATCCTGTTTTAATGTTTTCAAACAGTTTCCTAAAGTTTGTGCTGGGGTTTTTTTGTAATTTCATTCTCTAGCTAGTGGCCCTCCTGCTTTCCTGTTTCTGTCCTGTAAGGTAAGTAAGACACATGTAATCTACCCGAAGTTCATTTCCAGAAGGCTTGGGTCAGTATATAGTTAGCTGCCTAAAGGAAAGCACAAGGGTGTTGGAATCAGGTAAACCTGTGCTGGAACCTCACAACATTTTTAATTTTTTTTTTTTTTTTTTTTGAGACAAAGTTTCATTCTTGTTGCCCAGGCTGGAGTGCAGTGGTGCAATATCGGCTCACTGCAATCCCCGCATCTCTGGTTCAAGCAATTCTCCTGCCTCAGCCTCCCGAGTAGCTGGGATTACATGTGTCTGCCACCACGCCTGGCTAATTTTTTGTATTTTTAGTAGAGACGGGGTTTCACCAGATTGGCCAGGCTGGTCTCGAACTCCTGACCTCAGGTGATCTACCTGCTTCAGTCTCCCAAAGTGCTGGGATTACAGGCGTGGGCCACTGTGCCTGGCCAGTTGAACTTCTTAATTTTGATGTCCTTCAGTATGAAATAGAGAAAATAATAATACCTGCTAGCCTCATAATGAGGATTAAATAAGATAATGTGGATAGAATTTAATAGTACTTGTTACATTGTAAGACCTTAAATGGTTGCTTGTTCTTATTACTGTTGTTATTAGTTATTATTTTAATTATATCAGATTTATGATATATTATTTTGTTAATATTTTATGACATTATTGCTATATTCTATAGATTATTATTTAATTATTATATTAATTATAACTAGTATTAATATTAGACTACTGTTGATAAGTGTGGTAGGCATTCAGAAGAAGTTGGAGGAACCCCTTCTCTGTGTGCCATTCTTTCATAAGGCAGCTTTCTCACTGAACTGTTATCACTAGAGCACCTAGCATGTGCCAGGTACCTTTCTAGGAGGGGAGGATACAGCAGTAGCCCAGACAAAGTTCCCATCTTCATGGAGCTTACAGTCTAGTGAGAGTTGAGGAAAATAATTAAATGAATGTATAATATGATTTGCAGTGATAAATGCTATGAAGAAAAATTAAGCAGGGAAAATTGCTGGAGGAAAACAGACCAGGGTGGGACAGGAGGTGTATTATTTTAGATAAAGTGGTCAGGGAAGCTCCTCTGAGGAGATGATATTTAAGCAGAAATCTGAATAGTTTCAGGGATCCAGCCACTCAGAGATGTAGGGGATGAGCATTCCGGACAGAAGTGACCCAGGGGAAGGGCCCGCAGTAGGCACGAGCTTAGTGTGTCTAAGGGCAGCAAGCTGTCTAGTGTGCTTAGCGTGGGGTACACAGGGCTGGATGGAGAGGATGAGCTCAGAGAGGTAGGTGGTAGGGAGCTTGGATTTTTTTCCTGAGTGTGACATGAAGCCTCTGCAGTGTTTTGACCAGGGAGTAATCTGTTTCTCTCCGGTTTGTTAAACACTCAAGGACAGCAGGCTACTAGTTAAAATATTGAGCTCTGGTCTTAATGCAGCTTAAATAATGCAGATAGTTGTTACTTTATTAGTGTCATTTAGTATGTTGCCCTTAAAACTCTTCAGGGAAACACAAATTGTCTCAGTGAATACAGAAACAATTCCCTTCCTCATTTATTACTATCAGATGCAAAAATGATGTTTAAACTGGGCTATGTAATTGATTTATGCAGCAGCCCTAGTATTCCCATAGAGACCCTCCTGAAATTGGCTAGAACTCTGGGCCTCCGGTTCCACTTCCTGCACTTGCCAGCACTCCGGTGGGCATCCCCTCCTGTCATCCTTGCCGCCTGCCTGCTCTTCAACCAAGCACTCTTCCTTCCAGATGCTTGTGCAGACAGGAGTGAGGGAAATGGCACCGGATGCCATTCTAATGATTTTCCAGCTGCAACTGGGCACTGCCATAAATACAGCAAAAAATCAAGAGGAGGCTAGAAGGAAGAAATACTTCTGTTGACAACTTGGAATGAACCCACGTGACTGCTCTCTAAGAGTGAAGGGCAAAGAGTGAAGAGCATGTGAGGGCAGGAAATGACTTTGGAAATCACCTAATCCAGCCACTCATAGAGAGGGCAGAGCTGTCTGTCGCTCAGAGAGGTTGAGTGCCTCACACAGGGCCCCACCAGTTTGAGTTATAACAGCAATTGGTGGTGAGGTCAGGCCCCTGAATCTCTTGGTCTGGTCTATTCTAATGATTTCTTTTTAGTTTCTTTGCCTAACTCTCTCACTGCTGTCATCTATCTTCCACGTTGCTCACTACGTGTTTAATTCCTGGAATACAGAGTCGATCACATTACTACCATGTTTAAAAACCTCTAGTGACACTTCAATGGCTTAACAAGCAAAATCTGGACACTTTGGCATGGACCACCATCTGAACCCACCCTTTCTTTCTCCCTCTACCCCCGACCCCCATCCCACCCTCTAGCCATACTTGGGAGTGTGGGGTTGCCGGGAACTTACTGATTCCAAGACGGACTTGCACCTTCCTGACTTGCACAGGCAGGCCCCTTTGCTGAGAATGACCCCCCTTCACTCTTCTGCTGTCAAGTTTGGCCTCAACACTAACCCTTTTGTGTATCCTTGTCTACAACCCCCACCCTGCCCACCTCGCCCTTTCAGAACTAATTCCTCCCTCCCTTCACTATGCCCCCATTGTACTGGAACACGGCCCTATTATAAGGGCTTTCCACGTTGTCTCATAATGATTTGTTGATGTCTGTTTCCCCAGCTCCGATGTGTGTTCTTGGGGAACAGGGTGGTATCTTGTTCATCTGTGTCCCCTGTCCTGTTGTATACCTTAGAGGTGCATAAATTCTTGCAGCATCAATGAGTAAGAAGATAAATGTAACTTCAAAGAACGTATGTTTATCATGAGGTTCTGTTTGGTGCCCAGGAAGGGAACAGGGAAGACATATTCCCCCGTGTGTTTGAGTTTAGCAGTGAGTTTTCCATTTATTTAAAATGGTGTTAGGATGCACCTTTTCAGAACCAACTCAAGGCCTGTTGCTAGTTCTGCATCTATGAGCCAAGAATAGCTTTTACATTATTAAGTGGTTGGGAAAAAAACCAAAGATGAGACATGAAAATGATGTGAAATTCAAATTTCGATGTCTATAAATAAAGTTTTATTGGAACACAGCCATCCCTATTCACGTAGGGATGTCTTCTGAGCTGTAATGGCAGACTCTGAGCACATGCCACAGAGATGGCAAAGCCCCCAAAGCCGAAGAAGAAAAAGTATTATTTGGTTGTCTCTAGAAGTTTGCCGACCCACACTCTAGATTAGTGCAAGGTACATCTATGCCTGAGTTCAGAATAAAGTATAGATCTTTCCACATCTATGGGGAACAATCTGGAAGCTGAGTGAGTGCTAGACCAGAGGAACAAGCCCAGTCCTAAAAAGGAACCATTCTAGGGCCATGTTTTATCATTTCTAGTTTGACATTAGTTTTTAAAAACAATCTACATATACCAAACTTATTTCAAAAATAATTAGAGGCAGCAACTTTTCCAGTCTTTTGCAAGTCTCCAGAAACCTCCTCAAAGACCAGCCATTGAGAGTTTTCTCCTTCAATCCAACTGACTCTTGGTTCATTCAGCCTTCACCGAAACCCTCCGAGGTGCCAGGCCCTGTGCCAGATGTTTACAAGCAGGAGTCCATTTAATATTCATCTCACGTAACAGCCCTGTGAGGTAGCTTGTATTGTTCTTACTTTACACTTCACAAAACCAAGACTGGAGAAGTTCTACAGCATGCGCCAACTTACAGGGTGATGGCCCATTTTGTTTATGAACCCAGGCTTTCTGGTTTCTGAGTCTGTGTGGCCCTGACCATGGAGCTATATTGCTGCCATTCTCTTCATATGAATGAATGAATTAATGCACTTCGTTATCTGAGCACATGTTTGTCTGCTCAATAAGGTTGAGTCTCCACCCTTGTGGGACTAAGCTCAACTGAGAAACAGGTATTGTTCTTGAGTTGTGAGGAGGGCTGATGCAGCCGTGTAAATACAAATGCACACACCCCTTACTCACGTGCACGTTGGAGCCTGTGCGTATGTAGTTCTTCTTTCATCACTCTGCCCCACTTCATGGCTCTGCTTGCCTACATCCTATCGTGCCTCCCGCTTGTACCCCATCTTCTTTATAAAACCTTTCCTAGAAAAATCTCTCCATTGTTGCTCTCCTCCCTCCAATCTTCCTCTGTATCTCTGGACTCCCGTCACCTGTGGCCTAAGTCAATGCTTCCCAAATCCAATTTCCCTTAAGAAACAATTAGGAATGCTTAGGCCTCTCTCCTTTAAGTATGAGCTGCAGTAGGCTTAGTATGAGGCTATGGAATCTACCCGTTTAAAGTGATCTTCATAGCTGTGTGCGGTAGCTCACACTTGTAATCCTAGCACTTTGGTTGGCCAAGGCAGGAGCTTGAGCCCAGGAGTTTGAGACCAGCCTGGGCAATATAGCAAGACTCCACCTCTACAAAAATAAAAATTAAAAAAAATTAACCAGGTGTGGTGGTGCATGCCTATAGTCTCAGTTACTTAGGAGGCTGAGGGGGAGGATCACTTGAGCCCAGGAGGTCAACGCTGCAGTGTGCCATGTTTGTGCCACTGCACTGCAGCCTGGGAGACAGAGTGAGACCCTGTCTCTAAAAAAATAAAAATAAAAAAAATCTGCATATGCTCTCTAGTCAGTTTTATGTATATAACACACCATTTAGTGCTTGGTATTCCCTTACATGGTTTCTTTTGTGAGAGTTTCTTTTCCACAATGAGATTTTGAGCAATTTATAGAAGAGGGTTCTGTCTTTTCTTTTGTTGTAGCCCGTTTTGCACTTATGTAGGTGACTGAACCCCATCTTTTGTCCTCTCAAAGCCTGTGTCTTGTCTGTGCACACTGCCTTCACTGAATTCAGCAGGGGGAAAAAATAAGCCACTTCTCAGAAGGCAAGGGAATGAGCTCCTCTCACTTCAAGGCAATAAACCTCTTTTATCTGTTGAACTGGTCAAGCTCTTGGAATGAATGAAAGTCTATTATTAGAGAAAAGCCCAAGAAGAGTTTTAATGCTTGATTCTTTATATACTGTGAAATGGGGCTTTCATTCACTTTCCCTCCACTAATATTTTGGCACAAGAGACCTCATGAAGGCTACCCGACCTTACCCCGAACTACCTCGTTAGCAACAGTGTCCTAGGAATACATTCTATTTTCTGAAAGACTTGTTAAGTTCGTATTAAAAAAAATAATAGGCCGGGCACGGTGGCTCACACCTGTAATCCCAGCACTTTGGGAGGCTGAGGCAGGTGGATCATGAGGTAAGGAGATTGAGACCATCCTGGCCAACATGGTGAAACCCCATCTCTACTAAAAATACAAAAATTAGCTGGGCATGGTGGTGCACACCTGTAGTCCTAGCTACTTGGGACGGTGAGACAGGAGAATCGCTTGAACCCGGGAGGCGGAGATTTCAGTGAGCCAAGATCGAGCCACTGCACTCCAGCCTGGGGACAGAGCGAGACTTCATCTCAAAAAAAAAGAAATTTGTTTCTGCAGATGGAGGTGGAGGGTAGTGTCTTCTAAAAAGGCTCCTTGACTCGTGATCCCTGAATTTTTTCTCATTTGGTTCCCTCCTAACTCATTTCGATCTCAAGGACAAGCTGCCTGGGGTGCGTGGGGCGCTAGGCAGCAGAGAATGGAAGCAGTTTCTCTAGATCTTCTAGGTTACAGCGACGCGGTGGGTCTCCACACTGTGAAGACTTGACGAGGACCTGGCCTCTTACCACTTAGCCGAGCTTGAGCAGGCTGTCACTGTACAGCCCCTTACAACCACCACTCCTACTGAGCCCTCTTCCTGCTTCCTTCCATCTCTTTGAGGTGGCTTTTAATTATCCCAAGGGTGAAGTGCTAAAATGGGACGTCTTAGGCCCCTCTTAGTTCTTGATAAACCATGAAATAGAACATGTAAAACCGTGTCACTACCATGCTACTAAAAACCTAGCCAGACCACCTTAAGTGGAGTGACTATGGCTAATATCTTGACTTGATGTTTAAAAAACTGTGCGATTGTGAAGTTTTGGTGTTTAGTGTTATTATAACTTTGGAATACTTAATTACTACCTTTTTTTCTTCAAAGAATTGAAAAACGTTGACAGATTAAATTAGGTGTTAAATAAATTCACTCGACTCTAGTGAAATGTGACAAGCAATTGTGACGCTCCATTTTAGCATTTTCTTTATATGAAAGACTTGGATGAATTAACTTAAAGGTGAAGTGATAAGAAAAATTAGAAATGCATAAAGATTTAGGCTTATCTCCATAATTGTGCAAGGTTCACATTTCTACTATTTATGTGTCCCCAGCTAGGTAAAGGCATAGAGTTCAGTGGAACAAAAGGAGTTTAATAGTAAAATTGTGCAGACTGCCTGGCAAAGCCTCTCTCTCCTGTTTTCTCTAGCCGTGAGGTGTTCTGTTATTACATGCTTTAGTTTGTCCAAATAAACAACTTGTTATATGAAACCGTCATGGAAATCTTTTCTGCTGATAGAAACTTCACACTGTGGATTTTTACAAAGGTTGAAGTGATCTGCCAACATCAAATAAACAGGAATGGACTCTCATGGCTGAAATGAGAGTGGCCGTCTCCTCTTTCCAGAGGCACTGCCCAAACACAATCATCTTGGTGCATACTACCTATTAAATGAAGGGGAGCAAAGGCATCAGGTCTTCTTCTTGCTAACCTTTGTGCTTCCTCTATATGTTCTTACATTTGAAAAGTCTTCCTGACTTCTCTGGCATACACTTTCTATGTGATGTCATGTGGTATAAGACATGATCTTTCCTACTTGCCATGGCATGACATCATGTGATATGATGCGACTTTGTAGCCCTCTTCCCCTCTCCACGTCTTGCTATTGTCTAGTTGGACTAAGCAGAAAAGGCTTATGGATGGTGTGCCCTAGCTTCCTAGATGGGCTGGATTTTCTGTTTCCAATCTACTTCCGAGCTTTGCCATTCTCCAGCGCACACTGGCCTCCGGAAGCCATCTTCCACACCAGCCATCCAGCATAGCTCCGGGGGCGGAGGTAGGGACAGTACACAATGGGGGAGAAGGGAGTGTTTTAAACACCAAATGGCCACTAGTAATGCCCAGGGTACCTCATTTCTTCAGGGGTTGGAGATGCATTTTCTCCCCCTTGTGCCTTAAAAGAACCCAGCTGACCCAGCCCTCCAAGAAGGCCTCCCTCCCGTGCCCCACTGCCCTCATCGGCTGAGGCCGGCCAATGTCCAGCAGGCCCCGGGCCCAGAGCCTCTGGCCTGTCCGGCCAGCCCAAGCAGCCGCCAGCTGGCGCTCGTGAGCGCATGAAAGGAATCTGGATAATACAAGGCCTGGTGGAGAGGCGGGTGAGAGGAATGTGGCGGGAACACAGCACACCCTGCATGGTTCAAGCCAAGCTTTTGAAGAGTTTGACTCGTTTTAGAAAGCAAACAAAGTGCTCCAGCTATCAGCAATCTTTTATTTTGTCTGCTAGAGGAATGCCTTGCCAGTGTGGGCCGAGGACTGGGTGGTGATAAAGACACCAGTGTCCACCCTTGACTTGCCGAACGGAGTATGGACGGAGCATTCCTTTCTGCCCACTGAGCCCGGAAATAAACAGCAGCTCTCTTCTTTATACAAAAAGCCAAAGGGGGTCTGGCAATGAGCATGCACAAGACTTGAAGTCTCGCTCACTGGTACCCCTGAGCTTTACAGGCACTAAGTATAAGTTCTCTTAACTTGCTGAAGGCCTGGCACCCTGTGATTTCAGACTTGACGATGTAGACAAGGGAGTGTTGCAAGGGTGTTCTTGAACCCAGGGCATGCAGTTCTCCTGATTCATGCTCTAACCTGCTTTTGGAGCTTCTGGTCTTAGGAGGGGTGGAGAGTAGTGACAAGAAGAAAGGCTGTGCCCTCCTGGCCCTAGCTGATAGAGGCCATGTCTTCCCCCAGTTTTCATTTTGCCATCTTAAAATCACTCTACATTTTCAAAAGTCATCACCTGTGCAGTTCTGGTCACCAGGCAAAAAAAAAAAATGTCTTTCCTTTTTATCCAGACAGCTCTGTGCATTTTTTTTCTCTCCTCTCAAGCCCACTCTGGGACTCAGCTCCCTAACCATCCCCTCTCTGATGTGCCCCCTAATCTTTCCCACCCTGCTCTCTGCAAGTAAGTTCTGGCCTTCCTCACCCTAAAAACAGATTCACAGTTCCTTGTTCAAAAACCTGGAGGCCAGATGAGCTTGTGGAATTCAGAATATTTCAGATTTTAGAAAGAGATTTAGAGCATATACCACATATTACAAGACACTCCCAGTAAAATCCATGGCTGCGTCCCATAAGCAAAGGCATGCATGTTTCAGCAATTGAATCTACAAAGAGTCATGCCAAGTGGGTAAAAGAATACATATCACCTCAGGCCAACTCCAATCAGGCTGTGCTGCTGAGTGTGCTATCAAAATACTCCAGATTTTTACATTTTGTTACTGTGGATGAGCGAATATGAGCCACAAACAACATTCTCTGGGTTTTCAGGATCTTCCCTTTGCCACCTCTCCTTCCCCAACACTGACCAAGTGCCCTCTATCTTTCACTTGCCATGACCAGAGAGTGGGTGGTCCAGCATCCTGGCCTCCTGCTCAGTCCTCCAGGCATCTGCTTCTGACCCCTGTTCCATCAATAACCATCAAAGCCATTGATGCATAGAATAGGAGTAGTGTTGAAATTACTAGAAAAAAGAAATGAAAAAGACTGGCAAAATACAAGCCTTGATGATGATGATGATGATCATGATGATAATTGAATTCAGCTGCTAAAAAATCACTCTTGTCTAATGGCTGTCAGAGCTTCTAAGCACTAGCTCTCAATTTCTGCACCTACCTGTTGGTGGGCCTGTCCAGTGTGTGGCCTGGTGCAGGTCTGCAGATCACATTTTGAGGAGTCCTGCTCCAGGGGAACCCCCAGCCTCCATTGTCCAAGCCGGGGACTCTTCTCTGCCTGCCAACTCTATGATCTCCCCTCAACTCCTGAAACTCCTTGTTATTTCCCCTGTTATGAAATCAACTCCTTCGGTTTCCAAAGCAGTGGGCTCTTCTGATTCTTCTACTTCTCTTGCCAATGTGTTTCAGTCTTCTTTTCAGGAGCCTTTCTTCAAGGTTCCATTCTCAGCCCCTTTTCCTTGTGTATTTTCTCCCTTATCTATCTCATGCTCTCCAATGACGTCTACTCTGATGACAATCACATCTCCCAACCTGTGTTCTGAGTTCCAAGCCCTCATTTTCTACTGCACCCAAATATTCCAGAGGCGTCTCATAAGCTCCTTATAGTCAAATATTGGGATGATTAATTTTATGTGTCAACCTGGATAGGCCATGCATGCTACCCAGATATTTGATCAAACACTAGTCTAGACGTTGCTGTGAAGGTGTTTTAAAGAGGAGATAACATTGAAATCAGTAGACTTTGAGTAAAGTAGATACCCTCCACCATGTGGGTGGGCCTCATCTAATCAGATGAAGGCCTTCAGGGAAAAGAGACTGAGGTCCCCTGAGGAAGAGGGAATTCTGTTCCACCAGCCTTCAGACTCAAGCTGCAACATCAGCTCTTCCCAGGGTCCACATGCTGTGGGTCTACCCTGCAGATTTTGGACTTGGAGACAACTCCTTGAAAACAAACTAATCTTTTACTCTCTTTCTCTTTACACACACACACACACACACACATGCGTGCACGCACACACACACATAGATACACACATGTCCTGGAGAACCCTGATTAATACACCTATGAATGATAAATTCCCTTTAAAACAGTGTCTGTTTTAAACCATTCTCTTTCTATTTATGTCCCTACCAGTCACCTAGAATCAAAACCTCAGACTGATCTTTTATTTCTTTCTCCCACCTGCTTCCCACATCCAATCAGCTGCCAAGGCACATCAATATTTAAATATCAATATTTAAGACATAAATCACCTCCTTTTCATTCATCCACAAAGGGAGAGTCCCAGCCACCTCTCAGGCCTGATTGATCATAGAATACATCCTCTTTTCTACAGTAATTAATCTGAGAACTTGACATGTAACTCAGAGTCAATCCAAGATCTCTTTGAGATTTGTATATGAAGCCTGGGAGAGAGACAACTTCTCTGTCTTTGGATCATAGACTGTAAATGTTTGCTTGGTGGTGAATATGTTTTTCTCCTTGTAGAGAGAGTCAATAGCAAGAGAGAATGAGTCCATGTGCAAAAAGAAGCAAAGGCATTTAGAGTGGAGAGATGGAGAGAACCCTAATCCTGTTGTCTGTGCCTCTGGATCTAGCCATGCCTGAAGTCTGCTCTTAGACAACTCAATTCAGAAGGCCGTAAATACACCTTCCTGACTAACCTAGTATAAGTTAGATTTCTTTTACATGCAATGACAGTGTGCTGACTAACCCTCTACCGGAAAGTATTTTCCTAGAAGGCAAAGACTATACCTTATTCGTTTGCACCCCCTGTGGCAGCACATACAGGGTCTTGGAGATTATAGGCACTCAGTCAATATGCTGTGTTGAACTCCCAGCTTATCTTTCAGGTATTAGCTACATTGTGAACTTGTGTGTGGGAGGAGAGGGAGACATGACCAAAAGGAGCATTTTCTGTGGCTGCTATGATGGCAGAAATAGAAATGAGACTTATGTATTAGGAACATTCCAGGGTGATGGTGGTTTGAAGCATGGTGACCCAAAGGCGAAGCAGATCCACCCTTTTATTTCAGGTTCATTGATTTTAATCCACAGCTTTAACAATGAAAGGAAAAGCAACACATATTTTCACTATTATGTGTGGGACAGCAGCAGTGTTTTGTCTACCTGTAGATCTGTATAAATATTTATATTACATTTCCTTGCCAGTTAACTAGTACTTGTTAATCCCTGCTGAGATTTCATTCACCCATCCACCAATACTTACTAATTGCCCAATATAATGCTAGGCACCTTGGGAGCTAGGAAGATGAATAATACCTAGAGGCTGCCCTCCTTCTTAAATACCTATTACAGTAGCAGCCAACGCGGCTGCAGGAAGATAAACTTGCGTTGGGGGAAAAAAAATCACACCGTAAAGTTATGTAAGTTTCTATTTTAAAATCATCTGGTTCTAATTTACTAAATTTAATGCTTTAGAGCCAATGCCAAAGTGCTACATTTGATTTGTGGAAATACTTTAGCACATTTTTCCATCGTGCTCTTGTACAATATATTTACCACCCTTTTGTTATGGTTAGGAAGATTATGGACCTTAAAAAAAACCCTCTTTATGAGCTTGCTGATATTTTGTCATAAAATGCCATAAGATGGAATAAGTCTAGTAAACAATAATACTCACTTAGGAGCATTCCACACGGTTTAGTTTTTTTTTTCTTTTTAAATTTAACAAGGATATCCATCTGGAAAATGGATGTTTAAAAACTTTCACTATGCCAAACCACTTCTTTTCAGTGCAGACAGTATTTTTTTTGGGTGGGGGAGCGGGCAGGGATGGGGATGGATGTTTAAATAGCAGTCGTACTGAGCTATACTGCTAACACAATGATAATGTTAATAGCAAAGGATAAAAGAATGTCATGGACCCAGAATTCCAAGAGGGAGCTTACAGAACATTCCAGCAAAATGGACTGAATGTAAGATATCAACCTAAGTGCCATTTCTGTACTGGCTCGGGGCCTGGCACAGGGCAGCAGGGAAGAGGCACAACTTGCCTCAGGTTGAGAGAGTTCCTGGGCTGCTTCCATCTCTCTCGTCCTCCCTGACAGGCTCAGTCCACTGCTGTCATGGGTTCCAGTGACAGGCAAAGGCAGATGGATCCCAGGGCCCAGGAATGAACCATCACGATGTGGTCCCCCAGGCCCCGGGCCCCACCAGTTACCTGGCAGGGCAGTACGGCCACTGTCCTGTGGCCTATTATAGAAGAATCAAGATCTCATGCCAGCATTTTTGCTGAAGCCTCCCTGACAGGCTGCGGTTTAACCAGTGAAGCCTGCCTCGAATTTTCACAGTGGCATTTAAAGCTCCAGTGTGGACTGATTTTGCTCCTGCTTTTGGGCTTTGCTCAGCTTACCAAAAATGAGAGGTTTTTCACTTCACACCCACAGAAAACAAGATGGCAGCCCGGGAAACTCCCCCTCTCCCTTGCAGTATTCTATTTCTTTAAAACAAAGAAACCTCATTTCTTTCAAACAGAGCTTAGACATCTCTTACAAAGGAAAGGCTGCAAAGGCTGGGCCAGTCAACATGTTTCCTATCCAACAGGCTCTCGTTGCCTCCAGTTACGTGACTTAGGATGCAGGAGTTCAGACGCATCAGAATGAACGACATGTGACTGTTCCTGGCTCCAGGGCTTCAGACGACTGCCCTGCAACCTCCCACATCAAGATAAGGGCTGCTCGTGAAGGGACACTCTAATGTGGCTCTTCCCTGCCCAGCCAAACAAGATTTTGCCTAGAAGTCCAGTCTTCCCATCTCCCCTTGAAAACACTGCCACATGAAATGAAAGTTTAGAACAGTAACCAAGTAAAGAGAGCATCATGATCTCTCCCTCCTTCTGAATTCCTCTTTGGAATGTCTTTTACTTTGCTCTTCCAGTCCATTCATTCCTCCCTGCATACTCAGCTCAAGTCTGTCCTCCTAAAATTGACGCCAGCCTCTCTAGATGAGTCCTTTTTCCTGAATTTGTACTATGCTCAAAGTCAGTTCTGCTAGTTCAACACGGGGTCCTGGTGCCATTGTCTGCCATGTATGAATCCCTAATGCTGCCCCGCCTTTCATAACACTTGACCTTAGAAGTAGGCAATCCACTATTTGACCCAAGCGATAGAAATTTGTTTTTATTGGGACATAATTCACCTACATAAAATTCACAATTTTAAAGTGTACTCTTCATTGTTTTATAGGATAGTCACAGAGCTATAGCAACATCATCACTATCTAATTCCAGAACTTTTTCATCACTCCAGAAAGAAACACCATGCCCATCAGCCATCACTCCCCATTTCCCCCCAGGCCCCAGACCTCTGGCAAATACTCATCTCATTTCTGTTTGGCAATAGCAATTTATAACTGACTTCATGCATTTTTATTTTCAGCCTGATTTCAAAGGCTAACACAAACACGAGATTGGCTATTTACATTTTTGTATGTATTTCAAAAGATGACTTCAGTTGCATGAACACATGTATACATTTAACACATGCAAGGGAACATGGAGTGATAACAGCCAAAAAATGGTAATAAAATAGAAAAGAAAAGCAAAATTTGGGGTGTGTTGGTGATGCTTTAGAAGGCTTTTAGAAAGAAAGGAGAAAGAAGGTCCCATGAAGATGGGAGATTATTCCTTTGTAGGCTTTCCACTGGGACACATCTATTTTTCAGATTATTTTGATTTAGGCCAGGTATATTATCTTCATTTTTAAGGGTTTTTTTAAAACTCATAAAGAGTTAAAAAAAAGCTCTTCATTTTAAAGAGTTTTTTAACTCTTGAAAGACAATTTTTGGGATATAGAGCTGAAAGTTTCAGGGTGCCATTTTTCTATAAGATCTTCCCAAAAGAAACATTTAAAAAGATGACATATATACCACTGCTTACTTAAAAAAAAATAAAAACAATAGATTTGAGAAGGAAAAAAAAAAGAAAGAAAGAAAGGAAAGCCTTTACCATGTAGAAGTCATGTGCCAGATACAGCTAAGTGCACCATCTCTTCTCCGTAATGGTGAATCAGGGAGGGGTTAGTAATCCTACATATGGAACCTGATGCTCAGGGAGTGACTGCCTTGCTCAGGATCACAGCAAGGATCTAACCAAGGCCCACCTGGCTTCAAACCTCATGCTTATAACCTTGTTACTGCCTTTGAACAAAATTGCAGTTCTATATATTCTCAAACTGGTTCCCCAAAAGTATCCTAATAAGAAAATTGATGTTGTACAGAAAACGGCAATAGGCATTACATCTTCTGGTCTTGGAGAACAGCTGGACAGGGAAGGGGCTTGGCTGTTCTGCTGGCTGCTCAGGGTCCTGGCTTCTGTGGCCCTCCATTCTTCATTGTAGAAGCCATCGGAGCCTTTGGCCTGACACGTCCCCAAGGCCAGGCCCATCCAGAATGGTCAAGCACTGATTGGCACTAAGCCCCCAGCACACCAGTGCTACCCTGATCTCACTTGGTTCTGGAAACTTGCTCGATGGGAGACTGAGGCCCCACCTTGGCCCTGGGATGGCTCTGCTACCTGCACACAGCTCTCCCTACAGTACTGGTATCTGAGGACTCGATGAAGTGTCAGCTGTCTCCTTTGCCAGCTACCTGCCCTCTCCTCCATCTGATCATTGAATAGTGATGTTCCTTAGGCCCTGCCTTCTCCTTCTCTTCTCTCTCCCCAGAGTCCACAGTCATGCCAGCTATTCATATGCCAGTGACTCACCAGTTTTCATCCCCATGATGGGTAATTTCATATGTCAACGTGACTGGGCTGCAATGCCCACGTATTTGGTCAGACATTATTTTGGATGTTTCTGCGAGGGTTTTTTGGGAGGAGACTTACATTTAAACCAATGGACTTTGAGTAAAGCAGATTGCCCTTCATAATGTTGGTGGGCCTCATCCAATCAGTTGAAGGCCTAAATAAAACAAATATATATTGAGTCCAATAGGGTTAAGTTTGACTGTGAGTAACATAAAAACCCTAGATGAATGAGTTTAAAAAGAAGTTAATTTTCTTCTTATTTGTTAGAATTCCTGGGTTGGTTCAGGGCTCTATAAAGTCTGTAGAGACCCAGGTTTCTCCTCTCTTGTGCTTTGAAATCCTCAGTACAAGGTCCAAGGTGGCTCAAATTCTAGACATCACTTCTAAATAACATCTTCCAGCCAGCAGGAAAGAAGAATTAGGTGAAAAAAGTGCCTCCTCCCTGAAAGGTGCTCCTAGAACCTCCATTCTCATCCCATTAGCCAGATCTTGGTCACATGGTCACAGCTAGCTGCAAGGGATGCTGGGAGGTGTAGTCTCTATTCTAGGTGGTCATTTCATGACTAAGGAAGAGGAGAATGGGTATTAGAGGATGACTGCTAGTGTTGGCCACAAGTACCTACTAGGTAAATACGTACAGTGGATGCTCCATAACTGTTTGATAAATGTACATGTGCCAGGTTTTTTCTGCCTGTTTGGATAGACCTCTGCTCATGGTAGGTAGTCATGCTAGGGTACTGGGCAATAGAGTGCATTTCCCTCTTCCTGCCCAGAGGTTATGTTCTGTTGGCTCGCGTGGGCTTCCTTCTGGCTCCTGTGTCTGGATCTGCCCTCCTGGTACACACGTGGTGAGTGTGGAGATCATGGTGAAGGGGCCCAGAGATTCCTGCCACAGGCAGGTCCTTTCCAGCTTTCTCCAGCCCACAGCAGTGCCTGGACCATGGCTGTCTGGGTCCTGAAGTGGGCGGTGAGCTCCCCCACTGCCTGTCACTCCACAGGAACAGATGTGCAAATGGCTGGCTGTGGCCAAAGACACAGTCAGACGTCCACCTCAGGAGCACAAGTTCCAGAAAGAGGGAGGGAGAGAGACGTTGAGACTAGAGGAGGAATGAGCCTCTGCTGGTCTTTCTCCCCACTGGCCCTTGTCCTTGGAGGTCAAAGTCAGTGTAAAGTCATAAAATTTTGTGAGATGCTGGCCCTGGGTGAGAGTTAGAGCCCCCATGACAAGCACAGTAGCCAAAACCTAAATCTAATTTGACATACCATGAAAATGAGGCAATTGTATGTTGGCCTTGCTGGAATCCCCATGTCACCCTCCATTAATTTCTTTGTCAGGGTAGTTTCCAAAATCTCTTTTCCTCAGCATCATAAATGCTAAGGGAAAACATCCTCAAGTGTTCTTAACACACAGCAGGGGAGAGAGGCTGCTAACTGCCCAGAATCATGTCCTGAATCTACCGAAGCAGTCTTGCTGCCCGTCCTACGACCAGAGAATTCTCTGGTGTCCCTTTGCCGGCATGCCATTCTCTGCTGACATTCACCCAGTGGGAATCGCTCCTCCCCAGGTCCCCAGGAGACACCTGTAAGCTGAGTCCAGACCTGGCTTTTGAGCTTGACAATGACTGTTCCTTTGGGATAAAGGAGCTGGAAATGCACTGTGGCTTAGGCACAGCGCCCCACATCCCGTCTCTCATTCCTTTACACTTTGCCACTCCAGGATGTTTCAAAGTTCCCATTTGCAAATCAATTTAACAAGGTCCCAGGCTGAACCACTGATTAACAACATTAAAATGATTCTTTTTACTGACTGGGGGATAAAACTACACACCTGCAAATTCCTTACTACCTTTAATTATGAACTTTGAGCCAATGTTCCATATTTTAATTTCTCTAGGTACTGGGCCTGGATTTTCCACCTTTGAAAATGTCTCCAGAATTTTTCTGCTGTAAGGAGACTTAAAGAGATGATGGGGTATAGGATAAGTGGCTGTTTAATTTGAGCTTTAAAGAAATATAACCTACAAAGGAAAGAATACAAAAATGTTGTTGTATAAAAACTGGCTGGCTATTAGTTCATTCTCTTGACCTTAATTCTCTCAACATGGAAAAGTCAATTCAAATGTAACCAATAGGGTCAACCCCATACTAACATTTCAGGAAAGATAGTCGTTCTAGGAATCAGTAAATGTGTTTTGCTGTCGGGGATGGTGGCTGTTTTGATTAAATCACCTTTGTCTCTTGTCCTCTACTAATGAGATACCTATGGTGGAGACATTTCAGAGAGCTTAATATTAAACAGATAGGGATACTGGAGTCCAGGCTGGTTAGGTGAGGAGCATAAATCCATACTGCAGAGGAAATTGACAACCTTCCCTGTGCAGAAGTTATGTCCTGAGGCATCTTCCTCGGTCACGGTCATGGTTTTCTCTCTCCTCTCTAAGGTGAGCAGGACTCACATCAGGATCTCAGTTTTGGTTGTGAGAAAGCTGAGGCCCACTCATTACCTGTAGGAGTGATTTGCCAAGGCGGCAGGGCAGGTCAGACCCGATTCCAGCTTTCCACGTTCCAGTCCAGTTCCTCCCCCTCACTAGGCTCTTTTCTAGTGACCCACGAAAGCTTCTGGCCTCAGACACAGTGCTCAACCACTTCAGAGATTTAGAAACAGTGCTACAAGAGGAAAACAAAGCAAAACAAGGAGCTGGAAAGGTTTAGCTGGAGAATATTGTCCTTTTTCTGGTGTTTCTAAAAACTAATGACCCTTTGTGCTCTAGCTGCCCTCAGAGCCTTTGACTAATTTCTCTGTGGCTCAGTGCCAGGGATGGCTGAATGCTGGGGATTCGGTGCTGCTTCATGCTTTGGCATGACTCTATGTATGTGTGTGTGGGGGGGGGGATGGTGAGTGATGGGCAAAATTCTCCCCTCACCTCCTGCTTGCACTTCCCATCAATGCAAAAGCATATCTGGGTGCTTTCGCTCCACCTCAGGGTTGAAGGCTGTGTCGATTCCTGTCACACACAGATTATATTTTGCTGTCCCATGTGAATCAGAGCTTGTGTTAATATCTTCTAGCTGGGCGCTGTAGTGCTCTCTCAGCCAGATCTTCATTTCATGTCTGTCCTGGGGCTCTTAGCTATGCCAGCAGAGCCCTCTGGAGAGCCGACTGGTATTCTCATTTTCTACTAGCCTGAGCATGTCATGAAATTTCTGGCTCACTGGGAGCTGAGAATACAGATGAACATAAAAATTGAGAAGAGTTATTGGAGGGTCTAAGAGGATGCCAGTCAAGCAAAAGAATAGTAGTTTCCTATTGCAATATCGGAACCAGCTCTCACGTCCCGATTTCACAGTAACTCATGTATTATCTCTGCTTATTTTGAATGCTTCAGCAAGATCTATGTTAATAGAATTCTCTATGGCTCTCCATCCTTTAAACAAATTAACACAGCCCACAGCTACCTCCCATGCCTCCTGGAAGCACCCCCCTCCATGGTCAAAGAAACCCTGTAGAGAGCAGAAAGGAGCTGGTAGGAAATAGACACCTTAGGTCCATGTCACTTACACTATTTAGTTATATAGAGCCTTCTGCACAAGCAAAGCATTATTATCCTAATCAAAGTTGAAAATGACAAATAGAGGACAGAAATGAATTCCTAGCCTGCAGTTTCATTTTCCCAGAAAAAAAAAAACAACTCTGTCTCTTAAATATAGGGTTTGTTTGTGAGTAAATTGGTTGTATGCCCCAGGGCCTAACTATTCTAAGAAAATACATACTTTACATATTCTAAAAATAAATAAATAAAAATTAGACACAGAGAAATGGAAGTGATAGGAATGTATTTTTTTTTTCTCCTAAACTTCAAACAAGAAATCATTCTTTTGGGAAAATTGGGCTTGTGCTAGATGTTTTTAATGCTTTCCTGGCAGTTGCCTAAGAACAAAACATTATCTTGTGGGAGAGGAGTAGGGGCACGAGAATGTTTAAATATGTCTTAATGATCTAGGGGTCTTACAAACATCTGAGTCATAAAAAAGTCAGGTCATAGTTTTTTAAGAACATCTAGACAAGGATCAGGGTACAGTCAAAAGAAAACGCTTGGATTTTAGTCCTAACAGGTTCCCATCTCTTTGGCACTTTCATGAATGTGCGCAGTCGTTGAACTTACAACCCATGTTGATAAAAAAGAGAAAGTATCACTTTGCAGGATTGCAAAGGAGGAAAAGATATAATGAAATCAGACAAGGCCTCCCCGCTTGTAGGAATCTGGCCTCCTCCATTGAGGTTGCGGGGAGTAAGTGTACTGTAGCAGTTAATATTTCTGAAGGTAAAATTTGATCGGGGATATGTCTCATTCTTCACTTTTATTTCCTCTTGCTTGAAAAGTCACACATCTCCAGGAAAATTGCTGGAGAATATTTGCCTTTTCTTTCCCTGCACAACCCCGTGCCCCAGGACAAACTCACACCACATGGGAATGAAAACCTGAACTTTTATGTTAACTTATTTCAAATGTTCAAAACTAGTTTCCACGTTTAAATTTTATGGTGTTTTTTGAAATGTAAAATTTTAAGTGTGGGAAACTATGGTATCATTTTGGAATTTAAATCTTCTGTGGGAACATTATAAAAACTATTACCAAAGTCCATTCCTTCTTCTGGACATCACAGGCAGCAAGACAAATATGCTTTAAGTGCATATGTGAATGCAACATCAGGATTCTATAAAAAGAATAAAATAGATCCAGCACCCACCCTCTAAGACAATAATGACTCAGGCAGTGATATTATAGACAGGCAGACAAACAAGGATACAGTGAGAAGGAGTTGCACACGTCTGGTCATTTTGTACTGGTATTTTTTTTTAAATGAATTTTCATTTGGAGCCACCAATTAATATTATGGCATCTTCAAGCTTATGCTAAAAGCATGAAATTACAGATAAAATACACGATGGCCAATTACATTTGAATTTCAGATAAACTATGAACAACTTTTTAGTAGAAGTACATGCCATGAAATATTTGGGTTATATTTGTGCAAAAATGTATTTGTTGTTTATCTGAAACTTTTCTTTCTTTTTTTTTTCTGAGATGGAGTCTCGCTCTGTCACCCAGGCTGGAGTACAGTGGCATGATCTCAGCTCACTGCAATCTCTGCCTCCTGGGCTCAAGCAATTCTTCTGCCTCAAACTCCTGAGTAGCTGGGATTACAGGTGTGTGCCACCATGCCCGGCTAATTTTTGTATTTTTAGTAGAGATGGGGTTTCGCCATATTGGCCAGGCTGGTCTTGAACTCCCAACCTCATGATCTGCCCACCTCAGCCTCCTGGGATTACAGGTGTGAGCCACCAAGCCTGGCTGTTTTTCTGAAGCTGAAGCTTAAATATAACTGGGAGCCCTGTATTTTTTAAAATTAAATATTTCTATTTTTAAACTTTTATTTCAATAATGTTTGGGGAACAGGTAGTTTTTGGTTACATAAATACATTCTTTGGTGGTGATTTCTGAGATTTTGCTGCACCTGTCACCCAAGCAGTGTAAACTGTACCTAAAACCCTGTATTTTTATTTGCTAAATCTGACCATCTTACATGCAGAGAAATAGTTACTGCCATGACAGCCATCTGGAGCAAGAGGAGAAATCCCACTGGGCCCCAAAGGTGGTGGTAACTTACTGCTAATTAGAAAACTCTCACAGCATTTCTAGCTGCTCTCTCCCCATGGAGAGAGACCCTCTTCCCAGCTGCATTCTACATCCTCTCTTAGAAGTCGGAGTGGGTGGAATGAAAGTGGCATTGGTGTTTTGGTGTGATCTTAAAGTTGCCACCTGCGATTATTCCTATCACCTGAGCTTTCACAAGTGGTATTTCAGTTCAATAAATATTTATTAAGTACATGCTGCTTTGCAGAACAATATGTTGGGTTGAGTCTCTTTTCTCAAGGAGTTCAGAGCCCCAAAGGGAAGACTAGCATGTCTACAGCTGATGCTATTCAAGGCAAAGTGTGGAAAAATAGAGAAAATGCAACAGGATTCATAGAGTGAGACAAATAAGTTCTGTGAGGAGTAGGAGATGAGAGAAGGGTTCATGGAGAAATGAGTGGATGAATGGGATTGGCCAGAAATGAAGAATCTTATGGGCAGAGATACAAATCAACAGCTAACCATGCTGAGAGGACAGAACCACCAAAGAGATGGAAGTAAGAATGTGTGGTCGGAGGGATTCTCTGTTCCACCCCAGAAGGGGGTGATTCATTCATTCATTTGTTTATTCAGTAGATATTTATTGAATTCCAATGCATAAATTAATGTAAAACTGCAATTTTGTAAAGAACTACGTAAAAGAAATTCGCGTTGCCATGATAGGTGGTGTATGAGGCATGATCTGGTGAGGGAGCTTGGCCAGGGCCTTGTGAGAGAGGTAAGGACTGAGGAGAATAGAATTAGTCTGGTGACAAGAGGTGGTGAGGGCCTGGGAGGAGAAGAACTAAGGCAGCTGAAACAGCATGTGCGAAGGCCCTGTGGCAGAAGGAAGCTTGGGGCATCCAAGGAAATGAAAGCAAGCTTGGCGCATGGTGGGATGTTAGGCTTGAGAGGCAGAAAATTCCTTAACAGATCCCAGAAGGCCTTGCCTGGATCCACATAGCCGCTGGAGCCATGCGAGGCCTTTTGAGATCTGTTAAGGATTTTTCTCTTAATCCCTGAGCACTATGGAATCATTTTATGTATTTAAGCAGGAGTGTAACAAATTAGCTTTCAGTGTGAAGGAATCCCTCTGGCTGCATAGGAGGGGAGAGATTGGAAGGGAACCAGAGAGCTATAAGGAAACTGGTTAGGAGGCTACTGCAGAAATTTGGGCAGAAGTTGAAGGGACGCTGTATTCTCCTGATCTCCCTGTATCTCTCCTAACACTATTTTTTTGCTATGGAGGAATACAGGAGTAACACCACTAGGCCCCCATCAGCATGCCCACAGAGCATCTGGGTCTTGGCCCAGCAAAGTGAAAAGAATTTCCCAAGTCACTATGTATGGTTTTTGCTAGAGGCTGGTAGGGCATGGGGTATCATAACTGAACAACAGCAACTCTCTGGAGCCCTGAGGGGATATTTCAAGCCTCAGAGAGTTAGGGGAATGTAGGCAGATTCACAAGCCACCTGCCTTGGTGCTTCAGAACCACCTTTCCCATGCCAAGCACCTGCCAAGGCAGGGCCCCCATCTGGCTGGAATCTTCCCGGCGAGACCTTCTCCCGTTGGTTCCTCTCCTGCCAGGTGTACGTGCAGCAGGAGGGCAGGATATTTCTGTAATATTTGGCAAACTTGTGGAAACACTCCAGCCCACTCTAACACCACAGAGGCGCCTCTGCTCTTGTTGGCTGTATTCACCAAACAATTACCAAGAAGCGTAGGTGGTATCTCTTTCACAGTATTTATTAGTATTTAATTTTTATTTATTTATTTTTTTGAGACAGGTCTCACTCTGTCACCCAGGCTAGAGTGTGGACCTTCCGGCTCAAGTGATCCTCCCACCTCAGCCTCCTGAGTAGCTGGGACTACAGGTGCGTGCCACCATGCTTGGCTAATTCTTATATTTGTTTTCGTAGAGACAGGGTTTCGCCATGTTGCCCAGGTTGGTCTCAAACTCCTGGCCTCAAGCGATTCTCCTGCTTTGACCTCCCAAAGTGCTGGGATTACAGGTGTGAGCCACCCTGCCCGGTCGAATTCTGATATACTTATTACAAACCCTGGATTCAATAGAGCCTTTGCAGTAGGCTGTTTGTATCAACAGATGTGAATTGATTTAGCTGACATTCTGTCCTTTGTGCAAACTCAGAGCAGCCCCATGTGGATGGCATATTTGTAGGCTGACCCACTCTCACTCACCTTTCAACTTGAGTGCAGGCCAAGCCTCTCTTAGAGAATCATTTTTCAACCTCCAATGCTCATGAATGCCAGAAAACAGGGTAACATTTATAAGGATCGTAGGTCACTTTGGCCCTCAGGCCCTGGAAAAATGTAAAGTATGGCCATTGGACTCTTGGTCCCAGACCGATACTCTCCTGGGGGACCATCGATCACCTGCATCAGATCCTTCAAATGGTGGAGCCAGGGTTCCTCAACTTTGGCATGATTGACATTCTGGGCTGGATAATTCTTTGCTGTTGGAGAGTATCCTGTGCATTTCAGGATGTTTCACAACAGCCATGGCCTGTACACATTAGATGCCAGTAGCACCCACCTCCTTCAGTTTTGACAGCCAAAAATATCTCTACACATTGGCAAATAACCCCTGGGAGGCAAAATTGCCTCTAGTTGGGTGTCCCTGGTGTAGTCCTCCATCCTCATTGATCTAATGGGAAGACTAGGATCTGGAGAGGGAAGAGAGGGAAGAGTGCCTTCTGAGGGCCCATGAGTACATGGAGGCAACCCTGGAATTAGCCTAGTCCAGGTCTGTCTAACAGCCCCCCAAATAGACCATTTGTTCTGACTTTGCTTCTTTTTGTCAGTGTTCCCGTTCTAGACACTGCTCCTTACTTGTTCCTTTTTGTTCTAATTTTTTCTGGGGTCCCCTTTCTCCCGAGGTCAACCTGGAAACACTGAGATTTGCAAAGTTGAATTCGAATGCAGCAGAAGAGCCTGGCCCAGGCAAAACTCTAAACAAGATGAGGGCTGAGGCTTCTCATTTCTGCCTTCCAGCAGCCCCGCAGAATGACAGAAACAATGTAGATTCTTTGTGTGTGTGTGTGTGTGTGTGTGTGTGTGTGTGTATGTAGTGCGGCATCAAAGGTTATCTTGTCTCATATCTTGTCTCTTTTTATTTCTTGTCTCTAGTTATTTGTCCCCTACTCATAAGCACATGTCCTTATGTCCATCTCTTGTTTTTTGAAACTGACTCTGAAGTTTTCATTTACTGTCAAATATAAATAACTGATCATAATCGCAAATGATCACCTTCCACAGAGTTGGAATATCCCCAAAGAGGCAAAGGCCAGAAGAAAGAGGACTCTATTCTGTTACAGCCATGGAATTGCACTCTTGAAGCACACAATTATGGACTCTTTTCTGAACGAACCAAAGTGCAAACAGAAGGTAGAGAAACTCAAATTTTATCACAGCATCCCATAGCATACTTAACAGTTGATTTCCCATTGTAACTGCATTTTTACAGGGCTCAGAGCATTCAGTTATGGATGTTCTGAGCCTGCCGTGTGCTTACCAGGGAGGCTCAGGGGCTGAACCAGGCCACCAAGGCTTTTACATCGGCATTTTTCTCAAGAGCTGAGCCCCAGCACCCTGGCTGGCTGGCTCTTCTATCAAAGGTGTGAATGCTCTTCTCTGAATTTTGCTTAGATTAAGGTTCACTTAATGCTGTAACATGTTTGGTATCAAGAATTTTAAAGGAAGTGGTTTTGTGGGTTTTAATGCATTTTTTGCATTTAAATTTCAGGTCACTCAGCTATTGGTCTGAAGAAGCCTTTTTTTTTTTTCTATTTGGCCTTCTTTGGAAGCCAATTTATCGTCTGAGTTCTTCTCCTGTAATCTGAACTACAGGTTGCAGGTTCTGAACTACCTGAAGCCATGCAAGTCATAACACATCATTACTGACTTCTAGCTCTTTCCTTCAAGTGAGTGTGAAGCTGAGAGGGGTCATTAAACTCCCCCAGAGGGTAATGTCCATTGGGTTGAAGGACACAAAGCCATAAACTTGTCAGAACTGATTGCACCTCAAAGCAAGGTAATGCTTGTCAAGAGCTGGGGGAAAGGTTGTTTATTACTTCACAGGTCTCTGGCATTGCAGATGTTATTTCTGTCCTAAGAAGAGCAAGAGGAGCTGCAATATGAAACCAGAAAACAGACACACTTCATTTCTCTCTGCTGTTGGTGTTTTCTGGGGAGACCAGTGGAGTCACTCTGGGCAGGACTGAGGGGGACCCGGGTATATGACCAAGCCCTGGACAGTTCATGTGAAGGAGCAGGACCCAGCTTCCAGGTCAGGAGGGAAACATGCCTGACCTTTGTGCTGCTCTGCCAGGTGAGGTGTCCTTTCCTCTCCTCACCCAGTGGCTGCAGGCAGGCTGAGAAGCCTTGCAAAACAAGACCTTCTGGCAGCAGGAGGGCTCTTTCTACTGCCTTTTCGCTGATAACCTTGCAGGGAGTGTTGTTTTGGCAAGTGAAGGTATCTTGGAGTGTACCCTCCACCTGGAGCCTGCTTACTCAGAAATATTCTCCAGTTTACTTAAGCTCAAAGACCTTTCGCTTCCAAAGGCCAACCTGGAAGGGGGCAGCAATGGCTAATCTCAAGTTTTTAACACAGCAAATGATTTCGGATTCCTGTAAATTAAGCATTGGATTGTATCCTTGGAAACAGCAGGACCCTGCAAAGGCTTGAAGTAATAGGGTTGACTTTGAAGATGGGTTCTATCCTGTTCCCTAATACCAGCATTACCAAGGAGTACTACTGTGAATAATTTTATTAGTATGTGTAATAATTTAATCTGAGTGCTCTAGGCATGTGTTATTATTAGCAAAATTGACTGCTTATACAGTGGAATTTTGTTTGTATGCTCTCAATTTGAAGCAAAAGAAAAAACCACCTTACAAAAACAAATAATACACAGACATGTATGGTCTGAAACATATTCATTCACTTCCCTTGGAGTTAGAGAAACAAATTGTATCTTTAGGAACAATAGATATAATTTCTAATTTTCCTATTAACAGAGATAGGTATTGTTTTAAGATAAAGCAACCAAATACTAATATTAATTAGCAATTTTAACGTGTAGGATGAGGATATTGAGAATGATGCCAATACTGTCAAACCTTTTGAGAGATCAGATTAGATGGTTGTCTGCATGGTATGGTACGAGTAGTGCAGTGCTTGACTGCGCCCTTAACACACACACACACACACGCACACACACACAGACACACACCCCACGACAGAAACAAAGATCCTTCTCCATCTGCTAGACTCAGTGTCAGAAATCGTACCATTAGGGATTCATTCACTTGGCTTATAGCATATAGCCTTTCTTTTAAAATACAAATAACCCAAAAAAAGGAAATTAAATAACTGGTAGTCACTTACATTATAGAAATAATTGTTTTTAATATTCTTCCAGGCCTAGCATCATTGGCCATATATAAAAAAGGGTTCAAAAATATATGTTGGTATATAGACAAAAATAAACAGAGTAGAGAATGTACATTGAGAAGCTCCCGGAAGGCCTTGCAAACCTCTGTCCTAGCACACCAAAGATTTCCTGTGATTAAGAATGCTCAGCATTACAGTGAGGTGGTTAAAAACATGGTCTTTAGAATCAGGTGGAATTGGTTTCAAATCCAGAGTCTGTCACATTAGGGTGTGTGCCTTTGGGAAAATTAATCATTCTGAGTCTTGACTTGCCCATCTGCAAAATGGGGTTAATAGTATATATTTCATAAGATGTTGTCACAATAGACAGAGATGATGAATGTAAAGCTACAGAGTAAGTGTTCATGAAATGATGAAGATCACAAAGATGGTGATGAAGAAGGTGATGACTTCTCATCCCACCCGTTGTCACTCCAGTTCTGGGCATTGAGTGAATGGGCTTGAATTAAATGACTTACAGAAGTGGTAGAAGTTTAGCAACATGTATGCTGGGTCCTAAGTAACTTGAAGATCCTGGACATCTGGGGTAAGGATGGTATTGAAGAGGAAGATGATATAAAAAGTGTGTTAGTCACAGAAATAGTCACACACTATTTCTCAGTTTTCTGTGGGTGAGTCTTCACACCTACTATTAACCATTCTCAGTGCTGAAAGGATGTGTGATATTGTGTGTGAGCATGTATGTGTGAGCATGTGTGTGAGCCTGTGTGTGTGTGTGTGTGTGTGTGTGTGTGTTGTAAAAGAATTCTTCCTGGGATTCATGCTCCATAATTCTCCACATTTGATCATGTCCTGGTTGGCTCACTAGGGACAAAGAATGACAGGTTTTGAGTTGTGTTTTAATGACTATAAAAATGAAGCCATTTTGGAAAGTAAGCTCACATGTGGCACAAGATGTTTTGTGGCTCCCAGCAGTTTTCTTTTTGCAAGATTTGAGAGGACTGAGCATCCCTGAGTACAAGAGCCGTGATGATTGGTAATAATAACGATAATGATGAAAATGTATGTTGGTACGCATCTTTTCAGATTATCAAGCGTTTTCACATTCAGTGTCTCAGGTGGTTTACATAACAACTCCATAACATAAGCTAAGTCAGGGAAGTTATTAACTCCATTTTCTATATGGCAAAACTGAGTCTTTGGAGGATAAGTAACTTTCTCTCTGGTATTCTGCAGAACCACAATTAGAACCTATGTCTTTGCATTCTTAGTGTATGTTAAAATCAGTCATAGAGGTAAAACAATAATGCTTAATACAATAACTATCCTCCCATATTTCTGTTGATTTTCACTAGCATATTTATGTTTCAATTCATTCATTCAACATAAATTGAGCTCTTTGTCATGTGCAAGTAAGTCATTAGAAACACGAAGATAAATATGGCACAATCATTGCTCTCAAAGAACAATAGAGTTCTGTCTTACCTGTTATAAACTATACCAAGTTTATGCTTTTAACTTTTCTAATTCTGGTGAGTATGACTACTTTTATGGGAACAATCAGAGAGATTATATGGATGTGGATCATGGAAAATCCAGAATATATGGCTGTTGTGACAACTTGAACCTTGTTTTTACCTTATTTTCTCTCTTCCCCTTGTTTTTGCTCTGCTAAAATTCCCAAACAACTAAAGTCTGTGTGCAGTGAAAGAGCACTTCGGCCCAGCGGTGAAGCTTGCAGACCACCAGACAGTCATTATTGCTATGATGTGTTAGATTCTCATCTTACCCTGAGGATGTCAAATTTGGAACTCAGCTCCTTGGAATAATTATTCCTAGTGGAAACCTCCACCTTAAACACCTTTCAAATTCCTTAACTTTATCTGACTTTGGAGAATTTCTTTTAAAGAAACAGAAAAATTGAGAGCCTTATGTATTTTGGAATATGCCCCAGTGTAGAAAATTGGTGCCAAACATGTGCCCGGACCTGACTTGCAAAGGGCTGTGGTTTAATGAGACCCTTTGCTTTGCAGCCTGCTGGCCCAGCTTCTATTTGCTGAGAGTTGATGGTACAAAAGCTCTAGCTCTCAGATCGCCAGGGAAGCAGAGGAGGAAATTAGCAAGAAACTTCCAAAAAGAAGGCACAAAGAGCCTTTGCTTTAAAGACTTACTTTCTCGGCAATGTGAAAATTTTGGCAGCTGCGTTAGTGACAGATTGGTGGCAACATTCTACTGGCCTAGCTGAACATTTGCTCTCCTTACCACCCCATACCCTCCCAGACTGTGCAATCAAGAGCATGCGGTCTAAATTCCCTTCCTGTCCTAAGGTGCCAACACACAACCCACACTTTGGAGAGTAGAAGAGGGAAAACATAGGCTTTGTTCACTTCCCAGATTCTCTGTGTGAAGCAAGTTTAGGAATTTATGTGTGGTTGGAACGGGGAAATATGACTATTCTGGAAGCTGTATATCAGTGTGGCTCCACATTTCCAATTTGGCTTCCCTATCCCAGAATAGGGTTCTTAGAGAAAAGCATTTCCATCCTCACATCTCAGAAAGCTAAAATAGAAAAGTCTGAGTTAAACACAGTATACATTCATTAAAAGAATAAAATAAGTTAAAGCTCAGTTAAATACATGGAAAATGGGTATGTGGATGAACAGAGCTATTCATGGAATTCAGGTAAATTATGACATCTGCTTAATGTGAAAATCACAAATAAAATCAGATGACATTTAAAATGCAAAATCATACATTAAAGTGTAAATTCTGGGCCAAATTCTCACCCAATACAATTTGATGGAAATTGTCTTATAGAAAATGAGTTATTCAATTTTTTTCCCATTTCCTGATGGTGAAAATCTGGGGTAACCAGTGTTTTAACAGGAAATCTAAAGGAAATGAACAATATGACCTTGGCTAATTTTTAATTCTGATGATTTCATGACATGCATAGTAATTGCATTTTTGGTTTTGTTTGACTTTATTTCAAAGCTATTAAATATATGTTCGATGCAGGGGATATGTTCCAGATAAACCATTGTTTGAATGTTAAAATTCATTTAAATCAGATAACCAGGCAGGATTTTGTAGCTTTTTTGTGTGTGTAAGGGGGAGGATTCTGATTAAATGTGAAACAACTCAAAGAGGTTCAAGAGTCTGGCCTTCATGATTAATAGTCTGCAGTAGATATTAGAAATCCAGACAGACTGAAGGCAAAATGCCTTCTCTTGGTAGACAGACTGTATTCTAACCTCCAAGGACTCTGCATATTTAGCCACTCTCAATTCAACTGCCTTTGCCAGCCCAGGCTTCATTGGATTAGAAAGTAGTGGAAAAAAACCCTCCCAGGAGTGATCGTCTAGAATTCCTTTAGTGTTTAATCTGTCTGGCGCATGGATGGCCCTCTTGAACTGCAGGGAGCACATGGCAGAGAGAAACGTCTTGGGCTGGCTGGCTTGTGCTTGGAAAGTGAAAGCAAGCTGTTATTTTCGCCTTCCCAATTCACATTCCTGGCCTTTGACATCATGAGGTCATTGTTTGGTTGGCTGGAAGGGTGTCACACGTGGATAGGTGCCATGAGGTCACATGTGCATAGGTGCCATTTTTGTCTGGGACATTTACACAGGGTACTTATAACCTCTTTTGGTAGACTGAGCCCTGTTGCCCTCAAGAAAGGAAGTTTGTTCTTAGTCCTAACCCAAATTTTAATGTATGCTTCTGTAAGCCTACATCCTTGCAAACCTTAGTCAAGACAGAGACCATTTCTCTCACAATAATCCATGTAGATATCAGAGCATCTCTTAGTCTTCTTAGGTTCAAGTCTAGACTTGAGCTTATTAGCTATCTGAACACAGGCATATTCCTTAATTCCTCTATGTCTCAGTGTCCTCATCTTTAAAATAGGGACAGTGGTAGAGCCTCCTTCATGGAAGAAGGGAAACGGCAACCATCAGAGTTCCCCGGATGTGGAAGGCAGGTCTGGGGCAAGGAAGGAGGGTCAGCCTCTGCTGCCATTCTTGTAGATGGGGAAGGGGCTTTGCAACCGGCTACCTCCCCACTGGAAATGCAGATTGAGCCCAGGGGCTGGGCAGTGGCGAGAGGGGGCCCAACAAAAGCTGGACTTCCATCACCTCCTCGAGGTGACAGGAGCATGCCCAGGCTGCAGTCTGAGTGAGATGGCGCCCCCAGAGGAAGAATCAGGGCTCTGTGAGGAACCACACGCCCCAGCATCCCGCGCTCATAGGTCATTGCTGGGGGAACCACCAGGGATAGTGGAGTGGTGTCTATAAAGATTGAGCAAGAGAAGGGGCCACCAAGAATTCAATCTCTAGCCCAGTTGTTCCTTGAGTAAGAAAGCAGGAGGCAGATATTTAGGAACGAATCAAACCTCAAGGAACACAGCATCCATGGGTTCTTTTTGCAAATAAAAAGTGTGTCTTGAAAACCAATCCAGCCAAATAAAAAATGAATCAAAGAACTCAGAAACTGAGAGGCTGTGGATTCGTTTAAAACAGAACTGAGACCAAACAATTTGGGGAGTAAGGCTGAAAAAAAGAATTTAAAGGTCACAAGTAAGTATTTTAATATAACTAATCATACTGGTAAGAGAAGAAAAGAGGTTGAAAAAAATATGTTAACTGACTTCCTCATCTTTCCTATCAAGGAGTCAACAGTGAAAAGCACAGTTTAAAAATAACAATAACTTCAGCTCTTTTAAGTTTTTCTGTTTTTTTTTTGTTTGTTTCTTTTTTAAGAGATGGGGGTCTTACTGTATTGCCCAGGCTGGTCTCAAACTGCTAGGCTCAAGTGATCCTCTAGCCTTGGCTTCCCAAAGTGCTGGGGTTACAGGCGTAAGCCACTGCTCCCAGCCAGCTCTATAGGTTTTGCACATTTTCTTAAATTATAGGGACCTTTTAAGAACTAATATCTCTAGCAGTGAAGAAATGTCCAAAGTTCATCAGATTCTTCAGTTTTCAGATTTTTTAATCTGTTAATTCAAGGAAAATTAAATCAAATACTTCAAGTTTAAAATTGCATGAGTATCCTCTCATTATTCTAAATGTCAATATGAAACTATGGGATAATGAATCCTGGGTTATTTCATAGAAGAACTTCTTTGTGTCTACCAGGCTTTATATCTGTTATATGGACAAGGAGAGATAAGTGGAAAAACGCTCACCAAATATCAGCAATGGTTATTTCTGTGTGGTTTCAGGTGAAGATTTCAGATGAGTTTTAAATTTTCATTTTTTTCTGGTTTTCTCGATGACTTGAATATTGCTACAGTATTTTCTGGACTTTAACTTATTTTGTTCTTTCAATAAATCTATGCTTAAAGTTTTCCAGCATGTATGGATGGAAGCACTTTTCTCTATCCTGAAAGAACAATTGGATCAATTAATGTATTGTCCTTATGACTAGTAATATTGGCAGAAAAATTGTTCAAACTAAGACTGGTCACCTTTTTACAGAAGAAAAGGCAATTCTTTTGGAGGCAATTCTTTTGGAAGGAAGTACTTTTGGAGAGCAAGGAATCAGGGGAGAGGTGTCATTGGTACAGATGAAATGTGTTTATTAAATAATGCCCTAAAGATAACCGTATTTACATGTTTATCACAGCACTATTCACAATAAGAAGGATATGTGATAAACTTAAGTGTCTATCAATGGAGGATTAGATAAAGAAAATGTGGTATATAAATGCAATGGAATACTCTTCAGCCATAAAAAAGAATAAAATCATGTCTTTTGCAGCAAAATGGATGGAACTGAGGCCATTATCTTAAGTGAAACAAGCCAGACACAGAGAGTCAAATACCGCATGTTCTCACTCATAAGTGGGAGCTAAAAAAGCCATGTATGCATGGACATAGAAAGTAGAATGATTGACAATGGAGACTTGGAAGGGAGAGGGGGTGGGAAGGGAGGGGACCAAGAGAAATTACTTAATGGGTACAATGTATATTATTCAAGTGATGGATAGGCTAAAGCCCTGACTTGTCCTCAATGCAATCTATGCATGTAACAAATTTGCTCTTGGACCCCATACATTTATACAATTAATAAACAAATAATGCCCTAAAGCAGTGGTTCTCACCTGTGGGTGATTTTGCACCCCTCCCCCCTCACTTACTCCAGGGAACATTTTTCCATATCTGGAGACATTTTGGATTGTCAAACTTGGGTGGATTCGGGGGGAGGGGGAGACATAGTGCTATTGGCATCTAGTAGCATCTGGGGATGCTGCCAAACGTATTACAATGCACAGGGCAACTCCACAACAAATAATTATTTGTCCCCAAGTGTTAATAGTGCTGATGCTGAGAAACCCTGCCCCAAACTCTGGAAAAAGAAGCCATTATATACACAATTCCCTTACAAGAGTGAGCCTGGAAGCAGATCCTATTTTAGCAACGAAAGCTAAGATGCTAAATTTATTCTTTCTGGCCACTGAAATTTTTAGCCAGGTGTATTTATTATTATTTAAAAAAACTTTTCTGCTTTTTATTGGTCCTTAGTCTTCAACTACTGTATGGGTTTATATTTGTCACCTAGGAATGGGAAGTTGTAACCAGTGGTCTAAGTCTAAGCCAGGATAGTTGTAGTTTCCAATGGTACCTTCAGTGACCTTGATGTAGGGGTCTCTGATCTCAACCCTACTGGCTGAACAAGCCAAGTCAGGCTATTTGAAGTCTCTGGAAAACCAGCCAATGGTCCGGATCAATTGCATTCAGCAAGAAGTTAATGCAAGAAGACTGGGCTCATCTTGGTGTGTGTGTAGGGAATGAATTACCCTCCTCTCATTCACTTTAAGGACCATTTATTGCTGTGAATCAGGAGCAAAGTATGAGTAGATGGGAGTGAGGATTGCTTCTGTCAGGTAGAGATTTTGCTTTTAGCCCAAGAGTTTTTATAGCACCATGTCAAAGAGAATCTGCACATGCTGGAATTACCTGCTGGCTTATGATTACAAACATCCCTCATATGAAAATCTCAGCATTTCTGGCTGCTGCCTTCAATCGCTTTTTCTGAAATAGGTATCCCTTGATGTCGACTATTTGATTTCAGTCAGTCGTTTCTCTCTGGCAGTGCTCCCTGCAAATGTGTCCTTTCAAGAAAACGAAACCTGCAAGTGGCTTGTAATGTACCATGACCTTATCACGTGAAGGACAAATGGCTCTTGTGCTTATTAGATAGCAGATGAACTGATGAACTGAATTCTTGGTCTGAAGCTTTGATAAGGTCAGATGTCTTTGAAAAAAAAAAAAAAAACACCACTTCCTTGGCTGCAGGGATGTAGTTCCCAAGTATCTTTTCATAATGCCTTAAGATTTGTACTTAGACTTTATTTTACATGGCTTAAGAAATGGTTTATTAATAAAATAGAATATTTTGATATTAGAAGAGAAAGCTGGGCTTTTAAGGCTGTTGGAGACATTGGTTTTCAACTAAATACATATGCTGATTGCTGCATATATTTTCAACAACAATCCTAGGGAACAAGGGTATGGGCAATTAATTAGACATAGCACTAATCAGCTAGTCAGAAA
Source organism: Pan paniscus (assembly GCF_029289425.2). Taxonomy (NCBI): domain Eukaryota; kingdom Metazoa; phylum Chordata; class Mammalia; order Primates; family Hominidae; genus Pan; species Pan paniscus. Next base: position 25,915,265 of record NC_073254.2, read on the forward strand.
AAAAAATTAGGAAGCTATTGTCAATGCCTGTGGAGATACGGGTCTTGTCTGGGGGAGAAAAATGGCCTTTCTCCAGTTCTCCAATAAACTGTTTAAAAAATGGCCTTTCTCCAGTTCTCCAATAAACTAATTACCTTTGAATATTATATCTAAGGCTTATAATAGAAAGTTTATTTCTAAGTATTATGCCGTAAGAATAGATTGAATTTAAGTAGAGAAAAGTAAAAGAGGGCACCAAACTGACCCTCAGGCTTCACCCTACAACAGATTTAGACCATAGCAGAGTTGGGCCTCAGCTTTGCTGGCTCTGAAACTGGATGTCAGTGAGTCAAGGTAAAAACGGCATCTATAATATACTTTTATTTTGTTTCAGACAGGGCCCCACTCTGTCGCCCAGGCTGGAGTGCAGTGGCGCGATCTCGGCTTGCTGCAGCCTCAACTTCCCAGGCTCAGGCGATTCTCCCTCCTTACTCTCCCTAGTAGCTGGGACTACAGGCATGCGCCGCTGAGACTGCATGACTTTTGTATTGCTTTTTAATAGAGTCGGGGTTTCGCCATGTTACCTAGGCTGGTCTCAAATTCCTGGGCTCAAGTGATCTTGTCTTGGCCTCCCAAAGTGCTGGGATTACAGGCGGGAGCCACCACTCCTGGCTGAAGTCAGTATACTTATAGAAGCATTCATTGAAATACAAGAAGAATGAAAGAACAGATATATAGAATAAGACTGAGTCAAAATTGTTGGCTTTTAATGATAATAAAGAATTTACCAGCTGGGTGTGGTGGCTCGTGCCTGTAATCCCAGCACTTTGGGAGGCCGAAGCGGGCAGATCACCTGAGGTCAGGAGTTTGAGACCAGCCTGGCCACCATGGTGAAACCCTGTTTCTACTAAAAATACAACAATTAGCCTGGCGTGATGGCAGGCACCTGTAATCCCAGCTACTTGGGAGGCTGAGGCAGGAGAATCACTTGAACCCAGGAGGCGGAGGTTGCAGTGAGCCGAGATTGGGCCACTGCACTCCAGCCTGGGCAACAAGAACGAAACTCCATCACACACACACACACACACACACACACACAACCAATATTTGGGGGAAAAGGGCTAAATTTATATTTATTTCAACTGGCCCAAATGGGAGAACTATATCATATCCTAGGTTTTAACCTAGTTTCAGAGGTATTTAAATCAGCTTGATATTAGGAAGAGGGATTTTACTTCTCTGTAAGACATTTCAGTAAAAATGAAAATTAAAATGGGAATTTGTGAACTTAGAGAGGTCAAGCATCTGAAATTTCTTATTACATAAAAGTGCTATTTTCCTCTCATCTTAAAACATTTAACAAAAAACCCAAACGTCTGAGGTTAACTGCAATTCAGTGAAGTTAAGCCATTCTCTACAAACAAAGTATCTGTTAAAGGTTTTGGGCTGGAAGTGAGTGATGGCAGTGCAAGGTAAACCTTCTAAGAACTTCTGCTCCTTCAGTTCTGCTCTGGACTTTGTCTGGTTAGGTGACAGGTCATTCTAGCTGCTGTGACAATAAATTTCTGACTTTCTCTGGTGTCTTAGGCTATTTAGGGAGCTGCAGAGAATTTGGGGATGAGGATTGAGAGAACTATAGCTATGCTATTTGTTTTGGTTTTCTTTTGTAGAGCGTGGAAAACCTTTATTTTACAACATTATTACCAGATTTATAGTCAATCTAGTTTATGGACTATTTCATTCACTAAACACTAATATCTAAGTTGAGATTGGCAGAGGGGATATCACAGATCTCCTTGGGTATCTGAATAAAGTATGACTTTTCTTTCCAGAAAATGCATACACAAAATTGCATACAAACTTAAATACAGGTTTCCAATTGCCCTTATGGGGCCATGCACTCAATTAAATAACTCTTTTTTCTTTCTTTCTGGTGATTTCTTTCCTTTTTAATTCATACAAAATAGATATATGTAGTTTCTGGGTTGTTTCGGTCTGTCATTATTTCCAAAGATAAATGTAGTTTGTAATAGTAAAATGGATCACTTATTAATTGGGTTGTGCCAGGTTAGATACCCAAGGGTGTTCTGCAGAATAATCTCTTTACTTCCTCTGAATTAAACCTAGAGTAAACCATTAAAAAACAAACAAACAAACAAACACTCTTGGGCGGATGCGGTGGCTCATGCCTGTAATCCCAGAACTTTGGAAGGCCAAGGCGGGTGGATCACCTGAGGTCAGGAGTTGTAGACCAGCCTGGCCAACATGGTGAAACCCTGACTCTGCTAAAAGTACAAAAATTAGCCAGGCGTGGTGGTGCGTGCCTGTAATCTCTCAGCTATTCTGGAGGCTGAGGCAGAAGAATTGCTTGAACCCAGGAGGCAGAGGTTGCAGTGAGCCGAGATCGCATCACTGCACTCCAGTCTGGGCAACAGAGTGTGACTCCTTAAAATAAACAAACAAAAAATCCACTCTCTTGTTGATAAACAAAGATAAAACACTCTCCTGATGAAAGGGGTTTGCCATAGGGCGCTTTCTCGCATTCTGTCAACTTCAATTAGCAAGCAAAGCTACAGTGTTCATTACCTTAGATTACAAAATAGTAAGTAGTGATTAACTGTAATTAAAGGGAGCTAGAATTACAGTATCACCAAATGCAGACCATGTGGTTTCTCTCCCTCCCCCCAACCTTTTTTTTTTTTAAATGTTCCAGGGATCTCAATATATCTTCACAGAGTGATTTCTTGCCCCCGGCTTTTCCTACCATCCCAGGAATAATAGCAACACTTATCTACCTAAAATAAACAAGCAGACACTTTTATGACAGCTGGAGACCTTGAACACACTTGGCCATGGCTTATCAGCCTCCAATGACGTAGTCGTGAAGCAAAGAACCTCTTGGACCCTTAACTTTATCACTAATAGCAACATCCCCAGCAGCCTCACGTCCGCATACAGGAGCTGGCAGAACCCTAGAAAAGCAGCTGCTCTAATGCTCTCATCTGGTTCAGTGAAGTTACTTAACACAGCACTTAGAAGGGTCTGTTTCTTTCCATGCAGATACCCTCATTAGTTATTTACATTCAGTCTAGCAGGACAGACAAACCCAAAGAGACAGTTGAGGCTCCAAAGAGGGAAGTCAAAGAAAGAGAACTGCTTGAGGATTTCAGGGAAGGCTTCTAGGAGGAGGTAATGCCTTAGCTGAGTATTGGAGGAAGCAGAGGAGTTAGATGACTGGAGAAGGGAATTGGGGGTGGGAAATGGAGAATTCCAATCCCAGGTGACGGCACAGGCAAAGAGGAATCGCAGTCAAGTATCACTCTTTTTTGGCCCATTCTTCAAGTTCAGATTCCTTTATTTACTTTTTTTGAGACAGGGTCTCACTCTGTCTTCCAGGCTGGAATACAGTGGTGCTATCATAGCTCACTCCAGCCTCCAACTCCTGGGCTCAAGTGATCCTCCCGATTTAGCGTCTCAAGAGTTGGCACCATAGTTGCCACCACACCTGATTAATTTTTTTTAACCTTATTGTTTTGTAGAAATGGAGTCTCATTTTGTTGCCCAGGCTGGTCTTGAACTCCTGGCCTCAAGTGATCATCCCACCTTGGCCTCTCAAAGTGCTGAGGTTAGAGAAATGAGCCACTGCGCCTGGCCCAGATCCCTTTGCTGATCCATTTTCCCTGCTTCAGCTGCCTTTGGCAGAACAGAAAGGTCTGCTCAGGCAGTGTGAAGCTGGCCTTGTTGCAGAAAGATCTGGTAGCCTGGCCAAGTCTGGTCTTAACAGTTAGCAGGTGCAATCTGAGCTCTTGCACTTCTTGGAAGGCAACTTTCCAGCAAGAGAAGGGCCAGTAGGTTCAGTCTAAGCATGTACAAGGGCCCAGTGTGGGCAGGGAGTAAACCTATCCAAGGAATTGAAGTAATCAAGATAAAGTCTTGGGCCTCAATGGCTTCATCTTCATAGTCCTGCATTAAGTTTACCCCATACTTCTGTGTTTGGAAGGAAAAATGCAGTCTTGACATGGCGACATCAACTACATGTGGCTGAATCTGCAGCTTCATTCATTGGGGAAGTGGTACGTCATCCATTCCAAGGTTTTGACTTCCTCTCTACCTCTGCTCCCTCCTCTCCAATCTCAGCCATTTTCTCCAGCTGTTGTTGGTAAAGAAATGATAAACACGCACATAGCTGAAGTATGACAATATTATACAGAGCTGCATTTGGGCCCCTGCTATGTAAACTAGGCTCATGTATTGAAAAACCACAGTAAGCAACAAGACACATCCCTTCTCTGAAAGCATGTTTCCGTCTAGTTCTCCTATCAAGGTATTTTCCCAAGCACTTCTTAGGTGGCCCCACCACAGAAGAGAGCTGTCATATCAAAGGACAGCCCTGTGCAGAACTCGTGTGCCAACTCAGAGGACTCTCTCCCTCTGCTCCTTTCCATGGGTGCTGAGCCTGGGGACTTGGTTTACCTTTTCTCTCGTGCTGCAGATGAGGATCTCTGTGTCTGAAGGATTACTCATTATGTGCAGAAAACAAATCAGGTCTTGTCACTCCCTCCACCTGCAAATCTGTCTTCGTCTATCACAAATGGTAGTTCCTCTTGCTTTCTAATGTTCCACAGAAGAGAGGGGCGACTCAGTACAAGATGTAGTATTCACAGTCAGTACCTGATAGATGTTATACTTTTTAAAAAATTCAAACAAAACAAAATGATCACCTTCTACTTTTAAGGTTTCTGGCTGCATGCACATTTGTGCGCAGCTTGGTCTAGATTTGCTTTTTACATTTCTCTTTCATTGCAATGTTTCAAATTAAGGTAGGATGTGTGAGCAAAAGAAGGGGCAAAAGAAGAAGGAGAACGCTATGATCTGATGAATTTATTTCAAGATCAGTAACTGGGAAAATTCTCGTTTTGCACTAATAGTAGAAGGTGTGTTTCCTTTCCCCCACCTAACCTCAGATTGCTCAGTTCCTTGCCTCCCCTTCCACCTGCCTTGGTGTGCACAGACCCTGGAGGTGTGGGATGAGAATGGAGCTGCAGAGGAGTCTCCAAGGTGCAGAAAGAAAAGCCATGCCTGGGAGCCGCAGTTGGAAGCATCATTTCTTTGTTTTCGGCTTCATCCTGGTCACACTTCATTGCATTCTCCAGTGTGCAAACGGAGCGTTGTTTACCCATACAGATATTGGGTGGTTGTTGTTTTTATATGTTCTTCATAACTGTTTGCTGGATTTTCCTCTGTCTTCTTCCCAGTTTGATTAATCACTTCCCTCTTGACCCTGAAATCATCAGCCTGTCTGTGCCAAAACACCACCTCCCACAGAGATAGGGTCTGGTGAATATATCCGTCACATAGCTCTGCTTGTTTTCCAGTCTTCATGATTAACAGGGACAAGTGGCTCTGTGCTGGCATCTGAAAAAAAGACACTCCTATTGCTTAACCGTTGCCCAATTTAACTCACTTGAGGAAGTGATTTCTTGGGAATTGGCTAGGTGAAGGTTTATTGAAAGGAGTGTCCAAGATTATGATATTGGGAATTAAATAGCCAGGCAATTAACCATCTACTTTTCCTTATGTGAGTGTACTTTACCTAATAGATACATTCTTGAAAATGTGTATCCAAGTTGAGATTAAAAAAATTATAACTAACACAGAGGTGTCAGTTACTTAAGACTCTGGTTAAAATGAACAATTTGTTTGTAAATGAATAATCCCTCTCTAATTTAGTTTCTATAAAAACAAGCATTCAAAAGGGTTGAATTTGCTAAAAGCAAGGGCAACCTGAATCATGACAAGTGCCACACGGTGCCACCGATGCTGAGGTGCGAACGGCCAAGGACTGCGCCTATCTGTGTGCGTTCACCTGTGTTGCCCTCCACACAGTCTCCGCCTGTGGTCTAGCCTTCTACTCCCTTTCCGGCCGGCAGATTCCATCTTGCCAGTGGCTTGATATGACTTCATTTATTTGAGGTTGTGAGTCAATGTTATCAAGATCCGAATTACCCTGGGCATTGTTCATACAATGGAAGGCCGAAATGGACACCCATGACATGTAGGGCAACCGTGAGTAGAGCCTCACTCAATATGAGATTGTTCCCTGGAAAATTCCTGTGTTCACCCGACAGCAAGTGATTCAGATATCAAGATTAAGGAAAACGACTGTGGGGGTGGACAGGTACTTTGACGTACTCTGACCTCTTTTTATAGGATGGGTTTCTTCTTCATTAGCATTTTCCCAAGTTGAGCAAAGAAATGTTGCCTACCTGAATGTCACGTCAACATCCAAATGTGCTTTTCCTCTTTCTAATGAAAGAATTCAGCCAAAGGCTGCAATGAACATGCTACGAGATACTGTTTCCAGGCAAAATCCAAAAGTTGTTTTGAGACCAAATCCTTTTTCCACTCTCTCTCCCTCTCTATGTCAAGCCCAAGAACCAGATGAGAATTGGAGTTAGTATTTGTTAGGAGCTTTTTGGAACATACCCTCATTTGCACATATCTCAATTTCCAAGTTTTACGGAAGTAATAATAGAGTATTTTGTTATAAAGGGGTATGAGATAGGGCTAAATGACCTGGGCTGTCCCTGTGATCAGGGAGTGTCCATGTCTTATGTTCTGAAGGGTGATGTGGGCCCCACTCTTCACATTCTTCCCTGGACCTGGAAGGGGTACCCAGTCACATCTCACTCACCTGGCCCTCAGTGCAGACAGGGCTACAGCTAGTGCCACACTCTGGGCCCCTTTCACCAGGCTGTGAATGCTGTAGATCAACCTTGGTTTCTCACAAGCACCTCTAGGTCTATCCTTGCTCTCTGGGAGTATTAATGCCTTCCTTATTTCCCACTAATCAGTTATTCAATCAACTCGTTAATCCACTTCTGGGCCTGCTGGGCACAGAGCACTGTACTCTCTGTTGGGAACTGTACTCTCTGCTGTACTCACTGTACCAAGCTGAATAATACCTACTGCATCACAATAATATATGACCTCAGACCTGTTAGAATTGCTATTACCAAAAAATAAAGCATGAAAAAACCAATGATGTGTGTTGGTGAAGATGTGAATAAAAGAACCCTTACACACGGCTGGGGAAAATGTACACTAGTACAGTCCTTATGAAAAACAGTGGGGAAATTCCTCAAAAAATTAAAAATAGGACTACCATATGACCCAGCAATTCCATTCTGGTCTAGATATATACACACTTCTAGGTACAAATCTAAAGAAATGAAATCAGTGTGTCAAAGAGCTCTCTGCACCCCCATATTCATTGTAGCAGCATTGACAAGAGCCAAGTTATGGAATCAACCTAAGTGTCCAATGGATAAATGAATAAATGTAGATGAATAAAGAAAACGCAGGACATATAGATAGTAGAATACTATATATCCTCAAAAAAGGCCATCTTGGCATTTGTGACAACATGGGTGAACCTGGAGGACATTTTGCTCAGGGGAATAAACCAGACACAGAAAGACAAATACAACACGATCTCACTTACTTGTGGGCTATAAAAAAGTGGAACTCATAGAAGTAGAGAGTAGAAAGGTGGTTATGAGAGGCTAAGGTTGGGGAGAGGAGGTACAGGGATTGAGGAAATGTTAGTAAAGGGATACAAAATTTCAGTTAGGAGGAGTAAGTTCAGAGAATCTATTGTGTGTCATGGTGACTATAGTTAATAGTAAAGTATTGCATACTCGAAAATTGCTAAGAGAGTGGATTTTAAATATTTTTACCCTAAAAAAATGATATATGTCAGCTAATGCATATGTTAATTAGCTTGATTTAGCCATTGCACATTCAAAAGATCATGCTGTACATCATAAAATATACGCATTTCTTATTTGTCAATTAAAATACACACACACACACACACACACACACACACACATATATATACAAAAATTTTTTTAAGACCTTCTGCATGTTCTCAGCTAGTGAATGGTCTAGCAAGGAGGCCGACATGCCCACAGGCAGCAAGCTCAGCACTTTGTCAAGGGTGCTAGGATAGAAACAAGCACAGAGCAAACAGAGCAGGTGTGACTGATGAGTTAATGGTTTACTTGTATTAATGCTCGTTCAGTATAAGCTGCAAGCTGGGAAATTCTTCCAAACCACTCAAATCACTCAGCATTGGACTTTTGCTTTTCTGGTGACACATCTACTCAAACTGGGGGAGGATGTTCTTGTAGTTATTGGCTTTGCTAAAGCAGCACCCACATTAAAAGAAATGAGAACCGAAGATAGGAAGCACATGTTTCAACCTCCCCGAACGGGAAGTTAGATTCTACTTTAGATAATCACTACTTTAAAGTGTTTTAATCATAAGAAATCATCTCAAGACATCATTAGATACTGATGGATCAATCTATAGTAAATTTGTGGAGATGTCATAAATTCAAAATTTCAAACAATACGCTAGATTTGGAAGTGGGAGACATCTTTCAGTTGTGCAAACAGAAACAGAGATAGATTAAGAAATCTAATTAAAACCTCCACCAATACCAATTAAAATGGAAATTACCTGGGAGAAAATGAGTCTTGATTAAGAGAAATGCCTGTGTTACAGATTTTTAAATGCAAGTTAATTATTATTATTTAGCTACTACTTAATTGGCATTTATTCTATGCTAGCCTGCATTATTGGCTCTGTGTGTGTGTGTGCATGTATGTGTGCATGCATGTGTGTGCACATGTGCACGTGTGTGCGCATGCGTGCATGTGTGTGTGCACGTGTGTGTGCGCGCACACACACATGCTGAGTCTTCTCTCCTTATCTAAAATGTAAGTTCCTTGAGGGTAGGGACTGATGGAATTCCTAGGGCCTAGAACAGGGGTTTGCAGGGAGTGGGTACACAGAGGGTGCTGCTGTTGCTGCTACTCACGCTTTTGGCCCACCTGAACCCAAATCAGTGCTTAAAATCCTGCCAAGTCAAACCTCATTAGGATTTTTTTTAACTTCAAACCCAGCTCTTTCTGGAGGTCCTGGTTCCCTGATTCTGATGCTTTTGCAGAAGGGCATCTGAGTACCAGAGGGGAACAGGATTGGTTCCACCTTCTCTCTTTACTCAGGAGAGCACAGTAGTAACATGTGCCAGGCTTCCAAGGGAAAACAGAGCCAAATAGTGGCCATTATTATAGCATAATGCATATGTGATGGGAAAGAGGGATTCAAAGGAATTTGGAAGGAACATAATGGAGTAACAGGGATGAATAGTTCAATTAGATCCTGGCAAAGGAATATCTCTTTGGTTACAGGATCTGGAAAAAAACAAACAAACAAACAAACTAGTGATGGAAATGAAAATAGAGTCACTGCAGAGTTTCCAAGGCAGCGAAGCAAGTGTACCAGCACAGTACAAGAGGGCTCTGATGCCCAGGGGGGTGCACCTGGAAGTGACTAATTTTCATTTGTAATGTGGTGCAGTGGCAAAGCACGGGGCGGAACTATCACGCTGCATAGACATCCACTGGGAAAGCCACCAGCCACTCTGAGCAATGTCTCTTGTCCTTACACTTAAAGTGGAAGCTGCTGGAAGAAAAGGGTTTCTGCCTCTACTTACACCACTGAGTACTTGATAGGTAGTGAGACTATGGTTTTGGAGAGCAAATGTAAACACAGCCAAGAATGGCTACTTAAGTCAATAGTGGGAGGTTGGAAGAATGAAGCTTTTATTAGACAAAAGGTCAACATTCATGAGTGAGAAGAGAGAGGTGGCGTTTGGGGGTGGGGAAGTGGTGGAGGAAGAAATTCCAAAGCATGTTACAAATGGGGCTCAGGAATGTGTTTCAATTAGCAAAGGAAGTGAGCTAGGAGGTCTGAGTTCTGACAGGCATGGGCAGGGGATGGAAAAGAGACAGAGGCCAGCTGGTGAGAAAAGGCTCAGAGAGCAGCGCCAACTAGCCCACAGGGATGAGGCACGTTGCCCTCAGCCCTGAGATTCTCAAGGAGGCTAGGACATCTTAAAAAATTGGACTTTTGCCCATAGCAGTGTTGAACCATCTCAGCTTGGTGCTAAAGGTCTGTGGTGGGGGCACATTTCTTCCAGCATGTGGGAGCTTGAGGGGCAATTCTCTTTCTGATTCTACAGCGGATGTTGTGTAGTGTTCACCCACTCTAGGGCAATAGGGACTTTCTTTGGTGACTTCCCAGCTACGGAATGATTAGTAATAGCTAACTCGGCTGGTTCTTCTCCATTTGCCTGCCTCCCACCCACCCAGATTCATTCTCTTTCTTCCTTTGCTTTGCCTTGCCTCTTGAGAAGCTGAGCCTGAGGGCCACTTCTTTTCCACTCCCTGGCTTCTCACTGGATCCAGCCAGCAGGAGGGAGCCTCCTGCAAGAGGTCGGAGGCTGGAGGGAGAATGGGAGTCAGGTGCTTCCTCTCTGCTGCCTCCCTGCTTCTCTCCACAGCCTCAGCTTTCCCTGGGATCTCATAACACATCTTCTTCCCCTCCCGCTTCCTGTCCAGGCTAGTCAAGCTTCTCACTGTCGCCAGCCTCTGGGGACCACAGTAGCCTTGAATTGCGCTCTTTTCCCAGTTCACACCTCTGCCTCTCCTCCTTGTTCATCTGAAGCGAATTCTGTACCCTGCCAGACCCTGCCTGTAACGCTGACTGTGCTGAGTGTTGTGACGCGCCAGACCCTGTCCCCAGCCCTCTCTGTGCACTGACTCACTGAGTCCTTCCAACACTTATAGATGAGGCTGGGGTTCAAAAAGGTTAAGATACTTGCTCGAGGCCACAGAGTTGAGGTTTGAACCTAGGTAATTGAGCTCTAGACCCCAAACACTTAACCACTGGTCCATTCTACCTCTCTCCTAGCTTGAGGTCACATTGCTGAGGTACAGCTAAGAATGAGAAAGTTGTAGATTCGAAGAGCTCAAAATACATGCCAAAGGTTTACACACTAAAGCTTATTTGTAGGAAAATCTCTCAGATCATATTAACTCTTATTTTGTGCACAATTCTAACAGATAAGATACTGGATTTCCCATCCCAGTGGTTCTCAGCCTTGGCTACTCAACACAGTCACCTGGGGAGTTGCAAACTGTCCTCTTGCCTAGGCCAGTGAAAACACAATTCTGGAGATGGGACCCAGGAGATTTCAGCATGCTGCCAACATTCAGAACCACTGTCCTAGCCCACAGCGGCAATTACTAGAAGGCAGGGATTACAGATGGACAGGTCGGGAGATGTAAGTAAAGAGTAGCAGCTGACAGCTACACAAAGGGAGGATAAAGAGTTAAAAAAAAAAGCAGGGGGAAAAAGGTTCTGATCTGGGTTCATTTAATGTCTGGGCAAACTACCCCTAGGTCTGCAGACATCTTATTATTTTTATTATTACATTATACTCATTATTCTGAGCCAGTTAAGAAATAGAAATATTGTCAATATACTTGATTGAAGTAAAGGCAATAGATACCTTTTGGAAAGTTGTCTTCACCCTAAAAGGCTACATCATTAAGGATATTCTTTAATAGGGTGAACTTGAGCTATCTGGAAGATTCACTTAAAATATGATATTTCCAGCTGATCTGCCGATGCCAAATAAATGAGGAATTGCTGCAGGACTGCAGATGTTTGTCAGAATACTCACACCTGCTGACTTTCAGCAGATGAGAAGTTCACTTGCTCCTGATTCATGCTCACAGATGACATTTTCATATTTCTTGGCCCTAATGCGGGTGCTTGGACAAACACTAGAGCTCCCCAGGCCATGGCAAAAGCAGAGGACGATGCCAACGGCGCGTTCTCCTGGAAACGGTCCGCGGCACCGGGAAAAGCGAAGGCTTCGTGTGTCTCAGCGTGGGCTGCGGTCTCCCGGTTGTTATTGTTGGTTGTTCTTTTTGGACTGGGGTTGGAATATTCCAACAATCTGTTCCTGACAGCAGACCAAACAACTTTTATTTCTTTCTTATGTTTCTCGTGGCTGGTCTTCTTGTTTACATGCTTGCCTGCGAAAGCTGATGTTGTGATGTGAGGATGGCTGGCAGGATATCAAGGGTGGCTCAGGGCTCCCCCTTGCATTAGTTGAGAAGCCGGGGCCAGGTAAGGGGAAATTCAACAATTGCCATTCCCACTGCAAACAAATAGCTCTCATCTCCTCCCGCTCCCCGCACCCCTGAAACTCCATTGCTGCTTATTCCTTCCCTCCAGTTCTTCAAGGACTCTAGCACTGTTTTGCGTTAGCTTACCTTGAAAACAAAGATTTCAGCATTAGCTCACCTTGAAAACAAAGATGTCCCAGAGAAACATCGTGGGTGGCTCCCGGGAAAGGTCTTGCAGCTACAGCCTTGTCCAGGCTCAGCTCCTGCCTGGGCAGGATTCTCATCCTTGGCCTATTGACATTTGGGGCCAGATCATTCTTCATGGTGGGGGCTGCCTTGTGCATTATAGGATGTTTTGCATCATCCCTGGTCTCTACCCTCTAGATGTCAGTTGCATGCCTTCCACCATTTTTGACAGTGAAAAATGTCTCTATTCATTGCCAGTGTCTTGTGGGGGATGCAATTACCTCCAGCTGAGAAACAACATGCCAAGGGGAAGATGTATGGAGACCTTAGCTTTCCAATTCCATCAGACACTGGGTACCCTGGGGCCAAGGAACTAAACTAACATCTCAAGGTTGTTCACTCCACCACTTGGCTGTGAGGTGTGTGGGCTGTTGTCCTCTATCTAAAGTATTTTCATATAAGTGAAGAGTTAGACCTGTTTTGCATGGACCCTGGATTGACTGGGAACTTTCCAGCAGTCAGAACTGGCCAGCGGAAATGAGCAGCCTGAGGAGTGGCTGGCCCCCATCATGCGGAGGACTGGGTGTCTTCCATTTGCTCCTCCGGTGCCATCTCCACCCTCTTCTCCCCTGCTCTGCACCCCAGAGTCTGACCTGCAGATATTCCATTGGGCGGCTCCTCTGCCCTTTGGCTTCCAGTTGAGTGGAGAAGGAAGTAAAGTCTGGACATTTTCCCCTGCCTCTCCCATCCCTACAAGGCCACTGTGGCTTGGCTATGTCCCTCAACCAATGGTCTTGACTCCTGTTGGGGGCCCCACGCTTGGAGCCCTCTTCTGCCTCCTAGGCATGGTGAGGGAGGTTTCCCTGACACTAGCCCTGGCCACTGCATTGCCCTTGGTGTTTGCCAAGCCCTGGCCTCACTTGTAGCTAGTCCTGGCATCAAATCCTCTGAGTTCCTGTTACATTAGGATAATTTGAGTGTGTCCTGTATGTCTTGCTGGGATCTTTTCTAATACAAGAAGTCATGGGGATTTTATATTGAGGATACATGGACCTTCAAGGCCTCTTTGAACCCACAGATTCTACAACATGCATAAGCGTTCAATGGTTGCTCAAACACTAGCCTGAAAAGGAAAACCTTGTCCTCTTGGCTGAGAGATAATGAATATTTATTCATAACTTCCTATATTTGTATCATTGCTGTGGAAGAAAGATAGGCATGTTTAGAATGCCCAAATGCTTGTGTTGCAGATGGTATCAGTTGTTGAACCAAGAACTACCCTTTTAAGTCTTCTTTTTTGCTTACAGAACCCTGACTTCTTCCACCTTCCTCAGAGCAGCCATGTCCTTTGAGAGGCCCTGGGCTCTTCCCCAGCCCTAAAGTGTGATATCGATTTCTATCATTCTGCCTTCCAGGATTGTCGTAGACATGGGTGCATGGTACAGTTCTGGGTTCGTTGAAAAGATAATTATGCAGGAGGTTGCTGGTAAAGTTTCTTCACTCTTAGAAAGAGACACAATGAAAGGCTATTCCCTTTATTCCACCTCTGGACATTGGTGTGAGAAGATGTGATATCTGGAGCTACAGCAGTCCCCCCTTTTTTTCTTTTGTTTTTATCTTTTTAGAGACAGGGTCTCCCTGTGTTGCCCAGGCTGGTCTCAAACTCCTGCACTCAAGGGATCCTCCTGCCCTGGCTTCCCAAAGTGCTAGGATTACAGGCATGAGCCACCACACCTGGCCAACAGGGAGGCAGAGCCCAAAGATGAAGAAATCTTGGTCCTTGATATGTTTGAGCCAATGAGATAACCAACCTCAGGATTACTCTTTTTTTTATATTTTTATTTTTATTTTTATCTTGAGACAGAGTCTCGCTCTGTCACCCAGGCTGGGGTGCTGTGGCGTGATCTTGGATGACTGCAAACTCCTGGGTTCAAACAATTCTTGTGCCTCAGCATCCTGAGTAGCTGGATTACAGGCACACACCACCCCAACCAGCTAATTTTTGTATAGATAGGGTTTTGCCATATTGACCAGGCTTGTCTAGATCTCCTGTCCTCAAGTGATCCACCTGCCTCAGCCTCCTAAAGTGCTGGGATTACAGGGATGAGCCACTGTGCCCAGCCCTCAGAATTACTCTTCTCAGAGAATTATATTATGTGACATCATGAATGCTTTTATTGCTTAAGCTATTTTTAGTCAAGATTTCTGGTACTTGACCTGTAGCACAAGGTACTTTAATACATGGTTTCAGGTGTTCATCTCCTTTAATTCAGTAATAAATAGTAGAGATTAAAAACGCCATCTGAACCTCTCAGCGACTTTTGCTCACTCCCTCCTTGGAGCATTTTTACAGTTTGGCTTACGTGTTACCATGCTTTCCAGATACTCCTCCGACAACCCTGGCTGTTCCCTCTCACTGTCTTTTCTTGGCTGCTCCTTTTCTCTTTTCTAGCAAGTCACCACATGGTGCCAGTGCCATGGCTTTAATGGCCATGCAGACAGTGATGACCACAAACGGAAGTCTCTCTAACCTTGACTCTTCCTCTGAAGCCCAGCTGTGTGTAAACAACTGCCTGCTCAACATGAACCCTGGATATCTCATAGACAATGCCAACTTCACATGTCCAGAACAGACTTGCTGTCCCTCCTCCAACCTTCTCCATGGTTCTACATCTCAGTAAACGGCATTCTCCTTTGCTATAACCAATTTTAGAGTCATTTTTTACCTTTTCATGGCATGGAACCTAAACCTTACATCCCATCCTTCAACATATATCACATATCTGTTTCTTGCCTCTTTGACTACTACCTTCCTTGTTCGTCTAAGCCACCAATATCTCTCTCCTGAGCTACGGCAACAGCTCCTCGCTGGCTGTCCTGCTTTCCCTCTGGCTCCCTGGTGATCTGTTCTAGGTATATCGGCCCAAGTGATTTTTCTAAATAAGGTCAGATCTTGTCACTTTCCTTCTGGAACTGTCCAGTGGTTTCATATCTCGCTTGGAATATACAGAAAAGTCATTATGATCACCTACAATGCCCTATATGGTTTGGCCTTTGGATGCCTCTCCAGCGATCTCTTTATTGCAACCATACAGGCTTCTTTTATTTTCCTCAAACACTTTGAGCAAACTTCTACCTTATGACCTTGGCATTTGCCACTCCCATACCTGGAATGTTCTACTAGCTGCCCAGCTGTCGCCTCACTCACTGTTTTCAAGTCTCTATTCAACCATTGCAGCCTCAGAAAGAACATCCTTAAATACCCTATCTAAACTAGCATTCCCTGGCATTCTCCATCTCTTTACCCTATTTTATTTTTATTCTTGAAATCCCTTACTCCTTGACAACCTATTACAACCTTTGTGTTTATTTGCTGATTACCTGTCTCTTTGGCTTGGATATAAGCTTTGTGGGAGTAGGGATTTTGTTTTGTTCACTACTGTGTCCCCTGCTCTTAAAACAATACCTGACCATGGTGAGAGGGTGGTCAGGATTTGCTGAATGCATGAATGAATGAATAAATGGCTCAAATGCCATCCTGTTATTGTAGATCAGGGAACTTGAGTAGAATCTTGGTTACAGAGGAGGGAAAAAGGCATTTGAGACCATTAGATTCCAGAGTTTTCCTCTCTAGCAATAGTCACCACATGGATGATGACCTCACCCAGTGCCATGGCTTCAATGACCATGGCAAACTCTTCTTGCAAGAGAGGAAAGATTTGGGATCTAATAATCTTGAATGCCTCTTTCTTGAATCTTGAGTGCTTGCCTCTTTCTTGAATCTTGAGTGCTTTTCTCTTTCTATTACTTTAATACTGTCTTCTACACACAAAGGTTAATGATTGCTTTTCCTTCAAAGATAATTCGTATTTTTATAGGGAACAAAGTCATCAAGCACAGAAATGGATTTCCAATTAGACAGATTGTGTCAGCAAGCCAGGAGGGAGGGTTCATGTGTGTGTGTGCAAGGGTGGATGGTAGTAGTGGTGAGTGATGAGAGGCACACAGAGCCTTCCTGGGTTTGGAAATCATATCACAATATAAAACCAGTCTAGTATGTATGAAAGGTGATCTGGTCACTTCTTTACTCTAGAGAAAGGGCCAGAGTTAGTGTAGATGCATCCTTATGAAAATGTCATCTCTCTAAGGATTGCAGGAGCAATGAGGAAATATAATTCATACAATCTCCTCCAGGGTTTTAGACCTCAAGATAGGCCAGAGAGAGATTAAGGAAGCCAGTAGTAAAGCTAATTGTGGTGGAGATTTGCCTATCATGGTGAGATCCTGCATAGAGATGTCTGACATAGCATCTTAAATACAGCATCCAAAGAATGGAATGTTCCTGTTCAGGGTCAGGCCTTTTAAGAGCAAACCTACTGGCCGGGCGCAGTGTCAGTGGCTCACGCCTGTAATCCCAGCACTTTGGGAGGCCGAGGCAGGCAGATCACGAGGTCAGGAGATCAAGACCATCCTGGCTAACACGGTGAAACCCCGTCTCTACTAAAAAAAAAAAAAAAAAAAAGTAGCTGGGCATGGTGGTGGGCGCCTGTAGTCCCAGCTACTAGGGAGGCTGAGGCAGGAGAATGGCGTGAACCCGGGAGGTGGATGTTGCAATGAGATAAGATCGCGCCACTGCACTCCAGCCTGAGCGACAGAGCAAGACTCTGTCTCAAAAAAATAAAAAATAAAGAACAAACAGACCTACTTCTAGCAAATTCAGTTCAGCTTCGGTTATTCAAAACAGTTGAGAAGCATACCTGAAGGTGTTAACCACTAGTTTGCTACATAAGCCAATAATATCTACCCTTTATTGGATACTCATTATGTTCCAAATACTATGTTAAGTGCTACTAATAATAAAATCAACAATGATTGCTAATATTTATATATTAATATAATAAATATAATATAAAACTTGCTAAGATTTATATATTAATATAACTAATATTTATTAGTTCTTATATGACAAGAATAGTTCTAAGTCTTTAGTGAGCTTATTTTATTCTTATGAAGACCCTTATGAGGGAGGTGCTAGTATTTTCTGCATTAAGCTGATCAGAAAACTGAGTTCTAGAGAGACTGTGAATTTCCCAAGGTGATTCAGTTATAAGTGGTGCAGCTGGGATTTGAACCCAGGCAGTTTACCTTCACAACCGGTGTTATGTTAAACTGCATAAATGTTAAACTCACTTAACATTCGTGACTTTAGGAAATAGGTGCTATCGTTTGCTTTTTATAGTCCCTGCATTGTGTTGCTGTAAGAAGCCTAAGCCTCTGGTGCCTTTAGCTTGTCAGTCTTGAAGGGGAAATTGATCATTTTCCTGACAGTCTGATACTGAGAAGTGGTGTACTTTGAATACTTTGATACTGAGAAATGATATTTTGGTGTACAGTTCTCTGTACACCAAAAACCATAAAACAACTGTTGAGAAAAATTAAAGAAGATATAACTAAATCGAGAGATATAATGTGTTCATGAATACAAAGACTTATATTGGTAAGATGTCAGTTCTTCCTAAATTGATTTATAGATTTGATATCACCCCAATCAAAAGCCCAGTAGGCTTTTTTTTTTGTAGAAATGAACAAATCGATTCTGAACTTCATATAGAAACACAAAGGACCTAGAACAGCAAAAACAAAAAGCAAAACAAAAATCCTCAAAAACAAAAATCTTTATAAAAGAAGAACAAACTTGGAGGATTAATACTGCTGGATTTCAAGAATTGCAAAACTATACTAATCAAGACAATGTGATATTGGCTTAAAGACTGACAAATAGATCAGTGGAATAGAAAGAGGCCTACACACCTATATGGACAACTGACTTTTGACAAAGGTGCAAAGAAACTTTAGTGGAGAAACATAGTTCTTTCAACAAATGGTGCTAGTACACTTGGATATCAGTATACAAAATAGTGCACTTCAGTTCATATCTTTCATTATATGAATATTAATTCAAAGTGGATCAGAAATAAATATAAAACCTAAAACTATAAAAATATAAGAGAAAATGTTTGTGACTTTGGGTAGGCAAGGATTTCTTAGTTACCACACCAAAAGCACAATCCATAAAAGAACAAATTAATAAATAGGACTTCATAAAAATTAAAAACACCTGCTCTTCTAAAGACATTGTTATTAGACTGAGAAGACAAGCCAGACACTGGAGGAAAATGTTTACAATATATAAATCTGATAAAGTAATTGTAGCCAGAATAGATAAGAAACTCTCAATACTGAATAATAAGAAAACAAACCAAATAGAAAATGGACAAAATATTTGACCAGACATTTTATTAATGAGGACACACACAGATGACAAATAAGCATATGAAAAGATGCTCAACATCATTAGTCATTAGAGAAATGCAAATTAAAGCCACTAGAAGGTACCACTACATACCTATTAGAATAGCAAGAATTAGAAGGAAAATCTGACCATAAAATGTGTTGGCAAGGGTGAGGAGGAACTGGAACTCTCAAACACTGGTGATGGGAACATAGTTAGGCAGTTTCTTAGGAAGTTAGGAATACACTGATCATATAATCTAGTCATTGATTCCTAGATTTTTATCCAAGAGAAAAGAAAGCCTATGCCATGCACACCCTTTTACATAAATGTTTTTAGAATTTTATTTCTAATTGCCCCCAACTGGGAACAAACCAAATATCTATCAAAGGTGAATGGATAAACACACTGTGGTCCATCTGTATAAAGAATAACACTCAGCCATAATGAAAATAAATGAACTATTGATACATATTACAACATAGATACAAATCAAAGTAACTATTCTGAGTATAAGAAGCCAGAAAAAGGGTATATAAGATATGTATCATTTATATAATTTTCTGGAATATCCAAACTGATGTATAGTGACAGAAAGCAGATTAACGGTTGCCTAGGAATGGGGCTGGGGGTAGGAAGCAGCAGAGGTGGGATTACAAAGGGGCATGAGAAAACTTCTGGAGGTGATGGATGTGTTTGTTATCTTGGTTTTGGTGATGGTTCCACCAGTGCATATCTATATATGTCAATGTTATCAAAATTTACTTTAATTGGAGGCTTCTCTACTCAGTACAATCATCATTAATATGGAACTTTTCATGATTATCTGGTTGGGCTCACACAATTTTTAAAAAAATAAAGGTGTAATTACAGATTAAAATAATTTATATTTTCAGTATGTGTAGTGTATTGTATGTCAGTTATGCCTCAATAAAGCTGTTTAAAGAAGCCAAGTAGGCTGGGCGCGGTGGCTTATGCTTTTAGTCTCAGCACTTTGGGAGGCCCAGGCAGGCGGATCCACTTGATATCAGGAGTTCGAGACCAGCCTGGCCAACATGGCAAAACCCCATCTCTACTAAAAATACAAAAATCAGCCAGGCATGGTGGCAGGTGCCTGTAATCCCAGCCATTCAGGAGGCTGAGGCAGGAGAATTGCTTGAACCTGGTAGGTGGAGGTTGGAGTTAGCTGAAATGGTGCCACTGTATGCCAGTCTGGGTGGCAGAGCGAGACTCCATCTCAAAACAAAACAAAACAAAAACCAAGTAGTTAATGTCTGTGGACATAGGTTTATACGTGTGTGACAAGCTGGTATGAAGGCATAGTAGTGCACAAATCCACACACACACACACAGAACACATAAATAAAAAGTGTTATAAGGGCTACAGATAATGGTCTTGAGTTTTTAGGCAATATTCTTCATCCCCTTCATCCATTCTCCTCTACGTACTTTCCCTACACATTCCTACTTAATGTTCTGTTGTAAAGCCTTCTGACTTGGTTTCATGTGAAATCTACTGCCTCAAGTGCACAAGCTTCCAGATGGGGTTGGACTTGGGGGCAGAGAGTAGCAAAGGGATAAGGTTAAGACGCTAACCCATCACCCAGCAGTTAAGAGGTGTCACTTAACCTTCCAGCTTCTGGAAGTTGAATTTTGTAATGAGCTGTCACTGTCTTTATCACCTAACAATTACTGCAACTGAGTCGGGTGGGATAAAACCTGGAAAACATTACTCTGTCAACAGCATTGATATCTTTGATGAAGCTGTCTATGGCGGGGTCCCGGGTACAGTTGAAAATTGGCACATGGCCTGTTAAAACGGTTTAGGTTCTTTCCATTCCTCCACTCTGCAGACTGCTCCTGGCTTGTGATATGGCAATTGTTTGGTCAGATCACTAGAGGTGGTCATGTTGTTAGAACATCCTGATCTTGACTTTATATGTGGCTCAGTCAAAATTACGCAGGCTGGTTCAGCCGCAGTTCAAGTGGCATATGGCGTGTGGCCTGGGGTGTTGCTGGGCAACATTACTGCCTGTCCAGCTGCATGCCGAGGGTGGTGTTTACCTTAAAGAGTACACCCTGGTCTAAGGTCTGTTAGGCTCATAAAAGTGATTTTGTTGGCATGCTTAGGGTGGAGTCAGCACACCACGTCAGATATAATTAAATTAGTCTATACAACTGACAAGTAGACCAGAATGCGTTGAGGCAGAGCTGCCAATAGTCTCACTATGTGAGGAGCCAAATTATCACAAGGTTGCTTGGTGTCCACAGGATCAGAACAAGTGCTCTTAATGGATCTTAGAATGCTGCTGTCAATGGCTTGAGGCACTCTTGCTCACAACAGGGAACGTCTCATAAAGGGAACCATATTTTTGGTCAATACTGCCAAGACTATGTTTTTCTTAGATGCTTCCATGTCCAAGGGCTTTGCCATCTAGAGGGGCTTTCTGACCCTCTGATTCTCCCTCTTTCTTGCTTCTTTGGCTGACCAGCCCCTTCTGTTCACATACCTTTCATCCAATCAGATAACATGGATAACATTTCATCCAATCAGGCACAATGCAGCCACTTGGCATTCTGCTCACTGACTTACAACCATATACTCATCTTCCTCATTACTATACCCCAGATCAGTAGGACTGAAGTTTAAGAAGTTCCCACACTCTTCTATTTTACAGACAGATGGATGTTTTCTTGGTTTACTTCCATAATTGACTAATTGCAGCCATTTTGTTTTACTCGTGTGTATGTATTGAATGTATGCATTTTGCTAATTTAACTCTGAAATCTTCCTTATGTCCAAGTCCTTTGGAGGTATCTAACTAGCTTGCCTCTCCTCTCCTGCCATTGATTTGAGTCCAGACTTTGCCATAAACTAACCTATGCTCAGCAAACGCATTCATCTTATTGGCTTCAAACAGGCTGTTAATAAAATGGATACAATATTTCTGACTCACAAGAACAAACATTTTTTGAAGAGCTGGAACAGCTAGCATGAAAAGAAGAGCTTGAGATGAAAAAGTGAACAATGAAGGCACATGTGATTGAATTCTTCCGTTGTACTCTTTTATATCTGACCTGTAAAATCTAAGAAGTGTGATTATATTTTGGGAAAAGGCAGCTAAATTAAGTAATATAATTCTGGTACTGCTATAAACCTATTTTCTATTATTATTGTTATTTGATTTTATGTGGTAATATTCAGGTTAAATCAGCACCATACTTTGCAGCCAAATGGCAGATATTTTATTTTATTTTATTTATTTATTTTTGAGATGGAGTCTCGCTATTTCGCCCAGGCTGGAATGCAGTGGCACGATCTTGGCTCACCTCAACCCCCACCTCCCGGGTTCACGCCATTCTCCTGTCTCAGCCTCCCGAGTAGCTGGGACTACAGGCACCTGCCACCACGCCTGGCTAATTTTTGTATTTTTAGTAGAGACGAGGTTTCACCATGTTACACAGGATGGTCTTGATCTCCTGACCTCATGATCTGCCTGCCTCAGCTTCCCAAAGTGCTGGGATTACAGGCGTGAGCCACTGTGCCTGGCCAGCAGATATTATTTGTATTTATTTTCTCTCCCTAGCTGTTATAGGTCAGGGGTGGGGAGGGTAGGGAAGGAGAGAAGGAGATCTCAGACTGTTAAATAATTTCTCCAAGATCCTTAAGAATAAGAGGAACAATATGCAGCATTTAATTATTCCATACCAGATCTCCAGGTGAAAATCTAAAAATTCAGGCAAAAAATCCTATAGATATATAACCTCTGTAATGGTAAAGTCAGAGTTTAAAAAAATAGGTATGTAACGAACTGCTCCGTTAGCACTTGTGTAGACGGTTCCACGGGGGCAAAGATGCATGCGGATTTTCACACAGGAGTTCTTTCCACTCGCATTACCTCCTCCAGACAGCCTTCCGATTCCGTTAAGGAGACTCCATTTGCCTATTTGCCTGTGTCCATTTCCTCATTCTTTAGCAGGTATTTGTTGGAAGCCTCTGTTGTTTCTCACATTTGCTCGGAACTATGAGCAGGACAACCTTTCAAGACATATGTTTTCATGAGCCACAGCGACGCTTGCAAGCCAGGCTGATACCATCCAGACCTTCATTCCCCCCAAAGGCTGTCTCCACCTTTTAAGCTCTCTTGACAGAATCAAACACAAAACACAAGCCTTAGTATGTGACTTCTGGCCTCCAAATAAAGCATTATGGGGTATTCTGTTTCTATTTTCCTTGACTTTCCCCAAAGTAATTTTATATCCCTTAGGAGCCAAGAAGCATTTCCCGTAATTACGGTTGGCTACTGGCACTTGCTCCTTGAGGTATTCATCTGTGCAGCTCCCAGACCAAGAGGCATGGCCCTGGAACTGCGGGTTTTGCAGCAGAGTGGTCGTCTTCCTCCTCACCGTGGAGTCCTGCATAGAAGAGCAGGAAACAAAGCTCCAACTGTACCTCGAGACCAAATGAGCCCTTTTATCCATTAATTGGAATTAATAGGGGTGGGCAAGAGGCCCCTGGGTGAACACTGCGCTGGGCTGTCACTGACTAGCTGTGGGTAACATGTCTTCCGAGTCTCAGTTGCTTCAACTGCAAAACCTTAAAAAGGGGTTGAAAGAAAGGGGCAGCTAACATCTCTCCGAGGCAGGCACTATCAGCAGCTGTGCTCATCTCTATATCTCCCTGCTTTCTTCGGATTTAGGTTGATGATGCGATTGAGTGCTAGACGGTAGAGTGCCAGTGGAAGTGATGTACTCTGCTTTCTAGCCTGCTCCCTAACGTGTCCCACACACTCCCTCTTGAAGAAGACGGAGTGTTTCACATGCTGGAAGTGAAAGGCCCTGAGATACTGGAGCCCCATGATGGAAGAGACCCGGATCCCCGAGGACAGCTGTCCAGGAGAGTCCCTGACTGGACCACGAGTGAGAACAGTGTGCTGTGCTGAGCCGCTGAGCTTGTACGATTTCCTTGCGACTGCGGTTCACTGCAGCACTATCCTCGTGAAGGTGCTCTACTGGGTCCAAAATTCTGTGTATCTAGGGAATGGCAGAGCACAGGGCAGAAATAGAATGAGTTTTTTTGGTGGTTTTTTTTTTTTTTTTTTTTTTGGAGACGGAGTCTCGCTCTGTCGCCCAGGCTGGAGTGCAGTGGCGCAATCTCCGCTCACTGCAAGCTCCGCCTCCCGGGTTCACGCCATTCTCCTGCCTCAGCCTCCCGAGTAGCTGGGACTACAGGCGCCTGCCACCACGCCCAGCTAATTTTTTGTATTTTTAGTAGAGACGGGGTTTCACCGTAGTAGCCAGGATGGTCTTGATCTCCTGACCTCGTGATCAACCTGCCTCGGGCTCCCAAAGTGCTGGGATTACAGGCGTGAGCCACCGCGCCTGGCCAGAATGAGATTTTTAACACGAGCAGGAAGCACTCCATGTAAACCTACTGTTTAATTGGATATTGTACTCAAAGGTGCTTCTCTAAATGAGCCAGTGAAAACCCAAGTGGGCGTTGGATAATACTTAACAGATAGGGATGCGTAGTTTCAGTGTAACGGTGCCCCTGTGGGTTACAGCACCATGGTCAAACCTGGAAAAATAGTTTCTTAGAAACGAATAAAGGCAAACTATGGGAAAATGGTCATGGAAGGCTCTCTCACTAATAAGAAGAAAACTCAGAATGTCTTGTTATTAGCAACATAGATCTCCAACTAAAGGGCTTACTCATCCCTGCACTTGTGATGTCTGCATGGAGATGGTGAGTACAGGGTCACCTTTGAGTTCTCTGTCATTGTCATATTTTTGCTGTGCTGCTTCCAGAATCTTTTTCATCATGTAATCAGAGATAGTGATTAGGTCTGGGTGGTTATTGATCATTTGGGGAAAATAGACTTACTTTAATCCTTCTTCAGAATGGATTCCCACAGATAAGGTTTTCATTTGGACTTATTTTTACTGAGTGAAAGTGCCATTTTCAAGAAACCCCCAAAGCTTTATATTTTAGAATAAGTGAGGCCCATCTATGGGAAAAGAAAGCCACAGAAGACACTGAAAAACCACATGACCCGGTGTTAAATCAAGAAAAGCGTCTGGTAGGCATGGGAAAGCCTGTTTAAACTTCGAGGTCACTTTCTGCATCTCAGCTCCTGTTTATTTTCTGGACCTTGGTCAGCGTCTTCTTGACAGTGTAATTTCTGCAATGCAGCTGGACTTTGTGACCCATAATCAAACCCAGAAAGCCTTCAGCAATCCCATCTGGGTGAGGGGCTCCATTTTGTTTGGTTGAAACGAAAAAGTTAAACCTCCATCCAGACATGCCTCTTTGCAGGCCCAATGACTCTTCCACCAGCAGGACACTTCGTCTTTGAATAGGCTTCTCATTTTCCAGACAAGCTCAGGGGATCTGCATCCTCCAGTAAAATTTCTGTCTGCACAAAATTGCCTTTTAGTGGTGATTTATAACTCAATAAAATGACATCTCAAAAAGGAGAATTGGTTTGAGTCTATAACTGATGTGATTTATGCATGTTTTAGTTTTGGAATACACAGAATTTATGCAATGGAGAGAGGTCTCTGTGATGTGATGTGGAGATGTACATCCACAGAACTCATGACAAGGAGGGAGGTGCAAATGTCCTCAGGCATCCTCTAAGCACAGACTTCCCTGGGTTCTAATATAAAGAATATTCTTACTGAGCTCAGCCTCAAGCAGAGGGCTTCATGATTTTCTGGGTATCAGAAACATCCATGGAACTTGCTAAAATTATACATTCCTGGGCTCCACCCTAGAACCCATGAACTAGATTCATTAAGAATGGGGTGGGGTCCAGGGATCTGTAGTTTAACAATCTCTACAGGTGGTTCCAGTCACATACTTGAGAAACCACTCCAAGTTGAGAAACACTTGTAGTTTGTAATCAGTCACCGCCAATGAACTATTTGCTGTAAAACCGGGAAGGGAACAAACGCTTTTTAAATGCCTTCTTTGTGTCAAGCATTGTTGCTAGACAATCTATGTTTTTTTTTGTTTAAATCTTGCAACAGTCCAATAAGATGGGTATTATTATATTCATTTTGCACAGGAGAAATTGGAGGTTCAGAGAGGTTAAGAAATATTAGCAAACAGCAAGATAGAGATTTGAACCCAGACCTTTCTGGCGCCACAGTGCACTTTTCCACTAACCCATGTTAGCAGCCCAGGGTTGGACCAAATATTTTCGAGTTTTTAATATGTTACCCTTAGATCTACTGAGAGACATTGTGAGAAATTTCTTTGTTTTCTATCCCCCACTCTCAGCTTTATCGAAGCATATTTGACAAATAAAAATTGTATATAGTTACAGTGTACAACATGATGCTTTGATATACATATACATTATGAAATAATTACCACAACCAAGCTAATTGAAATATCTGTCACTTCACACCATGACCGTCTATGTGTGTGTGCGTGCGTGTTGAGAATATTTAAGATCTACTGTGGTAGCAAGTTTCAAGTATATATTAAATACAGTATTTTTAACCATGTCACCATGTTATTTATTAGATTCCCAAAACTTGTTCATCTTGGAACTGAAAGTGTGTACTCTTTGACCAACATCTTTCCAATCCTCCCAGTCCCCCAACCCCTCGTAAGCACAGTTCTACTTTCTGCTTCTATGAGTCTGTCTTTTTTAGATGCCATATATAAAGTGAGATCATGTAGTATTTGTCTTTCTGTGCCTGGCTTATTTCACTCAGCGTAATGTCCTCCAGGTTCATCCACATTGTCACAAATGACAGGACTTCCTTCTTCAAGGCTGAATAGAATTCCATTGTGTAAGTGTGTGTGTGTGTGTGTGTGTGTATGTGTGTATGTGTGTGTGTGTATCACATTTTCTTTATCTGCTCATGTATTAGTAGAATCAACACTTAGGTTGATTCTATATCCTGGCTATTGTGAATAATGTTGTAATGAACATGGAGGTGCATAGAACTCTTTGAGGTACTGATTTCATTTCCTTTGGATATATACCCAGAAGTGGAGTTACTGCTACATATGATAATTGTATTTTTAAATTTTGAGGAACCTCCATGCTGTGTTCCATAACGACTATACCAGCTGATATGGTTTGGCTCTATGTCTCCACCCAAATCTCATGTTGAATTGTGATCTTCAGTGTTGGGGGACGGGTCTGGTGGGAAGTGTTGGATCATGGGAGTGGATTTCCCTTTTGCTGTTCTCGTGATAGTGAGTAAGTTCTCATGAGATCTGGTTGTTTGAGAGTGTGTAGCACTTCCCCCTTTGCTCTCTCCCTCTCCTGTTCCAGCCATATAGGATGTGCTGGCTTCCCTTTTGTCTTCTGCCATGATTCTAAGTTTCCTGAGGCCCCTGCAGCCATGTTTCCTGTACCGCCTGCAGAACTGTGAGCCAATCAAACCTCTTTTCTTTATAAATTACCCAGTCTTAGGTAGTTCTTTATAGCAATGTAAGAATGAACTAATATATCAGTTTACATTCCTACCAACAGTATACGTGGGTTCCCTTTTCCCATATCCTCACAACACTTACTAGTGTTTTTGATGATAGCCAACTGGGGTAAGATGATATCTCATTATGGTTTTGATCTGTATATCCCTGATGATTAGTGATACAGTTTGGCTGTGTCCCCACCCAAACCTCATCTTGAATTGTATCTCCCATAATTCCCACATGTTGTGAGAGGAACCTGGTGGGAGGTAATTGAATCATGGGGACGGGTCTTTCCCGTGCTGTTCTTATGGCAGTGAGTGAGTAAGTCTCACAAGATCTGATGGTTTTGTAAAGGGCAGTTCCACTACACAAGCTCTCTTGCCTGCTGCCATGAAAGACGTGCCTTTGCTCCTCCTTTGCCTTCTGCATTGACTGTGAGGCCTCCCCAGCCATGTGGAATGGTGAGTCCATTAAACCTCTTTTTCTATATAAATTACCCAGTCTTGGGTAGGTCTTTATTAGCAGTGTGAGAACAGACTAATACAATTAGTGATATTGCACACCTTTGTATGTACCTCTTGGCCATTTGTATGTCTTCTTTTGACAAATGTCTTTTCAGGTTCTCTGCCCATTTATTTAGCCAGATTATGTTTTATTGTTATTATTGTATGAGTGTGTTTTATTTTTCTGACTATTAACCCATTATCAGATGGATGGTTTGCAAATATTTTCTCCCATTCTGTAGGGTGCGAGAAATTTCTTAAGAAGATAATGGTAAGTCCTTCCACTCACTTGAGGAAAGTAAATTTCAGTATTTGTAGTGGACACTGGGGTCCCTGACCTGACACCCCACTTCAGGCTTAGTCAATCATTCTGTCAGCTATGGAAGGGTTGGCACCTAGCAGCTTGCTTCAGAGTCCCCTCTTGAGATTGTCCCCAGCTGAGGCACAGCACGCCTCCTCCCTAGGGTGACCTGTTTACAGTGACTGTCTAGGAAGGGGCATAAACTTCCAACTACCTTGCCTCAGTTCAGACAACATGGAAGGACATCCCAGCTTTGGAGGGCCTCTGTGACTTGCTGGGGTCTTTATCCTGATTTCAGCTTCCTCCTCTGCCTAATCCTGCTTCCTCTCTTGCCTTGACAGTTTCCCAGGAGCACTCTCCACAAACTTCCAGCATGCCAATCTCCATCTCAAAATTTGCTTCTCTGGGAATGCAACCTGTGGTGTTGCTCAATCAAACTGTTCCTGTAGACACATTACACCCACATTAGGTGTGTGATGGACTGAATTGTGACCCCCACCCCAAATTCATGTTGAAACTTTAACACCAAGGAACTCCAAATGTGACTGTGTTTAGAGATAGGGTCTTCACAGAAGTAATTAAGTTAAAATGAGGTCACATGGGTGGGCCCTAATCCAATATGACAGGAGTCCTTATAAGAAGAGGAGATGAGGACACAGCCACCCACAGAGGGAAGACCACACAGGGAGAAGATGAAGGTCTACAAGTCAAGGAGAGAGGCTTCAGGAGAAATCAACCCTGCAGACACCTTATCTTGGACTTCCAGCCTCCAGAACTGTGAGAGAATAAATTTCTGTTGTTTAAGCCCCCACTCTGTGATACCTTGTCATGGCAGCCCAAGCAGATACAATAGGTGGATTTAGAGGTTCTTCATTTTGATCCTGATTCTTTCACTTTTATACTTAAGGAACAACTCAGAAATCTGAACAGGTTAAATTCTCTTTTAAGTATAATGAAGCAGGATGGTAATTCTCACTACATAGTGTTTTCATATTCCCTACAATATGTCAGGATAATCATGTTTTTAGAGAGGTGATAAAGAATATGCATTACCTCTCTTCATCACATCTCTCTGTGTACAGCATTTACTACAAACCTGAGGCAGATGTAAATACACGGTGTGGATAAGTACCTTGGAACTGCAGTGAACTTGTATTTAGTGGGAAAGAATGGCAAAA
This sequence comes from Pan paniscus, assembly GCF_029289425.2. Taxonomy (NCBI): domain Eukaryota; kingdom Metazoa; phylum Chordata; class Mammalia; order Primates; family Hominidae; genus Pan; species Pan paniscus. The sequence goes on from NC_073254.2 coordinate 25,944,195, forward strand.
TTTCCTTCCTTCCTTCCTTCTTCGTTTCTTTTCTTTCTTTCTGTTTTTTGAGACAGAGTCTCGCTCTATCACCCACGCTGGAGTGCAGTAGCGTGATCTGAGCTCACTGCAACCTTCACCTCCCGGGTTCAAGCAATTCTCCTGCCTCAGCCTCCGGAGTAGCTGGGATTACAGGTGCACATTACCATGCCCGGCTAATTTTTGTATTTTTAGTAGAGACATGGTTTCGCCATCTTGCCCAGGCTGGTCTCGAACTCCTGACCTCAGGAGTCCACCCACCTCGGCCTCCCAAAGTGCTGGTATTATAGGCGTGAGCCACCACGCCCAGCCGATTTGGCTTTTTTTCTTTAGATAAACTATAACACGCCATGCCTGGCTGCAGGCTTCCTGCCCTAATGCAAAGGTGAAAAAGCTTTGCAGTTTAATTTGTTTTGTTTTGTTTTTTTTTTTTGGTTTTCATTTTTTTTCTGAGCCAGCCCCTTTATTCTTTATTGTCTTCAGTGGAGCAATGGTAAATGTTTAACTACCAGCTCTTTGAAAATGAAATAAAACAGAACCATCCTGGGAAAAGAATGCTGCAGGGTGCCAGCCTCTCTGCAGCCAGGGACAGCTCTCCAGGTGTGAGGAGACCTCTCTGCCTTCCTCCTCACACTGATATTAGTGCAGTTCCCTCAGGGCTTGCTTTTATTTGCTGAGGCTTCTTGTATGGGGTTTACTTTTAAGAGTATTTATGAGTTTAGCACAGGCTTCCCCAGTGAATTTTTCTGTCCATGCCTTCACTCATGGTGTCTTCATTGTCACCTTTGGAACCAGAAAAATCACAGCTTAAGGAAGTTCAGGTGAGTGACCAAGTCTAGCCCCATCCAGATTCCCAAGGCTCATTCTCCCACCAGGCCTTTCCTTATGCTCTGCGTCTCTCATCTTCTCCCTTCAATGATTTCTTTTAGCTGCACTGACTCGACTTTTTATGTGCTATAAAACTCAGGAAGCTTCTATTGAGGGCTTAGTACATGCCAAACACAATTCTAAGCAACATGCATGTTTAATCATCACAAACCCTTTGAGGTCGGTACTATTCTCATTCTCATTTTGTAGATGAAGAAACTGAGGCACAAAGAGGGTTAATAACTTGTTCAAGGCCCTATTACTCAATAGAGGCAAGACTGGGATTCAAACTAGGCAGTATGGCTTCTAGTCCGTATTTTCTTTTCTTTTTTTTTTTTTTTTGGAGACAGAGTCTCGCTTTGTCGCCCAGGTTGGAGTGCAGTGGTGCAATCACAGCTCACTGCAACCTCTGCCTCTGGGGTTCAAGCAATTCTCATGCCTCAGCCTCCTGAATAGCTGGTACTATAGGTGCGCACCACTACACCCAGCTAATTTTTCTATTTTTAGTAGAGATGGGGTTTCACTCTGTTGGTCAGGCTGCTCTAGAACTCCTGACCTCAACTCATCTGCCCGCCTTGACCTCCCAAAGTGCTGGGATTACAGGCATGAGCCACTGCACCCAGCCCCAGTCCATATTTTTAACCAGCATCCTACCTGAAAAACAGCAGTAGGAATATATGTATGCGTAGTGTGAAGTGATGTGTGTGTGTGAGTGTGTGTATCTGTGTGTATGAAAAGTTAAAATAAAGTTTAATAATGGGGGAAAAAATCACCCAGAAGTCATGAAATTAAAGACCTCAAAGGCCCTTTTGACTCAACATAGATAATTCTAAAGCAAATTAAAAAATTGAGGTGGTGAAATTATATGGTTTTTAGGTTTAGAATTCCAAAAGTTGAGAATCAGCATGTATTGGAAATACCATAGAACTAATGTTAATTGCAGAGTTACAGCTGGAATGAAATACTGACTTGCTTCAGGGAATGTTTTATCTCCCTGTATCTCTCTGTTTTTGTCTCAGTTTAGTAATGCTGGCTGAGTAGGTATAACAAATGAGAAGAGAGACATTTTTTGTTTCATTATTCATAGAGAAATTGGTATTTATATTGAATGGATTGAGGATTCACAAATAAATATAGTTTGTTCCAGTTTTGATTACTAATTTGGTTTGGTGGAAGCCTCTGAAGTATCCAGTTCTGTGACAGACTTTTGCCATAGAATCTAGTACTAGCGAGGATTGTTAAGAGGTCATTACCTTGACCTTAAAACATCACAGTAAGCGGGCTATTGTCCAAGATGGACAAATAGGAACAGCTCCGGTCTGCAGCTCCCAGCAAGATTGATGCAGAAGATGGGTGATTTCTGCATTTCCAACTGAGGTACCTGATTCATCTCATTGGGACCGGTTGGACAGTGGATGCAGCCCATGGAGGGTGAGCTGAAGCAGGGTGGGGCATTGCCTCATCAGGGAAATGCAAGGGGTTGGGGTATTTCCCTTTCGTAGCCAAGGGAAGCCATGACAGACTGTACCTGGAGAAACAGTACACTCCTGACCAAATACTGTGCTTTTCCCACAGTCTTAGCAACCAGCAGACAAGAAGATACCCTCCTGTGCCTGGCTCAGTGGGTCCCACACCCACGGAGCCTTGCTCACTGCTAGCGCTGCAGTCTGAGATCGACCTGCGATGCTGCAGCTTGAGGGTGGGAGGGGCATCTGCCATTGCTGAGGCTTGAGTAAACAAAGTGTCACAGTGAAAACAAAGAGCCCAGGAAGTACAAACTGGGCAGAGCCCACCACAGCTCAGTAAGGCCTACTACTTCTACAGATTCCACCTCTGGGGTCAGGGCATAGGAGAACAAAAGGCAGCAAACAGCTTCTGCAGACTTAAACGTCCCTGTCTGACAACTCTGAAGAGAGCAGCGGTTCTCTCAGCATGGCATTTGAGATCCAAGAACGGACAGACTGCCTCCTCAAGCGGGTCCTTGACCCCTGTGTAGCCTGACTGGGAAACACTTCCCAGTAGGGGCCAACAGACACCTCAAACAGGTGAGTGCCCCCCTGGGATGAAGCTTCCAGAGGAAGGATCAGGCAGCAATATTTGCTGTTCTGCAGCCTCCGCTGGTGATACCCAGGCAAACAGGGTCTGGATTAGACCTCCAGCAAACTCCAACAGACCTGAAGCTGAGGGGTCTGTAAGAAGGAAAACTAACAAACAGAAAGGAATAGCATCAACATCAACAAAAAGGACATCCACACCAAAACTCCATCTGTAGGTCACCAATGTCAAAGACCAAAGGTAGATAAAACCACAAAGATGGGGAGAAACCAGAGCAGAAAAGCTGAAAATTCCAAAAAAACAGAATGCCTCTTCTCCTCCAAAGGATTGCAGCCCCTCACCAGCAAGGGAACAACGGGACAGAGAATGAGTTTGACTAATTGACAGAAGTAGGCTTCAGAAGGTCTGTGAAAACAAACTTCTCTGAGCTAAAGGAGCATGTTCTAACCCATTGCAAGGAAGCTAAAAACCTTGAAAAAAGATTAGATGAATGGCTAACTAGAATAAACAGTGTAGAGAAGACCTTAAATGACCTGATGGAGCTGAAAACCACGGCATGAGAACTCATGATGCATGCACAAGATTCAATAGCCTATTCAATCAAGTGGAAGAATGGATATTAGTGATTGAAGATCAGATTAATGAAATAAAGCAAGAAGAGAAGTTTAGAGAAAAAAAGAGTAAAAGGAAATGAACAAAGCCTCCAGGAAATATAAGACTATATGAAAAGACCAAATCTACGTTTGATTGATGTACCTGAAAGTGACGGGGAGAATGGAATCAAGTTGGAAAACACTCTTCAGGATATTATCCTGGAAAACTTCCTCAACCTAGCAAGGCAGGCCAACATTCAAATTCAGGAAATACAGAGAACACCACAAAGATACTCCTCAAGAAGAGTAACCCCAAGACACATAATTGTCAGATTCACCAAGGTTGAAATGAAAGAAAAAATGTTAAGGGCAGCCAGAGAGAAAGGTCGGGTTACCCACAAAGGGAAGCCCATCAGACTAACAGCGGATCTGTTGGCAGAAACCCTACAAGCCAGAAGAGAGTGGGGGCCAATATTCAACATTCTTAAAGAAAAGAATTTTCAACCCAGAATCTCATATCCAGCCAAACTAAGCTTCATAAGTGAAGGAGAAATAAAATCCTTTATAGACAAGCAAATGCTGAGAGATTTTGTCACTACCAGGCCTGCCTTACAAGAAGAGCTCCTGAAGGAAGCACTAAACATGGAAAGGAACAACTGGTACCAGCCACTGCAAAAACATGCCAAATTATAAAGACCATTGATGCTAGGAAGAAACTGCGTCAACTAATGGGCAAAATAAACAGCTAACATCATAATGACAGGATCAAATTCACAAACAATATTAACCTTAAATGTAAATGGGCTAAATGCCCCAATTAAAAGTCACAGACTGGCAAATTGGATAATGAGTCAAGACCCATGGGTGTGCTGTATTCAGGAGACCCATTTCATGTGCAAAGATGCACATAGGCTCAAAATAAAGGGATGGAGGAAGATCTACCAAACAAATGGAAAGCAAAAAAAAGCAGGGGTTACAATCCTAGTCTCTGATAAAACAGACTTTAAACCAACAAAGATCAAAAGAGACAAAGAAGGCCACCACATAATGGTAAGGGGATCAATTCACCAAGAAGAGCTAACTATCCTAAATATATATGCACCCAATACAGGAGCACCCAGATTCATAAAGCAAGTCCTTAGAGATCTACAAAGAGACTTAGACTCCCACACAATAATAATGGGAGACTTTAAAACCCCACTGTCAGTATTAGACAGATCAATGAGACAGAAGGTTAACAAGGATATCAAGGGCTTGAACTCAGCTCTGCACCAAGTAGACCTAATAGACATCTACAGAACTCTCTACCCCAAATCAACAGAATATACATTCTTCTCAGCACCACATTGCACTTATTCTAAAATTGACCACTTAGTTGGAAGTAAAGCACTCCTCAGCAAATGTAAAAGAACAGAAACCACAACAAACTCTCCCTGACTACAGTGCAATCAAATTAGAACTCAGGATTAATAAACCCACTCAAAACCACACAACTACATGGAAACTGAACAACATGCTCCTGAATGACTACTGGGTAAATAACGAAATGAAGGCAGAAATAAAGATGTTCTTTGAAACCAATGAGAAAAAAGATGCAACATACCAGAATCTCTGGGATACATTTAGAGCAGTGTGTAGAGGGAAATTTATAGCACTAGATGCATACACGAGAAAGCAGGAAAGATCTAAAATCGACACTCTAACATCACAATTAAAAGAACTAGAGAAGCAAGAGCAAACAAATTCAACAGCTAGCAGAAGGCAAGAAATAACAAAGATCAGAGCAGAACTGAAGGAGAGAGACACAAAAAACCCTTCAAAAAAATCAATGAATCCAGGAGCTGTTTTTTTTTAAAAGATCAACAAAATAGATAGACTGCTAGCAAGACTAATAAAGAAGAAAAGAGAGAAGAATCAAATAGATGCAATAAAAAATGATAAAGGGGATATCACCACCGATCCCACAGAAATACAAACTACCATCAGAGAATACTATAAACACCTCTATGCAAATAAACTAGAAAATCTAGAAGAAATGGATAAATTCCTGGACACATACACTCTCTCAAGACTAAACCAGGAAGAAATTGAATCTCTGGATTGACCAATAACAGGCTCTGAAATTGAGGCAATAATTAATAGCCTACCAACCAAAAAAAGTCCAGGACCAGACAGATTCACAGCCGAATTCTACCAGACGTACAAAGAGGATCTGGTACCATTCCTTCTGAAACTATTTCAATCAATAGAAAAAAGGGGAATCCTCCCTAACTCATTTTATGAGGCTAGAATCATGCTGATACCAAAGCCTGGTAGAGACACAACAAAAAAAGATAATTTTAGGCCAATATCCCTGATGAACATTGATGCAAAAATCCTCAATAAAATACTGGCAAACCGAATCCAGCAGCACATCAAAAAGCTTATCCACCACGATCACATTGGCTACATCCCTGGGATGCAAGTCTGGTTCAACATACACAAATCTGTAAATGTAATCCATCACATAAACAGAACCAATGACAAAAACCACACGATCATCTCAATAGATGCAGAAAAAGCCTTCGATAAAATTCAACAGCCCTTCATGCTAAAAACTCTCAATAAAATAGGTATTGGTGGAAAGTATCTCAAAATAATAAGAGCTATTTATGACAAACCCACAGCCAATATCATACTGAATGGACAAAAGCTGGAAGCATTCCCTTTGAAAACTGGCACAAGACAGGGATGCCCTCTCTCACCACTCCTATTCAACATAGTGTTGGAAGTTCTGGCTAGGGAAATCAGGTAAGAGAAAGAAATAAAGGGTATTCAATTAGGAAAAGAGGAAGTCAAATTGTCCCTGCTTGCAGATGACATGATTGTATATTTAGAAAACCCCATCGTCTCAGCCCAAAATCTCCTTAAGCTAATAAGCAACTTCGGCAAAGTTTCAGGATACAAAATCAATGTGCAAAAATCACAAGCATTCCTATACACCAATAATAGACAAACAGAGAGCCAAATCATTAGTGAACTCCCATTCACAATTACTACAAAAAGAATAAAATACCTGGGAATCCAACTTACAAGGGACGTGAAGGAACTCTTCAAGGAGAACTACAAACCACTGCTCAATGAAATAAAAGAAGACACAAACAAATGGAAGAACATTCCATGTTCATGGATAGGAAGAATCAATATTATGAAAACGTCCATACTTTCCAAGGTAATTTATAGATTCAATGCCATTGCCATCAAGCTACCACTGACTTTCTTTACGTAATTGGAAAAAACTACTTAAAAGAACAAAGCTGGAGGCATCCTGCTACCTGACTTCACATTATACTACAAGCTAGAGTAACCAAAACAGCATGGTACTGGTACCAAAACAGATATATAGATCAGTGGAACAGAACAGAGGCCTCAGAAATAACATCACACATCTACAACCATCTGAACTTCGACAAACCTGAAAAAAACAAGCAATATCGAAAGGGTTCCCTATTTAATAAATGGTGCTGGGAAAACTGGCTAGCCATATGTAGAAAGCTGAAACTGGATCCCTTCTTTACACCGTATACAAAAATTAACTAGAAGCATTAAATACTTAAATGTAAGACCTAACACTGTAAAAATCCTAAAAGAAAACCTAGGCAATACCATTCAGGACACAGACATGGGCAAGGACTTCATGATTAAAATACCAAAAGCAATGGAAACAAAAGCCAAAATAGACAAATGGGATCTAATTAAACTAAAGAGCTTCTGCACAGCAAAAGAAACTACCATCAGAGTGAACAGGCAGCCTACAGAATGGGAGAAAATCTTTGCAGTCTACCTATCTGAAAAAGGGCTAATATTCAGAATCTACAAAGAACTTAAACAAATTTACAAGAAATAAACAAACAACCCCATCAAAAAGTGGGCAAAGGATATGAACAGACACTTCTCAAAAGAAGACATTTATGCAGCCAACAGACATATGAAAAAATGCTCATCATCACTGGTCATCAGAGAAATGCATATCAAAACCACAATGAGATACCATCTCACACCAGTTAGAATGGCCATCATTAAAAGGTCAGGAAACAACAGATGCTGGAGAGGATGTGGAGAAATAGGAATGGTTTTACACTGTTGGTGGGAGTGTAAACTGGTTCAACCATTATGGAAGACAATGTGGCGATTCCTCAAGGATCTAGAACTAGAAATACCATTTGACCCAGCAATCCCATTACTGGGTATATACCCAAAGGATTATAAATCATGCTACTATAAGGACACATGCACACTTATGTTTATTGGGGCACTATTCACAATAGCAAAGACTTGGAACCAACCCAAATATCCATCAATGATAGACTGGATTGAGAAAATGTGGCACATATACACCATGGAATACTATGCAGTCATAAAAAAGGATGAGTTCATGTCCTTTGTAGGGACATGGATACAGCTGGAAACCATCATTCTAAGCAAACTATCACAAGGACAGAAAACCAAACACCGCATGTTCTCACACATAGGTGGGAGTTGAACAATGATAACACATGGACACAGGGTGGGGAACCTCACACACTGGGGCCTGTCAGTGGGTGGGGGCCTGGGGGAGGCATAGCATTAGGAGAAATACCTAATGTAAATGACGAATTGATGGGTGCAGCAAACCAACATGGCACATGTATACCTATGTAACAAACCTGCATGTTTTGCATATGTACCTTAGAACTTAAAATATAATAAAAAAACCCACAGTGATATGAGAATCAAACTTGTTTTTCATGCCTTCCAGGGAAATCCTTTTGTTACTTATCAAATTATTTAAAGAAAGCATTTCTTATTATATTTACCTTGGAACGTTTGCCCAGAAAGGAGATGGGGCTGTTCTTGGCTTGATACGGTGCCCAGAGCTTTTTTATTTGTGTGCAGTTGTTGGTTGATTCTCTGAGATACAGAAAACAGTTGATCGATCTCAATAGATAAGGGAATTTACCTTTTTTCGTTTTGAGCATGAGTTACTCTATGTGCATTTTCTCATTTCATCCTCTGAACAATCTTCCTGTCACCATTTTATAAACGCAGAAACAGAGATTCAAAAGGGTCAGGTCACTGGCTCCAGGTCAACTCTACTACTAAACAGAAAAGCAAGGACCAAAATTCAGATCTTTGTGACCCTCAATGCCACTATGCCATGCGATGATGCCTGCCTCCTTTACAGGCCAACTAATAGGTAAAATTACATATCATTTCTTCTACTGAATTTTCATAAAACCTTTAGGAAGCCTTGGTTAGATAGAAAAATTGATTATTTTCATCCTACACTCTACTCCAGGCCAACTTGATTTTCTTGCGGAATGGCCAAATGGAAGTTGAATGGTTGAAGGTGACTGGCAAACAGAGAAACAAGGCACCAAGAACTGGCTATTTCCAAACGTGGGCAATCAGCTTCTGAATGAATAGTTCAGTGAGTGTAACTTCCAGGCTTGCTAGGGCACCATTATGTTAAGTGGAATAATGTATCTGCATCCCAGAAGACTGCTTCCCCAGAGATTTCTGGATGGAATAGGATGCCCTGTGGGCATCAGTGAATCCATGTAAAAAATTCACCTAACAGAGCAAAATCTGGCAGTCTAAACTTAACAGTATTTTCCCCAAATGTTAGTTGCAGGCCTGTATGACAAAAAAACGTGATTTGTATTATTATTGCAGAGAATTTAGGCTGAGCAAACTGGAAAAAGGGGAATCACAAATTCTCTGCTTTTTTTCTATCAGTACTCACCATTGTCCACATTTTGCCCCAAGGAAATGATGCAGCTCTGGATGTTGGAAAGGACAATTCCGGCGTTTTACTCTTCTGACCAGTTTCTTCGTTTTCATAACTCTACTTGAAGAACATGTGATGTTTGCCAGTGTCTGACATTACGGACCCCACAGCTTACTGAATCTGAAAACAGGAGATAGAGATGGAAAGGTTGGTAAACTCTGAAAAAAATTGAGATGCTTTTCATCATTTAAGGGTTGCATCATAGCAGTTGGAAAAGCCAAATCCATAGTCTTGTGAATGGAATCCATCATCCATTCATTCATGCAATCAAAGAATGCATTTATGGGGTTCTTACTATGCTTTAGTTGGAACTTCAAAGACACATAAAATATAGTCCTGTCCTCAAGGATCCCACAGTCTCACTGAACAAGCAAAAATACAGCAGAATAAAATGTTACATCATTTTGGGTCAAATGTGCAGTGGGTCTGGTGAGGGCACAAAGGAAGGTCAATCTTGGGTGGAGTCTTGAGAGATGGGTAGACGTTTGCCAGGTGTTTTGTATGGATAGTAGAGGTGACAGTGAAATTTCCTTGCCTATAACCTACAGTTTTAGTCTTGTCATTGATTTCATTGATTGTTTTCTACTCTCCCATCCCTGAGGCCCCACCATCCCCCTTTAAACCAACTTAATATGTTACCGCTTTTATCATTTTGAAGCCACAAGATGTGCCTGACTCTACCTCTTACCAGCAGCTGGTGACGGTCACTGGAGCCATATGCTTTTCTTGTTTCCAGAAAAGGAGAAAAACTAGTGTTTTGGAAATGTGGCTTTTAAATAGCTTAGATGCAAAGCCCAGAATTTGATTTTTTGGGAAAAACATGGACTGGGCTTTCGGTGAGTTAGTACTGGCCAATTTTTCACTCTCTTTCAATATCTTGCAGCTGTAAGGCTGTTTTGAGATGGTGTGTGTGTATGTATGTGTATGTATTTGTAGGCTATAGTTGGGATATATATCCTTAGAAAAACCCTGATATTTAAACCACACGGGGCATGTGAATATCTTTTTGAGAATTGGTAATGTGAATCTTTGTAAAAGGACAGTGTTTTCCTATCAAGAATAAGTAAGAGGTTGTTTTAAAAGGGGAAGCAGAAAAATAAGAAGTGTGTCTGGCACATAATAGAAGCTCAGCAAAAAAATTAATGAACCTATGCAGCTGCCCTTAGGAGGAAGAGAAGTCCTCCTAGAACTCCTTTCCAAACAGGATAATTGGGAGTTGGTCTCCTTTCACTTCTACCAGGATGGGAACAGCCTCCTGTAATTTCAGTTTGATAAACGCAGTATTTATAGTCTTGGCTAAGAGGGGGGAAAAAGGAATTTTCCTCCGAGGCACTTGCAGTGGCTAGACAAGGGGACACAGGCCCATGACTCATTTGCTCTGCCTGAACCCATGTGTGGTTACCCCAGTGTCTTGGCCCCACACAGGATGGAGAAACAAAAGGGAGATTTACTGCGTTTCCAGCACCCTGTCTGTCTATTGCTTCTTTAGGTACTCACACCTTGAGGCATTTTAACTGCCCAAGGTGTCTGTGCTTATAAGACAACCTCTCAGAGCTGATTTGTCTATGGGGATACCATAAACTACAGTACCCGAAATTATATATATATATATACACACACACACGTCATTAATTCTTTACTGGGAAATATAACACACATATAGAAAACTGTATAAAATAAATGTATAGTTTAATAAATTGTTATAAATTTAACTGCCACCCAGGTCAAGACATAGAGTACTGCCAGGACTCCAGAAGCTTTCCAAGTGCCCTTTCCAGTGCAACCCCTCTCTTTCCCATAAAGGTGGTACTACCCTTACCCCATGCACGGGGGTCTCTGTGTTGGGCCTTGTGCTTTTGGGCTTCTGGCTGTCCTCCAGCCATGAACTTTCTCAAGGGGAAAGAGGTCTGTGGGGCCAAGAGACCATGCCCACCTGAGATCCATGTCTCCCTTTCTAGACCCCGTGCCAAGGACCAGGACATTGGGACTTCCTGTTCAGACGATTCCAAACCTACTTCCTGGTCTTTGTGGGCTCTTCCTTAAGTCCTTATTCCTGACGGGGGGCCTGGAAGCAGATATTCGTAAAAGGCCATGGGTGAAGGTAGACTTAAGGGCTCAAGAGTGATACATATGAGCACCAAGGCCCTTGGGTTATGGGATGGAGCAGGGCTGGGGCATGAGGGTAGATGGCTGAGTCTAGGGGCGGCTTCTTCCTGTGGTACATGTTACAGCAGGAAGACCCAAGCAGTCCAAGAATTCTAAGGTCCAACGTGGTTTCTCAGGTCACTATGAAGAGACATTTGTCCAAGTAGGAGGATGGGACATCTTTTTTTTTTTTTTTTTTTTTGATACGAAGTCTGGCTCTGTCGCCCAGGCTGGAGTGCAGTGGCGCGATCTCCGCTCACTGCAGGCTCCACCCCCCGGGGTTCACGCCATTCTCCTGCCTCAGCCTCCCGAGTAGCTGGGACTACAGGCGCCTGCCACCATGCCGGGCTAATTTTTTGTATTTTTAGTAGAGACGGGGTTTCACTGTGTTAGCCAGGATGGTCTTGATCTCCTTACCTCGTGATCCGCCCGCCTCGGCCCCCCAAAGTGCTGGGATTACAGGCGTGAGCCACCGCGCCCGGCCGGGACATCTTTTATTTAACAGCTTGTTAGTTTAATTTATAATTTTACAATATTTAGGCCCATAATATGCAGTTCTCCATCTGTATTTCTACCTTAAGCCCCACAAAAAAATGTTTTTTGTAATGCTCCAAGGAATCCTGATAATTTATTATTTGGGAGAATATCAGGCATTGATCCTTTGTTTTAAACTCATGATAAAAATCAGATAATATACATTTTGAAGTGATGTCAAAGGAAAAGAATAATTCCATATGATATATATTGCAGATTTTTATTTGTATATAAGCAAAGCAGCGTCTAAAGTATATTTATGTGTCCTCAATTACTGAATGTGCCAGTTGTCTGTTAACGGTGGGCCTGCCTACAGGTGACTATCTGGACTGTTCTCATCATTCCCTCCTTAGTTTTCTCTGTGCTTTACTATGTCACTTGGCACTCCTATACAATAAAGTGACTTCCCCTGTTTTTAAACTTTGGATAAATGGATCACAGCATATGTTCTTTTGTGTCAGCTTCTCCCACTCAGCATTATGTTTGAGCAATGCATCTGTGTTATTGCCTGTAGCTGTAGTTTGTAATTTGCATTGCTGTATGGTATTCCACTGTATGGATATGCCAACATTTTTCCATCCTATTAATAATGTTCACGGACAATTGTGTTGTTTCCAGTACTAGCCCATTATGAATAATAATGCTACGTAGATCTTTATCTGTTTCTGTTGTGTTTATGTGGAATTGCTGGATGATAGGTTTCCCTCCATCCCTCCCTGCCTTCCTGCCTTCCTTGTTTCTTTGTGTTGCCCAGGCTGCCTCAAGGGATTCTCTTGCCTCAGCCTCCTGAGTAGCTGGGACTACAGGCTCACAGCACCTTGCCTGCTTTGTTTTCAGCTTTAACAGAAAATACCAAACTGTTTCCAAAGTGGTCGTATCAATCGATATTCTCATCAACAAGGTATAATAGCTCCCATTGCTTCTGACAATGTTTAGTATTTTTTTTAAATGTTGACCATTTTGTACTAGGAATAACATTAGTGTGTCACCACCCCTCTAAAACATTTATGGGTTTTTCTTCTCCTTTATTTGTATATGAAGATACTGAAGTGAATATGGTAACTTGGAGTTTCAAGTTGACTGCTAATAATATCAGTAGAGGTATAGAATAGTAATATCAATAATATTTATAATAATATCCATAGTTTTTATTTGAAATATGGCAGCTAAGGGAAGATTGGTAGTCTTAGAAGATTACAGTAATAAAATCCAAGATGTAAACAGAGTCAGTCCATACTGCATTTTAAAGTAACAGAGAAATGAGCTGACTGACCCAGGGATACATTGACACGCCACTAGGAAGGCAGCTGGTACCAACCTCATCCTTTCACAGGGGTGTGTGTCCCCAGAGCATGCTCTGAGCGTTGTGGCAGCACTGAGCACAAATTGCTGAATTGCCCAGCTGGGACCAGTCAGGACCACTGCAGAGGAGGGAGACCAGCTGGGGAGCCTGTCAGCCTGCAGCTCATTAGTATGGCACATCTGGCAGCATCTGTTCCTCCAGGAAGCAGCAACAGCCATGCGCTCCGAAAGCAAGGGGCATGAGCAGGCCTCTTCAGCAGAAATAGCCACAGCCTCCTCACATGCCCACTTCCCTCTCTGCCCACTGAAACCCCTGAGCTTCCCTACTTCACCCTCCTCTTGCCAATATGCTCAACCTCCTTGCCGTTTGTCCTTTTAATGCATCGCCCTGGCCAAAGCCCAGCTTTGGATGAACTCAACTGTTTACTTACTCTGCATCAATCACCCAGCTATTGAGCATGGCTGGCAAAACCACACACCCTGCAGATGGTGCCACTGCAACCTCAGGGCCACCAATGCCATCTAGACCCTTGTTACTGTCAGGCAGCCTTCTGTAGTTCCCTGGCCAGCTCACCCTCCTGTTCTCCTATTTTTCTAATTAAAATGAGAGTAGATTATCTTCTGCAATGCTACATTGAATGGGGCCTAGTCTAGAAACAGCAGCCTGTTGCAGTTTATACACAGCGGATGTTTCAAACTTTCCCCATGTTTTTCAGTGTCTCTGGTTTTATTTCCTGTCTTTCTTCTGAGCCCCAATCTTAAACCCTGCTGTTAACCTCAGTAGGCAGTCTCCCCACCTGCTCCACAAAGAAAGCAGGGGCCCTCTGAAATGAACTTCCTCAACTTCCCTCCTCCACATCTGCAGATTCACTTCACATTTCAACTCATCCCTTTTTCCTTCCCTCATCCTTGTAACAATAAGGAAAATGTGTCCTCTCATGCCCAAGTGAATCCCTCCACCTGTCACCTGCCACTGAATGCCATCCTGTCTTGCCTTCTACGGGACTCTTCTCCATATATGACCTCTCTCCTGACTTGCTCCCAGCAGTCACCCCTTTCCTTTAAGACCCTGAAGTCAGGTTTTCCCCTAGCTGACTGAGTCCTTCAGCTCACACGGCCTTCATCCAGGCAGGGCAGGAGGGTTGAATTGTGTACCCCCAAATTCATATGTGAAATTCCTAACCCCCAGTATCTCAGAATGGGACCTTATTTGGAAATAAAGTCATTGCAGATGTAATTAGTTAAGATGAGGTCCTGCTAGAGCAGGGTGGGCCCCTCATCCAACTGGACCGATGTCCTTATAAAGGGGAGCAATATGGAGAGGAAAGCTGATATGAAGAAACATGGGCAGATTCTTTCCTTACGCCCTCTCAAGCCACCAACCCTACCGACCTGTTGGTCTCTCCCAGCCTCCCGAGCTGTGAAACGATCGATTTCTGTTTAAGCCCTGCAGTCTGTGGTGCTTTGTGACAGCATCCCTGGGAAACTGCATTAGAATTCTCCTTACTGACTTTTCCTTCTTATGCAAGTTAGTTTGTTTCCCTCGCTAAGCTTCAATCTCTTCATCAAGAAAAAGGAGATACAGGAGCACTTACCGCATGAGATGTTTGTGAATATTAAATAAAAAGAAGGAAGTAACATCTTAATCACAGTGCCTGGCTGTATTAGTTTGCTAGAGCTGCCATAATAAAATATTACAGACTGGGTCGGGTGCAGTGGCTCACGCCTGTAATCCTAGCACTTTGGGTTGGGCGCAGAAGAAATTCCAGTTCCTCCGTTTTCACTGGTGACAGTCTGGTGCTTGCTTTCTCTCCCTCACCAACCGGGCTCTTCCCAACATCCCTTGCTCTAAATCCTTTTTCCTAAACCCAGTGGACCACTTTGAGTCTGACTTTACTTGACATCTCTGCAAGATTTCACACCATTGACCATGTTTCCCCTTTTAAATGATGCTCTTTCCTTGGTGCTAGTCTGTCTGGGTGTTTCTCTTCACCTCCCATCATGGCACTGAGCCTCCAGTTCTGTCCTCAGCCTCCTCTACTTTCACCACCTGCAGCCACAACTTCAGTTTCCACCTACAGCTTCAGGACTCCTGAACCTGTCTCTCCAGCCCAGGCCTTCTCTCCAACTGGCCCTGGACAGCTCCCCGTGATGCCCCTCTCCCACCTTGTGCTCCACCTCTCCAAAAGACACACCCCATCTGTTAATCCAAATGGATATTCTCAGCTTTGGTCTCCTCTCAGTGAATGGCACCACCACCCACACTAGATGCTGGGCCTCATCCTAATGGTTTCCATTGTCCATCTTCCCCATGGCCTCATCCTAATGGTCTCCATTGTCTATCTTCCCCATGGCTTTCAAGATGTCCTCTCGACGATGCCTGCTGCAGTGCTCTTGTACCTCTCCATTCCTCTCTGTCCCTACTGCTGTCATGTTCAGGCCACTTCCATTCTCATCTGGATTACTGCATTGGCCCTTGAGACTTGGCTCATCTCTCTATAACCCTTTCTTCATGCTGTAGCCAGAGCTGATGTCTCTAAAATGTCAACTGTGTCATGTGAGTTCCCAATCTCTAAACTTTTTAGTCAGCTAATGAAATTTTTAATATTATGGAATTACTATGGAAATATTTTAAGTTTGATAATGGTATTATGATTTTATTTTATATATATTATATATATATTTTAAAGAGTCCTTGTCTTTTGAAGATTCATACTGAGTATTTGCAGGCCAATAACCCAGTGGGGTGGGGAAAATGGGGAGGCGTAAAACAAGGTTTTCCATGTGCTGAGAATTATTGAAGCTAGGTAATTGATACTACTCTTTCTACTTTTGAAACATTCTACAATAAAATGTTTTTAAAAGAAAATCCCTAAACTCAAGCAAAACAAAAAGTACTGCAATGTCTTTCTTATTGTTCTTAAGACAATGTCCAAAATTCTTAAGGTGACTCATAAGGCCATGCATGGTCTGGCCTCTGTCTACTTGTTTTTCAAGTGCAGGACCCCCAGGACTTATTGAAGGTTTGTGAAGTGGATGGATGGATAGATGGATTAGTGGGTAGATAGATGGATGGGTAGATGAATGGATGGGTAGATGAATGGATGGATGAATAGATGGATGGTCGGTGGATGGGTAGATAGATGAATATCTAGATGGGTGGATGGATCAATGGGTAGATATATGATGGATGGATGGATAAATGAATAGATAGATGGTGGGTGGATGGACGGATGGATGAATAGAAAATTGGGTGGATTGTTGAATGGATGGGTGGATTAATGAACAGATGGATGGGTGGATAGCTAGTGGATGGATGGCTCAGTAGATGGATGGTGGATGGGTGGATGGATAGGTGAATGGGTGGATGGATGGATAGATGAATAGATGGATGGGTGGGTGGGTGGATGAATGGAATGATGGATGGATGGATATATGAGTGGGTAGATGGATGGATGGCAGATGAATGAATAGATGGATGGGTGGATGGATAGGTGAATGGGTGGATGGATGGATAGATGGGTGGATAGATGAATAGATGGGTGGGTGGGTGAATGGAAGGATGGATGGATGGATGAGTGGATGAATGGATGGGTGGAAAGAGAATAGGAAAGGATCCTATGTTCCTACCCTCACTCTGCAAGTAACTTTCTTTGAGACCTTTGACCTCTCACTCTCTTTGGATCTCAGTTTCCTCATTTGCGACGGGAAGAGTAAACAAGCTCATTTTTTAGGAGAAAGGTGCCAATTTTAATTCTTTTATTATTTTGGAAGTCACGGTAATATTTGTTTTTAAAAATTGTTTCATTGTTAAAAAATAAAAAATTTACATCTTCTGGATTAGGTGACATTTCAGATCCTTCCCAACTGCAATAGACTGTGATTATAGGGAGGTTTTACAAGTTAAAACATATGGATTTGGAGAACACACAGCACAGATTTTTCTCAAAAATCCTGATTTAATAAAATTAATTTTTTTCTAGTAAAGGAACTTGTTATAGGACTTACTAACACAATTCAATTTGTAAGCCTTTTAAAGACACCCTTATAAAACATTCGCAAATTAGAAAAGCAGTCTTTTCTTGGACCATATGTTGAGATTTGGGGTTTAGAAGTATGCTCACTGTCCACATGGTGCAAGCAAGCACTCTATATAAACAGGACCTTTGGATGAGGAAATACTTGTGGATTATAACTGTGGCTGCTCCATCTTTGTTACCCCAGCTCAGCGCCTGGTGCATAGTAAGTGCTCAGTAAAATTTTGCTTTAAATGAGGACCTAGGATGAAGAAGACTCTCAGTGGGGCTCTGTTAGAATTTTCAGTGATAGGAAAGGAAAATAACTTCCGTCCAAAGAAAGGAGTGGGTGGGGAGAAAGCTAGAAATATGGATGAAGGAAGGCGTACTCTTGGCCCAGGCATGGGTAAAAATGGCAGGGCTTCTGCCTGTAGGGCGTTTCTCTCTATAGATTGAAATAAGCACGATTGAGCAAGGCAGCTTTTATGCCCTCCTCAAAACAGCCTAGGTTCCTAATTTCCTGGCTAATCCACTTCATTTCCTACACTGAGGCTTGTGGACCATCCAGTCTATGTTTTTTCTCATCTCTCTTTGGATGTTTCTCTAGTCTGATATCTGACCCAGGTTTTCCAAACTTCTGTAACTCCCATTCAACCATGTGCAGCTGGCAGCGCATGATGGTATTCACAGCAGGAAGAACTGTGGCCTGCAAGTCAGGAGACCTGGGCTCGACTCTCAGGTGTGCAACTTCAGGCAATTCAGCCATTCCTGAGTCTCAGTTTCCTCATGCATCAAATAAAGAGATCAGACAAAAATGCATCCTCAGTTTTGTATCTTATTTAGGTTATAACCGGGATATATAATTAGTGGGATACCAGAAAAGGCCTTTATCAGTTACGAATATTATAAATTGAGTGAAGCTCTCTGGTTACCTTGTCGCCAAATGAGTAGTGTCCTAAGGGAATGGAGACTGATCTAGCTCTGTCTCCCTGATGGTTCTGCCTTAGGGTAATTCTGGGCCCAGGATCAATGCCGCCAACAGAACTACTTCCTGGGCTGCTAACAATATCTGAAGCAGAGGTCTGTAGAAACTACAGGATCACTGACTTGTCTTCCTTAGCAACTTTATTTCCTCAGGCTGTGGAGCCCTACCAAGATTTTGCTTGACAGTTAATGAGGGAGTCCTTCTACCACGTTGGGATTCACACAGTTTATTTTGATAGGTAACTAAGGCAGACAGAGATCATTAAACCCTTCACAAAACAGCCCATCAGCCACCTGCTTGCAGAGCAAAAGGCTGCTCTTCGGCAGGAAAGATTGTGTTCTTCAGCCCACTCTTGGGTCCCATGCAAGATTCTAATGAGGTTGCCTGTGAAAACTTTTTGGTTATGATATATTTCTTTCCATTTGTATAAAAGCAACCAATAAATACCAGTGATCTTGTCAGGCCATGCCAAAGAAGAATTTGTTGGGGATTTAATATCCCAATGCATTGGACATACTTGAATTTGGCTGAACAGCCAAATTGGGTGGTTTGGCTCAATTTAACCAGTTTAAATGTTGTTGGTGTATAGCTTTGCAAATGACTTTGGTTCTTACTGAATGATCACTGGAGGGGATTGGCTTATAAATGAATTCAAAATCCTCAGGTGTGTTTTAAAGGTCTACAAAACAAGCCTCTCCTTTGTTGTAAATGGGCAAGACTCAATAAAGAGAGTGAGATGAAAAGAGCTATTAGTTCATCTGTTAGGGCATCCAAATATGCACCCAGAGGGCATAGCAACACATAATTCATGCTTTAACATGTTCTACAAACAGCAAGATATCCCAAACTACTGCCAACCACCTGACCAGGAAAAAGGGCATGGTGGTGATCATGAAATAATTGAGGGTAAAAGGCAGGGTTATAAGTCCTTTAAACCCTTTTGAGCTTAGGTAATGTCTTGCTGGGCACGTGGCTCTGATTCTTTCTCTGGTCTTTGCCAGCAGATTTTTAGGAATCTCCTGGCAGAAGAGCATTGTTTGTGGCACCTTCCACTTCTGCAGCACTCTTGGATGCTGACTATTTACAAGGACTTTCAACTGCCTCCTTCACCCATCTGGTATTAATTTTTATTTCTTCGTTATTGAGTCTCTGATTCATCTCTACGCAGACCTTTGAGTTTCCTGAAGGCTTTGCTTCCCCAGACAGGGTGCCCCACCCAAGTAAGTTCACTTGCTGTTTGCTTTGAGGAAAGCAGGATCTAGAGTTCCCCAGCTCAGAGAACAAGACTGTGACTCGCTTTATCATCAAAGTCAGGATGGAGAGGATTTCCTTCATCTCCCTTTACTCTCACTCCCACGTCTGATCGTCTCATTGGTAATGGGGTCTTGGCATTTCTAGCTTGTAGGATCTCCCAGCTCCCTTCATTCTGTCCTGTGTCTCCATCTCAGTTGCCTCTGTCTTAGCTCACAGTCTCTCTCCCGGACTGTTGCAATTGTCTTCATATTGTATCCTAAAGGCAATGGGGTAGGCTTGGAAATGCTTTCATTGGGAATTAACTCGATCACATTTCCTTGCATAAGAATCACACTGAAAATAGTCACTAATTCATTGAAGGGGCAGTTGAAATGGAGGTGGAGAGAAATCCATTATAAAGCTGTACTCCAGTTGAGAATTATAAGGAAGGTTCGGATTAAGCTGGAGACAGGGACAGTGAAGAGGAGAGGAAATGGATATTTAGCAAGGAGAACCGAAAGAGCATAGTAACTGATTTGAATTACAAGGTGAGAGAGGGAGCCGTTGGTAATAAATGTCTCCTGGATAAAACCTTTGGAGACTGCATGGATGCTAGCATCATTCTGAGAAAGAAGAAATTAAGAATTAAGTCTATGGGGGAAATGGTGAATTTGAATGCGGCATGTTAAGTTCCAGTTTCATGCGGAGACTGTCCAATGGGGAGAGAATCTGTAAGCAGTTATATATCCCAAGTCTGAGATTCAGAGAGAGAGAATGTTGAAGACAGAGATTTTATAGTCATGAGCTTAGAGCTGGCAGTTAAAGCAAGAGCGCTTATAACATCTGCCAGACAGAGCTTGTTAAGTGAGATAGGGGGCCAGGCACGGTGACTCACGCTTGTAATCCCAGCACTCTGAGAGGCCGAGGCGGGCAGATCACCTGAGGTCAGGAGTTTGAGACCAGCCTGGCCAACATGGTGAAACCCCGTCTCTACTAAAAATACAAAAAATAGCTGGGTATGGGGGTGCGGGCCTGTGATCCCAGCTACTCGGGAGGCTGAGGAAGGAGAATTGCTTGAAACTGGGAGGTGGAGGTAGCAGTGAGTACTCCAGCCTGGGCTATAGGGTGAGGCTCCATCTCAAAAAAATAAATTAAAAAAAAAAAAAAAGAGATAGGAAGATGGTAGGATCCTGGGGACTATCACTCCTAGAGGGCCACACAGAGGAGGGAGGCTTGAAGGAGATTCAGGATGGTGCGTTATTACACAAAGCACAGAGGAAAGAACTTGACAATTAGATTATGGAGATTCTTGAGATCAGTTTCAAGAAAATGATGGGGAAAGGCGCCAACTGCTGCTGGGTTGACTTGTGAATGAGAGATGAGAAACTGCAGACAGAGTCTAGACTTCTCTTTCTAGAAACTTGGCTGTAAAGAAAAGATGATAAACGGGAAACGGGTGATAGCATGCGTGGCCAGTGCACCCGAGAACAGGAAGGCACATGTGATAGTTAATTCTATGCATCCACCTGACTAGGCCACAGGATGTCCAGACATTTGGGCAAACATTATTCTGGGTGTTCTGAGGGTGTTTTGAAATGAGATTAACGTGTAAATCAGTAGATTGAGTAAAGCAGGTGGCCCTCCCGATGCAGGTGGGCCTTGTTCAATCAGTTGAAGGCCTGAATAGAACAAAAAGGTGGACCTTCCCCTGAGCAAGAGAGAAATCCTCCTGCTTGGTCGTCTTTGAACTAGAACATTGGCTTTTTCTCACCTTTGGACTTAAATGGAGATATCAGATCTTCCTGGGTCTCAAACCTGCTGGCCTTTATGCTAGAGATATGTGATCCGCTCTCCTGGGTTCCAGAGCCTCAGACACAGACAGGAACCGCAGCATCAGGTCTCTTGGGTCCCCAGTTTGCCGACTCATTCTGCAGATCTTGGGACCTGCCTGCCTCCATGATCACATGAGCCAAGTTCTTACAAGAAATCACTTTCTAAATGTATATGTGTATCCTATTGGTTCTGAGAACCCTGAGTAATGCAGCACAAAATGGAAAAGAAAAGAGAAAAATAGAAAAGAAGGAAGGAAGGAGGGGTGAGAGGAAGGTGTGGAGCGGGGGATGAGAAACACAGCCTCTGTGCTTTGCAAGTGTGGGGAGACGGCGGGTCACTGCTTCATTGTCTGTGATCGCTGACGGCGTTGATGACTCATTCATGTTACATAATTAGAATTCACCTTCAGACTTTGCTGTCTTACCATTTCGTCTCATAGAAACAAGGCTTCCTAGCTTGGCTTGTTTTCTTGTTACTCAGGGGCTGTTGCTAGCACAAGGTCATACTTAGAAAACTGAACCCTCAATAAGATTACTCAGAGACTTGGCAGCTTTTTCCCTGGCCATTTTGTCTTTAAGTTAAAAAAAAAACCAAAAAAAAAAAAAAAAAACAGCTCACTCTTCTAAAATGACATTACACATCACTTTGAAATATGTCCTGTAGGCCAGCCCTGAAATGTATGGTCTTTCTGGACATTCATTGGAGAGAAGCTTTGTTTTCAAAAATGTAAAAAAAAAAATTGTTTTACTCTAAAAGAGCGTCTCTGATAACCCAGTTTTTAGGAAACTATTGGCTGAAAAGAAACAACAGGAGAGGTGAGAATTTGTCCAGTTTATACCTAATTCATTTCTGCCATTATCCCATTCTGGGATAACTTCAGAAACCACGAGGGCCATTTAACCAAGAGATTTATTGGGCCTTAGAGTTCATTATGTTTCTGCCTTGTTTTTATAATGCTTTTGTTATAATATTAAAGTGACAAAGATAAACAACTTTATTTGTGGTCGTGCAGATGCCATGTGGAATATCTGCCCAGCTTGAAAAGATTCCCCTGGCTCTTCTGCCCACTCAGAACAGCGGGACCCACATTTCAGCTTGGACAACATGACCAAGCTCTGCTGTTCACAGCTGCCTGGCCCAGGCTGGGTGCCTGGCCCCAAGTTCAGGGCCAACGCCCTTTTCTGGGAATGGGGAATCAAAGCAGAAAAGCATCCTGTGCACTCACACTCTCACACACCCACACACTGACATACACACTCACATGCACACTAACATACACACAAGTCTCACACACACTCGTGCACACTCACACGCACACTCACACACTCATGCACACTCACATGCAGTCACGCACACTCACACACTAACATGTACACTCACACACTGGTACACACTCGCACTAACAAGCAAATAATCACACACACTCATGCACACACACTAACATGCACATTCACACACTCACACTAACATGCACACATTCACACACAAACATGCACACTCACACACACGCACTAACATGCACACTCACACACACTAACATGCACACTCACACACTCATACACACTAACAGGCACACGTGCACACACAGTCAGTCTCCAACTGTGAATTTGGTCACTGTGAGCTCCCACCTTTACCTGTTGTGAGGATTGAATAGAAGAGAGGAAAAAAATATTTCAAGAAAGAAGATCCGAATAGAAGCAGCAATGGGTGACAGGCACTGTATCCTCGGCTGTCCTGTGGTCTCCCAGCTCCTGGATGCTGTCCCTTCTGGGAGCACGGCTGCACTCCTGCCTACTGTACCATGAGATGTGTCCTTCTTCTTAGAGTTACCACGCCCTGCTGCTCTTTCTCCGGCAGCCCACCGCCAAGCTGAGTTGAACTGTATTTTGTTACAGTCAAAAAAATTCTAATTCATTAGGTTACGATTTTAAAAATAAAAATGTATCTTTCTTGGGTTGTATCATAAAGAATCAGGTTTGAGAATTTTGATGGTTGTGGCTTGGGAAGTGAGAGGGGGAACCTGGTCTTCTAATTAAATAACCTTCTATACTCTCTCGCCTTTTTCTTATCCCAGGAAAGCCTCAGGAACTTGTTGCAATAGGGACTGCCAGGCCCCGTTGCACTATTGGTGGAAGAGAGGTCCACACAGTGCCTACGATGAGCGATTTGTTCATATCTATCCAGACTGCAGGTGCATACAGCCACTCGTCCTCAAATGCCATCCTCAGGAGTTTATGCTGCACACAGACAGGAAGACATAGTGCAGGGCTACTTGCTACAACATTGTTGGTGATGGCAACATATTGGAAGCAACCTGAATTTTTGTTAATAGAGGATTGGCTACATAAATGATGCTAATCTATACAACTGGAGAACTATGATGCCATAAAAAAGAATGTACAAGGTCTTTACGTTTGGAAAGATCTCTAAGATATAATGGTGAGTGAAAAGTGTAAGATGCAGAGCACTGTGTTTTATAGGCTGTCATTTGGGGGCTGACAACATCTATTCAAATGTGCTTTCATATATATTTTCAGCACTTTGGAAGGAAAAACATTAAATCAGTACCAATGGTTTACTTGTGTGTATGAATGTGTGTATGGCAGGGGTGGGGTGGGGGTAGGTGGCTTAGGTACAAGACAGGAATAGCAAAGAGACTTTTTAACCATATACCTCTTAA
This sequence comes from Pan paniscus, assembly GCF_029289425.2. Taxonomy (NCBI): domain Eukaryota; kingdom Metazoa; phylum Chordata; class Mammalia; order Primates; family Hominidae; genus Pan; species Pan paniscus. Next base: position 25,968,265 of record NC_073254.2, read on the forward strand.
GAGGTTAAAAAAAAACCTGTTGAAGCATGTGTTGTTAACCATGACAGAGAGAGAGAGAATGAAGGGAGGGAGATAGGGAATGAAAGAAAAAGAGGGAGGGAAATGGAGGGGCAAAGAAAGGAAGGAAGGAAGAAGGGAGGGACAGAAGGAAGGAGGGAGGGAAAGAAGGAAGGAGGGAGGGAAAGAAGGAAGGAGGGAGGAAGGAAGGGAGGGAGGGAGGGAATTGGCTCTTTCCTGAAGCTACAGCTTAACAAATAAAAGCGAAGGCCACCAGCAGCGATGGTTTGAGAGGTGAAGGATGACGTAGTCATGACTCCGAGAGCTGAATTCCCTGCGCATAGTGTGAGTGAAAACCTGTGTGCGTTACATCACAGAAAGCTATTCAAAATGCCATGAGCCCAGTGAGGTCTGCAGGACAGACATACAATTGCTTGCAAACAAGTAGCAGGACAATGAGCTTTGTTTCGTGTTTATCGGCAGATTTTCTTTGCCTCTCAAGGGAGCTGGGAGAAACTCAAGTCTGAAACTCAAACCCATCTCAGTCATTCCTTTCCCTTCAACTAGACCTGAACCTCAGGAGATCTGGAGTATGTGCTGAATTCTACTGGGAACTGAGCCCTCTGAATATTATTATTGTTTTGCTAATACTTTTTGCTGGAAAGTACATCAAACCAGGATGTGTTGTACCTCTTGCTTTGCCAGACTATTTAAAAGCAAAAGTGACCAGATATCCAACTTAAGGCTGATCCAGGTTTTTCATGATCTAGCCAGGGGAGACAAAGCTTCCAGGAAAGTCTCTAGGGAAGGCCAAGGATTTTAGAAAGTATCTGTGGACAAAGAAATGCAATGTTAGTGGGCTAATTTCCATAATCAAATGAAGCTGATGCAAGTGCTTTGTGAATTGATGCCCATCAACGAGAGACTGGATAAAGAAAATGTGGCACATATACGCCATGGAATACTATGTAGCCGTAAAAATGAACGAGTTCATGTCCTTTACAGGGACATGGATGAAGCTGGAAATCATCATCCTCAGCCAATTAACCCAGGAACAGAAAACCAAACACCACATGTTCTCACTCATAAGTGGGAGATGAACAATAAGAACACGTGAACACAGGGAGGGAAACATCACATAGCAGGGCCTGTTGGTGGGTCGGGGGCAAGGGGAGGGAGAGCATTAGGACAAATATCTAATGCATTTGGGGCTTAAAACCTAGATGACGGGTTGATAGGTGCAGCAAACCACCATGGCACATGTATACCTATGTAACAAACCAGTATGTTTTGAACATGTATCCCACAACTTAAAAAAAAAAAAAAGAAATGCTTTGTGAATTAGTCAGGTTCACTGATGGGAGCTTTGGTCCTGGCACCCGAGGACTGAGCTGGGGGAACCCACACCCAGGCTGCCCAAACACACAGAGGCAGGAGAGGTCAAGGGGCATCTCGTGGGTGTGGAGTTTTGGACACGGTATTGCCATTGTCAGACATGTGGCTAAGCCTGCAAGGATGAGAGAGGAAGGAGGAAACCAACTCCTCTCAACCCTGCATCAGCCTGAGTGCTTTCAATCTCTCTCAACCTTTCTCCTCTCTTTTCTCTTCTGTCCTTCCCTCCTTCCCTGATGGTTTGCCAGGAAGCACAGAATAATGGAGTTCAGTGTTACTCAAGGGTCAGTCACCTGCACCGTCATTACCGGAATGACGTGTTTCATCGGATGTTTCAAATCCCGATTCTTGGGGCCTGCTCTAAACCTGCCTACCAAGGCTCTAGGGGCGAGGCCTGGGAACCTGCATTGTTTGCAAACACCCACAGGTGATTCTTACATGCACGAAGCCAGGGAAGCATTGATAGAAAAGGTCTTAGATCAGCGGCCAAAAAACCCAAGTTCAAATCCATTTACTACCTGGGTGGTCTTGGGCAAGTTACTTATTAATTCCCGGCATGGGAGTCAATACTACTTTATAGGAATTTTTTATAAGTTATAGGAGATACGCTGTTATGTTATAGGAGTTATTTTTTTCTCTTTGAAGATTAAAAGAGACAAAACATATGACAAGGCTGGCAAACATTGAGCTCTTGCTACATAGTAGTACACAGTGCCCTAGAGAGTTAGAAAAGGGATGGTGAGCTCACAAAAATCTTTGTAGGCCTCAGGATATATATATTTTGCAGTGACTTTCAAGGCTGATCTAACTCTCTTTGGATGAACACAGAGCAAGGAGACTTGCCCACTGAGTGACTTTACTATACCCCCAGGCCTTACTAACTTGCCCAGGAGTGGGGAATATAGTGCTAGAAGGAAGCCAAAGCAATAAAGAGACACTTTCAGAAAAGCAGGCACTGCAAAGACAACCATTCCAGCTGGAAGAGCATGTGGTGGGAGTGGCGTCCTCTCAGACACAATCCTCTGCAGGGCTCATGGGCTCAAAGTCACAGGTTCTCACCAAGGGTGATGATTTCCCACAGGGAGCATCTAGCAACGTCTGGAGACATTTTTGTCACAGGGTAGGGAAAGGGGGTTGCTACTAGCATGCAGTGAGCAGAGGCCAGAGAGGCTGCTAAACATCCTACGGTACACTGGACAGTCTTCCACAACAGAAAACTGTCTGGCCCCAAATGTTCTTGGTTTCAAGGCTGAAAAACCCTGCTCTAAGCTAATGCAGAAGACTTAGTCATGGGTGATAGAAGGAGGCCCCTAGGTGGCTACAAACCTCTGAGGGACAGCCTTCCGCTGTGGTGTTGCAAAGTCTCACAGTTGCACAAGGTCCTGGCGTCCTGCTCATTGGTGGATCACCATTAACCACCTTGCACGTCACATGTTCAACATAGCTAGTTTCCCACCCATTCTTAACGATGATAAATCAGGAAAAGCATTCTTAGAACACTAGAAAAGCAGAAGTGTGGCTCTCTACAGGGCAGCGGGGAGGTTGCCTCAATCCTAGAAGATGTCTTGTTTTTACCAAGAGGGTAGAGGGATGAGAGGAGCTGGAAGACCACGCTGAGGAGCCACGTCCAGACACATGAAACGAACCTCACAGCCCCACAGGGATGCCGGGGAGGGCACTCAGTGCTTGGGATCAGAGCCACGTGGCCACTGGTTTCCGATGCCCCTTTGCTAGTATCTCGCTTCCGTGATTCCCTTGCCTTCATTTTGTGGCTCTCTCCTGACACTGCCGGCTGAGTGTCTTAGTTAACCAGTAATCCGGCTTTTCTCCCTCCACTTTGATCTTCCTGTCTCTGCCTGTCTCCTCTTTCCTGGCATGGCATGTGCTCTCGGGCTGTACCTCTGGTAGTGAATCTCTGGGTGCCCTGGACTCCTGCTGTGCACACTGCCCTGTGTGCAGGTCTGGATGCCTGGTGTTCCTTCTCAGTGCACCGCCCGATCCCCTGGGATCTCTTCACCATTTTCATGCATGGTGCCACCCCACGTGCAGGGCCAGCTCCATGGCACATCACCTGTGTGCTTGCATAGGACTTGGTGCTCAGAAGGACTTCTTGATGGGTTTCATGCTCTGCGGCCACCGTATTAAAATTGTAATAATTTCCTCTTGAAACTTGTATTTTGTAAGTGACTTCTGATGAGATAGCATGGAATGAGCAGAAACACAGGAGATACGTGTGCCTGTGCTTTCTTGTCACCCCATTCACATGGAGCATTCGCCATGAACTCAGAATTCTGGTGTATTCACAATGTGTGGGAGTTCATGAAGCTTCTAAGTGACTCCCAAGTGTGTTTTGTCTATGACTGAGTTAGCTGGGGAGGGGGAGGGACACTGACAGCCCTGAGAGGCCACACTTTCCATTTGAAAACCAAAACTTGCTTCAAACACAAAGGCAGCAGTGGTATTCTAAGAAACACATATGACCAAGGAAACTTGGTTTGACCTTTCTTACTCATGTTACTTCTTTGCATTTGCAAACAACTTAAACTGAAAATGAAGACACAGAAAGAAATAGAAAGATAAGGCAACCCATAGGCCTTTTTTTAATTCTTCCTTACTTGTCAGTAAGCCAAAGGTAGAGAGCATTGATAGAACGTGCATGTATCAGGCCGGGCACGGTGGATTACGCCTGTAATCCCAGCACTTTGGGAGGCCGAGGTGATGGATCACCTGAGGTCAGGAGTTTGAGACTAGCCTGGCCAACATGGCAAAACCCTGTCTCTACTAAAATACAAAAATTAGCAGGGTGTGGTGCCGGGTGCCTGTAATCCCAGCTACTTGGGAGGCTGAAGCATGAGAATCGTTTGAACCCAGGAGGCAGAGGTTGCAGTGAACTGAGATCATGCTACTGCACTCCAGCCTGGGTGACAGAGAGAGACTCTGTCTCAAAAAAAAAAAAAAAAAAAAAAAAGAATGTGCATTATTGAGAAGTGAAATAAAAGCGTTGAATTAGTTTTGTGCAGCATTTTCCACTGTTCTGGTAAGAATGAAATATGCAAATTGCATCATTTGGAACAATTTAGCATACAAATTAAATGCTCTTATATTTTCTTTTAAAGCTGGCTTTGCACAATATAAAGATGAACGGTAAGATTCATGCTAACAATTTAAAATTTTAATTTTCCTTTACTTAGAGTGGCATTAAATAGCGAATAAGAATGATTTTAAAAGCCTTGTGACAAGTCAAAAGAGAGACTGCAGAAGAAAAAAAGCGGCTTTTATTTTAGTACCTTTCACAGCAGAGGTTGTTTTTGTTCCTGCTTTTGAAAAAGGGCTCCTACATTTTCGGTTTGCACTGGCAAACCTTTTAATGAAACAGTAAAGCAAAGTTCCTTACATTAAAAAGGAGTCATTTTTAATCTCCCAGTCTACATAGACCCAATTTTCATTTTAACAAGTTTTTCGGCTGGGTGCAGAGGCTCAACGCCTGTAATCCCAGCACTTTGGGAGGCCGAGGCGGGCGGATCACCTGAGGCCAGGAGTTCGAGATCAGTCTGGCCAACATGGCGAAACCCCGTCTCTACTAAAAATACAGAAATTAGACAGGTGTCGTGGCACATGCCTGTAATCCCAGATACTTGGGAGGTTGAGGCAGGAGAATCGCTTGAACCCTGGAGGCGGAGATTGCAGTGAACCGAGATCTTACCACTGTACTCTAGCCTGGGCAACAGAGCAAAAACTCCATCTCAAAAAAAAAAAAAAAAAAAGGAAAAACAAAACAAAAAACAAAAAAACCCCAAGTTTCTCCCAAGTCCGCTGGACTTTGTTATCAGAAGGTCTTATGAGCCGGGTATTTAGCTCTGCTGTGAGTTCAAAGCAACACAGGAATAAAGCACAGCTGCTGAACCCAGGTCCTCCCCGCTCATGATTATAGCTTGCTGTGGGACTCCACCAAAATTGCATTCTGTGTTTATGGCATCTAAGAAATTCTTGAGAGTGGTACTGATCTACCAATTAAACACACTGGTATGTTTGGCCCCATGTGGCAGACAAGGAAAAGGGTTTACATTTTCTTATGGGAAATATTTTCTTTCTCATGCTTAACTTTTATTGTTCACAGAGGTTTTCAAAGTATTGCCAAAGTCTATGAACACCATTCTGGAGTCACCTGGACATTCTAGACTTTCAGAGCAGCATGGGTGTTGTTTTACATTGTATTTTTTTCTATCCAGTGTGGATTCATATTTTTTAAATCATAAAAATTCACCAGCTTCCCTCTGCCCCTCCCGGCCTTTGTCACTGAGAACATAGGAGCACGTGGGTGGCTGTCTGAGGCTTGGGCAAGGCCCTGGGCTTGCCTGGGGCCCAGCTGCCCCTGCCCCGTACCATCTTCCTTCCTCCTCCACTCAGGAACAAAAGGTCCCACGGTTCAGGCCATCTGGATTTGGAGCTGTCATTTATAGTCGCCCAAACTTTGAGGATGACTTACTTGTGAAAACATAAGAGATGCATTCAGATAGGAGAAACAATTTTGAGAACCAGGAAAAAGAGAGAAAGAGGTAGAGTTGTGTGGTGAGGAAAGGGATGAATTGGCAGTTGGAGACTTGGGTTTTAGGTAGAGTGACCATGTAACTTACTAATCAAACTGGATTTCTTTTGAGAGCAACAGGGATTCCTACTGGTGATGATGCTGGGACAACAGGAGCACATAGGGACTGTACTGGTGTGGCATGGCCACCATAGTTCTAGGGCATTAATCATCCAACTGTCAGCAAGTCACTTAACATCTCTGGGCCTCAACTTTTGAAGAAAGAGACAATCGGACTACAATTTCCTTAGTCCTTTTACCACTAAGGACCTCTTACTAATCTCTCTCCACAGTCTTCCTGATTTCAAAATTATCATATCAATTAGGTACTGAGTGATATATAATGAGTGCAAGTTCTGTCAATCAGAACTTTTGTCAGCATTGAAATAAGCAGTTATTGCACCGTGTTCATACAGTTTTAGGCAAAAGAAAGCTTGACATTTTAATACACCTGTGAGTCCTATTTAAAGTACATTGAACAGTTCTGACACCATTTTTGAAAATGATAATAGCTTTTGAGTCCCCTCCAGTATCTTCACAGTCAATAGACCTCGAAGTCTGGAGGTTGAAAGCCACGTTACTCGATGATCTGTTGGTTTATATCCAGTTCTAGTCTTCTCTGATCACCTGATAACTTCAGTGCCTCATGCTATAAAACACAGACAGAGAAAGATGATGGAAAATGAAAGAGGGCCTGCTGGAAATCAGAAGATGCCATCCATTAATGTGGGTCCAGCAAGAGGGCGTGTATGAGGATGTTAGATGGGAAGGCAATCCCTCATGCTAGGGTGCCTGGACAAAGTTTCTGCAGAGGGAAAAGAGGATGCTTTGCCTTGGGGCAAGTTTCCTCCTGGCTTAAGTCGTCTTAATCCACACCTGGGAGAATTCTTAGGGTGTATTCACAACATTAGGAGATGAACAGGGAGCAGGAATGGAACACTGTGCAACAGCTATCTCTTTGCTTCTCTTCCACTTATATGAGCTCACCCTAGGGGGAAAATGGACAGTCAAAAGCCTTCCACAGATCAATAACAGTGGGTAAATCTGAGGTCTGCAGAATCAAAGAGTGAAATAAATAAAGAACAGGCCTGCTGCCTGCTCCTGTGGGTAGTACTAGTATTCTAGTTTCTATGGCATTAAGCTTGCAATGTGCTCAGTGGGGGCAGTGCCACCCACCACGTGGTGCCTGGGAATGCGTGCATTGGTGGGTGGATGGTTGTGACAATGACCAGAGGAGGACACCACTTGCATTCTGTGCCCTGTTGTGTGCTGGAGACACTCCCATAAGGAAGATTCATCCCACCCAAAATGTCAAAAGTATCTCCACTGAGAAACGCTGAATACAAGAATGGGCTTTACATTCACACATATCAGGAATTACTTGGATCCTGTAACAGGGTTAAAATCATCCTGGACAACTTCCTATGGTGCCAGACCCTTGGGCAGAACTTCCAGATGAAGCAGATTGATTCTAATTGCTCCTGGATAAAAGAAAAGAGCACAGGTCATCCCAGAAGGCACTGGGCAACCCACCCCAAGCCTAACAATATATTAAGTGTTGGGTGTAGGGATGGCTTCTCTTTTCTCTCAAAGTTGACAGCACTGTTGAATCATTGTCTTCATTTATTTATGAGATGATTGGCATTGTCCTTTAAAGCAGAACAACTTGAGCTAAAGCTAAAGGCCGGTGTGCAGCAGCCGGGTGACCCTTCGTCTCTACTTTGCCTTCCATGCTAAGTGTTGACTTCTGCTGAGTTTGATTTCATTCATTTCAGCTAAATGTGTCTGGTGAATAAACTTCTTACCAATCTTCCCCTGGAATGGTTGAGTCAGCTCTGGTGTGAGTTAGTGGCCCCAGAGGGGAGCAGGCCAAGACGCCCTCTCCATGAGATACCTCCTAAAAGGAAAGAGGTCATTGATGACCCACAAAGGAGGCCAGGACCATAAACATTTCAGAATTCAGTTGTCTTAAAATCTTAAATAATGAAAAACATTTGCTTGTTTGAGCCTTTTAAGTCTTCCCGTCTTTGGACTTGAGCCCCAGTGCCTGGCTGCAGAATTCCATGGTGAGGCACAAGCATGACATCATGTTCAGGAGGAATGCACAGCACATAAAGTCTTGCCTGGGTCAGAGAGAAGTGCTAAGCCCTCAAGAGGGCCCTAAGACAAATACACAAATATGGCCTAGCACATGTCAAACACCCGTGCAAGGGCAAACATCTTTATGACTTTGGTCCTGGGAAGAGAGACCCGGCTTGGGATTAGAAATTACAGCTGACAAGCTGCTGATGAGGCAGTAATGCCATTCAGCGTGGGAATGGTCACTTTGGGAACTGGGAGCTTAGCACACCAGGCTCCAAGTCTCAGAGTGAAGCCCGGGGGCAACTCCTTCACCTTGGCTGGAATAAGTTCACTCACCCCACAACCTGTCCCCCAGGACCTTTCTCTGCCTTCCTTTGGAGTTATAGGCTTCCCTGCAGTTCTTTAGGGTTTTGACGCACATGACAATTTAACATCAAGGGAATGCCCAAGTTGGGGGAAGAATATCTTTCTTGGCTATAAATGTTACTCTGAAATTCTTCTCAACTGTAATGTTTTAAGAGCACTTACAATGTGCCTGCCTGCCCTGTGCAATGTCCCTCCCCTCTTAGAGCTTACTACTCATAAGCACGCTTACAGATGTCCTCCCTGATCCCCAGAGCTCCAGCCAAGTTCAGCGTAGGGGTCCCCTAGGGGACATTTAGCAATGTCTCGAGATGTTTTTTGACTGCCACAACTGGGTGGGGGGGGGGTGGCTGTTACTGGCATGTAGGGGATAGAGACCAGGGAGGCTTCTAAACATCCTATAATGCACAGGACATCCCCACCCCCAACAAAGAAGAATCCAGTCCAAGATGGCAATAGTGCTAAGCCTGAGCAACCCTGCACTGGGGAGGGCCTTGCCTTTGCATAAGCCAAGAAGGAAATTATTTAGATTTGCACCATCCAATGGGGAGCTTCCTGTGAGACCAGAAATGATCAGTATCTGTGCTCTCTGATGTGGGAGCTACCAGCCACATGTGGTTATTGAGTGGGTCAAACGTGGCCAGTGTGACTGAGGAAGTGAGTTTTTTATTTTATGTAATTTTAATTAATTAAATTGTAATCATCCCATGCAACTGGTAGCTACTCTGTTAGGCAGCACGAGTCCATACAGCGGGAGCTTAGACGCACTGAGATCACCTGCCCCCTAGTCAGATGTCCTTTCCACTGGTTTATGACTGAGAATCCACAGTTAGACACTCCTTCTTTAGCTAAGACTTTAACCCATGTTGGTATGACATTATCTGTGGGAGGGAGAAGACCTTTAACTTGTAAAGAGCTGTTGCTAATTTAATATGACTAATGGATCTGAAAGATATTTTGGCGGGAACAGAGAGCACTAAGAGGCCTATGGTGAAAAACAGGACCCCGTGAGAATGACCAGGGGGTAAGCTTGGGGAGGGGCTAACTAGGATACACGGGGGGAGGTGGAGACATAGGCTAGACGTAGCAAAGGCAACCAGTGCTTTCTTTCCTCATATACACTCTGCTGAGACTGGAAGCCAATTACTCAGCATTCTCATCAGACTCATGTCTGTGAAAACCAGAGCCAAAGAGTGCCAGGAAAGACAAGGTCCGTGACAAAGGGCAGCCTGTTTCCTGCTTTCTCTCCACCTCCTTGTGGCTTTTAGTCTAAGTCCCCAAGCACTGAAATATTTTGGTGCCTCCTCCCATATATAAACCCAGATTAAAGCAATACTAAACCACAAAACATAAAATGATTTCTTTTTATCAGTTATAAAATTCTGGATAAGTCCATGAAAGCCTCATTGTTCTGACTTTGGCTGGCACCCCAAGCAAGTAAGCACCTTGTTGTTAACCTAGCACTGCTTTAGGGTCTGAGTATTAGGGCTGTTTTCTCCGTAATCCATTGTTTATCTAGTCTATTGTGCAAATTTTCACAGATGGAATATTGTGTAGATACTCTACTCTAAAGACTCTAGAGAAGAAAGTCAGCAACCTCACCTGGTAAGCTCCATCTACCCATGTTTCTAGAGAGGGGAAAAAAATAGCTGAAACAAATCAAACCAAACCCAAAATGCTCTCTTCCTCAATGTTCTGCAGGGCTCAAATGCGAGCTTCTGGTAGTATCGGCTTTGGTGATCTCCATGGGGAACAGTGGAGACTGATCTCAAACAGTGGGTTCACCAGAATTATGGCAGTGAAGGGGAACTGCGGTATAAGAATTGTTAAAAAGATAAACATTGTTCTGTCCAGAGAGACGCAAGTTGAGAGAGATGTAGGGCTGAGAGAATAGATAGTTGTGAGCATTTACTCCTCCACAAATCATGAGTTTTTCTGAAGCAACAGGGTGAGGCGGGGGTGGGGGGTGTGGACAGAAGGTAGATAAATTTAAAACAGTAAAATAGTAAGAGGAAGTATTATATAAAACAGTGCGGTGGTGGTGGGAGTGGGGAGGAGATATGACTTAAGAATTTTTTATCCCAACGCTAAAGGGTGCAAAAATAAAAGAGTTCAAAAAATGTTGAAATGTAAAATGACAGTTCCATAACAAATTATTGACTGGAGGAAACTGAAGATGTTTAAAGCTAATCTCATGAGATTAGCATAGGAGGTGCTCCATCTCCTTCCCAAAACGACCCCTTGCCATCCTCCAAAATGCAACACTTAGACCTGCCTGATCATGAATCTTTGGGTTTATTTCATATGGCCACCCTTGTTGTGGAATAAGGTCAATTAAACCTCACGGGTAAGTTTGCAATTAACTGACATTTGACATAAGCAGCTTTTACGGGTTGGTGCTGAAACAGGCTGAGAAACACAATCCCTCCCTGGGTAGAACTGGGAGCTTTCCTGTGGCAGCAGCAAGCCCAGACATACGGAGGGCTGGAGGGGAGCTGTAGTTCAAATGCAGTAATAGCTGTTTTTAAACTGATCCGCTCTAAGTCTTTGAGTGCAATGGCTGATTATTGGGTCAACAAACATGAAAAGCATTGTCATTGGCCCAAGTTTGAACCAGAAGCAACATGTCTTTCATGAGCATTTAGGATGAAAGATGTAAGATTAGAAAAAAATGTTGGTAACCGTGAGCATCATTTGAGGGTCTTTGTAATGTGTGTTTTGCCCTAAGAGGAAAAGTAAGGCGAGATCTATGAAATGTCCTTGATCTTTTTGCAACCTAGAGTTGTAGGCCCTGCATTACCTTCATGTTTCCATTTCAAGAACTGCCAGGTTTGTTTTCCAATGAAACTTTCAACTCTCAGCTTAATAAGACTGTGACCGTGTGGTGCAGTGAACAATGGTTCAAGGACTACTTCACTGAGTGTGAATTTGACTACATTATGCCTATTCTTAAAATCCTTAAAATTCATCAATGGTTCTCCATTACCTCCAAGACTGGGAGTTTCCTTGCTAGGATGTACCACTCTCATCTCTCGCCTCACATTGCGCTACGTCCACTTCTCCAAATGCTCCAAGTTCTCTTGTAACGCCACAGCCTTGCACGTGCCGTGCCCTCATTTTAGAATCATACATGCCCTCTCTACAAAACCATCCTAAGCAGCTCTTGAATTAGATGCTCCTTTGCACTCTGTGCTTAACTTGTTTACAGCACACGTCGTGTTCTATTTAAGTGACCTCCCAACTAACCTGTGAGATTCCAGAAGCTGGGGGAGTGTGCTCTGGAACTGATTCTTCTGCTAGATGCTGAGAACATGTGGGCAATGGCACGTTCTCAGCATCTAGCACCATCCCAGGCACAAGTGGAGCAGAAGTAGATCTGTGCTTGATGATTGAATGGATGAGTTTCAGTGAACTGTGAATGATGGGGAGCTTTTCAACAAAGCCACACCCCATGTTTTCTCTTCAGCAGAATAAATGCTGCATAGAAGCCGTTAATAGTCCCCCTTATGGCACATAGATATATGAGGAGTCCCACGGTTTCCCATAAGCCAAATAAGACAAAGTAAAAGCAATAATGGTCCATACACTTCAGAAAAAGGAAGGAAGGAAAAAAGGAAGGAAGGGAGGGAGGGAGGGAGGGAAGGAAGGAAGGACAATTTTCCCATGAGTCTACTGTCAGTGAAAGATATTATTTAAATAGCATTTTTTTCCGAGGCTTTGTCTATGAGCACAAAGAAGAAAGTGAAATATATTGGGTTCCATCCACGAGATTAAAAGAGGAACAACTTTCAGCTCCCAATCAATCAAAAGACACAGGTTGTGTTTCAATCAGAAGCCATTTCTGAAGAGGCACAGGAGCGTAGGAGAGTTGTGTTAGGCAATGGAAACCAAACTGAGCCTGAAATGAAAGCCTGGGTCAATTAGTCAGTTTCTTTCCCAATATCTGCCCTAACATTGTCTTCTAAGTTTTTGGAAATGAATACGCTTTATTATTCACCTCAGTTGGATTTATTGTGCCTCACAGGTATTGACCCCTCTTGCTCTTCCTCCTCTCGCTATGGAAAGACTGAGCAGAGGAAGTGCTCGGACAGGCATGCCCTCCCAGAATGCAAGAAAGCCATCAGGCAAGCGGCAGGTGCAGAGACCACAGCCAGGGCCACACAGCCTGGAGAGGGACTCCCTCCTGGCAGGGAAGGCTGTCTCTACTTGCTCCTCTCTGAGAATGCTCACCAGGTGTGGCTGGGGGTTTTGGCAGCCTGCAGCTGTGTTTAGGAGGGCATTTGCTTTATCTACCACATCCTTTGAGGATTTCATTGCAGGCCATTTTATCCACTTTAATAAATGTTCTGGCAGCTTGTGAACCTGGGGCTGTGTCTGCATGCCCTGAACAGTGCTTATGTTCACCATCGTTGAGGTTGAATGTAATATATATTCACAGATCCTTCTGCCACCTCCTTTTCACAAGATGGACTCTCCAATTCTGGCCAAAACAAGAAGAAAGCTGTAAAAAGAAGGGCTTTAGCCCAAAAGTTGGGGTTGCTCAGTTTTTTTCCTTTCCCTCATACCCCATCAGCTAATTAATCACCTCCTACTGCAATTTATAATTCCTTAACAGTTTTCAAATCTGTCCTCTAGATTAGCTAAATAAATATAGCACATCAATCAAAAATCAAGTTCTATAAAGTTACTAATAGGGAAATATATAAAGTGGAAAAAGCTGTTTATAAAAGTCTGAGTAAATGACTATATATGTACATAGATATGATTTTGAAAAGAACTTAATAGGATACACAAACATTAATAAGAATGCTTATTTCTGAGTAATTAAGGGGCGATTTTGTTGTATTCCTTATACATTTTAAATGTTTTAATCCAAAATTTTTTACAGTGAGTATGTATTATCTTTTGTCATCTGAAAAATAACACAAATAAATAAGTTAAAATAGAATTAACTGAATTTGTACAAATCGGGGAAGATAAGGGTGCCCCTGTTTTCTCTATTCATGCCACCGCTACCACTGTTTAGACTATTGGTCATAATTTTTTTCTCACCTGCAAATATCTCCTTGCCTGTTACTTTCTCTTCAATTTCTTTCCCCATTATTCATTCTCTCTGAAAATATTAGGTTGGAGCAAATGTTAATTGCATTTTTGCATTGTTGGAATTTGCTGTTTGATATTGGAATACATTCTTAAATAAATGTGGTTATGTTATACATCATTTTAATGGGCATTTCTCGCTTTATGTTTTTTTTTGCTAATGACTTACTACTTGCTGTTTATTTTATGTTTATTTTAGACTATGGAAATGATGTTAAACAAAAAGCAAATTCAAGCAATTTTTTAATTCAAGTTCAAAATGAGTTGTAAAGCAGCAGAGACAACTGGCAACATCAACAACGCATTCGGCCCAGGAACCACTAACAAATGTACAGTGCAGTGGTGGTTCAAGAAGTTTTGCAAAGAGGACGAGAGCCTTAAAGATGAGGAGTGTGGTGGCCAGCTGTTGGAAGTTGACAATGACCAATTGAGAGCAATCATTAAAGCTGATCCTCTTACAACTACACGAGAAGTTGCTGAAGAACTTAACATCGACTGTTCTACTGTTCTTTGGCATTTGAAGCAAATTCAAAGGGTGAAAAAGCTCGGTAAGTGGGTGCCTCATGAGTTGACTGAAAGTAAAAAAAATCACCATTTGGTGGTGTTGTCTTTTCTTATTCCACACAACAACAATGAACCATTTCTTGATCGGATTGTGACATGCAATGAAAAGTGGATTTTATACAACAACGAGTGATGACCAGGTGAGTGGTTGGACCGAGAAGAAGCTCCAAAGCACTTTCCAAAGCCAAACTTGCACCAAAATATGGTCATGGTCACTGTTTGGTAGTCTGCTGCCAGTCTGATCCACTACAGCTTTCTGAATCCTGGCGAAATCACTACATCTGAGAAGTCTGCTCAGCAAATCAATGAGATGCACTGAAAACTGCAGTGGCTGCAGCTGGCATTGGTCAACAAAAAGGGACAAATTCTTCTCCACAACAACACCCGACTGCACGTCATACAACCAATGCTTCAAAAGTTGAGCGAATTGGGCTACAAAGTTTTGCCTCACCCACCATATTCACCTGACCTCTCGCCAACCGACTACCACTTCTTCAAGCATCTCAACAACTTTTTGCTTCCACAACCAGCAGTGTGCAGAAAATGCTTTCCAAGTGTTCATTGAATCCCAAAGCACAGACCTTTATGCTACAGGAATAAACAAACTTATTTCTCATTGGCAAAAATGTGTTGATAGTAATTGTTCCTATTTGAATTAATAAAGATGTGTTTGAGTCTAGTTATAAGGATCTAAAATTCACAGTCCCAAACCACAATTCCTTTTGCACCAATCTAATATATTTCAAAGAAGGAAATCTGACCAAGTGGCTCCTCTAAATCTTCCAGGGTTTCCTGGAGGATAAAGAAGTCCCAAATCCTCAGGCTGAAGATAAGCTCCTTCAGAAGCTCGTGGGCACTTGAGATTTACTTCCAACTCCTGTCTCCATTCCTGGTAACCAGGAGTCTGTCTGGGCTCCCCCGCTTGAGACACAACATGCCACAGGACTCCCTTTTCCCTAGTCACCTCCTCCTGCCCTCACCTCCCTCAGAGTCGGCCTTTCACAGTCATCTCTTATGACACTTCTCATAGGGCACCTTCCTTGGCATCGCCAGGTGGAGTTAAGGGTTTTCTTTCTGCCTTGGTCATGGCTCTACATTTACTATACTATATTGATATAATTATAGCCATGTGCCACTTGACGATGGGGACGTGTTCTGAGAAATGCATTGTTAGATGATTTTGTCATTGTACAAAGTGCATAGAGTGTACTCACACAAACCCAGATGGTAGAGCCTACTACTCACCCAGGCTATTTGGTCTAGCCTATTGCTCCTAGGCTACAAAAGTAGACAGCATGTCACTGTACTGAATATTGTAGTCAATGGCAACACAATGGTAAGTATTTGTGTATGTAAATACTTCCTACCTAAACATAGAAAATGTTCAGTAAGAATATGGATATAAAAGGTAAAAAGTGGCACATCTGTATAGAGCAGCTACCATGAATGGTGCTTGCAGGACTGCAAATTGCTCTGGGTGAGTCAGTGAGTGAATGTGAAGGCCTTGGACATTACCGTACACTACTGTAGACTTTATAAATACTGTACACTTAGGCTACACTACATTTATCAAACAATTTTTCTTACTCCAATAATAAATTACCCTTAGCTTACTACAACTTTTTTTACTTTATAAACTTAAGAAAAATTAAAAGTTCTTTCCTCTTTTGTAATTAAAAAGAAAGACACTAGAACATGTATTAGCCTAGCCCTACATGGGGTCAGGATCAGCAGTATTGCTGTCTTCCACCTACACATCTTGCCCTGCTGGAGGATCTTCAGGGGCAATGACATACAGGGACCTGCCATCTCCTAGAATGCCTTCTTGGCTGGGTGCGGTGGCTCACACCTGTAATCCCAGCACTTTGGGAGGCTGAGGCAGGCGGATCACGAGGTCAGGAGTTCGAGACCAGCATGGCCAATAGTTGAAACCCTGTCTCTACTAAAAATACAAAAATTATCTGGACGTGGTGGAGCATGCCTGTGGTCCCAGCTACTCAGGAGGCTGAGGCAGAGGAATCTCTTGAACCCAGGAGGCGGAGGTTGCAGTGAGCCTAGATCATGCCACTGCACTCCAGCCTGGGTGACAGAGTGAGATTCTGTCTCAAAAACAAAAACGAAAACAAAACAATGCCTTCTTCTGGAATACTTCCTGAAGGACTTGCCTGAGACTGTTTTAAAGTTAATTTTTAAAAATAAGGAGAAATTGTACACTCTAAAATAATGATTAAAAGTATACTATAGTAAAAACAAACTAGTAACATAGTAATTCACTATCATCAAATATTATAGACTGTACACAATTATATGTCGTGGCAATGCAGTAGTTTTGTTGACACCAGCATCACCACAAACACGTGAGCAATGCATTATTATGTGATGTTAGGATGGCTGCAATGCCACTAGGTGATAGGAAATTTTCAGCTTCATCATAGTCTTGCGGGACCACGGTCCTATATACGGTCTGTCGTTGACTGAAGCATAGTCACTTGGTGCATGCCTGCATTACTTTATGTGTCTTTTCTCCACCTGAAGGGCAGGAGGATGTTCTGTCCAACTCCATCCCTGGCTCTCAGTGCAGTATCGGGCATCAGTAGGTGTTTAATAAACATTGCTGTGTGCACATGCCTTTAGCTGGCATGGATGGGGAGGGAAGAGCAGGGGATCTGAGTTTTGTTTCATGGATTTATCTCTCCAACAAGCTGTTGTTCTTAGTTAAGCAAGTTTAAGCTCTCTTTTTTCCTCAGAGGATGGTAGTGCATTAAAAAATATTAAGGTTTTCAATCATACCAGCGTGTATTCACTTTATACATCTGGGGCATGAGGAGATGCATGTTACTATCTGTGCTTCATAGACACATAGCAAAATACCTCCCCTCAGTAAGCAGTTTAACTCTGGGTAAGTGTCCCTTGGTGTCATGAGTTGAGTGCTGTCCCCTCCAAATTCTTATGCTGAAGTCCTAAGCCCCAGTGCCTCAGAATGTGATCTTATCTGGAAATAGGGTTGTTGCAGATGTCATTGGTTAACCTGAAGTCACTAGAGCACACCCCTAATCCAATGACTGGTGTCCTTATAAAAGTGGAAAATTTGGACATAAACATACATGCACACAAGGACAGTGACACATGAACATGAAAGCAGAGATTAGGGTGATGCCTCTACAAGCCAAGGAATGCCAAAGATGGCCAGCAAACACCAGAAGTTAGGAGAGAGCCACAGGTTCTCCTTTGCAGCCCTCGAAAGGAGCCAATCCTCCTGACACCCTTGATCTCAGCCTTTTAGTCTCCAGAACTGGGAGACAATAAATGTTTGCTGTTTAAGTCACTCAGTTTGTGTTTTTGTTTTTTAACAACAGCCCTAGCAAACTAATACTCTCAGGGACCCTTAGGTGAAGCATCAGAAAGAAGCACTTTATCCTAAATCTCCCTTATTGAACTATCATTTTGAAAGCCATCATCCGGGATGATTCTGGAGCCCTTTGCAAATGGGAAAGGAATGGACGCATTCCAGCTCTTTTAAAAATTAAATTAGGCTGAGTGCAGTGGCTCACGCCTGTAATCCCAGCACTTTGGGAGGCCAAGGCAGGCAGATCACAAGGTCAAGAGATCGAGACCATCCTGGCCAACATGGTGAAACCCCATATCTTCTAAAAATACAAAAATTAGCTGGGTGTAGTGGTGTGTGCCTGTAATTCCAGCTACTTGGGAGGCTGAGGCAGGAGAATTGCTTGAACCTGGGAGGCAGAAGTTGCAGTGAGCAGAGATTGTGCCACTGTACTCCAGCCTGGCGACAGAGCGAGACTCTGTCTCAAAAAAAAAAAAATTAAACTATGGTTGTTATTTTCTTTTTTCCTATTCTTTTTTAATTTTTTCAACTGAGAAATAAAACTATCTGGATCTAGGTGCATATACAAATAAATTCAAAAGATATAAACTGAAACTTAAGTCTCCTGTTTATCTTTATCTTCAGTCCCAGCTACCCAATTTCCCTCCCCCAGAGGCATCCTTTGTGTGTGCAACCTTATGTATGTGCAGACATACATTTCATTTTTCTCATAATTGTCATACACTATATAATTATCTATATATTGCATTTATCACTTTATTATAAACATTGGAGATAACTATTAAAATACCAAACATGCCTCATTCTTTTTGATGACTGCATAGTATTTCTTTGATAGATGTATTTTCTGCCTATTTAAAATACATTCTCAGCTGACTTTCTCAATCAAAACAAACAGCATTTCCAAGGTAATCACTTCTCAGCCTGGATGAGGCTGAGCCTTTCCACTGCTCTCTCCCTCATTAAAAAAATGGATACTCTTTTTCTACTTGAGGTTGTTAGATATGCCTCAACTTCTATGAAAACCTACTTTTCTCATGTTTTATACAGGTGTGGCCAAAGCGGAGCAGCTTATGTCTGTTGTGCAACTGGTGCACCCTGCCCCACCAGATCATATTTCACCAAGTTTTTCTCCTCTGATGAGCTATGCTAAAAATGATCAATTGGACACATGTTATGCCAGATGAAATGTGAAACAACATTCATTAATCACAACCTTTGATTAGCGTATTCATTGCCTTCCTGTGACCTGTGGGCCATTATTCACTTTCTCAATTCTGCTGCACTGAGATCTCAGGACTTGACTGGGTTCTCTCTATTTGCATTTCTAGAACCTTTCTTAAATTCTCATAGAAACAACTGGGAAATGCTTCTTGTTAAACAAGACTGTGCTTGCATTTGTCCTCTAATTTCCAAAAATAAGTTAATAAAGCCATTCAGCTGTACGGTAATGATATCCTACTTATGGTTGATTCCAAATGTGAGCTTAAGGGATAATAACCATGTTGAACTCATAATTTTTCACTTTGAATTTAAGAAGCTCTTTAAACATTAGTGATGGCCGCAAGTTCAGGTGACCTTCAGAATTCCCTTCCCTTTCTACAGTCTCTGTATCTAATCCATTCTTCAAACCCTAACTCATTGCCTCTCAATAGTCTTCAAAGATCTCCTCAGCCCGAATGAATAACGCCTCAGCCTTCCCTCCTTATGCAAGAGCTGACAGCATGGACCTCCACTTGGCTCTTATTTCCTTCAGTCTTGTTTTTGAGATATTTTTTCTATGCCAGTTGCACATATCTCTTGAGAATCAGAATTGAGTGTGGTACCCTTTATTCACAGAGTAGATCAATGTCAATGTCCACAGGGTACAGTAATAATCATCAGACATTCAGCCTCTCAGATAGTAATAGTTAACATTTGTAGAACACTTACTTCATATGCACCAGGTATCATTTAGAGAATTTGACAGGAATTATCTCATTTAATTGTCATAATATCTTTTATGTAATAGGTATTCTTATTATTTCCATTGTATAGAAATAAAGAAAGACAGTTGAAGTCACTTGCCTGAAGTCACACAGCCAATCAGACTTCAGATGATGTGATCTTCCACACTAAGGTACTCTCCTCGTGAGCCCCAAACTCTAGGAAATGAATAAAAACTCAGCCATCGACCTTGAATAATTCAGAATTTTAATTAGATTTGCAAGTTTAGTCAATAGATTCTCTCAATGGCCTTCTAATTCAGCACCCTGCTTTTGTCCTGGAGGTGTTTCCAAGAGCTAGTGTGATTCTGTTAAAACCTAAATCAGATCTTGGCCCCAAACTTTCCAATGACTTTTCATCTCACTAGAGTAAAAGCTAGAGTGCAGATAATGGCCTATGAAGCCAAACAGTGTCTTTCCTACCACCATGCCTCTCTGACCTCCTGTCCTACTCTCTCTGTCCTCAGCTCTCGTGCTCAGCCATGTTGCCTCCCTACCGTTCTAAGTCAGGCAGGCATGCTTCTGCCTCCCACCCTTTCCATTGACGTCCCCCTGTTTGAAACTCTCTTCCCCTAGTTAGTTATCCCACAATCTTCTTTGGATTATGACCTGAAGGGACACTTCTCAGGCTACTGACTGTGATGGAATAACTAGTTTCAGACTATTTCATCTCCTGTAAACAATTAGAAAACAGGACAAGGTATGTGAAGCAAGATAGTTTTCAGACAATGGAAAATAAACAACACCAGACTGCAAAAATGGGGAGATGGGAGTGTGAGGTGAGCCCCACAGTAGTCCAGCTGTCTGCCTGGAGACTTGAGTTTGAGCAGAGCACAGGACTCTTGCTGGGCTGAAGAGGCAGGGATCAGAGTCTGAAGCAACTGAAATAGCTGGAATCTGTGCAAAGACAAAGCCCTAGAAGTCCTTGCATGCGTATGGGAAGCCCCTCCATCAGTCCACGGCTGAGGGCTTGACTGTATATGTGCAGGGAAAACCATCAGAGGCTTGCCAGATGTCAGCTTCTATGAGGTTGAGACTGAAACAGTATAACAGAGGTTGAGAAGTTCTGGGGGTAAATATGCGAACATTTAGATTAAAATTAAAATTGAGTTCCTCAGTCACACTAGTCACATTGAAGTGTTCAATAGCCACATGTGGCCAGCAGCTGTCCTATTGGATGGTGCAGACACAGAACACTTTCTTCATTGCAGGTACTATTGACGAGTGCTGAGCTAGACCTTCTACAATGTAACATTCACAATGCCCAGTATTCAATGATAAATCACTAGACATAAAAACCAACAAAAACCATACAAGGGTAGTGTAATCCATAGTAAAAAATAAAAGCAAAGAAACTATTCTAAGATGGACCAAATCTTGGATTTAGAAAATAAAGACATTAAAACATATATGTTTTACAATATATATTCAAAAAATTTATTAATTAATTAGAGACAAATGGCCCTAAGTTGTGAGTAAATGAGGAATTTTTAGTAGATAAATGGGAACCCTAAAAAGAAACAAATGGAAATTCTAGAATTGTGCAATGCCTGAAGTGAATCATTCACCGGAGGAGCTTGCCAGCAGGTTGGAGATGATAGAAGAAAAAGTGGAGTTGGAGACAGAGCAGTAGAAAATATCAAATCTGAAGAACAGAAATAAAAAATATTAAGGAAAAAATGAACAAAGGGTCATAGACCTATGGAACAATATCAGACAGTCTAACTTACGTCTATTTGGTGTCCCAGAAGGAGGAGAGAGAGAGAGAGAGAGCAGAAGAAATATCTGAAGAAATAGTGGCCAAGAGCTTCCCAAAATTTTAAAAAATGACTTAAAAATCCATGAAGCCCAAGTAGGATGAAGATAAAGGAAGCCCCACCTAAGTACATCAGTCAAATGACTGAACACTGAAGATAAAGACAGAATGTTAAAAGCAGCCAAAGAAAAAGACACATACAGAGGAACAAAGTTAAGAATTATTACTAGTGCTCATCAGAAACAGTAGAGGCTAGAAGACAATGAAACAACATCTTTGGAGATGTAAAAATCCTATTCACACAGAATTCTATACAAATTGAATAAAAATAGTCTTCAAAATTGAAGGTGAAATGAAGACATTTTCAGATAAGCAAAATCTGAGAAGATTCATCACAAGCAGATCTGAACTACAGGCAATGCTAAAGGATGTTCTTCAGTATAAAGAGAATAGTACCAGGAAGAAACCACACAAAGAATGAAGAGTATTAGAAACAATAAGTAACTGAGTAAACAAATTATAAAACATTCATACAATAGACTCAGTAATAAAAAAATAATGACTGATAAATGCGGTAACATGGCTTCAACTAACCAAAGGAAGCCACATTCAAAAGACTTAACATGCATAGTTGCATATTAAATTCTAGGACAGAAAAAACTAACCTATAATGATGTAAATAGTATCTGTGGTAGCTTGAGTGGGAGTAGGAGACTAAATATGAAAAAGAAAGAGGGACGTTTCAAGGAAATGGAAATTTTCTATAGCTTGATTAGGGTAGTGGATGTATACATTAGTCAAAAG
Source organism: Pan paniscus (assembly GCF_029289425.2). Lineage (NCBI taxonomy): Eukaryota > Metazoa > Chordata > Mammalia > Primates > Hominidae > Pan > Pan paniscus. The sequence goes on from NC_073254.2 coordinate 25,990,239, forward strand.
CCACTCATCTGTGCACTTCAAATGTGGGAATTTTACAGAAGATAAATTACACCATGGTAACATTGGCTGAAAAAAAAAACCTTAAAAAAGGTAACTTCGGCCCAGTGCCGTGGCTCATGCCTGTAATCCCAGCACTTTTGGAGGCTGAGGCGGGTGGATCATGAGGTCAGGAGTTTGAGACCAGCCTGACTAACATGGTGAAACCCCGTTTCTACTAAAAGTACAAAAAATTAGCTGGGTGTGGTGTCATGCGCCTGTAATCCCAGCTACTCAGGAGGCTGAGGCAGGAGAATTGCTTGAATCTGGGAGGCAGAGGTTGCAGTGAGTGGAGATGGCGCCACTGCACTCTAGCCTGGGCAACAGAAGGTGGCTCTGTCTCAAAAAAAAAAAAAGTTCCTTCTCAATGAGGCTTTCCCTGAGTACCCTATTTAAAACTGCACCCCACTACTCCACTACTCCCTAGCACATATCTCTGTCTAACCCACTGGATATTTTTGTCTTGCTTTATATTACCTCCTAGAATGTAACTTCCATTTCGGCAAGAACTTTTGCCTGTTATGTTCAGAGCTGTGGACCATACCAAGAACAGTGCCTAGCACAAAATGCATGCTCAATAAATTTACATGAATGAATGAATAAAGGAATATATGAATGAATGAATTTACCTTCTTTACTGTTATCAGATATAAGATGAGTAGACAGGCTAAAATCATACTGTACTAATATGCTGTGAAACTCAAGACACCAGATTTTAGTCTAATTCCAATTTACAGGGCAAGAAACCTAAGTAAAAGGGTATTAAACATAGACTAAATACACGGGCCAGCAGTTGGCATGCTATGTGAGGTGCTTCATCTAGGCTCTTGGGTGAACTATAGATGTTTACAATAAAGGTAACCAGATATCTGTCTGTACTTTATCCATTGGAAGATAGGAGTGTTTTAGAGAATTAGGATAAGGGGGAGAGAAGTGAAGTTATTTCTCAAGAGACAGGGTGAGTAGGCTGCTATCTATCACCAAGCAATCTACTACATCCTGGCCTCTTTTAAGTTTTCAGGGAATTAGTAAGTCTAAACTCTTAGGTGTAGTGGGCTCATGACACTTGGGTTGCATACATCTCTGGCTACAAAAATGTGCTGATAAGAATATGTGATAGACACAATATTCTAACATGAATGTGAGCACAATTCCACAGTTAGAAATCTCACATAACATCAAATTCCAGAGAGTTAAAAAAATTCACCTGGTCCACTCTGTTGGAAAGTCCCTGTTGTTGAAGATGTTTATCCTGGAGAAAGAGGGCACCTTCAAAGTGGCGAAAGGCTAAGATAGGAGTGTGGACAAAATATCAGCAGCATCCCATGGCAACACATTCCTGTCGTAAGCATCACACTCTTCCAAAGAAAAGATCAAGCTGCATTTAAGTTTCAGGTGGGGCATGTTTATTTCAGGTAAGCAGTTGATAAAATAAGATTCCAATCTACAAAGTCATGTGGATGACTCTGCAGTGTGTGACCTCAATGCCACCTCCTTCGGGGCAAACTCCAGCCTATGGCTGATCTCTATTGCACCTAGATGGCATAGCACACGCTTTAGCATGTGACTACAATCTGCTTGGTGCTGTGTCCAGGTTGTTAGCCAGCACTGCACCTCTCCTCATGTGTCCATCATGAGCATCAGCCTCTCCAGCCCTGATGTTCAGAACACAGTTACCTTATCTCCTCATTTGCTTTTATTACTAAAAATCCCTTTCATTTCTTGTTTTCCCATCTCTCTTTCTTTTCCCCTACTCTCCACCCATTATAGTCAGTATTCAAAAAAACCTGGAGATTGGGAATCAGGTGTGGAAAAGAGTCGGGAGTACTCATAGTTCTCATTTCAAGCCCTTCTGCTGGTTAAAATTATAAATGCCAGGAGTCAGCCCTTTCAATAAAAAGGAAAGGAATCTGGGGGAATTCTTGTGGAAGTAGAGAAGATATTATGGAAGAAAGGTATTTTTGTAAGATCTTGTCTAGAATAGGGTGGCGGAGAAGAGGGCTTAGAAAGAGGGACCGGGGTGAGGCAGGATGAGAAGGGGAGTGAGAGTAAGAGAGAAAATAAACTTACAGATTCTTAGAGAAGAAGGAGGGAGAAGAAATCCACCCAAGGGAATATCAAAGATAACTCAGCAGGGAAGAGCTGGGGCTGGGGAATGAGAGATGAAGATGAGCTGATTTAATGCTTTAAATCTAAGCCAAGAAAACTGAGTGACAAGGAACTGTGACATCTGTGACTTATTTTGACAGTGTCTTGTTTTGGGCAGTGTGAGGGAGTGTCAGGGTTTTGAGTTACTTGTACATGGAGCTGTCTTGGTTCTCAGAACAGCAATAGAAGAGATGGAGCATCGAGCAAGACAGCAGGTGAGAGAGAGAGTGTGTGTGTGTGTGTGCTACATTTGAACACCTTAAAGGAGACTCACCTCCTGCCAACTATATGTGGAGCCAGGATCTCCGCACATCCCTATGCTGTGATAGCTACAGGGGATCGTGGCTTCACGTCCAGGGGAACCTTAGATCATACAAGATGGGAACTGCTCTTAGCTCTCCTGTCTTCCGCCACCAAGTTTCCAAAGAGACTTCCTGGAGTAGGAATGATCTTTTCACCCTCATCAACACTGGTAGAGGACTTTTCTCTGAGTAGAAAGTACATGACACATCATGCATTGGTTGCAAACACCAATACAGTAGGAAGTAAAGCAGCATTTTAGCTGAGATCGAAGGCCAAGTCAGTGTGAGAGATAGAGCATAAACAATTTCCAAGCTTATCTTGTACCACCATTCCCTGGCTCATGCCTTGCAGGCCAACTGGCCTCCTGGCTGTTCCTCGAACACAACTTCTGCACCTGCTCTGTTTGCGTAAAAGCTCTGATCTCAGACCTCCAGGTACTCTGCCCCCAGGACCTCCCTATCTAAGGCATCTCCTACAACACCATGTCTCATTTTCAGGTTCTTCATGGCACTTGCCACTCTCTGACATGGTCTAGTGTGTTTATTTATTTCTTTGGCTTTTTTGTGTCTCCACTATTAGCATATAAGCTCCATGATAACAGGGATCTTGTCTATTTTCTCCAGCACTGGGGACAGTGTCTGGCACACAGAAAGTGCTCAGAAGATGCTCTTTGAATGAACAAACATGGCTGTGAATGTAATATTTGTACCTTTTATGTTCCATGGAAGGGTTTTGTTCTGCACTAGGTACTGATTCAGTACATTCTCCCAGTCCTACTATTCCATGTTATGATGGTGGCAGCCCTTAACTGACTAAAGAATGTGGGAGACCAGTACTAACAGTTCAAGACCCACCCAAAAGAGCAACGCTGTTAATTAAGGGAACAAATGTCTGTGGTTCACTTTCGTTGTGCTGTTATAAGAAGGCTCGGAGGCCCCCCCCCCAGGTGAGGTGAAAGCCCTCTCTTTACTGGGTAAAATAAACCCAATTATGATGGATACACTAGAATTCCCAGGCAAAGATGTCTTGGCTCTGTCTTTGATTCATCTCCATAGTTTCTGTTTGAGGCTGGTCTGGACTCTCATCGGAGAAGGAGGGGGCTGGGGAGGACTGGAGTTACAGATAGGATCTGGAATGACTGCTGGTTGAGCAGCCACTTTCAACTTTTCAAGGCTCTTGACTTGCTTTGATCACTCAGCCAGTAGCTGCTTAGGGCAGCAACCCTGAATTTGTGCTTAGTAGGGGGCTGGCTCATGGGCACCCATGTGGAGAGGATGTGCAAACCTCTTTTCTCTGTGGGAGCTCATGCTCAGTTGGCTTCAGCCCAGAGCATCTTAGTCAGGACTGGCCTGAAAGTTGTGTTGTGAAAGGTCAGCCAGCTTCTCCTGTTACCTGCTCCCCAAACTCCATTTCTATGCTCCAACCCCTTCCCCTCATCCTTCATGTATCTCCATGGGCTAAGAGGCCCCAAAGCACAACTCACCAGCCTGCTCTCCTCAGCCCTCTCCACCATCCCCTCCACTCTCCAGCTTCACCTCAGGTCCTTGTGTTTCCACCAGAAGAGCAAGCCCAAGAGGTGCAGGGTGGAGAGGAGCACTGGGGTACAAAGTGGAGAGGAGCACTGGGGTACAAAGATCGGATGTCTGGCCACTTCTTTTTATCTTCATGAGCTGCAACTTTGGGCAAGTCACTTCTCTCTGAGACTCAATTTCTTTATTTATAAATCTGGGATAAAAATCCCCAGCCTACTACAAACCAAAAAAAGCCAAGGACCAGATGGATTCACAATCAAATTCTACCAGATGTACAAAGAAGAGCTGATACTGAAACTGTTCCCAAAAATTGAGGAGGAGGGACTCCTTCCCAACTCATTCTATGAAGCCTGCATCATCCTGATACCAAAACCTGGCAGAGACACAAGAAAAATAAAACAAAACAAACAAAAATAACCACTTCAGGCCAATATCCTTGATGAACATTGATGCAAAAGCCCTCAGCAAAATACTAGCAAACCTTATCCAGCAGCCATCAAAAAGCTAATCAACCACAATCAAGTAGGCTTTATCCCTGGGATGCAAGGCTTGTTCAACATGTGCAAATCAATAAATGTGATGGGTCAAATAGAACTAAAGACAAGACCCACGTGATCATCTCAATAGATGAAGAAAAAGCTTTCAATAAAATTCAACATCCCTTCATGTTAAAAACTCTCAACAAACTAGGTACTGAAGAAACATACCTCAAAACAATAAGAGCCATCTGTGACAAACTCACAGCCGGCACATCACTGAATGAGCAAAAGCTGGAAGCATTCCCCTTGAAAACTGGAGCAAGACAAGGATGCCCTCTCTCACCACTCCTATGCAACATAGTATTGGAAGCTCTGGCCAGGGCAATCAGGCAAGAGAAGAAATAAAGGGCATCCAAATAGGAAGAGAGGAAGTCTATCTCTGTTTGCAGATGACATGATCCTATAGCTAGAAAACCCCATAGTCTCTGCCCAAACACTCCTTGAGCTGATAAGCAACTTCATCAAAGTTTCAGGATACAAAATTGATGTACAAAAATTACGAGCATTCCTATATACCAACAACAGTCAAGCTGAGAGCAGAACACAATCCCATTAACAACTGTTACAAAGAGAATAAAATACCTAGGAAACAGCTAACCACGGAGGTGAAAGATCTCTGCGATGAGAACTACAAAACACTGCTCAGAGAAATCAGAGATGACACAAACAAATAGAAAAATATTCCGTACTCATAGATAGAAAGAATCAACATCATTAAAATGGACATACTGCCCAAAGCAATTTACAGATTCAATGCTATTCCTATCAAACTACCAATGACATTCTTCACAGAACTAGAAAAAACTATTTAAAAATTAGTATGGAACCAAAAAAAGAGTCTGAATTGCCAAAGCAATCCTAAGTTAAAGAACAAAGCAGGAGGTAACACACTACCCAACTTCAAACTATACTACAGGGCTACAGTAACCAAAACAGCATGGTACAAAAACAGACACGCAGGCCAATGGAACAGAATAGAGAGCTCAGAAATAAAGCTGTGCACCTACAATCATCTGATCTTTGATAAAGTTGACAAAAACAAGCAACAGTGAAAGGAGTCCTGTTCAATAAAGGTGCTGGAATAACTGGCTAGCCATTTGCAGAAGATTGAAACTGGATCCCTTCCTTATGCTATATACAAAAAATCAACTCAAGATGGACTGAAGAGTTAAATGTAAAACCCAAAACTATAAAAACCCTGAAAGACAACCTAGGCAATACCATTCTGGGCTTAGGAATTGGCAAAGATTTCATGACAAAGATGCCAAAAGCAATCTCAACAAAAGCAAAAATTGACAAATGGGATCTAATTAAACTAATGAGCTTCTGCACAGCAAAAGAAACTATCACCATAGGGAACAGACGACCTACAGAATGGGAGAAAATATTTGCAAACTATGCATCTTACATCTATCTAATATCCAGAACCCATAAGAAACTTTAACAAATTTACAAGAAAAAACAACGCCATCAAAAATTTGGCAAAGGACATAAAAAGATACTTTTCAAAAGAAGACATACATGTGACCAACAAGCATATGAAAAAAGCTTAATGCCACTAATCATTAGAGAAAGGCACATCAAAACTACAATGAGATACTATCTCACACCAGTCAGAATGGCTATTAACAAAAAATAAAAAAATAACAGATGCTGGCAAGACTGTGGAGAAAAGGGAATGCTTATATACCATTGGTGGGAGTGTAAATTAGTTCAACCATTGTGGAAAGCAGCGTGGTGATTTCTCAAAGGCCTAAAGACAGACATACCCTTTGACCCAGCAATTCCATTACTGGGTATATACCCAAAGAAATAGAAATCATTCCATCATAAAGACACATTCACATGTTATGTTTATTGTAGCACTATTCACAATAGCCAAGACATGGAATCAACCACAATGGCCATCAATGATAGACTGGATAAAGAAAATGTGGTACATATACACCATGGAATGCTATGCAGCCATATTAAAGAATGAGAGCATGTTCTTTGCAGAAACATGGATGGAATTGGAAGCCATTATCCTCAGCATACTAATCGGGAACAGAAAACCAAACACTGCATGTTCTTGCTTATAAGTGGGAGCTAAATAATACGAACACATGGATACATGTGGGGAAACAACACACACTGGGAACTAACTGAGGGTGGAGGGTGAGAGGAGGGAGAGGAGCAGAAAAAACAACTAATGGGTGCTAGGTTTAGTACCTGGGTCACCAAATAATCTATACAAAATCCCTCATGACATGAGCTTACCTATGTAACAAACCTTTATATGTATCCCTGAACCTAAAATAAAAGTTAAAAAAAAATCCCTGGTCTATCTAGCTTGGAGAGGCTCTTAGTTTGAAAGAGACAATGGATGGTGTGCAAATTGAAGGTCACATTATCCTTCTAGGCTGAGATGTTCATAGTTCACAGTTCTTCAGGAGCTGGCCTGGGCAATACAGTTTGATCTAATACACAATAAACTAATTGACAATTGGCTGTTAATGGCCAAAGAGTGCAAGGTTTATACCATTTACATGGCATATAAAAAAGGTACATATATATCTCCAATCTTTTCATGTATATCCAGTCCTAAGGAGGAAATTTATTACAGGTACAGGATTTCAGTCTGACCTCAAGAGGCAACACCTTATGGGAAAAGAGGCTTTTGAACACTTAAGCCGTGGTTTTGACAATTGTCCTCTTGGCCATGCTCAAGGGTATACATACAAAGTCTTGTATCATCTGGGCAGGGCCAAAGATGCTACCACAGGCCACCATCACCATTACATAACTCATTATTTTGCAACTCTTGCCTCATCCAAACTATGTTTTTCTCTCAGTTCAGTTTCTCTTTCAAAGGACCTGATTACAAATTGCAAAGGCCAGGCAGACCTGGGCAACCCCAAACAGAAGTCTTATCATCTGCTTTGGCAACTTCCTCCGTGACTAACTGTGGGAGCAGAAATACAGACTCACAGACTCTCAGAGTGGACAGGATCTTAGAGGTCGGCGAGCTTGGTCTTCCCTCAATGTCACTGGTACATCAACACAATGATTGGCTTATTGAGCCCCTACTTAGTGCCAGAGGTCATGGTGGGTGCTGGAGGGGATATGACTAAGACACTGAACAAGGCCCTGCCGCTGACCTCACAGTGGGGAGACAGGTGAGTGAGCAAGTGGTCGGGATGCCCTGATACACATAGCGTAGGTAAACACTTGGGGGCTCATGTCAGGGAGTGTCATCCAGGGTCGGGAGGTGGTCAGAAAGGCGTCTTGACAGAGGTGCAGTCTTTCCACACCTCCTTGTCTTTCTTGACATATAATCGACAAACACAAATTTATACATGGTAATGTGTACAACTTGTTTTATATATACATTGTGGATGCCACAATGATCAAGCGAATCAGCATTTCTATCACCTCACAGAGTTGCCATTTTCTTTTGAGAAGTGGATTCTTAAAGGGAGAAAAGAAGTGAGCTGGCAAGAGATTCACAGGTGGAAGGGAGATGTTCCAGGAAGAGTTTACAGCCTGTGCGAGGGACATGAGCCAGAAAGGAAGAGAGATGGGAAGAAGGAGGGGAGAGACAGAGAGGGCCAAGTGACCAGGACCAGGAAAGAAAGCTGAGCTCTTTGCATATTTAGGGAACTGCCAGGAGTCCCCGGGCTGGAATGTGAAGTTCAAGGCCCGGAGCAGAGGGAGCTGAGACTGGAACAGTAGGATGGACCAGTTCAAGAGGGGCTTCATGGAGCTGGGGCTTCATCCTGATGGGGTTCAGGACATATTGCCCCTGAAAATAGAAAATTGGCATTTGAGAAAACAGCAAAAGCAGAAAGGCCACTCTCACCTTCCCTTGTTCTACCCTTCTCTCTGAGGCCGGTCATCAGTCCCAGGAAGGATTTCCTGACTTTCCCCTGAAGTAGGACATTGGACCCTGGTGTGAGTGATGCCCGCATACTCAGAGGAAAGGAACATCCTTTTTCTGTAGACACAAGGACACAGAGGAGAATCTGAGCCAACAGATGTGGTGACATTCCCTCCAGGTTATCACCCGCTTTGCTCGGTCATGCCTCTCCATGACTGTCCACTCTTCATCCAATCTAGCATAGCAAACACACAGGTTTCCCTGTTTCTCTGGTTCTTCATTTCCCCTCAAAGGCTTCTGTGTCATGTAAAACTTATATTCTATGCATTTGTATGTTCTTCTCTTGTTCATCTGTCCTTCATTATAGGGGCCTCAGCCATGAATCTAGCAGTGGGTGAAGACATCTTGCCAGCCCTACAATTCCAAAAGCAACAAAGGACTCTTGAGGGTTGTGAGCAACACAGTCATTGGGGAACACCAGATGGCTACTGAGGTTTCTCCAGTGGTCCACAGGTGCCAGCTTCTTTCACTGTAAGGTGGGTCAAGTGGTTCACCCGTGTGTGTTCAAGTGGGGCCCAGAGCTGCCTCCACAGGCAGGGTCCCTTTCCAGTCTCCCTGCTCTTTCACGGGCCACGTTCCCAACCTCCGAAGACTTTCTGAGCCTACCCTACCCCAAGTTTCCTTTTCTTCAGGGTTAACATGTCTAATCCCTTCTCCATTTCTCTAGAAAAGTGAGTTGTCTACACCACAGGCATTCCTTCAGCCTCTGGGTGTAGATGGAGCATACAGATCTTGTCCTCATGGGCAGTGTAGATGTTTACAGACACTGAGCCCACTTGCTCTGCTGTTTCATGATCCAACTCAGACATTTGCTCTTTGGTTAACTCATTCACCCACAGCCGCTCGGTGGCCGGCCTCTTTCTCTTCTGTTTTGCCCATTCCCCCGAGAACATACACTTTTTATATTGCTTTAGTTAAGCCTCAAGTATAATCATTTGGTTTCTTTATACAGCTTCTTTCTGTGAAGCTAGGACTACCCTAGTTTAGATACCCTAATGTCCACCAGCAACATGGCATCATGGTAAGGAATGGTCCTGCCAGTCAGAAAGACTGGAGTTTAAATTTTGGCTGAATTATGTAATACTTGTGTGACTTCAGGCAAGTGATTGAAACTCTTTGAGCTTCTGTTTCTTCATCTCTATAAGGCCATCAATATCTAGCTTTGTGAGCTGTGAAGATCTCAGTTAATACAGGTAACATCCTTGGTGTATAGTAGCACAAGAGATCCAATGCCTATTAAAAACAGAAGTGACAGCGGTAATAGCAATCATGATCTCGCTTTTCTACTTATAGGTGTATAATCTGGGTCTCATTATTTAATCAGAGCCTCAGTTTCTCCATGTATTAAAAAAGAATAATAGCAACTCTTTGGCAGAGTTATTTGAGGATTCAATGGGATAAAAGCACATGTGGCACACAGTAGGCTCTTCAAGCACAAATGTGTCCTTGGCTTTTGCCCTCCAGTGGATTCTCCTGCCCTCTTGAGCGATCACCTTTGCTGCTAGGCTTTCGCCTCCATCTCCAGATGTTCCTGTCGGGGTCCCAGGCTCTTTCTGGGTGAACATGCTCTGAGAACATCAGGATCCCCTTTTTGGTTGACCAAGATCAAAGAGTTATTTTTCTGTCCCTGTTTTTCTCTTTCCTGGCTGCTAGGGGTTGAATTGTGTCTTCCTTCCCCATGAAAGGGTACGCGGGAGTCCTATCTCCTTGCATCTGCGAATGTGACTTTATTTGGAAATAAGATCTTTGCAGATTTCATCGAGTTAAGATGAGGTCATGAAGGTGAGCCCTGATCCAATATGACTGCTGTTTTTGTAAAAGGGGAGGAGAACGCTGTGTGAAAGAGACGCAGAGGGAGAAGGCGGCCCTGTGAAGATGGAGGCACAGATGTGAGAGATGCTGCCACAAGCCCAGGAATGCCCGGGGCTGCTGGAAGCTGAAAGAGGCAAGGAAGGATCCTCCCCTTGAAGGTTCAGAAAGAGCGTGGCCCTGCCAGCACCTTGATTTCAGACTGCTGGCCTCCAGAACTGTAAGAAAATCTATTTCTATCATCTGAAGCCACCCAGTTTATGGTACTTTGTAACAGCAGCTCTGGGAAGCTGACACAGTGGCCCCACTACTAGTTAGAGTCCATAGGACTGGAAGTTTTATTAGTTTGTAAAATAAACATTCCTAAAGCCCACCTTTAACGTGGAAAACCTGGTGACTCAAATTAGAGATGTATTACATGATTATATAGAAATTGAAATGGATTGGATGGAACAGGGGCAGGGTGATTAAGAAGAAAAGAAAATTGCCTAAAAAGACCCAAGCCACCACCTTGCTCATGGATAAGAGAAAACAACTTGTAAAAGTTGAAAGGGACTCAAATGAATGTCAGGGCAGGAAGAGTGATGGGGGCCATAATTCAACGGTCTTGGGGGAGCTGGCATTTTCATGCTGATTTAATCTAAGATTTCGGCTTGAACAAGGGATAAGGTTTACAGACTAAAAATTAGCCACAAGGTATAACTTTACCTCTGGCTTAACAGAAGACTGAAAGAATAAAGCAAGCAGCTGTGTCAGAACTTGCCAGGCAATGTGAAATACTGTGGTTTGAACAAAGCCGAGTTGGGCTGAGAATGAATTACAGGAAGAAAGGCAGGAAGAAAAAGAAAGAGCTCTGGGGCTATTTATTCTTTGTGTACAGGACGCATTGAAGAAAGTACTGAGTCCCACGTCACCAACCCAGCTGGAAAACGTGGGGGCAACCAAAGCACAGAGAACATGAGTCACCAGCTCCTCACTCTCAGGAGCTCCATATTTGGGAGCCCAGCAAAGGGCTTATCATTTTTCAGATGGAGTCCCATGGGTTCTGGGGCTGCTGCTAGCTTCAGCTAAATGTGGTGCGTGTCTTCCAAATTAGAACTGACAATGATGACCTTGGAGTCTTGCAACCTAGTGTTTCAGGGGAAAATAGTACCTAGATCTCAGCAGAGTAGGGATAGAGGAAGACATGGGGCTGCATGCTGTTGCCCGTGCATCAGCCAATCAGTTGGTCAGCCCTCTTGAACTGTTTAAGACTACCATGGACATTTGCTGTTTTCACCTACCCAGCATCTGTTCCTCCTCTGCTTCTAGGAACCATCTTTTGACTTTCTTTTGGGAGACTTGCATTTCTCTCTTCTTAGACCCTGGTGCCAGGGGTGGGTGCATGGCCACAGTCTGGACAATCAGAGTATTCCATTGTCCTGGGGGCTGCAACTGGTTTAGGGAAGGGTCATAGCACAAGTCAGCCCAAACAGAGTTCATCCTAGGGACTTTTACAAAAGCTGCTGGGGACAAGATGCCGTCAGCTGGTTGCTGGGAGGATGCGGGTGTGTGGAGCTGCATGTGACCATCTTGCTGTGGGTTCAAAGAGGGACCATGTTCTGATGAGGTGGAGCCCCTGTATCCACTTGTGCCTGAAGCTCTTTTCTGCTACCCAAGCTGACATGCTCCATCCTTTTGTTTTCTTTTACTGGCAAGCTAAAGAGTTCTGACTAATACACAGATCTCAGTAGGGCACAGTAGGTGCCATAGCAAACATCACACAAATATATGGAAGCCAAAGAGAAAATGCACATGGTGTGGTGGGTCTGAAGTCAGATAGAGGAGACATGGACACAGGAATAGCCCAGAGTATTTTAGAATACTTACAAGTATTTCAAAACACATAAAATAAGGATATTACACCCTTAAATCCTTCTGGAATGAGGGAATAAAAACAAATATGGTTTTTAAAAGGAAACCATAGTAATTTAGTAAGAACTTCTCAAGGGGCTAGAAAATTTTTTTAAAAAATTAAAAACCAATAGTAATTTGAATTCTTCTTGCAGTTATATGGCATAATAGCAACAACAACAACAATCATAAATCAGCCAAAACGCAAGAACTGTGGGTGTCGTGACGTCTCCGACCTAGGGTGACGAATTCATCCTGGTTGGTCTGGGACTGTCCCTGTTTTAAAACTGAACGCTCTAATTTCTGGGATGCCTTTAGTCTTGGGCAGACCTGAATGGTCAGTCACACGTTTTCAGGTCATTTTACTTTTCTGAGCCTTGGTTTCTTCATCAATGAATGGGGCGTATGTGGCAGGAGGAGGAGGTGGTGCTAGAAACATCCATGGTTTTCAAACCATATTTTTGAGAGCTTTAGGGTTTTTTTTTTAATTATTTTTTTGAGACAGAGTCTCGCTCTGTCGCCCAGGCTGGAGGGCAGTGGCACAATCTCCGCCCACTGCAAGCTCTGCCTCCTGTGTTCACACCATTCTCCTGCCTCAGCCTCCCCAGTAGCTGGGACTACAGGCACCCGCCACCACACCCGGCTAATTTTTTGTATTTTTTAGTAGAGACGGGGTTTCACCGTGTTAGCCAGGATGGTCTCCATCTCCTGACCTCATGATCTGCCCACCTTGGCCTCCCAAAGTCCTGGGATTGCAGGCGTGAGCCACCATGCCCAGCCGAGAGCTCTAGATTTTTACTAAGGGCTGCAACAGCCACTGCAGAAAGGAAAGTATGAAGCAACCTTCACTCCATTTGTGCTGCAGTTGGAGTTTCTCTTGTATGTGTTTCAATTGAGATCTGCCTAACATTTGTTAGGGGAGTGGGGAAACCTGCTCTCCGAGGGACCTCCCTCTAGAATTCCATGATTTTTTCTCTTTGTTATGGGGCAAATGGCTCTTATAGACCACTGGTTCCCACACCTGACTGATCCTAAGAGTCACCTGGGAAGTCTTAAAACTAAATACTGGCTACCACACCTGGATATTTCTACTCCATTGCAATTGGGTGGAGCCAGGGATCTGTATTTTTACAAAATCTTTGCAGGTGACATACATATAAATTATTCACAAATGTCGGTATGCTAACTATCATTAATAATATATTACTTTCCACACATCTCGCAAATGGCCAGGACACGTCATTGTTTGAGACACCATGTTCCCATACATCTTAAATTTTCCGTGCATCAGGAAAGCTTGTTAAAACACAGATGGCTGGGCCCCACCCCCAGGGTTTCTGTTTCAGTAAGGCTGGGCGGGGCTGGAATTTGCATTTCTAAGATACTCCCAGGTGGGCATCTGCCACCTTCAGTAGCATCATTTTAGACCACAGGCTCACTTGAGTGTCTTGACTGGTCTCTTTAATCGTTGTCATCATCATAACCCACCCCCCCACCCTTTCTCCTCCCCCTGGTATAGCACTCAGTAAATTATTGATGAATAAATGTGTGGATAAATGTTTTATGGCCTGAATGACGTGACCTTTCAACCATCTTTCTAAAGAATATTGTGAATTACACCCCTTCGCATGTAAGAAAAGTTTCTGCTGGTATCTAAGGAATATTGTCTCATGGGACCTCAGCTGAGGACATGGGTGGGGCAACAGGATTTCCTGCTCTCAGCTTTAGAGACTGTGCTGAATACAATGAGGTGACTGAGGCCTTCTGTTCCGGAGCCTCTAGCCAAGCCCGCTGGGCTCTCGTCGAGCCACCATTTTTTGGAGCTCCATCTTGCTTCGTTTTTCACTTTTGAAGGCCGGCAGATTTCCTTTTCACCCACCAATTCCTTCCAGGCTTTCTTTAGCATGTTGTCATATTTAAGTCTTTAAATTGATTTGCTGGGACATTACACAAGCGTCTTCTGGCTGCTCTAACACTTTACTCCTGTGGATAAACTTGTCATTATCCCTCTGGAAGCCCCAAATGACCACTCCAATCCCTGCGCAGGCCCTGATCACACCCGCATCCTTTGGCTTGTTTTTCTTCTCCGTTGGTGCTGCCACAGCGGCAGGCAGCTTGGCACTGTCTTTCCACACATCTTCCGTAGTCTGAGAAATGTTTCTTGGACTACAGAGACCTATTCATGGCCACAACCCAGACCTCAAGGCTAGGCACACCCCAAATAAAGTTAGAAAGGAAGAGAAAGCCACTGACCGTTATTAACCACTAAATAGGGAGCGCCCGGTCCAAGTTCTGCAGGAACATTCAGAGGGTGTTTAACTGGCTTTGCAACTTTTATGTAACTTGTTGGAATCAGAAACAACACCCAGAAAATAAATACAAATAATAAAGTAACTTTTAAAAAAGATTCACTCTCTTTTCAGGCGCTTGCTTCCGTGCTGATCATGCAGACAGTCGATTAATTAGTATTCAGTCCCAATGCCCCTAAGAAAACAAGATGTGTGCACAAACAGGCAGGAAGCAGTCCTTGGAAAGAGAGTTTGGTTCTGACCAGAACCTATACTTACGGAGAAGTAATCTTTTCTACGTCAGTTCTACAAGATCGGCCTAGCTGAATGGCAGTGAGTCTGCGGTGATGAGTGAAAGCAGCCTTCTCTGCCTTTCTTCCACCCAGGCAGTCCCTGTGGGTCCCGCCTCCAGAGGCAGCCATTCAACTAAAGAAGCTATGGGGCCGCATGGTGGCTCACGCCTGTTATCTCAGCACTTTGGGAGGCCAAGGCGGGAGGATCACGAGGTCAGGAGATCGAGATCATCCTGGCCAACATGGTGAAACCCCGTCTCTACTAAAATACAAAAAATTAGCCAGGCGTGCGTGCTGCGTGCCTGTAGTCCCAGCTAATCGGGAGGCTGAGGCAGGGGAATTGCTTGAATCCGGAAGGCGGAGGTTGCAGTGAGCTGAGATCACGCCACTGCACTCCCAGCCTGGCGACAGAGCAAGACTCCGTCAAAAAAAAAAAAAAAAAAAAGCAATGGCTCTGCTGTTACATAACTTCAGCAGCACTGTAGGAATAACACCTTTTCCCTGATGTCAGAAGCTGCAGAAACGCCTGCCAGTGCAGAACGCTCCTCCAGTGCAAACTGGTCTGGAAGGCTTGGCCATGTGTGCCCTGGAACGTTCTGGAATCATTTTGGTGTTGGATTAATGGCATTCATGTTTCAGAAAACACCTCCAAACCTAGTTGACAGGAAAACTGTTAGAGAATAAATAAAATGGAGCGTTTAAAAAGTTTTCCACTGAGAAGCAGTTTGAAGAGTCAAGTCACCCTAGAGGAAAGCTGGGTATTTTCTTGTAGGTAGCCTTGGAGGCTTTTGTGAACATGGTGGGTGTTGGTTGACAGGGTGGTTGGAGGAAGGAAGAAAAATGACCGGCGTGCCACTCTTAATAATTGCCTCTTGATTTAGAATCAGGACTTTTCTCCCTGGTTTTACAAAATACATGCAGTCTTCCATGTGAAAGATTATGGGATGAATGGTGGGTGGGGGAGTGTTGCAAGGAGAGACTTAACTCTTACCATTCATAAAGACCGAGGAAATTCAAATACTGAGAGAGGGGCTAAGATCACACCATCGGCAGGCAGCAAGAATGAGAAAGGTAGCCTTGCTGTGGCTTAGCTATGCATATTATCATGGGGGAGAGGCAAACTGTGCAATTCTTACAGTTCATCTTCTTAGTGGTGAGTCAGGAACAAATATTTTGTAGGAGACACGTTAAGTCTGAAAAGCTTAGAGAGACTTGAGAGAGCTTCTGTATATAAAGGAGAGAATTGAAAATTCCTGTTCTACTCCATCCTGTTCTGTTCTCCAGGTGGAGTAGCAAGCTGGCAAGTCCCCTAGAAAGGAAAGGCTAGAGGGGTTACAGAGACAGAGAGCCAGCAAGGGTTTCACGTGGGGCAGGGTGGAGAGATGTCAGGGGAAGGTATGTATTTATCTCTGTGTTAGGAAACTCTTGGAGAAACAAGCTGAAGCTTTCTATAAAGCCTTCCTGTTTACCCTTGAAAGAATCAGAAGCAAATGGGCCTTTGCCCAGGAAGCTACAGGGGTCATTTGCCATATTTGGATTTCTCTGAGAAAGAGGATAGAGGAAGCCTCTGCCCAATGTCCTGGGATTATGAAGACATACCCAAATGGCTTCAGAGAACAAATGCCTATCTGTCCCTATTTCACTAGTTAACTTTTTGTAAATTCACATTAATAGAGATAACTACAGATATGCCAGTTCAAAGTTATCTGTAAGTTCCTCTCATTCTCTGTACAAACTTCACTTTTGTCCCACGTTCTTCTAGACATCTTCCTTTAGAGGGATGACTGGAAGTCATGACAGTCGCTCCTCAAGGGCTGCTTCCGCCATGGTTAAGGCAGAATTGAATACTTTTCTCTTTCATAATATCCCAAACAAGTTGCCACATGTTGTTAACCCTGGACTCCAAGGAAACCCATCCTATAAGATTGGCGTCCAACCTGCGAACCACTGTCTTTGTCATGAAGATGTTCTCCTGTTGAAGGAGTTTAATGTGTTGGTGTACCATTTTGTTGCCAGATTGCAAGTCGTTTGAGACCTGTTTCATGCCATGAGGGACAAACCACATCTTGAAGTGGCGTGGTTGACAGTTGTGTCAAAAAAATAAAACAAGGCATTATCAAATAATCTTCTGAAATTTCTGCCTATATCACGAAAGGAGGATGTTTGATGAGCAGAAGTTGGTGTGGGATTCATAACTAAACTGTCCATCTGTGGGAGAATTCTGCAGGCTTCCATCACTAGTGTGTGACACAGCAAAGAGATGACAGTCCTATTCAGCTCCCAAATCTGTGGTTCCAGGGCACTGCTATTGGAATGAGGCTCAGTCTTGGGTGCCACTCAAAAGGGAAAGTACAGATGGATTAAAGAGTGATCAAGCAAAATAAACCCCCATTGGGGTGAAGAGGGTGTGACATATGAGGAAAGGGTTCAAATACAGAAAGCATCATAGAGCAGAAGAAGAACTCCCAAAGGAGAGCATGAGCAAGAGTCTGCCAGGAATTTAAGGAGAGTCTTAGGGAAGAGCAGAAAGTGAATAACCCACACACAGGTGAGAATTGTGTGGTCACCACTTAGCCAGGTGACATGGTTTCCTCTGTGTCCCCACCCAAATCTCACGTCAAAATGTAATTCCCAGTGTTGGAGGTGGGGCCTGGTGGGAGGTGATTGCATCATGGGGGCAGATTTTTCCCTGGTTGCTGTTCTCCTGATAGTGAGTGAGTTCTCATGAGATCTGATTGGTTAAAAGTGTGTGGCACCTCCCTACTCTCTCTCTTCCTCCTGCTCCAGTCATGGAAGATGAGCTTTCTCCCCTTTCACCTTCTGCTGTGATTGAAAGTTTCCCGAGGCCTCCCCAGAAGCTGAGCAGATGCCAGCATCATGCTTCCTGTATAGCCTGCAGAACCGTGGGCCAATTAAACCTCTTTTCTTTATAAATTACCCAGTCTCAGGTATTTCTTTATAGCAGTGTGAGAACTGACTAATACATCAGGGAAGTCTACCACTCCTTGCCTGCATGCAGAATTCAAGAAGCAACAATGAACACTTTGGTCCTCATATTCTGTGGACAATGGAAGAGAAAGAACAGAAAAGGCATAGAGCAGACTGTCCACCCAGATTCTAGAGGTGAGCCAAAGTAAAACTAATGTATCAGCTTGTTTGTGTGTATGACTGTGAGCGTACATGTGTGTGAGGCATGTATGGTACATTTTTCTTATTGCCATTTACTTTTGGTGTACTCAAGCTTTATTCAAAAAGTGAAATAGTGGAGGAATGGTCTCCAGAAATAAGCAGCTTGTTCTGGAAATAAGAAAACAAGGCTAAAGGTGCTAAAGGACAGCTGTGTGCTCAGACAGCAGTGTCATGGGGTCAGAGTTGTAGGGATGGGGGCTCTGGTTAAAGTCCAGCCAAACTCTAGATCATATCCTCTTTATCTTCTGTATTAGGGCATTCTTGCACTGCTATAAGGAAATGCCCGAGACTGGGTTAAATTGGCTCATGGTTCTGCAGGCTTTACAGAAAGCTCAGAGGCTTCTGCTTCTGGGGAGGTCTCAGGAGGCTTACAATCATGGCAGAAGGTGGAGTAGGAGCAGGTATGTCACATGGTGAAAGCAGGAGCAAGAGAGAGAGACAGAGTGTCAGGGGGCAGGGGGGAGGTACCATACACTTTTACACAACCAGATCTCACCAGACCTCACTATCACAAATACAGCACCAAGCCATGAGGGATGCACCACCATGATCCAAACACCTCCTACCAGGCCCCACCTTCAGCACTGGAGATTACAATTCAACATGAGATTTTTGGGTGGGGACAAAAACCTAAAGTATATCATCCCTATTCACAGCAGATGGTTAGGAAATGCTTATAGCTGATGAGAGAACAAAAACCATGTCATTTTTATTTAAGAAACTTAGGAGTACAAGAAGAACACCTATACAATCTAATTGCGACCCTAAAGAACAACATTCAGCGTCACAATGGAAGCTCTAGGAGTTTGTAGGAGGGAGAAAGCATGGGGGCTGAGATGGGCTGGGGTGTTCAAGAAGTAGGTGGTATGTGAGCTGAGCCTGGCATATGGAGAAAAAGAAGAAATTAGTCTGAGCAAAGGCAGAGGTACAGATATTCAAGGAATATTTGGGAGATTGCATAGAAGAAAAAAGTCTTCATGAATTGTGCTGTGCTGGTTGCAATGAACTGAATGCTTGTATCACCCCCAAATTTATATATAGAAGTCCCAACCCGCAATGTGATGGTGATAGGAGGGGAGGGCTTTGAGAGGTGATTACATCATGAGGGTGAAGCCTCCTGAATGGATGTAGTGCCCTTATGAAAGAGATCCCAGAGAGCTCTCTACCTCTTTTGCTGCCATGTGAGAATACAATGAGAAGGCAGCAATCTGCAACCCAGAAGAGGGCCTCAACAGGCACCCTGATTTCAGAATGTTAGTCTCCAGAACTGTAAGAAATAAACATATGAGGTTTACAAGCCACCTAGTCTATGGTACTTGGTTCTAGCAGTCCAAACTTATGAGTACACTGACATAATTCCATTTTCATCCCTCTCTTTCTCTTTCTTCTGTGTGTTCTGCCTCTTGATTTGCCTTTTCATGTCTTCTGCCATTTATTAGCATCTGTAGACTCAGCTAGTAGCAACCAGGGCTACCATGAGCACTTTGATTCTTATATTCTATGAGCTTCACATCTTATTTTTTTCTAGATGCCATTGTTTGTTCTTCAAATTATGGTATTAACTGCAGTCACACTATTCTTTCACTATAACTCTTGCTTGCTTTTCTCACCAAAGGGAGATATTTGTGTAGGTGTCAAAATCTGGCACTGCATTGACTATAGTCATCCAGGAAATAGTCTCCTACTCACTTGGGATATGTCATGAGCTGCCAGACCCAAAGATGAAGCTCTTTTATTAAGTGGAAGTGCATTAGCATTTGAGTGTTAATGGAGCAGACCTTTAATAAACAGTCACCATGTGTGAATTCTATTCTTGGATCTATGGGGACAGAAATGACTAAGAAGTTTACAAAATCTTCATTTATTGGAAGTGACAGATGTATAACAACTAACAATGCTAATGCTGAAATAAACTATTGCTGTCAGACTCTGTTTCATCTTACTCTACAACCATATGGCAATCTGCATTGATGATGCATATTTTTTAACTTAAAATTGAAAGGATTCTTCTAGCCCTGTTCCCATTTTGAAATCCGTCTTTTAAAAAAAATACTAAAAGATACCTTTAAATTGGTTGAAGTCAATGACTTCATTTCAATGCATAGACTTTGGTGGTGCAACTGATTTGGCATCTACTACAGTTGCTTAGCATTCACAGCTAGCTATTGGACATTCTGCTGCCCTGCCCATTGACATAACCAAAGACCGGAAAACCTGGTGAAAGATAAGATAGAGGTAATCCCATGATTAAAGAGATTGATTAACTACTTTGCATTGGGAGAGGTAGGTGGGAGAAATTTCTTTGTCAGATTTTTTTTTAAGCCTAAAAATGGTTTACAATGGGATGATTTCAATTACGGTGAGATGATTCACTATCTAGATCTTATGGAAGAAAATTCTTATGGATTTGTGGATATGTATCCTGAAAAATGAGGGACATCAACAAAGCAAGCCTCATGGAATGGGGGGGATGTCTAAAATATGCTCATGTGGGGCATTAAGTACCAGACCATAAATGCACTCTGAGTGGTTTAACCTGAGAAAGAGGCAACCTAATGGTGCTTATAGCTCCAAGAAGCTCTGTCTTCAGAACACAACTGGAATGAAAGGCTCCATCTTCTCTGAAGCTGAAAAGGGAGGGACCCACCAACTCCATCCCCAGTTACGGTTTGAAGAAGGATGCTACTTTGCTCATGTTAGGGTGATGTGAATAGATGCATGAACCTTTTTTGGGGATATGTGAATTCAGATTCCAGTTTGTTCCATTTTGACTGTGTAGTCATTCTAAACCTGAGTATTTTTTTTCCGCATAATAGTAAGGGCTAAAAAAACCTGTAGGGCTCCCCACAAATTAGGCACTGTTGTAAGCAACAGATATATATATTACCTTATGTAATCTCACAACAATCAAAAGGTAGCAAGCAGTAAAGAGTTCACATAGCAGGTCTGAGACTGCTATCTCAATCCTGCTTGCAAGGCTGGCCCTTGGCTGGCATCTGGGAACATGTGAGGGGTTCCTGCTGGTCCATGATATGAGTGGCTCACTGTGACTTAACTGTGTGTGCAAACAACATGGTTTATGCTGAACACCTGCTTTCCTTCTGGGAGTCTGGAATTTGTGTACATGACAGACAGAGGGTGTCTAAGTGACCAGCTCCAAATCAAAACTCTGGCACTAAGTATCTACTGAGCTTCCCTAGTAGACAACATTTTATACCTGTCATAACTCGTTGCTGGAGGAGTTAAGTATGTCCTGTGTGACTCCCCTAGGAGAGGACTCTTGGTAGCTCATGTCTGGTTTCTTCTGTTGCTTTCCCCTTTGCTGATTCTGATTTGTCTTTGAGGTAATAGAACTTAGCTGTGGGTATGTCTCTATGATGAATCCTGTGGGTCCTCCTAATGAGTCATTGAACCTGGGGGTGGCCTTGGGAATTCCCGCCAAAGGTGTGTGACATTATAATTATCTCCATTTTAAGGTGAGGAAGCTGATTCATGGAGAGGTTAAGTAACTATACCAAGGCCACACAGCAGGTACATGGCACAACTAGGATTTGAACCCAGGCAAGCTGGCTCCACAGCTTTTGCTTGTAACCTTTAAGGAGGCTCCAAAGTTCCCTCATTAAGTGGTTGTGAATCAAAGCAGGTGTGTTCGCTCAGTACATATTAAGTGCTCAATAAAACATAGTTACCCTACTGTATTAGGATGTAATCTCCCGTCCCTTCTACCTACTAACTAGAAATCTATCAAGCATTTTTCGCCATCCCACTAACAAGCAGAAAGTCCCTGAGGCTGAAATATCTTTGAAGAAGAGGGAGAGAAATGGAATGGATGTCATGCTATTTTTTTAAACAATAATAACTATTATGGTACAGTTCCTTTATAAGCCAAATGGAGCCTCTGCATTTCCTCTCCTCTTTCCTTACCTGCTCCCTGGCCTCTCTCACCCTGGCACCGGGGTAAGAGCGGTGAGGATCAGTGTAGCAGGCTGGGCATTCAGAAAAACTGACTGGAGCAAGAGTCGGAGGTGGGTGGGCAGATTTAGGGGAGCTCTTCTCATGATGGCGACTATATTTTCTGCCACTCACCCCCCAGATGGGAACACGCTGTCTGACAAACAGAGTACTTAATGTTCTGTTTGTTGAAATCATTATTTCTCAATCACCCTCACCCCTCCTTACCTTTCAAGTGTTCTAGTTAATGCAGAAACATCCCGTTTCTTTCCATTGAGGAAACCAAGTGACCCCAGCATTCCATAGACCTATTCTTGTCCTACTTTCAAAGAAAAACAGCTCTTCCTGCTGACCGCCTGCCTATAATAAGTCATAGCTTAGTTAGTAGATCTGAATGTCCTAGTTAGAGATAAGTTGGCTGAAGCACAGTACATCTACGTGTAGAATTTGGAGGAAAGGACTGAAGAAAGATACCGTGATTTAAAAACCTCATCTTCACCCTACACTCCTTGAAATAAGTAGAGAAGCAAAGCTTCTTATGTATAGTAAGAAATATAGATTAAAAGGTAAATAGCAGAAGAGTGGTGGCTTGGAGTTACATTAATTGAAATCAACGAGACCAAACCCTTCCCTGCAAGCACACATTTTGATGAGGTAAAACTGGAAGGAGTCCATGGATATTCAGTACTTAAAAAAAAGGCTTGATCATAACAAATGCCAAGAAAAAGAAGAAAGAAAATAAAATGGGGCCGGGCGCAGTGGCTCACGCCTGTAATCCCAGCACTTTGGGAGGCCGAGGCGGGCGGATCACTTTGAGCTCAGGAATTCAAGACTAGCCTGGCCAACATGGTGAAACTCTGTCTCTACTAAAATTACAAAAATTAGGTGGATGTGATGGCATGCATCTGTAGACCCAACTACTCAGGGCGCTGAGGCTGGAGAATCGCTTGAGCCCAGGAGGCAGAGGTTGCCGTGAGCCGAGATTGTGCTACTGCACTCCAGCCTGAGTGACAGAGCAAGAGACACTGTCAAAAAAAGAAAGAGGCTGGCCGTGGTGGCTCACACCTGTAATCCCAGCACTTTGGGAGGCCGAGGTGGGCAGATCATGAGGTCAGGAGTTTGAGACCAGCCTGACCAACAAGGTGAAACCCAGTCTCTATTAAAACTACAAAAAGTAACTGGGTGTGGTGGCATGTGCCTGTAACCCCAGCTACTCAGGAGGCTGAAGCAGGAGAATCACTTGAACCTGGGAGGCAGAGGTTGCAGTGAGCCGAGATTGTGCATGGGTGACAGAGTGAGAGTCTGAGAAAGAAGGAAGGAAGGAAGGAAAGGAAGGAAGGAAAGAAAGAAAGAGAAAGAAAGGAGAAAGAGAGAAAGAAAGAAACGAAGAAAGAAAGAAAGGGGGAGCAAGACAAAGAGAAAGAGAGAAAGAAAGAAACGAAGAAAGAAAGAAAGGGGGAGCAAGACAGAGAGAAAGAGAGAGAAATAAAAGAAGAAAAGAAAGAAAAAAGAAAAAGAAAGAAAGAAAGAAAGAAAAAAAGAAAGAAGAAAGAAAAGGGATTTAGGATGAAAAACTGGTAGTACCAAAGGGTCACTTCATACTTACAGTAGATTTTCTCATGGGATAGCCATTAGAGGTTGGCACTTTAAAAGCAATGTAAGAGACGTGGAAACCAAAACAGAAACTGCCTATCTTGAAGTAAGATGCATTTTAGTCTGATGAAAACCAGCGTCTTCACACCAACAACGTGTGCTGAAAGGATGCACAGCAAGGAGTTGCCTCGTCATTGAATGAGCTCTAAGCAAATGACTTAGGAGACCCAGGCTTCAGTCCTAGCTGTGTCATCTGATCAGTTGCCCAACTTCATGTGAGTTACCTCATCTTTCCCACCGTGATCTCCTCAGTTTCACTATCTGTAGAGTGGGAGATACAATAAACATGCCCCAGGACCACTGTGAAAGTGAAATAATATGATGTGAGTCAATGTGCTGTGTTAATTGTAAAATAATATCTAAATCTTGGCTGTTAATATTTTGATCCAATGTTGTTACCTAGCACCAAGATTGAAGAGATAAATCAAACATTAAAAAGAAAACCTAGATTATTTTTTGCTGTACTGAACATTAAGAAAGGAGGGTTACCTCGAGAGGAGAGCCTTATAAAGCTCAGTTAAAAATGGAAAGGGCACTGCAATGGACTCTATGATTCGTCAAAATATTAGCCTTTCTTCATTAATCCTTCCTCCTGGGTTTGTCTGGTTAAAATCACACACAGTGGTCTAAAAGGGCAGTGGGCATCAATTAAGATTTAGGTCAGAGCCTCTGAGGTAGCCAGTGATTTAGTTTCTGGGATTAAGGAAGACAAAACCTTACCGATGGCTGGATGAGAATAACATTCCTTTCTATTGTGATCATCCTACATCAAGGAAATGTTTGAAATTTAGGGAGTCTGTTAAAGTTATTATATGGCCGAGCTTTTGAAAAACACAGCAGCACAAATGTGTTTTATCAGTCTTTACTGTTGGTAAGAATCCTGGAGAAAGGAAATTTGATCAGTCTCCCAATGCAGTTTACTCCAAAATGGATCAGTAGTCTAGAGGACCAACTGCATCTATCAGAGTCAGATCTATCTGCCAAGACTCCCCACTTCCCTCACCATCATTCACACATCCTGTGCTTTCTTTGCAAATGATACAGACTGTCATTAGGTTTAGAGTAAGCTGCAATTAGCAAGTCTCTCAACTTCTCTTACAAGGAACTTATTTTTCAGTGGAAAGTTTTGTAATGGTTCCTGTCTAATGTTTAACTCTTCCCTGGAGACCAAACTCCCCAGCTCAATCATTGACAGCAGGATTCCAGGAGTGAATGGCATCCCTTTGAACCAACTAGTGACTGTAATTGCTTAAACCTAGCTACTAGCCATTTCGGCACCTTCTACACAGCACCCCTTGCAAATAAGTCCTGCAGAGCTATGGAATTTTGGCCTTTTTGTCTGAACTCTCGGGATTGTATGAGACTGGACCTTGGTTCTTAAAAGGGCTCTTCAGTGTGGTCAGGGCTGGTGATCAAAAGCATCAGTCTCAGCACCTAGTCACATGTGTTTTTCGTGTTTTCGTGGATGAGGCTGGTCCTGTGCTTGCCAAGGTCAAGCAACTCAATTACCCAGGGCCTGCTTGGAAGCTACTGTGCGCAGTCTGGCCCTTAGTGGCTTCTCCCCTTGCCCTTGGGCCCTGATGGCTGTTTGCAAGCTGGGAAGAAGACACCAGGGCTGGGGGGTACCCAGAAACCCAAACAGATGGAGAAAAGGTTCAAAAAGGCAAAAAAATGAAGATTTGCTTAATTTACAGATAAAATAAAATAAACATAATTTAATCTATCGACTATATTTATTCCTGTGGTTCTTCATTAGCACAGAAAAATTAAGAATTGTTTATATTTTAAGAGTAATACAATGAATCTTTTTTCTATTCCTGAATGAGTCACACCGAAGTAACTACCACAACTCTTGGATACGCTACTAATCAACACACAATAAAACAAATGATCGCCATGGTTTTCCAACTTTAAACCCACTTGGAAAAAGTTCCATGCTGGTGGGAGCTACACCACCACGTAGCTCCATACGAATTTGTTGACTGATGACTGACACACAGAAGGGTCTACAGAATAATAAAGGAAAGCTAACTTAAAAAAATCCTCCTTCTATTTCATTTGAGTGCTTGTACCTATCTGCTTATGTTTATCATCTAGTCATGAAATATCATTTCGGCTTTCTTTACAGAGGTTGGGCTGAATTTAACTGGATCATTTCATGTATCCTATAAGCCTTTGGGTTTTGTTTTTTTCTTGATCTTCTGGAATTCTTTTTTCTGTCAAACCCTACTCATTCTTTACATCCCTTCTCTTTTACGAAAACTCATTCCCTCTCCTCCTATTCCTCCCACTAGCTAATATGTATTGAGCACTTAATGTGTCAGATACCACTTTAGGTGCTGTGTGTGTGTTGACTCATGTAACATTCAAAATCATCCATTGACTCATAAAACCTTCAAAACCACCGGTGAGGTAGGGCTCTTATTACCTCCTTTGTGCAGATGAGAAACTGAGAAACAGAGAAACAGAAAAGTGAAGTAATTTGCTCAATAGCACATGGCAGGTGGGTGGTACAGGTTGGATTTGAACTCAGGCAGTTGGTTCTCTCTTAAGCACTCCAACCTTCTTGAATCTGTCCATTTCCTGAACCCTGATGATCATTTCCCCAACTTATGTTGCTTGATAGTTGCTTTGTGAATGTTCCCATGCTGCAGAGAAAGAATCTCCTTAGAGAGTATGCCCATGACTTTCTTACATTGCTTAGAACTTTTTTTTTGCTTTGCCGTTTATTTTTATCAATTATTTATTAACAAATTAACAAAACAAAATAAGCCAAAACAAAAATGGTCAAAAGATAAGCCTGACGAGGGGAGAAGAGTTATTATTTTTAAGTAAAATAATCTTAAAAATACATTCCTACTGTTCAATTTTATTAGGAACTCCCCATTTCTCCAACCATTGCTCCTGTCTACCACACAACCTGGCATGCATGAGTGATTGTGCATGTGTACACACACAGAGTTTTTAAAATTTGAGCCAGTTTTCAATCACAAAGCAACGTAAACTCATTTTTAAATATCTAAAGACAGACAATGTCTACTGCAGAAAGTGAACCTGTCTTATAAACCCAATCCCAAAACATTTAAAAATATTTGGGAGTCTGTATTTTGCTAGACTTTTATTCTACAACGAGATAGATAAAAATGGGCTTGTACTGTATGTTCTTTTGCATTTGTTGCTTTGTATTTGATTCACATCTTTTCATATCTTTTTGTATATCCTCTTTCTTCTTTTTCACCAGTAGCACAGTATTCCAAAGTGTGGATTGCCAAATTGTAATAAGGACCCTACTGATGGACTTTTGGATTGTGTTCATGTTTTCGATATCATGCTCAACTGCATTTCACATAGCCTCAAAAGAAAGAAATCTCTGCTAGGTCGAACTCAAATAGGGAGTGTTGGGCCAAATGGCTCTTCTGTGCAATTAAGAAAGAAATTACTCAGCAGATAGAAAGTATGACATAGAAAAGGCTAACACTTCTCTAACTGGGTATTCAGGGAATATCATTAGGGATGTCAACTGAGGTACATAAAGAGTTTTTTCCCTAAGGAACATTTCGTTTAATGATGAAATAGACACATCTCTCTGCTAAATCATGCTTGTGGGAACCCAGGAGGCCAGCCCCTGAATCACAGGCCTGCTTAGAGTAAAACGCTGCACCGAAGCTCTGCTGACGTTTTCCTATGCTGAAGCAAGAAGTGAGGAACATTGTCTTTGAAAAATGCTCTGACCAAAACCACTCTTTGCTCTGCTATGTCGAGTAGAGCTTTGTTTTTCAATCAGGCTGTTATTCAAATGCTGGAGCGGATCCAAATTTGCTTTCCTGAGGAAAAGTCTGCCTTTGCCTACAGCACGCACACACGGCTGGAGGACGGCTCCCACCCCTGTCCTCCCAAGACCTGCATTCCAGTCCAAAGGGTTCCCTCACAGACCCACTAGGTGCACAAGGCTCTCCTCAAGCCGCCTTTTCTTCCCCTCACAATCTCCTCATGCTTTTCTATGTCCTTCCCGTTTTGCAAGGGCCATACCAGCTTCACTTCTGAGCAGGCTTCCCTGCTTACAGAGCGCTTCTTTCCCTGCCTGGTAGCACCCGTCCCTCACGCTCACTGGATGATCCACTCACTGGCTCACTCACTCGTTCCTTCAGCAGATGTCCCTCCAGCACCTGCCATGTGCCAAGAACACAGCAGGGGACAAAACAACGTCCTTCACCCACCCACGGAGCCAACGGTTCAGAGGAAGAAACAGACCATAAGCCAGTACGTCAGTCTGCATGGCGTCGGGTGGTGTTGAGGACAGGTGACAACGGGGAGGGGGACAGAGGTGACCCCGTGGCCATTTTGCATGGCATGTGAGGGAGGGCTGGTGGGTTGGGTGACTTGTGGCCCAGAGCTGAATGAGGAAGGGGACGGAGCCTGGCAGGGATCTCCCAGAAGGTCCTTCCAGGCAGAGGGACTGTCAGTGCAAACGTCCGGTGTTGGACACTTTCTTGGCCTTTTGGGGGAACATCAAAGAGGCCACTTAGCTCCTTTTAAAAAAAGACTATTTTTTAGAGCACTTTTGGGTTCACAGCAAAATTGAGAAAAATGTACAGAGATTTGCCATATACCTCCTGCTCCCACATGCACACAGGCTCTCCCACTGTCGACCTCCCTCCACAGACTGGCACATTTGCTACAATCAATAAACCTGCATTGACACATCATTATTACCCCAAGTCTATAGTTGACAGTAGGGTTCGCACCTGGTGGTGTACATTCTATTGGTTTGGGCAAATGCGCAGTGACACGCTTCTACCACTATCGTATCATGCAGAGGACTTTCACTGCCCTCAAATCTTCCATGCCTCACCTATTCATCCCTCCCTCCCTGCAGTCCCTGGGAACCCCTGATCTTTTTACTGGTACCCTAGTTTTACCTTTTCCAGACGTTCTAGTTAGAATCATACAATATACAGCTTTTTCAGATTGGCTTCTTTCACTTAGCAACATATTTAGCTATTTTTTAAATGTGATTTTTGTTTTACAAATGTATTTCTTCTTTCTTCAACCCAAATGTAAGAATTTTTAGAGCAATGGGTTGAAGGTTGTAGATAACAGGTGAGAAACCATGATGATGCTTTCTTAGAAGAATTCCCCTCTTTGAGGTACATCAACGTGTGCTACACATCCCTGTGTCCTCCAGCCCTTACCTAAAACTTTAATTGGATTATTAGCCCTAGCCTGTGACATGCAAATATTCTAATTAAAGGCTGTTTTTTTTCTTTTTAAAAAAATTCAGTGGATACATAGTAGGTGTATATATTTATGGGTTATATGAGATGTTTTGATACAGGCATGCAATGTGTAATAATCACATCAGGGTACATGGGGTCTCCATCACCTCAAGCATTTATCCTCTGTGTTACAAACAATCCAATTACAATATTTTAGTTATTTTTTAATGTACAATTAAATTATTTTCGACTACGGTCATCCTGTTGTGCTAGCAAATACTAGGTCTTACTCATTCTTTCTATGACTTGTACCCATTATCTATCTCCCCTACCTGCCCCCCATAATCCCCCCCCCACCCGCCACAACGTTACCCTTCCCAGCCCCTGGTAACCATCCCTCTATTGTCTGTCTTTATGAGTTCAATTATTTTAATTTTTAGCTCCCACAAGTAAGTGAGAACATGTGAAATTTGTCTTTCTGTGCCTGGTTTATTTCACTTAACATAATGACCACTAGTTCCATCCATGTTGCTGCAAATGACTGGATCTCATTCTTTTTTATGGGTGAATAGTACTCCATTGTGTATATGTACCACATTTCCTTTATCCATTTATTTGTTGATGGACACTTAGGTTTCTTCCAAATCTTGGCACTTGTGAAGAGTGCTGCAATAAACACAGGACTGCAGATATGTCTTTAATATATTGATTTCCTTTCTTTTGGGTATATGTGAGTGGGATTGCTGGATCATATGACAGCTCTATTTTTAGTTTTTTGAGGAACCTCCAAACTGTTCTCCACAGTGGTTATACTAATTTACATTCCCACTAACAGTATATGAGGGTTCCCTTTTCTTCACATCCTCAGTAGAATTTGTTATTGCCTGACTTTTGCATATAAGCCATTTCAACTGTGGTGAGATGATATCTCATTGTAGTTTTGATTTGCATTTCTCTGATGATCAGTGATGTTGAGCACCTATTCATATACCTGCTTGCCATTTGTATTTTTCCTTTTGAGAAATAAGCCTGATATTCTTTCAGGGCATAAATTAAGAATGCAACCCTCCTCTGCCCATGGCCACATATATCATGTAAGAGCAATCTGGCATAGATACTCCAATTCTTTTTTTTTAAATGGATTCTCAGTTCTAAACAACATAAACCAATGTCTTTATTTTTAATGCTTGTCTTTGCTTCAGTCAAAAAAACCCCAAAACACAATGAAGGAAGAGGCCAATTGAGTAAACCAGTTACTTAAAGCTAACAAAGAAACAGACATCATCAAGCAGTTCTGTCTTCCCACATCAATTCTTTTGAAATCAAACACCTTCATTAAGTGGTTCCTTGAACTGTTTTGCCATAAAAATTAAAAAAAAAAACTCATGAAGAAAATGAAATAATCATGTACAAAATACCTTTGTCACTTTATTTTAAATACAATTGTATGCAATTTATTAATTTTCATCGTCCTTTATAACTGAATTATATATGCTTTTGAAAGCTACATAATGAATAACATGTTGTATATAACTGTTAAAATGTGTCTATGGTCATCATATAATTTAGACCTGAGGTCCTCGGTAGAAGACAAAGTCCAGGAAGTCAGAACCTCTGTTCCTCTTTTCACTATACCCCAATACCATATGTATATGGGAGAATCGATTTGATTGACTTGAGTTGTATCTGCAGTGCTTCTTGAAGGCATGAAAACTACTGCAAGTGTTTTTAATTACTCAAACCTCCACCCTTCCATATGTAAGCTTCTTGAAAATAGGGATTTTGTCTGGCTGGCTTTCCTGCTGAATCCCCAGCACCTAATATGGTGCCTGGCCCATACAGAGTCCTTAACAGATGTTCAATAAATATTAATATCTACTAAATTATTTTCTGAAATGGATACAGTATCTGAGATGGTTAATTTTACGTGTTAACTTGGCTAAGCCAAGGTACCTAGATATTGATCAAACATTCTTCTAGATGTCACTGCAAAGCTATCTTTTTTAAAAGATTAACATTTAAATGAGCAGGCTTTGAGCAAAACAAATGACCTTCCATAATGTAGGTGGGCCTCCAATCAGTTGAAGGCCTTAATAGAAAAAAGAGCGACATCCACAGAGCAAGAAGGAATTCAGCCAGCAGAGTGCCTTCGGACTCAAGTAGCAATGTCATTTCTTCCCTGATCTCCAGCTTGCCAGCCTGCCTTGCTGATTTTGGACTTGCCAGTCTCCATAATTGTGTGAACCAACTTCATAAAATAAATCTCTCTCTCTCTCTCTCTCTCTCTATATATATATATGTATATATATACACACACACATTCCATTGGTTCTGTTTGTCTGGAGAACCCTAATACACCCACCTTACTCCTTTGCTCACTCAATGAATCAATCAATATATGTCATTTGCCAGGGATCACTCTCACCCATCAAGATCTCACAACTACTAAAGCCAAACCAGTTGATACAACCCCTGAAGTACACTCTTGACTTTAACTTCTCCACTCCGGTGGAGTGACAAAGAGCATTACTTCCTTAATGTTTCGACGATTCTATGATGCAAAGCACCTGCAAGAGGAACAGGTGCTGACAGGACACTGTACTTGCTAAAGCCATGTCCTGATAGTGTGACAGAAGGCACCAGCATACTACTGTGCTTTGAGGAGAAAATGCTTCCCATGGTGAGGCTGAGCTGCTGATAGTCTTACTTCCTCTAAATATTTCCGCTCTTTACAAGTGAAGCTGTGGGTGGGGAATTTCAGAGTCATGGAAACTAGTCAAAGGTTACTAAAGGTTCATGGACAGTACTATTTGATAACTGTGTGGTAGCTGCATAGTCGCATATGCTATAAAAAAGGTGAATATAAAAAATACATCAATAGGAAGCTTATAGATGAGCACTATATGAAATTTGGTTCTCTTCAGGATCAAGCAAAGTGATGGACCTCCATGGAACCCAATCTGCTGGTCTGGGGAACAATACTTTTGTAAATTAAGTATTCATATAGAACTTTTCCCCAAGGGCTTATCTGGAGGGGAAGTGACAGTGAGAGTGAAAGCCTTAATTTGCCCACAATCAGCATGGGCTAGCCCAGTCACAAATTGTCTGTCCAGGAAGACTCTTTTTTTTCTTTTTGTTTTTATTGTTTAATCTTGGGGAGTCACTTTAGCCCTTTCTTCCTCTCCCATTTAAGACCCCTTCCCTCCTTTGATGTCCCCTAGCTAAAACCTGTTTCTAACTTGAGGCAAAATTTTCACTTCTCTGCTCAAGTAGTTTGTGCATGAAACAGGGATAAATTTGGTGGCAATTGTGCCTTCTTGAAATCCTAACTCTGAACCATCATTTTTGTCAATGATTTAGCACTGCCAACTAATAGAAATGATAGATTGTCATACATTCATGCAATAGGATACTATACAGCTGTGAAAATGAATTATCAACATCTCTTGGCATCAACATGGATAACACTCAGAAATATCATGTTGACCCTAGAGCAAGTCTTGCAAGAATGCATATGTATGATTATATTTACTTACAGTTCCCAAACAGGCAGAAATTGACTATATGCAAATTGTATATATACCTATGCATATATGTCTATGCATACACTTAGACCTAGGAGGCCAATCAAAAAGTAAAGTAAGGGAATGACTAACAAAAGTTTAAGACAATAGTTCCTTTTGTGGTAGGTGATATAATTTGGATGTTTGTCTCCTCCAAATCTCATGCTGAAATGTGATCCACAGTGTTAGAGGTGGGGCCTAGTAGGAGGTATTGGATTATGGGGGCAGATCCCTCATGAGTGGCTTAGTGCTGTCCCTTTGATGGTGAGTGAGTTTTCACTCAGTTAATGCACCCAAGATCTGGTTGTTTAAAGGACTCTGGGACCTCTCCCTTCTGTCTCTCTCTCTCTCTCTTGCCATGTCATATGCTGGCTCCTCCTTCCGCCATGATTGTAACCTTCCTGAGGCCTCACCCGAAGAAGATGCCAGCACCATGCTTTCTGCATACCCTGCAGAACCATAAGTCAATCAACCCTTTTTTCTTTTTTCTTTCTTTTTTTTGAGACGGAGTCTCACTCTATCACTCAGGCTGGAGTGCAGTGGCATGATCTCGGCTCACTGCAAGCTCCGCCTCCCGGGTTCATGCCATTCTCCTGCCTCAGCCTCCTGAGGAGCTGGGACTACAGGCGCCCGCCACCATGCCCGGCTAATTGTTTGTATTTTTAGTAGAGACGGGCTTTCACTGTGTTAGCCAGGATGGTCTCGATCTCCTGACCTTGTGATCCGCCCGTCTCGGCCTCCCAAAGTGCTGGGATTACTGGCGTGAGCCACCGTGCCCGGTCCCCATTTTTTTTCTTTATAAATTACCCAGCCTTGGGTATTTCTTTATAGTGATGCAAAACGGACTAACACAGAAAATTGAAATTTGGTACTGAGAAGTGGAGCATTGCTATAAAGATAACTGAAAACGTGGAAGTGACTTTGGAACGGGGTAAGGGAGAGGCTGGAAGAGTTTAAAGGACTCAGAAAAAGACAGGAAGATGAGGGAAAGTTTGGAACTTCTTAGAGACTGGTTAAATGGTTGTGACCAAAATACTGATACAGATATGGACAGTGAAGTTCTGGCTGATGAGGTCTCAGATGGAAATGAGAAAGTTTTTGGGAAATGGAATGGGGTCATTCTTATTATGCCCTAACAAAGAACTTGGTTGCACTGTATGCTCTAGGGATCTGTGGAAGTTTGAACTTAAGAGTGATGACCCAGGCTACCTGGTAGAGGAAATTTCTAAGCAGCAAAGCATTCAAGAGGTGACTTGGCTACTTCCAGCAACCTAAATCAGATATGGGAGCAAAGAAGTGACTTAACATTGAAATTTATATTTAAAAGGGAAACAGAGTGTAAAAGTTTGTAAAATTTGCAGCCTCGCTCTGTGGTAGAGAAAGAATCCAAGCAGGTTGTGAAACAATCACTTGCTAGAGAGATGAGCATAACTAAAAGGAAGCCAATATCCAAGACAAGGCAAAAACCCTCCAAAGGCATTTCAAAAATCTTGAGGACAGCCCCTCCCATCATAGGCCCAGAGGCTTAGGAGAAAAGAATGGTTTCAGGGGCCAGGCCCAGGGCCCTACTGCCCTGCTGAGCTTCAGACTCGGGCTTCAGCCTCAGCTCAAAGGGGCCCAGGTACAGCTCTGGCCACAGTTCTGGAGGACACAAGCCATAAGCCTTGGTGATTGCCACATGGGGTTAAGTCTGCAGATGCTCAGAACACAAGTGTGAAGAAGGCTCGGTGGCTTCCACCTAGATTCCAGAGGATGTATGGGAAAGCCTGGGTGCTCAGGCAGAAGCCTACTGCAGAGGCAGAGGCCCCACAGAAAAACTCTACTAGGAAAATGCCAGGGGAAATGTGGGGTTGGAGCTCCCACACAGAGTCCCCACCAGGGCACTACCTAGTGGAGCTGCGGAAAGGGGGCTACTACCCTCTAGAACCCAGAATAGCAGATTCACTGGCAGCTTGCCACCCTTTGACTGGAAAAGCAACAAGCACTCAACTTAAACCCATGAGAGCAACCATGTAGGCTGCATCCTGCAAAGCCACAGGGCCAGAGCTGCTCAAGGCCTTAGGAGTCCACTGTTATAACAGTGTGCCCTAAATGTAGGACTTGGAGTCAAAGGAAATTGTATTTTGGACCTTTAAGATTTAATGACTACCCTGCTAGGTTTCAGATTTGTGTGGGGCCCCTATACCCTTTCTTTTGGCCAATTTCTCCCTTTTGGAATGGTAATGTTTGCCCAATATGTGTACCATCATTGTATCTTGGAAGTAACTAACTTGTTTTGGTTTTAGAGTCTCATAGGTGGACAGATTTGAGTCTTAGATGAGACAGGACTTTGTACTTGATGCTGGAATCAATTCAGACTTTGGGAGACTACTGGGAGAAGATGATTGTATTTTGCAATGTGAGAAGGACATCAGATTTGGGAAGCCAGGGGCAGAATGATATGGTTTAAACGTTTGTCCCCTCCAAGTCTCATGTTGAAATGTGATCCCCAATTTTGGAGGTGGGATCTAGTGGGAGGTTTTGGAGCATGGGGGTGGATCCCTTATGAATGAATTAACACCATCTATTTGGTGATGAGTGAGTTCTTCTTCAATTAGTTTACATGAGATCTGGTTGTTCAGGCCAGGCGCAGTGGCTCATGCCTGTAACCCCAGCACTTTGGGAGGCTGAGGTGGGTGGATCACCTGAGGTCAGGAGCTCAGGACCAGCCTGGCCAACATGACAAAACTCCATCTCTACTAAAAATACAAAAATTAGCTGGGTGTGGTGGCACGCACGTGTAATCCCAGCTACTCAGGAGGCTGAGGCAGGAGAATCACTTGAACCCAGGAAGTGGAGGTTGCGGCGAGCCAAGATTGCACCACTGCACTCCAGCCTGGGCGACAGAGTGAGATTCTGTCTCAAAAAAAAAAAAGATCTGATTGTTTAAAAGAGTGTGGCACCTCCCACCTTTCTTGCTCCCACTCTTGCCATGTGATGCTGGCTCCCCCTTCATCTTTCACCATGACTGTAAGCTTCCAGAGGCCTCACCAGAAGCAGATGCCAGCACCATGCTTCCTATACAGCCTGCAGAACCATGAGCCAATTAAACCTTTTTTCTTCGCAAATTACCCAGCCTCAGATATTTATAGCCACACAAACATAGACCAACCCAGTGGGCATTGGGGGAGAAGGATACAATTGTTTAGGGGCACACAGCAGGCTTTCAGGGTTGGGTAGTGGGGTAACAGGTGGATGTGTATTTATGTTTTTATTCCTATGATTATTTAGAATATATGGATACCTTATATATACTTTTTTGTAGTATAAAATGTTACAATATTTAAAAAATTTTTCAAGCTAAATTTATCTAAATTATTCACCCTCATGTATCACTTTCCTTGGAAAGTAGAGGGTTTTGTAGCTGTTCAAAAAAAATTCTCATTCATTGACCTCTAGTTAAGTGAATTACAGACCTTCATGAACCAGAGCTGCTAATCTGAAGCAAA
Organism: Pan paniscus; assembly: GCF_029289425.2. NCBI lineage: Eukaryota > Metazoa > Chordata > Mammalia > Primates > Hominidae > Pan > Pan paniscus. The sequence goes on from NC_073254.2 coordinate 26,026,059, forward strand.
AGTGAAAAGGAATGCAGATGAACAAATACCTCCACCCGTCCCCTCAGCTCACATTGCTGAGTTACGTCGGAGCCTCATGGATTCTTACTTAGGGTGGAACTACCATACAATGGAGCTTGTGTTGTACCCATTTTTAGGTGTCTATACTACCCTGCATCACTGCTGGGACGTTTGGGAGCCACTGTGGGCAAAGTGAAGTTGTATATTTTGAAGACCAAAAAAGCCTGTAGCTAACAAGGGCAGCTTGGACCCCTGCTTCCTGGGATATCCAAAATCCATACAATTCCAGCCCAGTGGCACAGGCCAGGCAGGCCCTGGGTGGAAGGCATTGGGATATGCAGCCGTGCCCTTAAAAAGCCTGCGTTCTAGTGGGGCTTTCCTAGTCTTCTCTTAGTCAAACCCTATTTTCCAGGGTTTGCCATATTCTGTGTGCTGTCAGGACTGTCAGCAACGTTTTTTCTTTAAATTAACTCACTTTTGGGCCGGGCGCAGTGGCTCATGCCTGTAATCCCAGCACTTTGGGAGGCTAAGGTGGGCGGGTCACCTGAGGTCAGGAGTTCGAGACCAGCTTGGCCAACATGGTGAAACCCCATCTCTACTAAAAACACAAAAATTAGCCAGGTGTGATGGTGGGCACCTGCAATCCCAGCTACTTGGGAGGCTGAGGCAAGAGAATCACTTGAACCTGGGAGGCAGAAGTTGCAGTCAGCCACACTGCACTCTAGCCTGGGTGACAGAGTGAGACTTTGTCTCAAAAATAATAATAGTAATAATAAATTCACTTTTTTAAAACTTAAAGATTTATATTTTAAAAGAAATGTTTATACCATTCCTACAAATTAAAAAAAAAACAGGCCATTGTGGTTTAATATAAGGTAATCATAAAAAGCAAATACAGGAAAATAAAGCCATGCTATTAATTTGTAGCTAGCTACCGGTGCCTGTTGATGGCTCCTAGCCTTAGATCGACTTTCTCTTGTTAAAACAGTAAGGATCCAAGAGTTAGAGTAGCTTTAAGATCAGGTTCAATGTGATTTCATGCTCTATCTATGTATCTTGTGCTACATAAAATTCTCCTATTTGTTTCCACACTTCAGAAATTTTGATCAAATGAGTTGTGAAGGTGACAGATAAGCAGGACAAAGTGAAGGTCATTTGCAGTAGGACGCATCTTCGTGCTGCGCGGGTTTGCATGGAGACATGTCAAGCCTAAGGTGCTCTCCATGCTGTGCCTGTGCCCTTTCTCCAAGCCAAATCCAGAAGAGGAGGAGGAGGATCTTCCCCCACTACAACCCTTGAATGGATATGTGGGAAATCAAAACTCAGAGTCTAAGGTCAAATGGAGATGGAGCTGATCATTGGAAAACAGACGACTAAACTCTTTAAGTACCTACAGTAGGAGGTGGCTGGTGGTCTTAGTTTGGGTTCCCCCAGAAGTAGACCCCAATGCAGAGTTCGAGGACATGTAGTTTAAGAAATGATCCCAGGAAGCATTGATGGGGAGTGAAGGAGTATCCAGGGAAGGAGAGAAGCCATGAAGGGCCCCGCCACTGTGGGCAACTGGAGCTTGATTCCGTGTAGATTATTCCACTCAAGACTGAGGGAGCTGGAATATTTACAGCCTTTGAGGAGTTCATTTCTGGGAATTTTCGTCTGCCCTTTGGGCAATTACAGTTGTTCCTGTGTGGCTTGGAGAAAGCTCTCAGGTCATGAGATAAAGACTCAGGTTGTCAGCAGCCAGCTCAGTCACAGTGAGGCCTGGAGGAGGGAGGCAGGACACTGACTACTTCGGATACCCCTTCTCTGCCAGATGCTTAAATGTTTGCTATCCAATCTAATCCTTACCACAGCCATTCAAGATAGCTCTTTCCCCTTATTTACATGTAGAGGAAGAGGCACCGGGAATTACATCATGTGACACTTACAGCCTGTCCTCTCCTACACCTCTGCTTTTATATCTTCCTAGTCTTCTTCTTCTTCTTCTTCTTCTTCTTCTTCTTGAGACGGGATCTCACTCTGTCACCCAAGCTGCAGTGCAGTGGTGCAATCATAGCTCACTGCAGCCTCGACCTCCTGGGCTCCAGCAATCCTCCCGCCTTAGCCTCCTGCATAGCCGGGACTATAGGCATACACCACCGTGCCCAGCTATCTTGTTTAAGTGGTGACGTACAAAGTGACAGCCACTAAATAGCTGTTAAATAAATTAACCGATTAACAAGAAATGGTGGAGCGCTAGCTAAACACTGATTTCACATCCTTTCTTTTCCACCAACTCCACTTTCCGCATTCTTAGAACCAGGAATGTCCTTGAAAGTAACCAAGCTTGGAAGAAAACAGAAACAAAGAAGAAAACTATTTGGCGGATTCCCAGTATTCTGTCATGGACAATTGCTCTTCACACCCAATGCTGGGTGGGAAACCAGCTTCTGGGCAGGGGAAGGACGGACTCCCCATGCAGGAGTTTAAATGACTAGAGTGCCTACTCTCACTTCTCAACACAAGCAAAGGGAAAAGATTGGTGGCCGATCTCTGCATAGCTTAGAATTATGTATAACCCTTTCAGAATGATTGTCCCCTTTATGATTATAGATGGTCTTCATTTTGAAATAATTTCAGCAAGATAAAAAATTTGCCTCAAGTCCTTTGTGGAAGAAAGGTAATTGAATGAATGAATGAAGGAAGAAACAAATGAATGGGCTAAGTGAAAGAATAAACATAGAGAAAAGTAAGGATGGAGCTCTTGGGCGGCTCACTACTGACAGGGAGAACACAGTGTGCTGTCACTTGTCCTCAGCCCCTTGGAGATGATGCTAATGACTACAGGGATAGGACACACACAGAATCCAATTCTCAGTCACCATTTCTCGCCAGTCAGGACTCATGTCCAAAGAGGCTGAAAAGGACGTAAATGATTCTAATCCACCATAAAGAATAAGTGACGGCCCACACTTTGAAGTACTGAAATAATTCAGGAAAAATAAAAGCTTAGTTGCTGTCAGGTAAGCTCTCTGATGACCGTAGGAAGAGGGGAGGGGCCATGTAGTCACACACCAGGAAGCATCTACCCAGAACAATTTCAAAAGTAGAAATCATGCGGGTTTGAATGTTGCACTAAAACCAGCACCTCCAGGTCAACTTGGAGACCGGGAGTCACTCATTCCTCTTCTGGGGCATGTGGAGGTCCTCCCTGCCCCAGTTGAGGAGTGTTCACAGTGGGGAAACACCACCAGATGTCTGGCACCAACTCAGGAAGTAGGAGCCTGAATGAGTCCCTCCTCTCCCACAGGCCACAGCAAGTGGCTGAGAACTCACCCAAGTGTAGGATGGCACCGTTGGTGGATCATCTTGCCTCCCTGACGCTCTGGCCCTCTCTGGGCAGGCGGGCGGGAGGTGACAGCTAGTCCTGCTGCATGCTCATGTTTCCCTCTCCATGCAGCGAGCGGACTTGCTTCTAGAGGCAGCTGTAAGCATTTCCCTACTGAGCAACCACACACGTCGGATGTGAGTGGCGTATGTATGTGTGTGTTTTTCCTTCCGGTTGCTGTGAGGTGATGTTGTCTTGGTTCATTTCCTCTCTGTGCCTCTTCTTCTTTTCTCTGTCATACTTTCTGATTCGCTGAGGACACTTTGTAGTTTAGGGACAGGTAAGAAAGCTTGTTCTCATCTGGCCTCTTTGCTATTTTTAGAAAGGTAGGTGATCTTTAAATTCGTATTGCAAGGAAATTTGTCAAAATGTATTCTTCTAAGTGGCATAAGCTCCCTCCTAGGCTGCACTGAAGCAAAAGTTAGGCTATTTCCAAGCCAACTGAATTGGGATTTTATGGTTTTATGGACTCAGTATGTTGCAAAGGGTTCCACTATTAATTGACATGAAACATTCTTTCCTATGACAAGTATTTATTGAGCTTGTACACTGGAATAGACACCATGCTAGGGGCTAGGTGCTCAGAGAGTTTCCTACTTACAATGTGGTATGGAAGCCTAGATCTGTGTATGTAGAAGGGAATTCGAAAGCCCAAACCCTTTGTCTTCTTCATTCTGTGCTTTCAAGTAGCAGACAAGTGGCTCTGAGACAAGCCTCCTGGGTTTGAATTATGGCTCTGCTCTTTAAACACTTCTGGCCTTTCTGTGCCACGGCCTCCTCATCTGTAAAATGGGAACAGTCACAGGATTGTTGTGAGAATTAAGTGAATTAGTACATGTAAAGCACTCCAAGAATGCCTGGCACAAATAGAGTAAGCACAATATAAGTGTTTGCCGTGATCATTCGTGGCAACTTTGTATTATTATCAGCTGAGATCTTTGCTATTTTCCTACCCTTCCTCATTTTCCACTCCTTGCTCATGCCTAGCAAACGACTTGGGGACATAGAGGGTTGAGAGGAAAGAGAGAGAGGTGGTTTGATAATGGATGTTCCCCAAATGATCCTGTGGTGCTTGATGTTTCTGCTCCAACTCCTTCCTGCTCCATCATGAAGACAAAGAAAGGGCTGCCCTTGGTCCCACCCATCAGACTCAGCTCATGTATGTTGCACTCTTGTGGCATCTCTTTTGTTGTTGTTGTTTTGTTTTGTTTTGTTTTAATTTTCTGTAAGACTTCTCTGAAATTCATTTATTTTTAAATGTTTGAGCTGGTTCAAATCTTGCTAAAGAATATTCTGCTCATACAAAGGTGCCACACTTAAAGCAATAAACACTCAGCTCAGTGCCATGTACACTGGGTCTTATGGATAAATCAATGACAAGAACATCGATATTAAATATCATGTATTGTATATATTGTATACATATATTGTACCTGTTAAGTGCAATTAACAATATTCATCAAGGTATGCTTTTATTCTTCTTTACTCTCTTTCTCTCTCGTTACAAAACCATTCTTGAGTACATGCTATGTATCCACATCGTTCCAGATTTGAGCTAGAATTATTCTACTCTGAAGTTTTTATTTTATAATACAGAGTGTTTATAATAAATTGATGGAGGTAGAGAAGTCTGGATAGTACATGTTTTATCAAAACGTCCTTTTATGCTTTTCCCATTATACCGTATCAGGTAAGGAATTATTTTCTTCATCAGGCATTTAATTAGTATAACTTTAAATGTACAAACTTTAGAAAACATAATAATTTTGTAGTATGACTTGAATATTAATGCCATCAAATTGTCTGCATAACTCAGTTACACTCTAGAGATATTAAAAATGCTAAGCTTGGGCTCCTTTTACATAAAATACTTGAGATTGACAACCTTATTATCCTGAACTCTGTTTTTTCATCTTCATCCTATGGCTTCATTTCCCACTTCCAGCTGCCTGGACCTCCCACTGCTGAGTTTTTCAGAACAGAGGGCGAGCGAGCATGTCCTTCAAGACAAACTCAGGAACTGAGACTTTGTCCAAAAACAGATCAGACTTATTTTAGAAAAACAAGTTAAATATTTTTCCCATTTGCAAAGATGCCGGTTTTCTATGTCTGTTTTCCTACTTACGGTGTTAGATTTTCTTCTTCTTCTTTGGTTTATTTTCTTTTTGATTAGTAGCAGGTTATGCTGCATGTCAACATTTTGGCAAACCACAGATGATTCTGACAAAAAACAAACAACTTTAATTTCTAATCACTCTATTCATTGAGGACAGGGCTTACATTTTCATCTTCATTTAAACCAGCTTCTTGACTGCTTTAATTAGCTCCTTCATGCCATCTCAGTTAGCTGGAATCTTAGCTTGCACCACAAAATGCTTTATAACTACCTGTGAAGCAGTAGCCAAACCCCAGGCAACTGTTTTGAATTTGTTATGGAGGTCTGGTCCAAGGAGCAGCTGTTGTATGGAGTGGAGGATGAGGGTGGGGGAAGGAAAAGTAAGGAGAATTTGAGAAGACTCAAAGGTTGAGAAATCTATGGCCAAAGTGTGTGCACATGTGTGTGTGCATGTGTACACGCATGCACATGTGTCTATTTATGATTCCATTTGCTTGACTCATTCCCCTCCACGATGGAAGACAGTATGAGCCATGGGGAATCAACTGCCCACTGAGGAATTTAAATGAAAATGCTCAAGGGCTGGTCTGGCAAATTTTAAGAACAAAGTTGTCTAGAATTAGAATGGATGCCTCCTCCCTTCTTGGGAATGGGAGTTTGTCTTGTGGTTTTCATTTTTAGATGAGGAAATCAGAGCTCAAAAAGATCCCGTTCATTTTTTCCCATTCATTAACTATCGCATACCTGCGAAGTCTCCTGAGCTTTCCTGGGCATTCTCGATACCTCGCTCCACAGGACACCCTCCAGAAACCTGTAGCTCAGTGGGAGATAAGCCAGCAAGATAGCTGTTTCTGTTCATTAGTTAATTCATGATCTTAAAAGCATTATTTAACATGGGCTAAAATAAATAAAAAAGAAATGAGAATCAGTTTCTCCCCTAAGAGAGATGATAGTCTGGAAGGCATGGAAGAATGAGCCTTATTCACCTTCCTCTTCTGCTCTCTTGCCCTTATAAACCTCCTTTTCTCTCTCCCCTAACAGGACACCTTTGTCTTTTGCCTTTCTATTCTCCCAGTCCCTCAGCCAAGTCCTGGGCTCTCTAGCCCTCCTACATTGCCAAAACTCCATGACCTATTTCAGCAATGTGTATAATGTAGATTTCCTTGCTGTTGTTCTTCCATTTTCCATCCCTGTCATGCACCAGAGCTATCCAGACTTACTGGGGAAAGTTAATAAGGCAACTTGTTTCCTTGCAAATTCTCCCCAATAATCTTAACTGAGGCCCTTCTGCTGCTCAAGAATTTTCCTTCTCATCTCCTGCTGTCTGTCAGGTCCCCTGTGGTATCCCTTCTAGACCTTTCTCTTGTTCTAAAAGCTCTAAGCCTAGCTGTTGCCTCCTGTTATGCCTGGGGTAAGGTCTCATGATGGGAACTCTTTCAGGATGCCTCAAGATCCCTGCAGTTTCACCATTTCTTCCATACTGTTCCCCATTCTCTGTCCATTCTTCAGTCCTTTGAATTACAGCTTCAAGCATCACCACCCAATTAATAATGATAGTAATAGCTATCATTTTAAATTTATATCAGCAGGAGGCAAACAACATTGGCAAAGATGAAACCATTCTTCTAGTCATAGAACAGCTGTTTGAGAAAACACGGGCACCTGGGAGAGCAAAAGGAAGAAAGACTGAACACTTTTAAAGACAGAAGTGATGCCAAATTGTAAAGATTCTGACTTATTGGAAGCATTCATCGCATTTAGGCATCTGGCAAGCACGTATTTCTCCATGGTTTACACCCTGTTTGCCTACCCTTTCACTACATAATAACCATCTTTGACTTCTCAAAAAATACTTGGTAAAACTTAATTAGTGCTAATTTCTCTATAACTTTAAAATAAAATTTTAAAATCTACAAGTAATAAATTTATCTTGTAAAGAACTAACATTGCAGATGAGGTTCTCCAAAGTGTCTTTGCCCATCAGCCCTAGTTTTAATTTTCTCTCTTGCTTTGCCCACAGAGAACCTTTGCTATCGGTTTGAGGTACATTCTACTAAGACATTTTCAGGCATTCATATAAATATATGTCACCACTGCCAATTTGCAGTTGTGCACATGTGTACTACCCTTGCCCTTGAGCATGCATGTGCACACAGACAGAACCTGATACTGAAACCATCATACTGTACTATCCTCGGTTTCTGAGGGAACTGTATAAACTGCCGTTCTGGTTTCACATGAAACAGCAACTTGAAAACAACATCTTATTCACGAGAATGTAAAAAACAAAACTGCATTGCTGCTTTAGATGGTTGAAGAGGTGAGGCTCCTCAGTTTTTCTGAATCTTGTCCATTTGTTTTCTAAATACATAGAAATGTGGATTCACATCCAGCTGATTTACCTCTGGGTAGAGATTCCTGGATCAAATACTAAAGATCCATTTGCCATTTGATAAAGTGATTTTTGGGATTGTTCCTTTTTGCCTTCACAATCACCTAGCTAAAAAGTCAAATCACAACTCTCCCCTGATATATACATAAGCTGCCCCTGACAATGACCCCAGACACGGGGAGGGATGCCAAGTGCTGGGATTATTTACATCCACTTTTTTCTCTACAATGACTGACTGTTTACCTCTCTCCTTCCTTGGGCGTTTCCCTTATCCTGACTCTCATAGCAGCCTCCATTTCACAGTGCCATACTGTGGGTTAACTACTTTCTAAATTGAGAAATATTTTTTACTGATCCCTAGTAGTTAAAACTCCAGCACTCCCTGTTTGTTCCCTTTAGTTTTTATACAATGATTTTTTCTCTAAGACAATAGAAATTTAAACTGGAAATCCAACTTACCCTTCCTCTATTTTCACCACAACTTTTCTTATAAACAAACACCTATGTCCATATTTTCCTGGCAGTCCTAACTCAGTTCCTTGGTTCCATCTTCTTCTTTGCCTCTTTCTCTTCTTTCTTTCTTTCTTTCTTTCTTTTTTTTTTGAGACAGAGTTTTGTTCTTGTCGCCCAGGCTGGAGTGCAATGGCGTGATCTCGGCTCACCGCAACCTCCGCCTCCCGGGTTCAAGTGATTCTCCTGCCTCAGCCTCCCAAGAAGCTGGGATTACAGGCATGCGCCACCATGCCCAGCTAATTTTTTGTATTTTTTAGTAGAGACGGGGTTTCTCCATGTTGGTCAGGCTGGTCTCGAACTCCCGACCTCAGGTGATCCGCCCACCTTGGCCTCCCAAAGTGCTGGGATTACAGGCGTGAGCCACCGCGCCCGGCCTCTCTTCTTTCTTTCATACTCAGTTTTCCTAAGAAATTTGTCTACACTTCATACCTCCACTTCCACACTTTCCATTCCTTCCTTCCTCACTGCATTCCTTCCATCCTGACATCTGGTCCATGCCTCCAGCTCTCCGCTGAAATCATCTTTGCTAAGGTCACCCTCAGGAACCTGGATGATAAACCGGTAGACACTACAAAGACTTTTTCTCTGCTGCATTGAAAGTGGTTGACCAATTCTTTCCTCTCAGACCCCTCTCTACTTCTTTGGAGGACACCTCTTGCCTTGGTTCCCCTCTTTCTGGTTCAGTACACTCCACCACTTACTGCTACGGTGATTCACCCTTGGACCTCACACATTTTCGCTCTTCTGCTTTCTGTATGGGTAGGTTCATCCCATTTAAAAGAGGGACCTTCTCTTCCCACACTTCCATTTGTCCTAGTTCATTTGCATTGCTGTAAAGGAATACTTGAGGCTGGTCATTTATAAAGAAAAGAGCTTTATTTGGCTCATTGTTCTGCTGGGCTGTACAAGTCGCATGGTGCCATTGCTTCAGGGAGGGACGGGAGGGCCTCAGGGAGCTTCCAGTCATGTTGGAAGAGGAAGGGAAGCTTGCATGTGCAGAGATCAGGTGATGAGAGAGGAAGCAAGAAAGGGCGGAAGTGCCAGGCTCTTTTTAACAACCAGCTCTTGTGGGAACTAATAGATTAAAAACCCACTCACCACCCTGTCAAGGGAAGACACTAATCTAATCTGCACTAATGAAGGGTCTGCACCCATGACCCAAACACCTTCAATCCAGCCCCACTTTCAACATTGGGGGTTAAATTTCATCATGAGATTTGGAGGGACAAACATCCAAACTATTGTCTTTTGCCTGTCTGTTCTCCCAGTCATTACCCATGTCATTACCGTATTCTCAGTCTCTCTGCCCCAAAACACTGCAGATCTTTTCCCCACTGCATCTTCAATCCAACCAGTCACCATATTCTGTGTTGTTGTCTTTTTAAATTAAATCTCAAATCCAATCTTGTTGATGCATTCAGTTCCCTCTCTGTGTGTCCCTTGCCACTTTCTTAGTTTAGACATTAATTGCTCAGACTGTTACAACAATTCCTAGCTGTGAGGTCCTCTTCTAGCCTCTATAGAACACTGTTAGGAACACGGTAGGTGCTATGGTTCAGATTTTTGTGTCCCCCCCAAAATTCATATGTTGGAACCTAATTCTTAAGGTGTTATTATTAGGAAGTGGGGCATTTGAGAGGTGATTAGGAGATGAGGACAGTGTCCTGATGAATGGAATTAGTCCCCTTATAAAAGAGGCCTGAAGGAGTCTTTTGCTCCTCTCACCACATGCAGACCCAGCTGGAAGGCACTATCTATGAGGAAGAGGGACCTCAGCAGACATTGAATCTGCTGGCGCCTTGATCTTAGACTTCCAGCCTCCACTACTGGGAGCAATCACTTTCTGTTGTTTGTAAGTTACTCAGTCCTAGTTATTTGGTATAGCAGCCTGAATGGGCCAATACACCAGGTCCTCAGGAGATATTAATTGAATGAACATCTTCAAAATATTAGATATTTCCATAGACAAACTTCATATCTTCTCATGTTCACTTTCTGCTTAAAGACTTTTACCAACTTCCTGTTGCCTACAAAATAGAATTGAAATGACTGTGCTGGTGAATGGCAGTCCACTCTTCTCTTTACATTCTCTCCTGCCTTGTCCACCTCTGCAGTGCCCTTCACCTTCCCATCACATCAAACTGTGATTCACCCTTGGGCCCCACACATGTTCATGCTCCTGCTTTCTCTGGATAAGTTCATCCCATTTAAACCAGGGGCCAGCCTTCTCGTCCCATACTTCCATTTGTCTCAGTCCATTTGTGTTGCTATAAAGAAATACCTGAGGCTGCTAATTTATTAAACATTGAGGCTGCTCTCGGTCCCCTCCTATTCCATAACTTCTCATGGTTATGGCATTGTAAAGGCTGTTCCCCTGCCTAGAATGCCCTTTCTCCTTGTCTTTCTGGCAACCCCTTGGTATCCCCTGGACAGAGTCTTCCTTTCCTCCTTCACTGTCACCAGGCCCTCTATTAATCACATAATGTCACAATAGTGTATCTCCATTCCCTGGACTTTGAGGCTCCAGAGGGCAGGGAACTGTTGTTTATTCATTCTGGAGACCAAACTAAACATTTTACAAAGTAGTCCATGGAGGTCTCTTATCAGAATCACCTATGAGGCTGGTTAAATGTAGATTCCCAGGCTCTGTGACTCAACTGCCAAATTCTGTTTGTCTTGGTCGTGGGACTGTCCTAGGTAAATCTTACGGACATGAATGTTTGAGAACACTTCTACAGCATCCAACAAATATTTGATGAATAAAAACATGATTAAAAAAGTACTGAGATCCCTGCTCCTAAAATTCTGCTCTATTTCCTTCATTCCTCTGGGGTGTAGTTTGGCTGGGGACAGGCCCAGGTATTTGGCTCAGTCATAGATCAAAGTGACCTAAATGGGAAACAGCTGTGCGTTATTCCCCAACCATGTCATGCAAGTACCTATTGTCCTGTCCAAAACGCCAAATTAGGTTTAGGGCCATTCAAATTCCGGAAGATGGTTGGCTGTGATAAGAACTAACAAATTCTTGCTCAAGTGGAAACTGGTTTTGCAGGGCATACTCTGCATTTTTAACTCACTAAAGCCAAGTTCTTAAGTTTAAGTGGTTCGTAAGTATCTTCTAATGAGCTGCACAGTTCCATTTGCTGTGCCTATCATCGGTATTGATAACTCTAGTATCAGCTAGTAGCCCTCACCTGTTGACACTGAGTGGATTGTGAATGAGCTTTTTTAGACTTTAGATGAGGCTGCTGGGAGATTGTAATGATAGGCAAGCCTTGTTTTGGCCACAAACTCTCTAAAATGTCCTTTTTAATCTTGAGCTCTAGCAACACAATTTTGAGATCTGTCATAATGCACCACACCAGAACCCACAAAGACTTTACAAAACATACATCATCTGAATGACCTCAAGACTACACGACAACACATATTTGTTGTATTTGTTATTTACCAAATGTGTATGTATTATGTATCATTACTTACCGACCAATGAAATCTTTTCTTTTTTTTTTCTTTTTTTGAGACAGAATCCTGCAGAATCTTGCTCTGTTGCCAGGCTGGAGTGCAGTGGCATGATCTCAGCTCACTGCAACCTCCGCCTCCCAGTTCAAGTGATTCTCCTGCCTCAGCCTCCTGAGTAGCTGGGATTACAGGTGCAAGCCACAATGCCCGGCTAATTTTTTTGTATTTTTTAGTAGAGACGGGGTTTCACCATATTAGCCAGGATGGTCTTGAACTCCTGACCTCGTGATCCACCCGGCTTGGCTTCCCAAAGTGCTGGGACTACAGGCTTGAGCTATCACGCCCGGCCAATGAAATCTTTTAAAAAGTCCATATAGATGCAGCAGTTCCACTTCGGGATATATATATCCTAAGGACTTGAAATTATGTTGAAGAGATATCTGTACTCCCATGTTTACTGCAGCACTGTTTATAATAGCTAAAATAGGAAATTTTCCTGTGTCCATCAGTGAACGAATGGATAAAGAAAATGTGGTATATACACACAATGGAATACAATTTAGCCTTAAAAAGAAAGAAATCCTATAATTTGCAACAGGGATGGACATGGAAGACATTATGCTAAGTGAAATAAGCCAGGCACAGAAAGACAAATACTGCCTGCTCTCACTCATATGTGGAATCTAGAATAATTTAACTAATAGAGAGCAAAATGATGGTAAAATGATTTTTGCTTCAAATAATGTAAAAATACCAGAGGCTGGAGGTCAGGGAACGGGGAGGTGGTGGTAAAGGGGTAGAAAGTTAGACAAGAGGAATAAATGATAAGTATTTAAGGGGATGGATATGTTAATTAGCTTGATTCCAACATTCCTTGTTGTATACATACACCATAACATCACTGTGCACCCTATAATTATATCTGATTATAATTTGTAAAAAAATAAATAAAAGGACACATAAAAATGTAGAAACACACTGATATCATATACAGGTGAATACATATTTGTATCTGAGATATGGAAAATAGAGACACCAGGAGTGATTTGAAATTGCTCTTTCTGGTTCCTTTGTGGAGGAGTTAAGACCTGTCTATGGCATCCAAGAAGAAACAGGATATGGATTGGCAATTAAGCCACCAGCTGGATTGCTCAGATAATGCCACAGTTAGGTGGAGCCTTAGAGGTCATCTAACTTAATTTAGTACATATTACTTATTCTTTAACATTTCCATCATTTCTTTATTACACAAATAACACACAGTCGTTATTGAAACCAGAAAAAAGAAATAATTTGAAAAGATGACAAAACCAATGTTACATTGGAGAATATATTCTTTTAGACATTTTCCCATGCATATGTAGTGTTAGCCATCAGAATGTATTAGTTTTCTATTGCTGCTGTAACAAGTCACTGCAAACTTAACAGCTTAAAACAACACAAATCTGTTATATTACAGTTCTATAGGTTAAAAGTTTAACACAGGTTTAACAGGGCTAAAGCTGGGGTGTTTGGCAGGCTGTGTTCCTCCTCTTTAGGTTGGGAAGAATCTGCTTCCTTGCCTTTTTCCAGCTTCTGGAGGCCATCCACATTCCTTGGTTCACGGCCCCTTCCTCTATCTTGAAAGCCAGTAGTGCGGCATCTCTCTGACCATTCTTCCCTCATCACATCTCTCCTTGACCACAGCTGGGAAAATCTCTCCCTGATTTTAAGAACCCATATGATTAGACTGGGCCCACATGTATAATATAGGACCCTATCTCAAGGTTGTAACTTAATCATATCTGCAAAATCCCTTTTGCCATGTAAGGTAACATAGTCTCAAATTCTGAGAATTAGGATGTGGACATGTTTAGGGCTATTATTTTGCCTATCACACATAGAGATGAAACAACTCACGTTCGTGCAGGATACGTGACTTACCCAAGATCACAAGCTGGTAAATATTGGATCTATTAGTTAAACTTTTTCAGAGAGTCTGATGCAATTAGATTCTCTAATGGAAATTCATGATGAAAGAGATGTAAGGAACTAATGGAAATTACTGATGAAAGGGACATAACAAAGAAATGCAGAGCTTGAATGGACTTAGTTCTGAGTCTCACACTTTGTTCTCAGTCTACAGATACCATGATCTTGATCTCTCAAAAGCAGGCATTGGCACAGGAGGTGCCTGTCTGTTTCTGCTGCCACTCTTGACATCTCTCAGATGACCCCTTCTGGCTCCTTTCAATTTCCTTCTTTTGCTGTTTGGCTTGGCTTCTGCTGTCTCCTGCTTCCACCGGCTGCCTCCTTTCCATGAGTCTCTCGGTTTCTGGATCCTATTGCCACTTGCATTTCTCTCTGTGTCATTTTCAAGTTCCCTAAAAGAAAATATCTGATATAGTTCATTGTTCGCTACAGGGCACTAGGCAACCCTTATCGTGTAGAGATTCCCACTGTGTTATCTCCCTGGCTGCCAGCCAGTTTGCTGATGGCTGTCTTCAAAGACAACTGCCATTTCCTGGTTTCATCAGCCAGGATCATAGGGTCAAACGTGACAATCTGCACGCACGAAATCACTCATGGTCACCTCCCTCAGCATAGCACCACGGGCAGGGTAGGCACAGACAGACTTTTCTCCAAATCCTGGACTGGAATTTTCTTCCTGGCTCACCCCTGCATATACTGAAGCTGAGCCATATCGGGGTACCACAGCTAGAATGATGTAGCTGAATGAATGAGCATGAGAAGGGGCCAAAGGGGAGGAAGACATCAGTCCCGAGAACCAAGACTGAATATGGGCATTTGGAAAACAGTTTAGGTAATTGCATTCAGTACTTCAAGGCTCTAATTGCTGTTCTTTAACAAGGAGGCCACATTGGCTTATGAAAAGTTCTAAAATTATATAATTTTTATCAGTAACCAGGACCTCAAGTTGCTCCCACAAACCACATAGGGCCTTGCAAAATGAGGCTTTGGGAAGGGGACTCTGATGTTTCTAAATTTCGCACCCTTTGGTTTCTCCAGCTACATTAGCTCTGAAAGGGGCACAAAATGGCCTCATTAACTGGGGAAGAACGAGTCTAAACGAGTTTCAGAAGAAGAAAAGGTCTCTTGGGTCCATTGAGCCCTGCCACCACCCCCACCAACCTTCCTAATGGAAGAATGTGCTGGAAAAGTGTCATCCGATATTTCCCACAAAAATGTGTGCTGTGGTCACAGCTCAGAGATGCCAACACAAATCTCCAACACAGCCACCTCCTGACTGAGAATACATTCTGGGCTGTTTTTAGTTTGAGCCTCAGTAATCGGGGACAAAAGCTGATTTCAATTTTAATTAATTACATGGGAGTGAACGGCCATCTGATCCATAGGGGTCATAGCACATAATGCCCTCAGTGGCACTATGCCGGCAGAGCATTGGGAGGAAGTTGTCTTTGTGGTATGCTACATTTTCTCTTCCTGTTGCACTTTTAGAGAAGATTCTCTAAAAATGATTGTGTCCTCAGCCTCCTACACTTTATAATAATTAACCAAATTCATTCATTTTTACTTTTTTTAAATAACAGTCTTCCTGCTGCCAATCAAAACATATTTTTTGAGCAATAAGCACTCTGTTCAGAGCTGGAATAAACTGGTGAGTAAAAACAGACATGGTCTGGGAGACTACACAGATCGGATATTTTTGCTCCAAATAATGTAAAAATACAACTTACAATGGGTTGAACAATAGATATTTGCTGCCTCATCAAGCAAGAATCCAGGGGGTAGGGTGGGTCCAGCATTGGTTAATTCAACAGTTCCATAGAAGTCTTCATATCAGCTTTGGTCTGAAGTTCTTGGTTCCCTCATGATTGCAAACTGTCTGCAATAGCTCTAGGCGGTGCATTCCCAACCACATCTAAATGAAAATAAATTTAAAAACCCAAAAGGAAGGCTCACTGCTCTTCGGATCTCTATGCTTCTTTTTGAGAGATGATTCCTTTCCTAGAAAAACTCTTCCTCCAAGGCTCACTCTCCAGCAGACATATCCACAAGTCTTAGAGGCAGAATTGCATCCCAAGCCTGTTCCTAAGCCAGTCAACAACAAAGCAAATGAAATGGTCCTAAATGGTTTAGGACCGTCACATTTTACCTCCTGGGGTTAAGAAAAGGCTCAGTCTGCAGCCATAAAAAGGAATGAGTTCATGTCCTTTGCAGGGACATGGATGAAGCTGGAAGTCATCATTCTCAGCAAACTAACACAGGAACAGAAAACCAAACACCACATGTTCTCACTCATAAGTGGGAGTTGAACAATGAGAACACATGGACACAGGGAGGGGAACATCACACACCAGGGCCTCTCGGTGGGTTGGGGGGCAAGGGGAGGGAGAGCATTAGGACAAATACCTAATGCACGTGGGGCTTAAAACCTAGATGACGGGTTGATAGGTGCAGCAAACCACTATGGCAAATGTATACCTGTGTAACAAACCTGCACGTTCTGCACGTGTATCTTGGAACGTAAAGTAAAATTTAAAAATTAAAATTAAAAAATAAAAGGCTCAGTCTCTCCCAAAGCACAAAGATGCCCCATTCAGAAACACAATTCAGGACCCTTAGCAGGGAGAAAGGATAGTTATTGGATAAGAAACTAGCAGTGGCTGCCTCAATAAGAGACTTTCAGATGACCTGGGAGGGAGGGGAAGAAACACTACCCACCCCCAACCCCGCTCCCTAGTAAGCGCAGAGTCAGGAAGATCAAAGTTTTAGGGTCAGCATTGCTACTTAGTAGTTGTTAGGTCTTGGATTAGTTATTTAGCTTTGTGGAACCTCAATTTCTGCATCTTGTGAAGTGGGAAATTACACCTATCTCACTGGGTTGCAGTGAGAATCAAATATATTAGTATATGCAAATTACCTGGCAGGCACCCGGCCCATAGATTTGTCCAGTAAATACCATTCCCTTGCCCAAAGCCCTTGGGCAGCTTACAGTCTAACTTGCTGGGTAACTGACAGGTCAGTCTGCTCACATTCTGATTATTAAGCACTATGGAAAAGGTATGTAAAGAGGCTTCCTAGGGGAGGGAATACTATCACAGTTCCTAGGAGCCACTAAGGTCCTCCAAATGCTTTTCTAGATCCAATGAGTGCTTTCCATTTCTTTGTCCTACCTTACCTTTCTGCAGCATCACTTATCTTGGCAATTCCTTTTCTTCCTTTTTTTTTTGAGACGGAGTTTTGCTCTTGTTGCCCAGGCTGGAGTGCAATGGTGTGATCTCGGCTCACTGCAACCTCTGCCATCTAGGTTGAAGCGATTCTCCTGCCTCAGCCTCCCAAGTAGCTAGGATTACAAGCGCCTACCACCGTGTCTAGCTAATTTTTTTGTATTTTTAGTAGAGACAGGGTTTCACCATGTTGGTCAGGCTTGTCTTGAACTGCTGACCTCAGGTAATCCACCCACCTCGGCCTCCCAAAGTGCCGGGATTACAGGTGTGAGCCACCGTGCCCAGCCAGCAATTCCTTTTCTTCTAAACTCTACCTTGCCCTCTTGCCCTGTGTTCCATTACAATTTTCTCCTGGTTTACTATCTACCTCTCTAGCAACTCCTTTTCATGCTCCCTTCCAGGGTCTTCTTTTTTTCTTTTTTCCTTCCCCAAACTGTGTTTCAATCTCACCTGTCAATTCCCCTTCTGTTTCAATCTCACCTGTCAATTCCTGAGGTGAGATCTCATTGTTTCCTACACTTTCAACTCCTATTTATATGTTCACGACACATAGGAGACATTCAATGCACATTGTTTTAATTCATTTTTTATTCAACAAATATTTATTGAGTGCTTACTATGTGCCTGGTGCTGTTCTGTGTGCTGGAGATAGAGCAATAAACTAATCAGACCAATCCCTGCCCTCATGAAACTTACATTCTAGTGAAGAGACAGACAATGAATAAATGAAATAAACATTTCACATGTTAGATGGAGGAAATGCTTTGGAAAAATATAATGCTGGGTAGGTAGGATGGGTGGCCATGAGCAGACCCTTCTATTCATTATGGGGTCCCCGGGAATGCCTCCTTAATAATGCAACATTTAGGCAGAGACTTAAAATAAGGGAGGGATTATACCATGAGGCTGGGCAGGGGCAATAACAAGCACAAATGCCCCGGGGTGGGACAGTGTTTGGCATCTTGAAGGAATCATCATGGGGCTAGAATGAAGGGAGAAAGGATGAAAAGATCAGGAAGCCAGATCAGGTTGCAAGGGCAATGTTAGGGCTTTGGCCTCTACCGTGAGTGAGACAGGAGCTATTGAAGATTTTAAGGAGAGGAGCAATATGATCTGACTTATGCTCCTAGAGACCACTGCAATAATCAAAGTGAGAGATAGTGGGGGCTTGGATCAGGGTGGTGGTGGTAGAGTAGTGAGAAATGATGAATTTGAGTCATAATTGGAGGTGAGACCAACACTATCTTCTGCTGGATGTGGGGAGTGGAAGAAAGAAATCAAGATGGAGCTCAAAGGTTTTGGCCCCAGTAAAGAGAAGGGGAGTTGTCATTTTCAGAGGTAAGAAAGACCGACCAGCAGCTGTGACTCACACCTGTAACCCCAGCACTTTGGGGTGCTGAGGCGGAAGGATCACCTGAAGTCGGGAGTTCGAGACCAGTCTGGCCAACGTGGTGAAGCCCCATCTCTACTAAAAACACACACACAAAAAATAGCTGTGCGTGGTGGCACGCTCCTGTAATCTCAGTTACTTGGGAAGCAGAGGTGGGAGAATCGCTTGGACCTGGGAGGCGGAGGTTGCAGTGAGCCGAGATCGTGCCACTGCACTCCAGCCTGAGCAACAAGGTGAGACTACACCTCCCAAAAAAAAAAAAAAAAAAAAAAGAGAGAGGGACTGTGGGGGAGCACATAGTGGGTGAAAATACAGAATCAATTTAGTGTAAATTAAATCCTACATGGTTATTAGACATTGAAGTGTAGCTGTTGAGAAGGGCATTTGATATGTGAATGTGGAGTTTAAGAAATAGGTCTGGATTAAAGATAAAACTTTGGAAGTCATCAGCACCTAGTTGATTTCAAAAGCAGTGATGCCAGATGAGGTCGTCAAGGGTATGCACTTAGAACAGAGAAGCAAACTGAGGACTGAGAATCGGGCATGCCAAGATGAAGAAGTCAGGGAGAGGAGGGAAACCAAGAAAGGAGACTAAGGAGTGGCCCGAGAGGAAGGAGGACAACCGTGACTGTGTGGGGTCCTGAAAGGCAAGTGCAGAGAGAGAGGCCAGGAGGAGGTGAAAAGTGTGTCCACTGCTGATAGAGGAAGTGCGATGGAGGCTGAGAACAGAGTGGCGGATTTAGTGATGTGGATGTCATTGATGACCTTGACAAAGCAGTTTCAATAGTGGGTACAAGAGAGAATGGGAAGAGAGAAGTTGGAGGCAGAAGTATAGGCAACTCTGTCAAGGTGCTTTGCTGTAAAGGAGAGGAGAAGAATGGGGTGATAGCTGAAGGATGGTGTGGAGTCAAAGAAGGTTTACATTTGCTTTTAAGATAGGAGATTCAATATGCTTGAACAATAATAGAAACAAGCTAATAGACACTGACATTTTTATGATGCAGTGGAGAGGGAATAGAATTATTGAAATGAGGTCTTTGGGAAAGGGAAAAGGGATGGGACCCAGAAAACTAACAGAAAATTTGGTTAGTTTTCATCAAGAGAAAAGGCAGATTATAGGTGTGGGGGTGTGAGTTCAAGCACATCCTCTTCTGGCTGCTTCTGCTGTTTCCACGAAATAGAAAATAAGGCCATCGGCTAAGACCTAACTCTGTGCAGGAGGTGAAGAAGGCTCAAGGAGAAAGAATGGGGTGTGAGATAACCACCTTGGAGGGTAGGAGAGTAATGGACTCAGGGAACGTGGTAGGATCATTGATGGGTAAATACTGAGTCAACATTGGCTGTTGCATGTTAGCTCTACAATCTGCTTTGAACCCTGATATCTCTCCTGAGTTCAGCCTGATCTTCCTACAGTCCCTGTTTTAGAGACTGTCACTCCCATGCACCCAGTTTCCAAAGCAGAGAACTGGGAGTCATTTAAAATTCCTTCCAGTAAATAAATCATCACTCCAATTGGTGACCACATTTTGTCACTTCTAGCTCCTTAATATTTCTTAACTTTTCCTCCTGAGTTGAGAGCCTTGCCAGTTTTCACTGGATTAGTTAAGTAACTGTCACATTGTTATTGCTTAGGCTATTTCCTCCGCTAGACTATAAATTTTTAAAATTCAGCTCAACACTCTTCAATAAATGGTGCTGGACAAACTGGATAATCATATGCAGAATAATGAAACGAGACCCCCATCTCTCACATATACAAAAATCAAATAAAAATAAATTAAAGACTGAAATCTAAGACCCGAAAGTATTAAACTACTAGGAGAAAACACTGGGGAAATGCTCCAGGACTTTGATCTGGGCAAAGGTTTGTTGCGTAAGACCTCAAAAGCAAAGGCAATCTAAGCAAAAATAGACAAATGGGATTACATCAAGCAAAAACGTTCTGTACAGCAAAGGCAACAATCAGTAGAGGGTACAGACAACCTACAGAATAGGAAAAGATATTTGCAAACTATCCATCTGACAAGAATTTTAAAAACAGAATATATAAGGAACTCAAACAACTCAAGAGCAAAAAAAAAAAATTAAAAAATAGACAAAAGATCTGAATAGACTTTTCTCAAAAAAAAAAAAACCCTACAAATGGCCAATGGGTACATTTAAAAATGCTCAACACCACTAATAATCAGAGAAACACAAATCAAAACCACAATGAGCTGGGCATGGTGGCTCACGCCTGTAATCCCAGCACATTGGGAGGCTGAGGCAGGTGGATCACTTGAGTTCAGGAGTTCCATACCAGCCTGGGCAACATAGTGAAACCGCATGTCTACTAAAAATACAAAAATTATCCAGGCATAGTGACACATGCCTGTAGTCCCAGCTACTTGGGAGGCTGAGGCATGATAACTGCTTGAGCCCAGGAGGCAGAGGTTGCATGAGCCAAGATCACACCACTGCACTCCAGCCTGAGCAACAGAGTGAGACCCTGTCTCAAAACAAAACAAAACCCAAAAAACAACCACAATGAGATGATATCATCTCATCCCACTTAAAATGGCTTTTATCAAAAAGACAGGGAATAATGGATGCTGGCAAGAATGTAGGGAAAAGGGGAACCCTCATACACTATTGGTGGGAATGTAAATTAGTACAACCACCCTGGAAAACTAAATGGAAATTCCTCAAAAAACTAAAAATAGAAC
The DNA here is from genome assembly GCF_029289425.2 of Pan paniscus. Classification (NCBI taxonomy): domain Eukaryota; kingdom Metazoa; phylum Chordata; class Mammalia; order Primates; family Hominidae; genus Pan; species Pan paniscus. The sequence continues at coordinate 26,047,193 of NC_073254.2, forward strand.
TACCATGTGATTCAGTAATTCCACTGCTGAGTATATCTCCAAAAGAAAGGAAATCAATATATCAATGAGATATCTGCACTCTCATGTTTACTGCAGCACTATTCATAATAGTCAAAATATGGAATCAACCTAAGTGTCCATCAATGGATAAATGGACACAGAAAATATGGTATATGTAGACACTGGAATATTATTCAGCCATAAAAAGAATGACTTGAGCCTAGGAGTTTGAAACTACTCTGGACGACATGGCAAAATCCCATCTCTCCAAAAAATTATAAACTTAGTGGGGTGTAGCGGCACATGCCTGTAGTCCCAGCTACTCAGGAGGCTGAGGTGGGAGGATTGACTGAACCTTGAAGATCAAGGCTGTAGTGAGCCATGATTGCGCCTCTGTACTCCAGCCTAAGTGACAGAACAAGACTCTGTCTCAAAAAAAAAAAAAAAAAAAAAAAAAAAGAAAAGAAAAGAAAAGAAAAAGAAATCTTGTTATTTGCAGCAACATGGATGGAACTGGAGGTGTTTATGTTAAATGAAATAAGCCAAGCACAGAAAGACAAATACCACATTTCTCACTCTCATATGTGGGAGCTAAAAAAAAAATGGATCTCATGAAGATAGAGAGTAGACTGGTGGTTACCAGAGGCTGGGAAGGGTAGGAGGGTGGGGGGACGAAGAGAAGTTGATTAACAAGTAGAAATATACAGTGATAGAAGAAATGAGATCTAGTGTTTGATAAATCACTAAGGTGATTACAGTCTACAATAATTGTGTATTTCAAAATAGCTATAAGAATAATTTGAATGTTTCTAGCATAAAGAAAAGATAAATATTTAAGGTAATGAATATCCCAATTACACTGATTTGATCTTTACATATATGAATGGGCTGTGCGTGGTGACTCACGCCTGTAACCTCAGCACTTTGGGAGACTGAGATGGGAGGATCACTTGAGGTCAGGAGCTCGAGACCAGCCTGGACAACATAGTAAAACCCCAAGTCTACTAAAAATGAAAAAAAATTAGCCAGATGTGGTGCCACGTGCCTGTAGTCCCAGCTACTGGGGCGGCTGAGGCAGGAGAATTGCTTGGACCTGGGAGGCAGAGGTTACAGTGAGCTGAGATCATGCTACTGTACTTTAGCCTGGGAAACAGAGCGAGACTCTGTCTCAAACACACACACACACACACAAAGACCAAATTATATAAATGTATTAAATTCTCACAGGTACCTCTAAAATATGTGCATCTATTATATATCAATTAAAAATAAAATAAATTCAGCTCAGCAAACATTGAGGACATTCCATGTAGGAAACGAAGGTGAATAATACTGAGTGTGTGCCTTTGAATAGCTCACAAATTATTTTAGGACAATAGCTCTCAATTTTTGAGAACACTGGAAGAGAATCACGTTTTTGGGAGGAATAGTATTGTTCGGTTTTGGACACTGTCAGCTTGAGATACTTGGGAGACGTCCAAGTGGGAATATTGAGTAGTTTAGCCAAAACACATTGGGTGATTGTGTGATCCAGTATTACTCCTTTAGTAATTATGAGGTGCGGCCCAAGGTGCCTTACTATTTACCTGGGCTCTTGTTAAAGTAGGAATGGGGGAGTCAGTAAGTCTGCAGGTGTCAGGAGCCGTAGCTCTAATGAACACCCACATGATGCCAATGATACTGATCCACCAACTTCACCTTCATGTGTATATTGTTGTAATAACAAGAAAGCTACCTAAGCATAATTTATTTATAGCAAGTGTATTAAGATGAAACCATGCAAGTCCTTCACTGACAGGTGGAGGAATATGTACTTGATTCTGAAAAAGATGTAGAACTACGAATGTTTCTCTAGAATTAGCAGATTCTTAGTCTCACTGACTTCAAGAATGAAGCCGTGGATCCTCATGGTGAGTGTTACAGTTCTTAAAAGTGGCGTGTCCAGAGTTTGTCCTTTTTGACGTTCAGATGTGCTTGCAGTTTCTTTCTTCTGGTGGGTTCATGGTTTACACTAGCTCAGGAATGAAGCTACAGACCTTCGTAGCGAGCCTTACAACTCATAAACGCAGTGTTGACCCAAAGAGTGAGCAGTAGCAAGACTTATCACAGAGTGAAAAAACAAACCTTCCACAATCTGGAAGGAGACTCCAGTGAGTTACTACTGCTGGCTCGGGCAGTCTGCTTTTATTCTCTTCTCTGGCCCCACCCACATCCTGCTGATTGGTAGAGCCGAGTGGTCTGTTTTGACAGGGTGCTGATTGGTGCCTTTACAATCCCTGAGCTAGATACAAAGGTTCTCCACATCCCCACCAGATTAGCTAGATACAGTGTCCACACAAAGGTTCTCCAAGGCCCCACCAGAGTAGCTAGATACAGAGTGTCATTGGTGCACTCACAAACCTTGAGCTAGATACAGGGTGCTGATTGGTGTGTTTACAAACCTTGAGCTAGATACAGAGTACCGATTGGTGTATTTACAATCCCTGAGCTAGACATAAAGGTTCTCCAAGGCCCCACCAGAGTACTAGATGCTGAGTGCCGATTGGTGTATTTACAATCCCTAAGCTAGACATAAAGGTTCTCCACGTCCCCACCAGACTCAGGAGCCAAACTGGCTTCCCGCAGTGGATCCCAGACAGGGGCTGTAGCTGGAGCTGCCTGCTAGTCCCGCGCCGTGCACCCGCACTCCTCAGCCCTTGGGTGGTCGATGGGACTGGGCGCCGTGGAGCAGAGCGCGGTGCTCACTGGGGAGGCTCAGGCCGCACAGGAGCCCACGGAGGGGGTGGGAGGCTCAGGCATAGGCGGGCTGCGGGTCCCAGCCCTGCCCCGCGGGAACGCAGCTGAGGCCCGGACGAGAAATCGAGCGCAGCGCCGGTGGGCCGGCACTGCTGGGGAACCCAGTACAGCCTCCGCAGCTGCTGGGCTGGGTGCTAACCCTCTCATTGCCCGGGGCCGGCAGGGCCGGCCGGCTGCTCCGAGTGCGGGGCCCGCCAAGCCCACGCCCACCGGGAACTCTAGCTGGCCCGCAAGCGCCGCGCGCAGCCCCGGTTCCCGCTCGCGCCTGCCTCTCCACACCTCCCTGCAAGCTGAGGGAGCCGGCTCCGGCCTTGGCCAGCCCGGAAAGGGGCTCCTACGGTGCAGCGGTGGGCTGAAGGGCTCCTCAAGTGCCGCCGAAGTGGGAGCCCAGGCAGAGGAGGCGCCGAGAGCGAGCGAGGGCTGTGAGGACTGCTAACGATGTGAAAGAGGCATAATATGGTTCTATGCAGAATGCTTTTTGAAAGCCAGCCGTGTGTCAACTGCTATCTAGGCAGCAGAGGTAACAACAGTGAACCGTGAACAGGAAACCCAGGGAGCTTACATCCTGGAGGGAGGTGGACAGATAATAACAAGAAAACAAATAAGCAAAGTCATTTCAGATGATAGAAGTGCTGTAAAAAAATAAAAATAGCATAATGCGATGGATCCTGGGGTGCTGCTCTAGTGGGAGGTAATTGTTGAGCCAAGAACTAACCATGCAGTGGAACCAGTCATGCAAGGACATGGGGTCAGAACATTCTGGGTACAGCAATAATGTGTTCCTTTTCCTTGCAAGGGAAGAGGAAGGCAGCGGCCTTGAGGCAGGAGTGAGCAAGGAGGTAGGTGAGGATCAGTTACGTGTTACTGGACCCTGGGGAGCAGGAGGGGAAACAGTAGGAAATGAAGTCAAAAGATCAGCAAGGACCAAGTCATGCGGGGGCTCTGAAGCTGCAATAGAGAGTTTACATTTCATTTTAAATGTGGGAACAAAATAATTCAATTTTTTAAAAAGATAGCCAGGATCATAGATAGCCCTTGCTATCTTTTTTAAAAGGTGGCAAGCAAGCTCAGGACTGTGCTGTAGGAAGGTGAATCTGTCAGCAACATGTGGAACGGCCGGCAGAGGAAAGAGAGGCTCTTGAAATGCCTGCAATTGACGGTTAAGGAGAGCCTAAATGGGAAGTCAGACTTGTGCTTCCAAATGAGGTTACAAGAAGTGACATACAAGATTCAAATAATACCCAACTCTCTTGATCCTAGGCATGCAAGGCCAAGAGCCTCTCAATAAGTCCCTCATTTAATCTCCACGACCCCACAATGCTTGTTAGAAATGCTGGTTTCCAGGGTTTTAACCTGGACCTGCTGAAAGAGAGACCACAAGGCCTCTGGTTGTCAATACATAACTGAGGCGGGAGAACAGGGTCTGGAGCTAGGGAACGTAAGTACTTCCTCGAACTAAATCAAATGAAAAACTCCAAGTCTCTATGACCAAGTAAGTAACTTTGTAACGTCACTTCATCCTCTTCATTTGCATAGGGTGTACACCAGGTAACCAATGGGAAACCTCTAGAGGGTATCTAAACCCCAGAAGATTCTGTAACCAGCTCTCTAGAGCCGCTTGCTCGGTCCTGCTCCCACCCTGTGGAGTGCTTCCGTTTTCAATACATCTCTGCCTTTGTTGCTTCATTCTTTCTTTGCTTTGTGTGGTTTGTCCAATTCTTTGTTCAAAACGCCAAGAACCTGGACACCCTCCACTGGTAACATAACTACTTTGGGCAATTTTTAAATTCAGGGGAGGTTGGAATTAATGAGTGGGCCTCCACTTACTTCTGCCAAAAGGGAATGAAGATGCTTATTATTTTCTGAGTGCTAGCATAGCTCTCTCTTACCCTTGGTGCCTTTCTTTAAATGCTGCAGCTCAACTTACAACCTGAGTAGTGAGATGGGAATTCCAGGATGAATCCACTTTAAACATACCAAGTAGCACACGTACCCCTGAACCTAAAATAAAAGTTAAAAAAAAAAAGATTACAAAATATGTTCATGTATATTAACACTTCTGGTGATAAGAACATTATGTAAATTAACTACTCGCTGTCTCGATTCTGGACAGTGTTATATAAACATTGCTAAAATTAAAAAAAAAAAAAACAACTAGCAGGATGCTGGTGCCTCCTGAGGAAGCTCTGCTGCCTCTTGCAGGCATTGGTTTATTTAAAGCTAAGGCCAACCTTAGGGCAACGCTTTCCACTGCAATCCTCACGCCTATTTTAATGTAAATGAGTTTCAGATCCTTTTTGAGAGAAGATTTTGCCTGGGAAATGGGACAGATCTGGGCCTAGAGTGCCTGGTAACGAACTTGGGGGAATAGAATGGGGAAGGGGATAGGGGAAGGAGGTGGCCTAGGGCACTGCACTTCACTTCCTTCACACATTTGCCCAGAGCCAGGAAACAGCCCTCGCCCCCTTCCTGAGCAGAGGGCTCTTAAAATAATGAAGAAGAAGAAAAAAAAGTGGGTTTATAACTTTGCATTATTTGTGCTTGATTAGATTCTAACCTTAAAATATATATTTCTTTAAAAAGAAAACTCTTTGATCTGCATTTTTGACCATTTTTCCCTTGGCGTAGCTACTAGGCTGCCTTCTGCCATCTCCAGACCAGAAAAGCTTTCCTGGGCACAGGGAAGCCACAAGGCACAGTGGGGAGAATTGTGCGCTTCAAATTTAATGTCATAGAAATAGGGAGATGACAGAAGCAGAAGGAAGGAAAGTCACCACTCACCATGCACTGACAGCGTGCCCTGCTCTGTGCGGACATCTCTCCTGTAGATTAACTCAAGGGCTCCCCACTTTCCTCTGGTTTTCCTTTGAATCCCCACGATCGTAGATTGGCTCAAATGGTGACCACCCCTCCTGCCGAGTCATCTGTGTAAGCAGTAGCAATACCTAAATTTACCGCCCTTGTAACACACGCTAGGTGTTTTCCAGGAATTCCTTCGTTGAATACTCTCAGCACCTTAAGAGATGGGTCCTCATTTTCAAATAAAATTACTGACCCCTAGAGATACTGAGTGTCTTGTCCAGAATCAACAGTGCCGTGATTTGATCCTAAGCCACTGGGTTCTAGAGATCATTGGTTTAGCTCTTACGTGATAGTGCTTTGACTTGTCAGGAAAGGCACAAAATTATACTTGCTCTGGTAAAATTCCCCGCTAATTTTATGTTTGAGGTCTTCAGGCTTCTTCTTTTTTTTTTTTTGCTCCCTTTTCTCCCTAAAAGCATCTCCTCTTCAACTTAGGTACCCAAAGCCTTGTCATATTATATATGTCATATTATATATGTCATATTACATATCCCACTACCACCACCACCTCTTTTCTTAAAAGATTTACCCAATAAGATTTCCTCATTCATGCTGCTATGCCTTCTAGGCACAAATGCATTTTTGGACTTTTCATCTCTATGAAACATTTTTTTCTTCTGAGAATTTTCAGCTATCCAGTAGCAGATCCATTTGCCTCTTGACCATGGTTTTAAGATGTCTTGGAATACCTGGGTGTGGAAACCTTCTCTCAAGGGTTTCCTGCTTACCTGGAGAGGGTGAGCCTCAGAACCAGACACTGGATGTATGTTCTCTGGGAGATGTTGAGCATTTACGCATTCATTCATTCATTCATCAAGTATGTATGATTGCTCTGACTGGCACTGGAGACTCTGGAAATCAAAACAAACATTGCTCCTTCTACCACAAAGCTCACAATGCACAGTCAAAGACAGACATTAAGTAAGAAACTTCGATGAAAAATATATGGTTCTCAAACTACCTATTGGGTACAATATTTGGGTGATGGGTACACTAGAAGCCCAGATTTCACCACTATACAATTCATCCATGTAAGCAAAAACAACTTGTGCTTTTAAAGCTATTTAAATTTTTAAAAAGGGGTTTGTAACAACCTTCTTGAGAAAAAAAAAAAAAAAGAAAGAACACTCCTCACCCCCATTTGTCGTTTCTTTTTTTGTTGAGACAGAGTCTTGCTCTGTCGCCCAGGCTGAAGTGCAGTGGCGCGATCTCGGCTCACTGCAAGCTCTGCCTCCCGGGTTCACACCATTCTCCTGCCTCAGCCTCCTGAGTAGCTGGGACTACAGGTGCCCGCCACCACACCCGGCTAATTGTTTGTATTTTAAGTAGAGACGGGGTTTCACTGTGTTAGTCAGGATGGTCTCGATCTCCTGACCTTGTGATCCGCCTGCCTCAGCCTCTCAACCATTTGTCTTTTCTTTCCTCTTCCTTTCTCCCACCATTGGCATACCTTTGCCCCAAGGCTCCCAAATGCTGTGTGTTTATACCCTACTTTCCTCCCTGGTGCCAGTATCCTGGCTTGGACCTATCTCACTTCTGCCTAAGGGATGATCATCATGTTTGACCCAGCTCACTGTCAGCCAGGAAACCCATGGTTTAGTGGCCATTTTTCTCTGCTATGAAACTTCTGGTCATTTGAAACATGCAGGACAGGGTACAGCAAAAAGAACAGAGAGTAGTTGGTGGTCAAGTTCACAATGCCCATTAATTCATTCATGTATTCATTCAGCAAACATTCATTAAACAGTATCTGCCAGGAATTGAGACATAGAAAAAACACATAATTGTTGCATAGTAGAAAGGCTATAAATGTCTAAAGGTAAGAATCCCCTGTATCATCTTCATGCCTCTGTCCCTGATATTTAACTCGCTCCTTAGCACAAGGTGGGCACTCAATAAATATTTGTAAAATAAAAGAATGAACTCATATCTTGGCAGAAAATACAGGTATGTAAAGAACTGTAATAAAGTGGGATGACCATTCATTCAACAAATATTGATTGAACGTCTACTAAGTGCTAAGTACTACGTCAAGCCAGACAGATGCAGTCCTTGGTCTTAAGAAGTTCACAGTTAAACATTTGCATTGTAAGTATTAAAGCTGTGATGAGTGATGTGAAAAAGGCCAAGGCCTAGAGAGCATGTAACAAGATGTTTGCCTGGCACATGTGAAAGCCCGGTACCCCCCAAAAATGTCAGATTACATTTCAAAAATGGAAAGATTGATAGAGTTGAAACATTTTAAATGAGGGAAAAGAAAGAGTAGGAAAAGATGAGGTTAGAAAGAAAGCAAAGATTGGATTCCCAGGGCAAATGAGGAATGCAGGGCTTATCTCAAGAACAATGAGAAGCTTTTCTAAGGTTTTAAGCAGAAGCAAGGTATGGTAAGTTTTAAATTTCATAAAGTCACTCTGCCTTGAGGACAAAGAATGTCAGGAGATCAAGAGTGTATGCTGGGTTCGGTGGCTCAAGCCTGTAATCCCAGCATTTTGGGAGGCCGAGGTGGGCGGGTCACCTGAGGCCAGGAGTTCGAGACCAGCCTGGCCAACATGGTGAAACCCCTCCTCTACTAAAAATACAAAAAATTAGCCTGGTGTGGTGCTGGGCACCTGTAATCCCAGCTACTCGGGAGGCTGAGGCAGGAGAATCACTTGAACCCAGAAGGCAGAGGTTGCAGTGAGCCCAGATTGTGCCATTGCACTCCAGCTTGGGCAACAAAAGCAAAACTCCACCTCAAAAACAAAAAAAAGAGTGGACAGTTGGAGACCAGTTAGGATGCTACTGCAGTAATCTAGGTGTGGAGTGACATTGTTTTGAACTACAAGGGCAATATTGCAGACAGAAAGAAGTGGACTGATCCTAAATATATCTTGGATGTAGAATTGATAGACCTTGATAATTGGATGGTGGGTGGGCTAGGCAATAACAGCAGGGAGAGGGACTGTCAAGCATAACTCTTAAGTATCTTGGCTTGAGAAATTTCATGAATGTTTATGTCATTTTTTGGCATTTAAAATACTGGGGAACAATCGTGTTTTTGGATAAACATTATTGATTAAGTTGTGGATACTGTCAACTTAAGATACCTGTGAAAGACCTAGATGGAAATGTTGAATAGTTTAAATGATATTAATTAGGTGACTGCCTGACCCAATATTATTCCTCTAGTAATTATGGGTGTTCATATGGCCCAATTCAAATCAATCAGAATATCATCATGCCCAGAACACAATGACTGATTCCTAGAAAAGCCATATGAGCCTCACTGGACCAATCTAATTACTTCTCTTAATCTGAATGGGGAGAACAGATTTTTATACTCCGGTTGCAGAGCTGTGACCCTGTAAGTTCAGAGCTGTTGAAGAACGTGTCACCTCTTGTGGGGATGATGTTGGCTTGAAAAAATGAGGGTAGCATATAGAGAAAGAAGAGGCAGAAGAAAAGACTACTGAGAATATAGGCATTCCCTTGCTTCTGCCCCTGGCTTGGTTACATGAGCTGAGTTGGTATTGGTCTATTAATACATTTCTTTCTCTGTCTCTGTCTCTCTTTCTCTTTCTCTCTCTGTGTCTCTGACTCTGCTTTATTTTAGCTAGTTCTCAGTGGTATTTTATCATTTATAATCATTCATGATGATGCTAGCAATTTAAGTATGCAGTTGGATTTGCAATTTCTCTTACTCAGAAAGAGATTAACTGTAGACATGTTGTTGAAAGTTGTAGATATTGATTTAGAATTTGAAGCCAGGGAGTGAATTAGATCACCAAGAAAGAAAGAGGAGAACTGAGGTATAAACTCTAAGAATTCTAACACTAAAGTTTCAGGAGAGGTGGATGAATTCTCAAGGAAATTGGAAGAAATGCCTCAAGTCATTGGAGGAAAACCAATAGATTGTGGTGTGTAAGAAGCCAAGGGTGTTTTAAAGACGTGGTGGTCAACTGTATAGAATCTTCAAGACAGGGAAAAAGTGCAGTAAGAACTGGCAATCAGCCATTGGATTGGGTAGTGCAGAAGTCATTGCTGCATTTTCCAAGAATAATTTCAGCAGAGTGGAGGGGTCAGAAGCCAGTTGGAGTGAATTGAAAAGGAAATGGAAGTGGGGAAGTAAAGCCTGAATATGGAAACAATTCTTTTAAGGATTTTAGCTGTGAAGGGGAGAATATGGAAAGGATGGCAACTGGAGAGGGAGCTCCAGAAAGGATATTGTTTACTTTTTTTTTTCTTTTGGATGAGAGGGACTAAAACCAAATTATATTTAAAGATCTATTAGATCTTTAAATCTAATAGAGGGACTAAAACCAAATTATATTTGGTTTAAATCTTTAAATCTAATAGATGGACTAAAACCCAATTATATTTAAAGATCTATTAGATCTTTAAATCTAACAGAGGGACTAAAAACCAAATTATATTTAAAGATCTATTAGAACACACAGGAAGGAGCAGCTAACTCTGCCTAGGTGAGTAGAGAAAGATTTCCTCAAGGAAGCTGGGTCTTAAACGGCAAGTAAAAACTTTCAATAAAAGAAGGCATTGGCCGGGTGCAGCGGCTCACGTCTGTAATCTCAGCACTTTGGGAGGCCGATGCAGGTGGATCACCTGAGGTCAGGAGTTCGAGACCAGCCTGGCCAACACGGTGAAACCCTGTCTCTACTAAAAATACAAAAATTAGCCAGGTGTGATGGTGGACGCCTGTAATCCCAGCTACTCAAGAGGCTGAGGCAGGACAATCGCTTGAACCAGGAAGGTGGAGGTTACAATGAGCCGAGATTGCACCACTGTACTACAGCCTGGACAACAGAGCAAGACTCCATCTAAAAAAAAAAAAAAAAAAGAAGAAGGCATTGCATAGAAAAGGAAGATTGTATGCAAAGACACAGTGGTGTGTTTGGGGGATGTTCAGTAGGTCAGGGCATGAAAAACTTTAGCTCTGGACCTTGTTAGGGAGAAAGAAAAATGCCACAAGGCTTTCTGTACCTTTTATCTTTGTTCTTAACTTCATCTTTAAAATAATTAGATCAGGCCTGATTATGTTTAAGGTCTACTCCACTATTAAAATCCATAGTGACTGTTTCGTTAGATTAATAATACTCCCAGAAATGAATAATCCACTGCAGATGTTTCCTGAAATTATGCTATATAATGTGTGGTGAGAGGCTCCTAGGAAGTTGGAGGCTCAGCCTAAAGTGGCCCACTTAGAAAAAAAAATTGTGAAGCATATTTGAAGTTTATTGTGTTTTACCTTAAAAGATCATGTACATCCTATTTCTGAATAGATCTGGCAGGATTTTCTTAATAAAGTGTTTTATTATTATTATTCACTGATGTCCCAGGAAGATAGGCCAGCCTCAGCCTTTAGATTTAATTATTTCCTGGTAGCTACTTACATAAACTCTGAGTAACAATGAAAGTCCATGCCTGGAACCTATTTTCTACTCTGAGTCTTCTCACTTGCCCACTCACTGCCAGCTTCACAGAGGCACAGTCTGAGCACCAGCTCTCTGCAGAAGTGAAATACAGTGGAATGTGGGGATGAGAAGAGGAGAGCAGCAAGAGTAGTTTCACTGGGTTAACTGATCTGTATCAACGTCCTGGGCTGGAGAGAATCAAGTAATGGCATGATGAGCCTTAGCATCTTAGCTGCTCACGTATCACATTATTCACATCCACTTGGCTATATGAATTTTCTTTATAAAATAATATGAGAGGCCAGGCACGGTGGCTCATGCCAGTAATCCTAGCACTTTGTGAGGCCAAGGCGGGCAGATTGCCTGAGCTCAGGAGTTCGAGACCAGCCTGGGCAACGTGGTGAAACCCTGTCTCTACTAAAATACAAAAAAAATTAGCTGGGCATGGTGGTGGGCACCTGTAGTCCCAGCTACTCAGGAGGCTGAGGCAGGACAATTGCTTGAACCTGGGAGGTGGAAGTTGCAGTGAGCCGAGATTGAGCCACTGCACTTCAGCCTGGGCAACAGAGCGAGACTCTGGTCTCCAAAAAAAAAAAGAATATGAGATATAAAATCCACATCATATTGCCTGAAAGAAAAACGCAACACACATTAATTAGATTCTTGGCAAAAGACTGAAAAAAATGTCCCAGAACTGTTGAAGCAAGTTATTTTTAGACAACTTTACTCTAAAATATGTTGGTTCCTCTGAATGAGTTCACAGCGTATACTGCATACCCCTTTGGTCTGATCCTCTTGAACAAAAACACCTCCATTTTTCCTTTTTATTACATAATAAAATAAAATGAGCAGTCTCCCAGCGCCGTCCCAGAAGTACTCCTCCACTGAATGCTCTTTTTTTGTTGGCTTCTATCTACACATTTGCCTTCCTGTGAACCCTTTGCCCTACTTTTGTAACCTAAAGACATTAATAGAAACTTAAGTTCTTTCCACCATTCATTTTGTTTTTTGGTTGTCCCCATTTTTAACTCATGAGGTCACTCTGTGTTTCATCAGATTTCCTACACTGCAGCCTTCTGCTATTTTTCTACTAGAACAGCCGAGGACTAACACTTTATATGGCATTGCAAGGGAAGAAGGATTAAGCCATTGGTAGTTGCAGAGATCTGACTTGGTGATAAGAGATCTGCCAGTGATGAGAAGACCCCACCTAGTTGGTCTTAAAATGGAATTAGTCCAGATGGTGCCAATGGGAATTAAGGGACTGCATGGTCCCAGAGCAAACACAATACCTGTCTTTTGGATGCTCTTAATCTCAGGGGCAAAGGAGGGAAATGGGGCTTTCAGAGGCTGAGCCACACATTCCCCCGTGATTATAGTGGTAAATACTTGTGATTTAAAGTGACTGTTTATCAGATACTAGAAATGTCTTTTAAATCATTAAAGGGGTATAAAGGTCTGTTTGAGAGTCGCATGTTATTGAAATTAATAGGCGTTTTAAAGTCATTTATACATATTTCTGAGACTGCATCTACAAAGGTTTTCAATAATCTTCATTAAATATATATCTTTGGGACGAAACACAAGATTCATCTAGAAAACATGACTTGCGGATAAATATGTTTTCTTTGTGTACCTTTTTTGCTTACAGAACCTCTTCTATGTATAGCTGGACAAATTTCAGGCGCTATATGCAAATAGGCATACTAAGAGTGCTTACTTCTTTGTTTCCAGTTTCCTAGAATTTGGCATCAGAGTTAAAGTAAATTCTTGGTAAATGTACTGTTTTTAGGTACTAGGAAAATCAGAGGCTGTCTGTACTCACAAGGTTTTTCCCCTTAAATTTTTCCTTATCAACTTGTCTGATGACAGGAGGGGCATGGTGGCTCACGCCTGTAATCCCAGCATTTTGGGAGGCTGAGAAGGGAGGATTACTTGAGCCCAGGAGTTTGAGAACAGCCTGGGCATCATAGCAAGACTCGACTCTACCAAAAAATAATTCTTAAAAATTGTCTGATAACAGATCAATGTCCAGTCTTCAGCTTTAAGCTCAAATCTTTGGTGAAATGCACATAATCTGACTGAAATTTTTTTTGTATTGTTATTCATTACACTTTAATGTAAATGAACATTCTCAGAGACTTTGACAAGGAGTGGAGAGGAAAGCTCAGGGGACTGAGTTGCTGTGGGTGATAATGAGGAAAGCGTCTCTGAGAGTGAAAATGAATACATCCTGACAGCTTAGTTCAACAGTTATTCATGGGGTGGCCTTGCTCTCGTTCATGAAACTAGTGCATTTCCTTCAAAGGGGAGGAGCTTCCAAACTTTAACATGCTATGTGTGCAAATAGGAATGGAATATATAGTGTCATGGAATCTAAGTCCAGCTGCCATTTTTGGAGGCTCCCTCTTGTGGGCATGCACCCATCTATGTCAATGTGGGCAAATCAAACTTGCCGCCATTAAGAAGTCTTAGACGCGTGCATATAATGCACGTTCTTCACGGTCAACTTTCTTACTGCTGGATGACAGAATTGACTTTTGAGGCTGAATGATGCCAAAATTTCTTGTCACATTACAGAGTTTGCATGTAGTTTTCCTTTCTTTCGATATCTTTGGTTTTGGTGTCAGGTAATACTGGTCTTATAGAAGAAAGCCTCTCATCTTTTATTTTTTGGAAAAGTTTATGAAGGGTTGGCATTCTTCTTTGAATGTTTGGTAGAATTCACCAGTGAAGCCACTTGCACCTGGGCTTTTCATTGTGAAAAGTTTTTGTTGTTGTTGTTAATTTTTATTACTATATGTGTAAGGAAAAAGAAAGATTAGTGGTTGTCTAGTGACCTCTACGTAGTGACTAATTGCCTAGTGATTTCTAGGAGAAGCACAGGGTTTCTTTTTGGGGTGATGAACATATTCTATAATTAGATTGTGGTAAGGTTGTGTAATTATGTGAATATACTAAAAATCACTGAATTGTTCACTTTAAATGAGCGAACTAGTATGTGAATTATATTTTTGTAAAGTCATTTAAAAAACAGGTATTGATTCTTTTCATCCTCTCTACTGCTTCTCTTTTTTCTATATTATTAATTTCTGCTTTCTTAAAACTTCTTTAGATTGCTCTTTCTTAAACTTAATTATATTTATTAATTAATTTAATTAAAATTACATGTTTACCTTTAAGAAGCACTTACAGCTAACATTTTTATAGGTAGTACTTTTATTCTGTTGTAAATATTTTTTAATTCTGTCATAAATGTCTATGTCCCTAAAATCATAGGCTTAAAATACATAGCTATTTGAATATTTTGCAACATTTACTGTGATTTCCCGTTTTGTCCTCATGAGTTACTTAAGAAGACATGTCAAAAGTTTTCCAGATATGTTTGTGTTTCCTATCTCTTAGTGAATTTCAATTTTTGTTATCATGTGTACTTATCTTTACTCTTACTAATGCATTATGTCTGAAATTCTATTTTGTCTAATACTGATATTGCTACACAAAATTTCTTTGCTTACGTTAAAATAAAAACTTTAGACTAATTAAATTTGGCAGACTTTATTTGAGCAAAGAAAGATTCATGAATCAGGAAGTATTCAAGCCAGAAGGGGTTCAGAGAGCTCTGCCTAGCAATGCAAGCAGCAAGCTTTTACAGGCTGAACACAGAAGCAAAGTAGAGAAATCACCTGATTGGTTACAGGTAAACTTCAACTTTATTTGAACCTGGTGCGATGTGGCACTTTCCTGTTTGGGCATGGCATAATGAGTTGGCTGCCTGTGATTGGCTGAAACTCAGCTATTTGTTGAACTCCTAAATTAAGTTTCAGTTTGTTTATGCACTAAGTTAGGTTGCAGTTTGTTATGTAGGAAGTCAAAGTATCAACACAGCCTCAGGCTAATGGCCTTCTACTTATTTAACAATTATTAATTGCAAGTTTCTACTTTTCCCATTACTTTCAATCTTTCTGTGTGATTGTGCTGGAGATTTTTAGTGTTTCTTATAGACATCAACTAGCTAGCTTACAAAGCTCTAATCTGTTAGTTTCTGTCATTTATCAGATGCATTTAATTCATTTTCACTGTCATAATCACTGATATATTTGCATTTATTTCTACTACCCTATTTTCCTTTTACTATCCATTTTTATTGGATTTAAAAAATGTATTTCCATGCCTTCTTTTGGATAAAGCTGTTTTTTAATAATATCCTCCATGAATATTACCCCCCACTGTTGGCTTGGAAGCATTTCTATTATTTTAAGGTATTTCAATTACCATCTCTAATCTTCAATTATAATATTTTTCCTAACATCTAAATTTATTGAGAAAATTTCTGAATGTTACAAAACCCCTGGATATATTTAACTACCTATTAAATAACTACCTCCCACAGATTTTAAAGATTTCCCAAAATTGCTAAACTAGCTTTTAAAATTGTCAACATTAAATTAATAAACTGACAATTTGTTAATATTGTGTTCACCACTCTTTCTTGTATCCTATGTGCCTTCCCTCTGGGTTGACTTTTCTTTTTGCTTAAATACATCCTTTGATATTTGTGCTCATGAGCATCAATTAATGGTAAACTCTCTAGGCTCTTTAAGAGTCTAAAGTTGCCTTTGTCTTTTTTTTTTTTTTTTTTTTTTTTTTTTTTTTTTTTTGAGATGGAGTCTCAAAACTCTGTTGCCCAGGCTGGAGTGCACTGCTGTAGTCTCGGTTCACTGCAACCTCTGCCTCCCAAGTTCAAGCGATGCTCCTGCTTCAGCCTCCTGAGTAGCTGGGACTACAGGCACATGCCACCACCCCCAGCTCATTTTTTGTATTTTTAGTAGACACAGGTTTCCTCCGTATTAGCCAGTACGGTCTCGGTCTCCCGACCTCATGATCCACCCCACCTCAGCATCCCAAACTGCTGGGATTACAGGTGTGAACCACCCCACCTGGCCTATTTCTTCTCATTTTTAAAATCATAGTTGTGGAATAAAACTTTAGTCTGAATTAATTTTATGTAACATTTTGAGCATGATTCTTTCCTGAAATCTTCTGGTGTCTGAAATCGGTGGGTTCTTGGTCTCCCTAACTTCAAGGGTAAAGCCGCGAACCCTTGCAGTGAGTGTTACAGTTCTTAAAGGTTGTGGGTCTGGAGTTTGTTCCTTCAGCTGTTAAGACAGGTTCAGGGTTTTTTCCTTCTGGTGGGTTCGTGGAATTGCTGGCTTCAAGAGTTAAACTGCATACATTCCTGATGAATGTTATAGCTCTTAAGGTGATGTGTCTGGAGTTGTTTATTACCCTCTCACGGTCTTGCTGGCTTCAAGAGTGAAACTACAGACCTTTGCAGTGACTGCTACAGCTCACAAGAGCAATGCAATGCTGACCCAAAAACTCAACAACATAAAGATTTATTTTAAAGAACCAAAAAACAAAGCTTACACAGAGTACAAGCACACCCAACCAAATTGCCACTGTGGGGCAGGAGCAGCCTGCTTTTATTCCCTTCTTTGGCCCCACCCACATCCTGCTGATTGGCCCATTTTACAGAGAGCTGATTGGTCTGTTTTGACAGGGTGCTGATTGGTGCATTTTACAATCCCTGAGCTAGACACAGAGTGCTGATTGGTGTGTTTACAATCCTTTAGCTAAACACAAAAGTTCTCCAAGTCCCCACTAGATTAGCTAGACACAGAGCACTGATTGGTGCATTTACGAACATTGAGCTAGACACAGAGTGCTGATTGGTGCATTTACAATCCGTTAGGTAGACACAAAAGTTCTCCAAGTCTCCACCAGATTAGCTAGACACAGAGTGCTGATTGGCGCATATACAATCCTCCAGCTAGACATAAAAGTTTTTCAAGTCCCGACTTGACTCAAGAGCCCAGCTGGCTTTGCTTAGGCTCCGAGCCCAGCTGGCTTTGCTTAGGCTCCACCTAGTGGATCCCTTGGCCGGGTCACGGGCGGAGCTGCCTGCTAGTCCCGCACCGCGTACCTGCACTTCTCAGCCCTTGGGCGGTCAGTGGGACCCGGCGCCACGGAGCAGGGGGCGGTGCGCGTTGCGGAGGCTCGGGCCGCGCGGGAGCCCACCATGGGGGGGGGGCTCGGGAATGGCGGGCTGCAGGTCCCGAGCCCTGCCCCGCTGGGAGGCGGCTGAAACCCGGTGAGAATTCGAGCGTGGCGCGGGTGGGCCAGCAGTGTTTGGGGACCCGGAGCACTCTCCACAGCTGCTGGTCCGGGTGCTAAGTCCCTCACTGCCCAGCACCTGCAGCGCCGATCGGCCGCTCTTGAGTGCGGGGCCTGCAGAGCCCACGCCCACCCGGAACTCGCGCTGGCCCGTGAGCGCCTTGCCGCAGCCCCGGTTCCCGCCCGCGCCTCTCCCTCCACACTTCCCCGCAAGCAGAGGGAGCCGGCTCTGGCCTCAGCTGGCCCAGAGAGGGGCTCCCTCAGTGCAGTGGCGAGCTGAAGGGCTCCTCAAGGGCGGCTGGAGTGGACGCTGAGGCCGAGGAGACGCCAAGAGCAAATGAGGGCTGCTAGTACGTTGTCACCTCTCACTGGTAACTACAGTTGCTGTCAGTTTAACTGTAAGTCCTTTGTAAGTAACCTGTCTTTTTATGTCTAGTAGCTTTGAAGGGTTTCCCTCTCTGTTTTCAATGATTTGTAGTTTCACTACATATATTATCTTGTACAATTACCATCTATCTATACCTCTGGGTGCTTGGACTTTGCTCTGAAGACTCGTCTTTCTTCAGCTCTGGAAAAACATCAGCAAATACCTCTTCAAATATTGCCTTTCTACCTTTCTGGAAATTCTGTTAGCCGTCTATAAGTCAGATCTTTCGTTTATTCTCCAAGTCCTTTATTTTGTTATTTTTTTCTCTTTGTCTCTGTGATGCGTTCCAGTGAAATCCTCAGTAGTATCTTGTAGTGCCCTTGTACTTTCTATACAATCTCTCTACCAAGATTTTTTCCAATAAATTTGTTCTTTGTGTTTAAATTTTTTACATTTTTTAGATCTACCTGTTTTGCTTAATTTATTCTTATTTTTGTTTGCCAATTTTATATCTTATTTTCAGTGGATATTACTTAACTTCTCTTTTATTACCTTAAATGTGCCTATTTAAAAGCCTTTGTCAGACTATTCTTGTACTTTAGTCAAAGGCGGCTTCTTCTTGGTGATTTATATTGGCTTTGCATAGCATTTCTTTATTTTGGTATTATGGTTTCTAGGCTCATTTTAAGAAACAGTTAAGCCTTTTTGGTTTTTGTTTTTCTTCTCTCCTACTCTTTCCTCTCTAGTTTTGTGATAGCCTCCACCTAGCTCCCTGGGGTTCCTTAACCAAAACATGTCTTATGTTGCAGATTTGAACTTCATATAATTTAAGGATTATGACCTCAAAGATTATGATATCAAAGACTAAGGCTTATGGCCAATTTGGTCATAGAACCAGCAGTCAGTTTCAGATCCTGGAAATGAGGCTGTTTTATTTCCTACCAAGGAGGCAATATTCCCAGGAAACAATTAGCAGAAACTTCCCTAGACTTTTCTGTTTCCTTGTTTAAATTAGGGGGATTTCTATCCCAATCTCTAGCTTGATTCCTGTTGCCATTTTATGTAGAGTAATTTTAATTACCATTACTTCAGATGAGCCAAATTCCCAGATGTCTTTGCTTGCTTCCTGCCCCAGAAGTAGGCCCAGAGATTTGTGTATACACTACTGACTGCCTTGTTTTCCGGTCCAGGTGCCTGGTGTGGTTCATAGAAATTTTTGTCTTGCTTTAAACCTGCTTATATCATTTTACTTATTTATTCGTATTTTCCTGTCATTGTTCTTGTTTGAAGCAGAGTTGGGTATATAAGGCATGTACTTACTAATATAATCTTGATGCCTCCTTAGATGAGTCTTCTGTAAATATAACATACAAATTCCTTTAAAATTCCTTGGGGCCAACTGAATTAAACACTTTCTTTGTTGAGATGTTAGCAAGATGGTGGAATAAGACTTTGCAATACTTGTCCCCAAATAGAAACTTCAATCTGAATAACTATCCATGCACAAAAATACCTTCACAAAAGCTAAGAAAACCAGGTGACAGATAACAGCACCTAGTCCGTGTGTAGCACAGAAATAAGAAAAGACTCGTTGAAGAGAGTAGGAAGGACAGTTTTACATTACCTGCATCATCCATCCCCCAACACCAGGCAACACAGCATAGAGAGAAATACCGTCTGCTTGAAGAAAGGAGAGGGGAGTGAGCACTGGACTTTGTCTTGAACCCCAACACCAGGCCTACACCAGTAAAACCCAGTACTGGGCAGGTCCGACAGCCCCAGACTTTAAGCTGGTACCTGAGGACGGAGTCTCCATTCCTGCCTCAATACCAGCAAGATCCTGCAGCCTCAAGCTCCAGGCTGTTCGGTGAACTTGATCCTTGGCCCTGCTCTACCACCAGGCTTACTCTAACAGTCCCAGGCTCTAGATTGGTCCCAGTGTCAGTGGCCCCAGTGGCCCCAAGGTTTGGGTCTGCCCCAGAGCCAGGCCAGCCATCATAGACTGAGTCTCCAGGCCTTCCCTAGAACCAGGACTCGCCAGTCCCATAGTCCCAGGTTTCAGGCCCACTCAACACCAGGCCAGCTTGAGGTTCCAGGTTAGCTCAGAGCCACGTTGGTCCACACAGCTCCAGGCTTCAAGCCCACCTCAACACCAGATTGACACGTCTGGCCTCAAGTGCCAGGCCAGCACCCATGGACACAGGTTCCAGGCTTGCCCATTGTCAGGCTGGTCTCTGAAACTCCACCCTCTAGGCTGGCCTATGCAGCTCCATACTCCATCAGACACAGGGTCCAGACTCATTCAGTAAACCTCAGTGCTGGCTGGTTCCCACAACCTCAGACTCCAGACCAGATCCTGTGGCTCCAGGCACAGGCCAATAACTGCAATTCCAGGCTCTATACCTGCCCCAGCACATGGCCAGCCAGCTCCAGGCTCCAAGCTGGTCCCCTGGGTCTGCTCCAGCAAACCCAGGTTCCAGGATACACTACAGATCCAGGCTCCAAAACAGCTCCCATAGGCCCAGGATCCAGGTTTGTTCACATGGACTCAGGCTCCAGTCTTGCCCCAGCACTAGGCCAGACCCTGTGGACTCAGGTTCTAGTGGTCTCAGGCACCAGGCTTATCCCAGCACTTGGATGGCCCCTCCATACTCAGGCTCAAGGTCTACCCCAGTGCCAGGTCAGCCACAGGGGACCCAGGCTTCAAGTCAGGACCCCACAGATACAGGCTGCAGGCCCACCCTTGCAGATCCAGGCTACAAGTACATCCTCTCAGACTCAGTCAACAGGTATATTACATTGGCTACAGGCTCCAGACCTAACCTGGACCCAGGCATTAGGCCCACCTACCTGCTGATCCAGGTACCAGGCCAGCTTGCCCAAGGATTCCAAAAGCAAGCCTACCTGTGGACCATGACAGATGGCATTCCTAGAATCTCTGAGGGGACTGACTGGTGAAGGGATTTCCCAGACAAAGCCAGTCTGCAAAGAATAAGTAGGAGATAACCTACTTCTCCAAATGCACAGACACCAATGTACAACCACAAGGATCAAAAACAATCAGGGAAATGTCACCACCTAAAGAACTAAGTAAAGCACCAGTAACCAACCTTAAAGAAATGGAGATGTATGAAATGGGTGACAAAGAATTCCAAATAATGGTCTTAAGGAAGTTTAACAGACTTCAAGAAAACAGAACAAAAATCAGGAGAACAATAAATGACCAACATAAGAGATTAAAATCATTTAAAAAATATCAAACATAGATTCTTTAGTTGAAAAAAGAATGAAATTAAAAATGCAAAAAAAAAGTCAACAGCAGAATTGATCAAGCAGAAGAAAGACTCAGAATTGATCAAGCAAAATCAAAGACAGTTTACTTTAAAATACACAGAGGATAAAATGCAATGAAAAGGAATGAAGAAAGCTTATGAGATTTTTGGGACAGCATCAAAAGAGCAAATATTTAAGTTTTAGGAGCTCAAGAAGGAGAAAAGACAAAGGGGTAGAAAGTTTATTTAAAGCAAAGTTTATAGCAGAAAACTTTCCAAACCTGGAGAAAAAGGTAAATATCCAAGTATGGGAAGGTCAAAAGTTCTCTAATTCAATTCTACCTAAACAAGACTACAGCAAAACATAATAAAATTGTCAAAAATCAAAAACAGGATCCTGAAAGCAGCAAGAGAAAAAAAAATCACATAGGGCATTTCAGTAAGGCTAGCAGCAAATTTCTTACTAGAAATCTTATAGGTCAGAAGAGGGTGGCATAATATATTCCAAGTGCTGAACGAAAAAGCTGCCAATCAAGAATACTGTACCCTGCACAGCTAGCCTTCAGAAATGTCAGAGATATAAAAACTTTCCCAGACAAACAAAACCTGAGGGAGTTTGTCACCGCAAGAACTATCTTATAAGAAACGCTAAAAGGAGCTCTTCAAACTGAAAGAAAAGAACACTAGTGACAGAAAAACATTTTTATGTATAAAAATCACTGGTAAAAAAAATACAGTAAAATTCAGAATACTCTAATACTGTAGTGCTGGTATGTAAATCACATATCTTTTGTATGAAGTTAAAAGACAAAACTATTAAAAATAATGGTTACAATAATTTAAGTAATATGCAATATAAAAAGACGTAAATTGTCACATCAAAAACATTAAATGGAGAAGGGTGGAGCAAATGTGTGGTGCTATTGTTTGAAATCAAAATGAAGTTGTTATCAGCTTAAAATAGCCTATTATAACTAAAAGATGTTATATGTGAGCCTCATGGTGACCACAAAGCAAAAACCTATAGTAGATACACAAAAGATAAAATGTAAGAAATCAAAAATACTACTAGAGAAAAAGAATCTAATCACAAAGGAAGACAGCAAGACAGGAAGAAAAGAACAAAAGATTATTACATTAACAACCAGAAATAATCGACAAAATGACAGTAGTAAGTCCTTGCCTATCAGTAATTATCTTGAATGTAAATGGATTAAATTCTCCTATCAAATGATAGGAGAGTGGCTAATGGGCAAAGAAATAAGACTGAATTGTATGCTGCCTACAATAAACTAACTTGACCTTTAAGGACAGACATAGACTGAAAGTGAAGGGATAGAAAAAGATAAAAAAGATATTTAATGCAAATGGAAACCAAAAGAGAGCTGGAGGGTAGCCATGCTTGTATCAAACAAAATATGCTTTACGTCAAAAACATTGTGTGCTTTCTTAAGCTTTAGAGCAGCCTTGTCCAATAGAAATATAATGCCAGCCACATATGTACTTTTAAATTTTCTAGTAGCTATACTAAAAATATAAAAAAGGTAAAATTAACTTTAACAATAGATTTTATTTAACCCAATATGTTCAACATATTATTCCAAAATGTAATTCATATGAAAATTAGTAAGGTGTTTTTGATTTTTTTATAGTAAGTGTTTGAAATCTGGTGTGCATTTTACACTTACAGCAAGTTTCAATTCATAGCAGCCACACTTCAAATGCTTCACAGGTACATGTGGCTAGTAGCTTTCAAATTAGATTGTACAGATTTAGGAAAGTTTATAAAATGATAGTAAATTAAATCACTACCACCACTTTGGGTTTTATTGCACCATTTTGTTCCCAGAATTTCATTAAGTAATTAAGACATACAGAGCAAAATTTAAATGGCCTCAAAAGCTGTGTCTTCCTCTATATTATAATTACAATGCTAATATATTTGAAGAACTCACCTTAACTTCTCTCTTTGAAGCAAGGAAAGATTGTGAAGTCTTATGTGTACAAATTTATAATAGAAACAAGACCACTGATATTATCAATTCTGAAAAACTGGTTTCTGTAAAATCAAGTTTTAGTTTTACCCAGGTGACATGAAATGAGAATATAAGATTTGAAATAATCATTACATTAATTACTTACTAAGTTAATTATATATTTAAATTGTATTTACTACCAAAAAACACTTGGAAAGGCTGGAAGGAGTTAGAAGGGAGTCAGCAGTGTAAAACATGACGGAATTTTGTGGGTGTGTATAAAATTATTTTCAGTTGAGGTTCATTTTCAAAGCCTCCCCCTACTGCAAACAAAGGATATTTGGTTTTACTGAATGTTTTCATTAAGATTTTGATACACTGTTTACAGTCTGACATCCCAAGTGTCTCAGGCAGCTAGGTAGATCTGTTTGGATGCAAGAACTCCCTGTCATCTATGTGTGTCATCTGTGTGGGTGTTAACAAACCTTGCTACTTCTGGAGAAAGTAATGCTCTCAAAACACATTGTTTCATTATTAAGTCACTTGTTTTCTAAAGCATAGGACCATCTCAAAGTTTCGAATCATGCTACTTTACAAAACTGCTTATTTATATGGCTTAGAAACATTGATAGTTGATCAACTAGATTTTGTGGCAAATCTTTAGAAATGCTCATTCGTCACATCTTTTGAAACCCATCCTTTTATTGGTGGTGGTTTTCCCTGGTAATTCCCAATCATGTCATATTTAGTGAAAACAATATCAGCAATCACAGAGGTCCATAGCCCTTTCCTCCAGGGAGTCTCCAAATGGTTTCCAGATTGGTGGGGGTTGGGGGTCAGTGTTCAAAACCTCCTTGTGAAGAAAGAGGGGGAGAGAATTCATTTCCAATCAAGGTGTAAGGGGAAGTCAGCTCACAGGATCAAATCATTATCCCCAATCATTCAGTCCATCTGTGCTGTGACATTTCCCTTCTGACTGCATTTCCAACAAGCTGAAACACACCTATTTGGCAAGGACTCCTCTCATGCTGGCTGGGGAGCCATCATATTGTCATCACAGCTGGCTATGACAGGCTGCAGGAGTTTAGAAATTGTTCTTGACATGTTGGGAAGCATTTTTATGTCCTGTCATCACAAATGCATCATTTCCTTGTAAATAGTACTGCCTGCTCTCCAGTTCTTGCCATCTAGTTCCATGGCTTATTTTTCCCTATGACACTTACCACCACGTAACATGCTATATGTTTGTGAATTTTCTGCTTCTATCCACCAGCATATAACGTCCACGAAAGCCATAGCTTTGTCTGTTTATTCACAGGTATGTTTCCAGCCCCAGGCACTTGATAGGAACTTAGTAACAATTCTTTGAATGAAATTACGGATTTACATACAAGAACAGTTAAGGAGAGTTAGAGAAACGTATGTGAAAGTCACAGTGCTGTAGTTTATTAGCTGTAAGATCTTGGGTAAGCTGCTCAACCTTTCTGGTTTTCAGGTTTCTCACATATGAAATGGAGTAATAACATGTATCTTATTGAGGATTAGATGATGGAAAACTCTCAACTAAGCACAGAACCTGGCTTATAGTAAGCATTCAAAAAAGGGTGGTTACTTGAAAAAATACAGTACTTTTTTAGTGACTCCTCACCTGGAAAGTTAAAACTCAGAATCCTCTCTTCAACTGTGAGGTTTAAACCTCAGGGTTGAGTCACATTCCTTCACCAGTCATGGGCAGTGACCTGGGCATAGCCCTGGTTTCCTGAGTCTCCAGGGCAGCAGGAAATTCCCAGCAAATCTAAACAGGCTTCAAGAATACCTTGTTCCACACACCGGTGCCACAGGCTTGCTTTATATCACAGCCCAGTGGGGACAACTTCGGAGAAGGAAGACGTACTCATGATACCCCACAGCATGGAGCTTTCAACAAACAGATGGAAAAATATTGGTTCAGCCCCTTCTAGCTGGAGATTGTTAGATTGGTTTTGCTGAATGGTGCTTTTCCCTTATTTGGACAGGTTGGGAAGTTGGGGACCTGGGGTTGCATTCCTGCACCCCACATTCCCAGCTCCTTTCCACCCTTGGTGTTGAAATAGGAGATTTGGAATGGCAACAGCTCACTCACCCTGCTCAGTCCCTGTGCTTCTGAAAGACAGATGTTCTTGGCTGGGCACAGTGGCTCATTCCTGTAGTCCCAGCACTTTGGGAGGCAGAGGTGGGTGGATCATGAGGTCAGGAGTTCGAGACCAGCCTGGCCAACCTAGTGAAACCCCATCTCTACTAAAAATACAAAAAACAGCTGGACATCTTGGTGGGCACCTGTAGTCCCAGCTGTTTGGGAGGCTGAGGCAGGAGAATCACTTGAGCCTGGGAGGCGGAGGTTGCAGTGAGCCGAGATCGCGCCATTGCACTCCAGCCTGGGTGACAGAGCAAGATTTCATCTCTAAATAAATAAATTAATAAAAAGATAGATGTTCTTGCTTCTCCTCCTCAGGCTTTCTGGAGGAAGCACACTTCTGAAAGCAAATAAGTACTAAATGTAGAATCTTACCAGTTCCTTAGAGCACACAAGGAATATTTTAGCAATACTTTTAAATAAATGGCATTTTACAAATGCAACACTAAACTGATAAGCATTCCTCACACCTCAAGAAGTGGGTATATGTTGCAGCGCTTCAAATGAGTCAGCGATATAATGTCACAAATTAGGCAAAGATATGAAAGGCTCTTTTAAATTGCACTTTCATACATGTGAGATATTGTTGTCATTACTCATACTCAATGCTATATTTTTCAGATTAAGGAAAGGGAGGTAAAGGTATTTCAGAGGCAGGGTGTGCAAACAATGATTTCTATTCAAACACATGTGCACGCACAGTGTTTACAAGGCTCTCATGCACTAACTTCTCCCCTCTGGACAGAGTGGTCATGTGGGAGCCCTGACCCCACATAAACTGTGTCCATTCCTAGCTCTGGCCTTTGCTGACCCTCCACTCAGGAATGCTAGGAATGCCCTCCCTCTCCTTCCCTGTCCCCAGGCTCTCCATCTACCCAAATCCTGCTCAATCATTTGGACCCCCATCTTAGCACTTGGAGAATCCTTCCCTAAGCATTTCAGTGACCTACCTTCTCCTTACTCAAAACTTCTGTGACATGTTTGTGCTATCCTGTTTTTATAATTGGAAGTTTGTTTCTGTAACCAATTCCCTTCACCCCACTGCCCTCATTGCCTCCCCACCACAGACCCTAACAAGGTAGAGGGTATGTGTAATTCTTGCACAGAAAGGTTACAAATTCTTGTATCCCCTTTTTCTCTAATGGGAAGAAAGAATCTGAAATGCCCCTCTGGAAAGTGATGTACCCAGCAGACAGAAAAGCAGCCTTCAAAAGCTTCTGTAGGGCTTCGTGTTGCTATCTATGGTTCCATGGTCCTGACTGATCCTGAGTGTCCTAACCACGGGTTTTGGGTCCAGAGGACAGCCTGGAGTCCACTGGAGGGTGAGCAGGATTGTGGGGTGAGGAGGAATGTGGGGCAAGTGACACTGACGCCTTTCAGTACATTAATGTAAAGCATGAATTCTGTAGAAGAGAATTACACTGTATTAGCATGGAATAGATTGTGCTGTATTAAGAAAATGTGCCTATTTCTTGACACTGAAACAGATCACATGATCTCCAAAAGTAATGCTGGGTTTTGTAATGGGTGTGTGGGGAGTGTGTGTGTGTGTGCGCATGCACACATGCATTTGAATCCAGTTATCTGTGAGATAATAAACAAGTCTCTCTTCTGCAGCTCATGGTAGGGAGAACCCCCCAAGGAGACTGCACTTTAAAGTCTCTCCTGGATCCCATTCAGATCCAAAACTGAGCACCTGCTCTGTGCCAAGAAATGCTCTATGGAAATGAATCAGTTCCCACCATCCAGGAGGTCACAGCCTGCTCAGATGCAAAAGAACTCCATGCAGGCTAAGGTGCAGGGACACACAGCCTGGGGAGGCGTGGGGTGGGGGCTGATAGTTCCAACTTAGATGAAAGAGAAGGTTGCAACATTGATACGAAAGCTAGCTGTAGAAAAAATTCCTTCTCCTGGAGCGTGAACAATTTCTTGTAACTATTTTATTGAGAAATCTAATCTCATGAGGGTTTTTGTTTTTGTAGCTCTCCTGACTAACTTGGTTTTTTGGTGTTTTTTTTTGTTTTTGTTTTTTACTATCTTTGAAATTATTGAGTTTAGCTGAAAATCCACAAAGACACCAAGGAAAGATCAGCTCTCCACATACACAGGGCCTGCTTGGGAGAACGCTGGCGTAGTCCAGGCCCCACATCACTTCTTCTCTTCCTCAAACTCTCTCAGTGCTCAGAAACCCCTAAACACACATACACATGCTCTCACATATACACATCACACACACTCCCCCACACCCCCATATACACCCCCAACACCACACCTGCACACACATCACACATGTGCATACACACTCCTTCACACACACACACGCACTACACACACCCACACCACACACACACAGCCCTCACACCCCATACATACACTCCCGAAAACCACACATACACACTCACATCACACATACACATACTCCCTCACACAAACACCACATACACACACACCCCTCACACCCCATACATACACTCCCGAAAACCACACATACACACTCATATCACACATACACATACTCCCTCACACAAACGCCACATACACACACCCCTCACACCCCATACATACACTCCCCAACACCACACATACACGCTCACATCACACATGCGCATACACACTCCACACACACAAACACACCATACACACCCACACCACATACACACACACACACCCTTCATGCCTGCTACATACACTCCCCAACACCACACGTACATACACACACTGACATACATCATACATACACACTCCCTCTTACACACAAACAGACCACACACCCCTACACCACATACACACACAGTACACATCACACATACACACCCTTTGTGCTGTGAGGCCCCACAGTGCGAAGGCCGGTGCGTACCAGGCCCTGTGCAGTCTTCCTTCCCATGGCATGACTGCAAGGAGAGGGGAGATGGGGTGCTGGGTCTCCCGCCTCAGACCATTTTCAGCAAGAGCAGCCTCCTGGGGCTCTGAGACCTATCCCCCTTCCTAGTCATATCTTTATATCAAAATTAGCTGTAAACATAACAGTCCTATGACTCACTTGGAATACTACATAGGAAGTCAGGTTTTTGAACAATTTTCCCTTTTTCTAAAGGTTAAAATCAAGGCAGGAAATGCGGAGCATCACAGTACCAAGCCCGTGGGAATGGGGTCCACCCGGGTCCCCGTGCTCAGTCCGGCTCTCTCTGTAGTTCTCCCTGGCCACACCTCTCTGTTTACTCATAATTCTCTTTTCCTAACTACATGGTGAAGTGGCGTCGGAAGTGATTTCAGATGCCTCCCTCCAGTATGCACTCTCCTGCCCAGTCTACCCTAGTCCACCTTTCTCAGGCTTTGCCCCACAGTTGGCCTCTTGCACTCTAGCCACTCTCTCTCTCGAAAATGCCCTGGGTCTCCCAATCTCCTGGCTGGACTCACCTAAACCCCCTTACCTGAAGAAGTAACCCCTTTCCCTTCCACACTTCCCTAGCTGCATCCAGTCCTACTCCCTCCTGAAAGCATTGCTAAAATCCTGCCTCCTTTATGAAGCCTCCCCCAGTCACCTAGCTTGGAGTGTCACTTCTCAGCCTGGAAAGGCTTTACTGTCGTCCTGGGTGTTAATTTCATTTGTTTATTTGACAAATATTTGTTGAACACTTAGAAGGTACTAAAGACACCGTGTTAGATGTGGGAGATACAGTGCTAACAGCAACACCATGAACAAGCTTCCTGTCCTATGATGAGTCCCCAGGCTGGCTGCAGGTTCTTTGTAGGGTAAAACTGGGTCTAAGAGCTCTTTGCACCTCTCAGAAGATACTAAGAATTCAATGAGATTTACTGGACCGATTAACTAACAAATGAATACATTCTTTTTTAACACAATGCCATGCAGAGTTTGAAACAACACTGTCAGTAACCCCTCTAAGTAACTAAGGCTGAATATGGAATGAATAGGAAAACATTTAGTCCTTGTTTTAAATATCAAGTGATTGTTTTCTGCATCAAATTTAGAATTCTGGTTTTGCCAAACACATCTCAGAGAAACAGGCTGGCCCCTGAGCCAGACAGCAGTTGTAAACATCTCTTCTTCCTGTTTAGAGACAGTACTGAATTCCAGAGCTGGACCTGTGAAATACCAGCGCTCCTCTCCCTCTAGGGCTTAGAAACGAATCCCTGAGGGTGTTTGTGTGTTTAGACTTCAGTGATGCCCAGTGCTGGTTGAGTGGTTAGCTCACCACACAAACCACCAGGAAAGGGGTTGAAAACAAGACAGATGGGACTTAGAGCAAAGGGAACACAATTACTCAACGGTCCAGAATCTCAATCCTAGAAGCCAAGTTATGGTTAGCCACATTGCTTCATTATTGACCTTGTTTTTTGGTACATATATTCTTTCTTGTACACTGTGTCTTTTTCTTTTTCTAATCAGCCTTCTTCCCACCAACATGGATTGTGCTGAAAGATGGCAAATACTTGTATGCTGACAGTTTTCTACAGCTTAAGACCCAGTTCTTGATGGGAGAAAAATAAACACCATCAGCTGCTTCCTTCCTAATAACCGTACTATTTTAAAGGAACTTGAGATTTTGTTTATAAACTACACTGATGGTTATGTAACCAATGAGATCTATATTTCTGGCACATTTCCTTTCATGCAGACTCAGTTAAAATTTTCAGCCCTCATAGTAATCTTTACATTTTGTGGTTTACTTGACAACCTGGTGAACCTTGACATTTACCTGAAAGTCAGATATGCATTTTAAGGTATCAGGAGAAAAAGAGTTTTCTTCTGAGGTAAAGGAGGCAGTGTGAGGTTGGTTTCCTGTCTTCAATTAGCATTAGATCATAGGTTTCTCGGCTGGGGGTCCCATGACATCAGGTGGCCAGAGAGATGGAGGAATAGCAGCTCATGAATCACCTGACAGCAGGGGGGATATGGAACAATTCTTTCAAGTCTAGCTGGGACTGTTAACACCCATGCCAGGAAGAGCTGTGTCAGTCTTCTGTAGCCCTGAGCTGGGCAAGGCAGTGGATTTCTGGAGAGGCCTATCTTTGCATGCCTCAATAATAAAAGACTATCATTGTCTTAGTTTGTTTTCTATTGCTATAACTGAATGCCACAGACCGGGTAATTTGTTTTATTTTATTTTTAAAAGATGTTTATTTGGCTCATGGTTTGGAGACTGGGAAGTCCAAGGGCATGTCTACAGCTTTTGGAAATGGATTTCATGCTGCTGTACGTGGTAGAGAAGCAGCAGGCAGACGTGAGCACAAGCGACCGCAAGAATGAGCTGAGCTTGCCTTTAGAACAACACACTCTGATGAGAACTAACGCGTTCCCGTGATGATGGCATGAAGCCATTTGTGAGGCTCTGCCCTCACAGCCCAATCACCCCTGAAAGGCTCCACCTCTTCCTACTGTTACATTGGCAATTAAGTTTCCAACACTTGAACTTTTGGGGGCACACATTCGAACCATAGCCCATCTTAGGTCTCTAATTACACAGTGCGATCAGCCATGACTAGAGCCCTGCTAACTGATCACAGGTTTGATTAAATAAAGAAAGAGCAGTTTTGTGGTTTATTGTGATCCAGTCCATGGCATCCAGGTGAGAAATTAGTTCTGCACCATGCATTTATTTCTCTGTTAGTAAAAACTGCATTACAGACTGAATTTTTGTGTCCTCCCAAAATTTATATGTTTATGCCCTAATCTCCAATGTGATAATATTTGGAGATGGGACCTTTGGGAGGTGATTAGGTTTAGATGAGGTCATGAGGATGATGCCGCCATGATGGGAATAGTACCCTTAGGGAAAGAAGAAAAGAGCAGAGCCTTTGCCCTCTCCTCCATGTAAAGATGCAGCAAAAAGACAGTCATCTGCCAACCAAGAAGCAAGCCGTTACCAGGCACTGAATCTGCTGGCACCTTGATCTTAGACTTCCCAGCCTCCAGATCTGCAAAAAAATCAATTTCTGTTATTTAAGCCACCCAGTCTATGGTATTGTGTTACGCAAACCTAATCCGATTAAGACAAGCTATTTGGACCCATTGAAAAGGAAAGGGCTCATAGCCAACTCTTTTAAAAACCTTCCTCTCTTGTCTCCTTATTCACTTTTATGCACTTAAAATTTCTAGTATTTAATCAGCATCTTTTTATGCACACTTCTGTTCTCTTTCTATCTGTTGCAGTATCCTTTTCCACCCTCCTGCCCATTTCCCCTTTTAGGTCATTGCCTGGCTACATCTTACTGCATGTGCATCAAGACTCAGCTCAGGGCCGGGCGCGATGGCTTGGCTCACGCCTGTAATCCCAGCACTTTGGGAGGCCGAGCTGGGCAGATCACGAGGTCAGGAGTTCAAGACCAGCCTGGCCAACCTAGTAAAACCCCATCTTTACTAAAAATACAAAAATTAGCCAGGCATAGTGGCGCATGCCTGTAGTCCCAGCTACTTGGGAGGCTGAGGCAGGAGAATGGCTTGAACCTGGGAGGCAAAGGTTGCAGTGAGCCAAGATCGTACCAGTGCACTCTAGCCTGGGTGACAGAGCAAGACTCGGTCTCAGAAAAAAAAAAAAAAAAGATTCAGCTCAGGTGTCTCCTCCTGCATGAAGCCTCCTAATGCCCTCCTCTCACTCACCCCTAGCCTGGCCTGGATTCTACACACCCCCATAGCACCCTGTGTCACCTCCTTCCAAAGCCTCTATTCTCCCGTGCTTTACTTTTCACTCCCTCTCACTAGACTGTGGGTTTCTCATTGAAGGCGGGAGTATGTGCCGAGCTCCAAGAGCAGAATCTTGAGCAGCAGGCATAAAAAAGTGTTTACTGAATAAAATGTGTGTGTCAATGAAGCCCTTGGAACAGAGATCTTAGGTCATCAACACAAAGGGATGTCATTGTGCAAGAAAGGACCAGGGGGAACAAATGCCGGGCAAGGGGCACGGAGCAGATTAGAGTACAGCACAGATGTTCAAGTCAAAGTGGTGCCCCAAATGTTTCTAGAACCGTTGAGATAAAGGCAATGAAGTAACAGAGGAGTTTGGAATGGAACTGATTTTAGAAGCCCAGAGTGCAGAATCTCAGGAGGAGATGAATTTCAATATGGAGCATCAGAGACTGTGGAATATTTATCTATCTGAACAACAACTCTTTCATGGGCTGAGTTGTGTCCTTGAAAAAGTTGAGCTGCTCTCAAGTCAAGCTCTTCTCAGACTTTAAGTTGGAAGATAAGAGAGGTATGGGGAGAAAAACGAGAGGCTGGAATTGGTACACACCAGAATTTTGCCTGGGCATTTACCATCCCCAGTCTCTCCTCACCCCCAAATCATGAAGCCTCTTTCTCTTCCGGGTTTGGGTGCCCCAGCAAGACTCCCAGATTCAAGAAGGCCATTCGTGTCTAACACATCTGCCAACAGGGAATGAGAACACCATATCCTCGCCCTGGTCACGCCCCTCCCTACTTGGGGTTTAGCTAGCCCACAGTTTCATGGGAAACTCTTGTTTCTTAGGATCTAAAGGTTAACTTGAAATTCGTTTCTGATGAAAAACGTAAGAAAACTTTGGAAAGCTGAGCTTGGGTGTTTTACCTTAGTTAGGTTAGCTTCCAAGTCCAGAAACTCTGCAAACTGTAAAAACTGTAGTGATGGATTTATGTGGTTCCCTGACCAATACAGATATTTGTAATAATAATAATAGAGGAAAAGATAGCACAACCTCAGAATTTTTTCCCTTTACTCAGCTGAAAATTAAACCAGACAGGCAATTACTAAGGTCTTGCCATAATATGTAATATGTGTACACCGCATTTATGGCACATTACATCTTACATGGTTATTATTCTGCATTCTTCATCCAATCATCTTATTCCTTCTGGTATTTTTATGTGGTGAATGACTACAAGCTGAAAGTCAATTGAGAAAGGCACTGGTACTGCAATAAAACACTGACTCAATAAAGAAGGGGCTATTTAAAATGTGACCACCACTACAGTGGACCACAATTGGGGATGTTGACAGTGAATTCTTGAAGACTAGAAAAGTACTAAGGTATTAAAGCACCATCTGTGATACTATTTTTACTGCTGTGACTCATTCTATAATTCATCCTACTATCATGCCACAATTATAACTCATTCCTCTTTCTCAAACATCAAGATTCAATGGCTTTTTGAGTGCTTTTGTAATGCTCTCTGCACTTAACTAGAAAAAAAAATCAAAAGAAGAGAATTCCATATTAAAATAGAAATGTGATATTTTTAAATATTTTTTTTTTAGATCTTGGAGAATGCTATTGTATATTCTGACCTATTATTAGAGGAAAAGGAAACAGTTCTATTAATACTAAGTATAAACTCAGATCTATTTGGAAAGCGCTTTCAACTGATTTTCTAAGTTGTGAGTCACTAGCTGTTTTTGGTGTTTGGTGTCATTTACTGGGAACTAAATTGAATCCTATTTTGGGTGTATCAGCAAAGATATAATGGATTATAGTAAGTCAGACTTCTGTTCAGAATTTTTTTGTTCTGTTTCAAACAGTGTTTGGTCTATCTTTTCTTTCTTTCTCAATTCCCTAGCTTCCTCTATCTTTTCTTTGGGAGCTAATGTTTTGTTTTCTTTCATTCATTTCTTTCATACTTGTTCTAACTTCCCACTTTTCTCTTTTGGAGAATTTAAATTATCACCACTCAGCAGTCTGGATTTTTCATTCTAAAGATAGAGCTCTGCCACTCAGCTGAGCAGGTGGAGGGTACAATTTGACTTCTTACATCTATTCTAAATAGTAGGATTTTAAGAGAGAGGTTTTATATTTTTTCCCCAATGTAAGAGAAAGTAGCCACATGAAGTATATAAGGGCCTAAGTACAACTTATTGGCATAGTAACATATATGTTATCATAATTTATATATGTTATCTATTATAATTACATATTCAACCCTATATTCTGACTTTGAGATCTAAATATCAGCATGTATATGTTGTGAACTATTATGTTCTGACCCACCAAAGAGTAGTAAATGACAAAGGAATCTGTTGAAATATGCAACTTTTCCATAATTATTAGGTATAGTGAACTAGTTAAACAAAAAATGTAAGATCAATTATTTCCACTCTGTAGCTCAATGTCTAGTCCAAAGTGAGGCTCCAAAGGTCATACTGAATCAAACCACAAGAATAAACACATGATCAAAATGAAATACATAACTGCCTGTTGGAATAGACTTCTCTGGGCTGCTTACTTCTCTCACATTTCGGGAGTATCTTTAGGGCCAGGCTCTTCTCACCCTCTGGGGCATGTTAGTTGAAGACTTATTTTTGTCAACAGATTGTAATATTCTGAAGGCAGTGATTATGTTTCCTATTGCTTAGTGTCCTCTATAGGGCTAAGTGGCAAAGTTCTAAAAGAGCAGATGACCAGGAAATGTTTGCTGAATTGGAAAAATAAAACAAAACAATTAAAAGGAGGTGCTGGTGCTTCTTTACTTTACAATCCTAGACTCAGTTATAGAATGCTGGCCATAATCTCAGCAACCCAAGCTTGCTTTCTTTTTCTTTTCTTTTCTTTTTTTTTTTTTTTTGAGACGGAGTCTTGCTGTGTCACCCAGGCTGGAGTCCAGTGGCATAATCTCAGCTCATCTCAGCTCACTGCAATCTCTGCCTCCTGGGTTCAAGCCATTCTTCTACCTCAGCCTCCCAAATAGCTGGGATTACAGGCACGCGCCATCACGCCCAGCTAAATTTTTGCATTTTTAATAGAGATCGGGTTTTGCCATGTTGGCCAGACTGGTCTCAAACTCCTGACCTCAGATGATCCACCCGCCTCGGCCTCCAAAAGTGCTAGGATTTACAGGTGTGAGCCACTGTGCCCGGCCCCAGGCTTTATTTCAAGAAAGCATTCTTAAGAAGCTATGAAATGCCTCTGAAAATTCCTTGCAACCTTGGAGTAACTTGATCCGGAGCCTAGACACTTGATTCTAGTCCTTGATTTTCTTATCACTTTCTGTAAACATTGAATAAACTACTGACTCTGCATTGCCTTAGCAAACAGAGTTTGTGTACATACTGCATCATGGGGAGTTAACAAAACCAACTGAATTCACAGTGGCTGCTATGATCAGGACAACTAACGTGGTTGAACTAGAATGGATCTTAGGAAGTCACTTTTCTTTTGCCAGTAACACATGCATTCTTGTGCATGAAGCAATGTATGGCTGACAGCCATCAACTGAATTACTCAACAGCTCCTCTTTGGTGCAATGCACTGTGTTGGACTCTGATACCCTGAATTCTTGATCCTCAAGGCATCGCCAGGACATTGGACTTTAGGTAAGTTAGGAGTTCTTGGCTGTGCTTAGGCATCCAAGGAGCAGTGTGTGGAGAAGCAAAATTCAAACAGGTGTTATAACAAGGAATTCAATTCTGTACAGTGTCAGAATCAAAGTGACTCCCACATCATGATCCAGTTTGTGCACTGCTCCTTGTGGGCTGTTTGGATACTTCCAGATGATACTAGAACCCCCTGTAGATTCATTGAATGGAAAGAGAAAGGAATTTAGAGATAGCCAAACCTGGCTAAAAATTTTGGCTCCAACAATTACCAACTATGTGAGATTTTGAGCAAGTTGCTTAAACTCTTTGAGCATTAGTCTCCTCATCTACAAATTGGAAATTATGAGTTGTTGTTGTTATTAGATTAAATGGGATTATGCCAAAAAGCTTTTATTATAATTCATGCCATTTAGCAAACATCAAATAAAAGATAACTTTTCCTCCTCTTCCTTTCCCTCTCCCATCTTCTCCTCCTTCTCCTTGCTCTTCTGCTCTTATTCTTATTCTTATCCCTATTCTTCTTATTCTGTGTCTATACTGGGAAAAGTACTCCAGCATGGAAGGCTACATCCATCTTGTATAGAATCAGGTGTGAGGAAGACCCTAGTCCTCTTCATGGCCTTGTGTGCATGCACACACACATATGTAAAGGCAGGAAAAGGGTTTGAGGTAGAAGGGGAAGATGGCACAGATTTTTTGAGGCAGAGATATCTCACGCAACACACCACCTGAATAGCCCCCTGCCCAACCAGTTAACACTCCTTGAGCAGGGAGCTGGTGATACGCTGATTTGGTCTAATTGTCATCTCTCTTCAGTCTCTTCAATTCCTGTGCCCTAGGAAGGTATGTGGAAAGAGAGAGGCAGCACTTTACTAATGGATGATTCTGCATCCTCATAAAGACCATTCTCAAGTTCACAGGCTTCAGAGGGGTGCTGCCTCCAACCACGCCTCACCCAACCCTGGTCCCCTTCTGCTCACTCCAGGGGCCCTACCAGATGAGCTTTCTGAGATCCACATGGTCCAAGGCCTTTCTCTTGGCTACTTCATATTCTAAATGCTGGGGCAAGGAACACAGTAGAAATTAAAGACGGGGAACTTGGCAGACAGGAAAAACAATTCCTGTGTACACCAACTATTTGTAGCTAGGTCACCAAATTTGAGCTGCAAGAAAGAGGTAGATAAACACAAAACTAGACTAGGAACACATTCATCCATTTATTCATCTATTCAATTAAGATTATTATTATTTACGTTGTTATTAATCTGTTATTTAGTTAAGATTATCATTTGGCTAACATTGTTCGCTAAATCCCTATAATTATAATCCCTGCTGTAACAGACACTGGGCTAAAAGCTGAGGTTGTAATGGTAAACGAATTACATAGAACACCTACACTCATGCATTTATAGTCTGGTCTGGAATCTTATGGCCTTGATGAGTAAACATCCACTTGTCTAATAATATTTCAGCTACTAGTGCCATGTAACAAATTATCCCCCAAGTTAGCAGCTTACACCAACCTTTGTATGATGCTCATGGCTCTGAAGTTCAGGAATTTGAACAGGGCACAGCATTCCCTAATGTCTGAGGCTCAGCTAGCAAGACTCAATGGCCAGGGGCTGAAATTACCTGGAGGTGTCTCTGTTCACTTGGCTGAGTTCTTGCTGGCTGTTATCTGGGAGCCCTGTTGAGTTGTTGCCAGGAATACCTACATCATGTGACCTCTCCAACAGGATAGCCTTAGGGTAACTGTGTCTCTTAAGTGGCAACTGGCTTCCCCTAGAGCAAGCATCTCAATAGAAACCGGCAAAAGATGCATGGCTTTTTCTGGCCCTGCCTCGAAAATCATTGGCCATCACTTCTGTCACATTGTATTGGTTATTAAGGCTGAATAGACTCCAGGGAAGGAGAATTTGAGTCCTTTAATGTCTGCTGCTTGCAGCTAATAATGAAGGAGAGGCAAGGTAGGAGCACGTGGGATAGGAGATAGAGCTGTGGACGTCTGTAGAAAATGCAGTCTGCAAAAATGACAAGTGTTATGGTAGGGGAAGAGAGGGGAATATATGAGGAGCCTTAGTCCTCATTGGCAAAGTCAATTAAGAATTTTTCAAAGAAAATGTCCACCTAGCTGAGGACCATTGGAAATTAACCAAACAAAAATTACATGTAACATAGTATTTTAAGCAAGTGAAACAACATGGGTGAAGGCCAAGGGTCTGTTGAGAGCCTAGGCCATATGTGGAACTGAAATAGTGTCCATGTAGCTGCCTTATAGGGTATGAGGGTGATATGTAATCAGGGAAGGTGTGATAAAGTTGGTAGAAAGGAGTGTAGCCTAGTGTAGTGAATTCTTATAATTTTATGTTGTCTCAGCATCCATTTGGAATAAAAGTTGGACTTTTTCAAACCCAAAATAGGGCTTCATCACCCTTGACATGGTGTCCAGTTCTCTGTCTTCTCAACTCCTCAAAGTGGTTATTCCAGATATTTGCCTTAAACGACCACCTCCTGGTGACCCCCTCCCCATGGGTCAGCTAGATACAACCTGCTTGACTCACCCCACTGACCCCCACACCCCACATGGACTGTGCAGTGACCACCTCTCAGTCACGGCACAACCCCACAGAGCTCATATCTGCTCGCTGTAAACCCACCACTTAGAACTCGTCATGGGAAACCTAACTGGGGAAGGCCCTGGACTCCAGTAAAGGCTTTGGCCCACAGGTCTCTCTGTGTCTTGCTCCCCATTTGCTGATCGTGCATGTATGCCCTGGATAGCTGCCTTCTTTCCATTGGCCCTGTGAGACATGCTGCTCTGTGCTCTCTGGGATCTGTAAGGAATACACTGCTTCTGGTAGACTGTGTGTTGTTGAGTTGCTTCCTCTGTATCTCACTTGAGAAACACACCTGAACCTAACTTCTTTCCTGGTCAGAGCTCTCTAGAGCATGGCTATCTTGGCAGGAATAAACTGGACACGAGTTAGACAAGAGCACAAGGGCATCTTCCAGAATAAATGAGTTTCCTGTTTGAGGGACACCCGGTCACAGATGGGACACTTAGGCATGAGGCAATGAGCCAGGATAAAGAAGTACCCTGTGAAAGGCACGTTGTAAACACGCATGGTCAAATCCCCTGGAGCCCCATCAGCACAGGGCTGGAGTTCATAGCCACTTTAGAGATAGAGACCTCATGAGTAAATTAGAGAAAAATACAACATGTTGTGTGTATATGTGTGTGTGATAAAGAAATGAAGCTAGAGGTAAACAGTGTTTACCACATCATGAAGGTTCTGGTGAAACATACTACGGAGTTTGAACAATAGTCAGTTGGGGGCAGAAAGAAAACATTTATATTTTGAAAGGATATTATAGGCAGCATACAAATGAGTACAGGATTCAAATGCAATCAACCCTTAATTTTCCAAAATTCAAACTCTGTAACAGATAAAGATACTTATCCTGGCCATGAAGAAGAAAGTGTAAGCTGCTTGTTTGTCTTCTATATTATTATTTTAAAATTTTAAATGAAAAGCCCTCTTTATTATCCTAAAGAAGTATACTTAAAGCTCAGATACTATTAAATTTCCTCCCACTCCTCAACATATAAGATTCACATATATAAGATTTTTCTGACTCCTATGAAAAGCATTGGTACACCTGAAATATTGCCCTAAGGCCTTATGTTAAGTATCATTTATTGCTACTATTATTTTTCATAAATATGGAGAAAATCTTCACTCCAAGAGAAAATTTAAATCCCCAGTCACCAGTCTCTTCTCTAGAAAGAATCAAACTTTCCTCAAGAAGCGAAGATGCTGAGTAGGAGATGCCATCATCATAAGACATTTGATGATACTGTGGTCTGCATGGCAAACGGCCTTTTACTCTATGAAACCATTAATTTCCTGCACTGTGGTTCCCAAGTGTTTGCCTTCTTGGGACAATGATAGGAAGTTTCCTAACATAAGAAGGACTATGACGACAGCTACATGTTGCTCCTCCTAGATTTGGAAAATGTCCCATTGTCCTTCATGCATTAGATGGATCTAAAATAAGAAGTCTAGACAGTGGAAAATGTATGTAAGGCTTGAGTTTGTTCCCTATTATTTAGTATTGTCGAATGGAAGTCACTCAGTAATCTCCCCTCTAATCAAAGCAGAATTGAGGAAGTATGCAAGAGTATAAAGTACGTATGTAAAAGTAAGGTCATGAATCTTAGGCAGTTTTCCTAGTTCATTGTTAGCTACTTCAAGTTTTTTTAGAAGTAGGTAAGATAAAAATTATATGGAAGTGAAAAAAATTTTATTTATCAAGTTTGAAAGCAGCTTGTTTCTAATATTCAAGACCCTTCACTGCCCAATAGACTTTGATTATAGCCAGTAAATAGTTGGTTTAGTCGGTTTGATACTTTGCCAGTTGATGTGAGGCCACACCAGTCTATTTTATCTTTTACTATATCCCAACACAACAGGTGTTTTACACCCTTTTATTTGAAGAAACTTTGAGAAAGCTTACTATTCAGGCTTTGTTCTTCTTCTTACCCCCACTGGTAATATCCTACATTTCAAAACGAAGTAGCAGTGTTCAACTTTGTTCTTCTTTTCTACATTTTCTTTGGATACTCTAAGTCACTTGAATTTCTGAATGAGTTTTAGAATCAGCTTTCATTTTCTGAAAAAAAGAAAAGAGATAAAAAATGCATCTGGGATTTTGATTGAGATCATATTGATTCAACAGAGCAATTTGGGGAAAATTGATGTCTTAACAATACTAAATCCTCTGACCCAGGAACAAAGTCTCTTCATTTTTTCCCCTCTAATTTCTCAGCAAAGTTGCATCATTTTCAAGGCAGATATTTTGTCAGATTTATCCCTACTTATTTCGTTTTTTTTGCACAATTGTAAATGATGTCATTTTTAAAGTTTTTTCCATTTCCAATTGTTCATTGCTAATTTATAGAAATACAATTAAATTTTGTATATTGATTTTATATTCTAAAATTTGCTAACCTAACTTACTGGTTCTAGTAGTTTTTTATAGATTACACTGACTTTTAAATATAGACAATTATATTGCCTGCAAAAGAAAAATTTTTCTTCCTTTTCAATCTTGATGCCTTTTATTTTTTCCTCTTGCCCTATTATACTGGCTAGATTCTTCAATACAATGTTGTATAGAAATGGTTGCAGCAAGCATCCTTGTCTTTTCCTTAATGTTTGGAGAAAGCATTCAGTCTTTCATCATTAAGTTTGATGTTAGTTCTAGGGGTCTTTTTTGTTGATGCCATTTATCAGGTTGAGGAGAGCCCCTTATATTCCTAGTTTGCTAAAATGTTTTAACAGGAATGGTGGTTGGATTTGTCAGAGGCTTTTTCTGCATCTACAAAGATGATCACGATGTTTCTTTTTTTGTTTGTTATGGTGAATTACATTAATTGTGTTTAAAATGTTAAACCACTCTTGCACTCCTGAGATAAACCTCACTAGGTCATGGTGTGTTATCGTTTTCATTTGTTGTTAGATTGACTTGTTAAATTTTTGTTTAGGATTTTTACATTTAAGTTCATGAAAAATATTGATACGTAGTTTTCTTATCTTACAATGCTTTGTAATGTCTTTATCAAGGCAATTCCAGCTTCATAGAATGAGCTAGGAAGTGTTATCTGCTCCTCACTTTCTGGAAATGTTTGTACAGAGTTGATATTATTTCTCTCTTGACTGTTTGGTGGAATTCACCAGTGAAGCCATCTGGGCCTGTAATTTCCTTTGTGAGTTTTAAACTACGAATTTAATTTCTTTCATAGATGGGGGTCTATGCAGATTTGTTTCTTCTTGAATGGGTTGTAGTAATTTGTGCCATTTAAGAAATTTGTTTAACCTAAGCTATCACGTTTATTGACGTAAAGTTACTCCTAATATTCCTTAGTATCCTTTTAATATCTCATATGGTTTGGCTGTGTCCCCAACCAAATCTCATCTTGAATTGTAGCACCCATAATTCCCACGTGTTGTGGAAGGGACCCAGAGGGAGATAATTGAATCATGGGGGTGGTCTCCCCCATACTGTTCTTGTGGTGGTAAGTCTTCTAAGATGTAATGGTTTTATAAGGGGAAACCACTTTTGCTTGGCTCACATTTTTTTTGGCCTGCTGCCATGTAAAATGTGCTTTTCGCCTTCTGCCACGATTGCGAGACCTCCTCAGCCACGTGGAACTGTGAGTCTATTAAACCTCTTTTTCTTTATAAATTACCCAGTCTTGGCTGGGTGCAGTGGCTCACGCCTGTAATCCCAACACTTTGGGAGGCCAAGGTGGGCAGATCACAAAGTCAAGAGATCAAGACCAGCCTGGCCAACATGGTGAAATCCCATCTCTACTAAAAATACAAAAATTAGCTGGGCGTGGTGGCACATGCCTGTAGTCCCAGCTACTCAGGAGGCTGAGGCAGGAGAATTGCTTGAACCTGGGAGGCAGAGGTTGCAGTGAGCTGAGATTGCGCCTGCACTCCAGCCTGGGCAACAAGAGTGAAAACTCTGTCTCAAAAAAAAAAAAAAAATAATAAATAAATAAATAAATAAATAACCCAGTCTCGAGTATGTCTTTATCAACAGTGTGAGAGCAGACTAATACAGTAACTTGGTACTGGTAGAGTGGGGTGCTGCTGTAAAGAAATCAGAAAATGTGGAAGCAACTTTGGAACTGGGTAATAGGCAGAGGCTGGAAGAGTTTGTAGGGCTCAGAAGAAGATAGAAAAATGTGGGAAAGTTTGAAACTTCCTAGAGACTTGTTGAATGGCTTTGACCAAAATGCTGATAACGATATGGATGATGAAATCCAGGTTGAGGTGGTTTCAGATGGAGACGAAGAACTTCTTGGTACCTGGAGTAAAGGTAACTCTATGTTTTAGCAAAGAGACTGGCAGCATTTTGCCCCTGCCTAGAGATTTATGGAACTTTGAACTTGAGGGAGATTATTTAGGGTATCTGATGGAAAAGATTTCTAAGCAGCAAAGCATTCAACAGGTGACTTGGGTGCTGTTAAAAACATTCACTCTTAGAAGGGAAAAAGAGCATAAAAGTTTGGAAAATTTGCAGCCTGGTGGTGCAATAGAAAAGAGAAAAACATTTTCTGAGGAGAAATTCAAGCCAGATGCAGAAATTTGCATAAGTAATGAAGAGCCAAATGTTAATCGCCAAGACAATGGGGAAAATGTCTCCAGGGCAGGTCAGAGACCTTTATGGCAGCCACTCCTATCCAGGAGAAAGAAATGGTTTTGTGGGCCCAGGGCTCCCCTGCTCTATGGAGCCTAGGGACTTGTTGCCCTGAATCCTAGCTGCTCCAGCCATGGCTAAAAAGGGCCAAGGTACAACTCAGGCCATGGCTTTAGAAGGTGGAAGCCCAAAGCCTTGGCAGCATACACATGGTGTTGAGCTTGCAGGCACGAGGAAGTCAAGAATTGACATTTGGGAACTTCCGTCTAGATTTCAGAAGATGTATGGAAACAACTGGATGACTAGGCAGAGGTGTGCTGTAGGGGTGGAGCCCTCATGGAGAACCTCTGCTAGGGCAGTGTGGAAGGGAAATGTCAGATGTGATTCCCCACACAGAATCCCCAATGGGACACTACCTAGTGGAGCTGTGAGAATAGGGCCACCATCCTCCAGACCCCAGAATGGTAGATCCACTGACAGCTTGCACTGTGCACCTGGAAAAGCTGCAGACAATCAATGCCAGCTCCTGAGAGCAGCCAGGAGAGAGGCTGTACACTGCAAAGCCACAGGGGTGGAGCTGCCCAAGACCATGGGAACCCACCTCTTGCATCAGTGTGACCTGGATGTGAGACATGGAGTCAAAGGAGATCATTTTGGCGCTTTAGGATTTGACTACCCCGCTTGATTTCAGACTTTCATGGGGCTTTTAGCCCCTTTGTTTTGGCCAATTTATCCAATTTGGAATGGCTGTATTTACCCAATGCCTATACCCCAATTGTATCTAGGAAGTAACTAACTTGCTTTTGATTTTACAGGTTCATAGGTGGAAGAGACTTGCCTTGTCTCAGATGAGACTTTGGACTGTGGACTTTTGTGTTAATGCTGAAATGAGTTAAGACTTTGGGGGATGGTTGG
Source organism: Pan paniscus (assembly GCF_029289425.2). Classification (NCBI taxonomy): domain Eukaryota; kingdom Metazoa; phylum Chordata; class Mammalia; order Primates; family Hominidae; genus Pan; species Pan paniscus. The sequence continues at coordinate 26,090,655 of NC_073254.2, forward strand.
GAAGGGATAATTGTTTTGAAATATGAGGACATAAGATATGGGAGGGGCCAGAAGTGGAATGATATGGTTTGGCTGTGTCCCCAACCAAATCTCATATTGAATTGTAGTTCCCACAATTCCCATGTGTTGTGGGAGGGACCCAGTGGGAGATAATAGAATCATGGGGGTGGTTCCTCCATATTGTTCTCGTGGTAGTGAATAAGTCTCACAAGATCTGATGGTTTTATAAGAGCAAACCCCCTTTTGCTTGGCTTGCATTCTCTTTTTGCCTGCTGCCATGTAAGATGCGCTTGTTGCCTTCCACCATGATTGTGAGGCCTCCCCAGCCACATGGAACTGAGTCCATTAAACTTCTTTTTCTTTATAATTTACCCAGGCTCAGGTATGTCTTTTATCAGCAGTGGGAAAACAGACTAAGACAATATCCATAGTATCTGTAGCCATGTCACCTTTGTGTTCATGATATTGTCCACTTGTGTTTTCATTTTTCCTGATCAGTTTGGCTAGAGTTCTATCAATTTTATTACCCTAAATAACTGAATTTGGGTTTTATTGATTGTATTATTCTGTTCTCTCATGGCTATAAATAAATACCTGAGACTGGGTAATTTATAAAGAGATTTAATTGGCTCATGGTTCTGCAGGCTGTATAGGAAGCATGATGTTGGCATCTGCTCAGCTTCTGGGAATGCCTCAGTAAACTTAAAATCATGGCAGAAGGTGAAGGGGGAGCAGGCACATCACATGACCATAGAAGAATCAAGAGAGAGCAAAGGTGCTACGCACTTTTAAACAATCAGATCTTGCAAGAATTCTCTATCATGAGAATAGCACCAAGGGGATGGTGCTAAACCATTCATGAGAAATCCACTCCCATGATTCAGTTACTTCCTACCATGCCCCACTTCCAACACTAGGGGATTACAATTTGATGTGAGCTTTGTGCGGGGATACAGATGCAAATCATATCGTTGATCTTCTTTATTGTTTTTGTTTTTTTATTTCATTAATTCTATCATGATTTTCATTATTCCCTTTCATCTGCTTACTTTGAGTTTCATTTGCTCTTCTTGTTCTGGCTCAATAAGGTGAGAGCTGAGTTTATTGACTTGAGGCTCCTCTTCTTTTCTAAGTCAGGTGTGGAGTGGTATAAATTTCCCCTGAAGTATTGCTTCAGTAGCTGCCCACAAATTTTCATCTGTTGTGTTTTCATTTTCATTCCTTTAAATATAGTTTCAATTCCCCCCTTGTTTTCTTCTTTGTCTTGTGGGTTATTTAAAAGTGTCTTATTTAGTTCCCAAATATTTGTGGATTTTCAAATATTGCTGTTATTTATTTCTGGTTTAATTCTATTGTGGTCAGAGAATTTACTTTGTATGACCTGAATTCCTTCAAATTTATTAAAACTTGTTTTGTATCCTGAAATATGATCTATCTTAGTAAATACTTTTCACTTTTTAAAAAATGTGCATTCTTCTGGGTGAAGAGTTCTTTAAATGTCAATTAGGTCAAGTTGGTTGATAGCAATGTTCATGTCTTTTATGTCTTCACTAATTTTCTGTCTACTCATTCTATCAATTATTGAAAGAGATGTATTAAAATCTCTAGGTATAATTGAGAACTTGTCTATTTTTCCTTGTGGTTTTATCAGTTTTTGTTTCATGTGTTTTTAGCTTCTGTTATTAGCTGTATAAAGTTTTAGGTTCTGTTATTAGCTACATAAAGTTTTGTTATGTCCTCTTTAGGAACTGACCCAAATATCATTATAAATGGACCTTCTTTATCTTTGATAATACTTTTTGCTCTGACAGCTAGTTTATCTGATATTGATATAGCCAGTCTATTTTTATTTTTATTAATGTTAGTATAGTAAATTTTTTTCTATCTTTTTTCTTTTTACGTATTTGTATCTTTGTATTTAAAATGTGTTTCTGGTAGGCAGCAAAGGGTTGAGTTTTGCTCTTCTACTCAATTTGACAATCTCTGTCTTTTAATTCAGGTGTTTAGATCATTTACATTTAATGTGCTTGTCGATATTTTTAGATTTAAATATATTATACTATGTGAAGTCTATTTGTCCTCTTTTTTTTAAATTCCACTTCCCTCTTTACACTTTTTTTTTGGATTAATTAAGTATCTTTAAAGCATCATTGTATGTTTTTTGTTGGCTTATTACCAATAACTTCTTGTTTTGTTCTCTTGGTGGTTTCTTTCCTATTCATATGATCACATCTTTAACAACATACCATGTCTTCAAATAACATATCACTTCATGTAGAGTCTAAAAATCTTATGATAGTACACTTAAACTTCTACCTTCCCAGCCTTTGTGCTATTGTTTTCATATATTTTACTTATACGTATAAAGCCTCATACTACATTGATATTATTTTTATTTAGTCAATTATCTTTTAGAGATATTTAAGCACTAATAATGCCATATTTACCCATATAGTTAATTTCTTATAGTGTGGCTATTATGATGATGCATTCTTCCAGCATTTGTATTTCTGAAGAAGTTATTTTCTTCATTTTTGCTGGGTATAGATTTCTTAAAAGATATTTTTAATAAGTATTGATTTCTAGTTAGCAGAGTTTTTTTTTTCTTTTAGGGTCTAAAGATATTATCTTATTGTCATCTCACATGCCTTGTGTCTGATGAGAAATCTGCTGCTGTCCTTATTTTTGTTCTTTTGTAAGTAATACATTTTTTGTCTATGGCTGCTTTTCTTTTCTTTTTTTTTTTTTTTTTTTTTTTAGTAACACATAATAATCGTGTTTATTCTTTTGCATGGTTACTGATACGCTAGGATTATCATAAGCCAAAAATAAAACTTCTGAACAAATGGAAAGAAAACTGTCAATATCCAGTCCCCTCTAAACATGAAAAGATCAGTTTCTTTTTTTTTTTTTTTAATTTTTATTTTTTAATTATACTTTAAGTTTTAGGGTACATGTGCACATTGTGCAGGTTAGTTACATATGTATACATGTGCCATGCTGGTGCGCTGCACCCACTAACTCGTCATCTAACATTAGGTATATCTCCCAATGCTATCCCTCCCCCCTCCCCCCTCCCCACCACAGTCCCCAGAGTGTGATATTCCCCTTCCTGTGTCCATGTGATCTCATTGTTCAATTCCCGCCTATGAGTGAGAATATGCGGTGTTTGGTTTTTTGTTCTTGCGATAGTTTACTGAGAATGATGGTTTCCAATTTCATCCATGTCCCTACAAAGGATATGAACTCATCATTTTTTATGGCTGCATAGTATTCCATGGTGTATATGTGCCACATTTTCTTAATCCAGTCTATCATTGTTGGACATTTGGGTTGGTTCCAAGTCTTTGCTATTGTGAATAATGCCGCAATAAACATACGTGTGCATGTGTCTTTATAGCAGCATGATTTATAGTCCTTTGGGTATATACCCAGTAATGGGATGGCTGGGTCAAATGGTATTTCTAGTTCTAGATCCCTGAGGAATCGCCACATTGACTTCCACAATGGTTGAACTAGTTTACAGTCCCACCAACAGTGTAAAAGTGTTCCTATTTCTCCACATCCTCTCCAGCACCTGTTGTTTCCTGACTTTTTAATGATTGCCATTCTAACTGGTGTGAGATGATATCTCATAGTGGTTTTGATTTGCATTTCTCTGATGGCCAGTGATGATGAGCATTTTTTCATGTGTTTTTTGGCTGCATAAATGTCTTCTTTTGAGAAGTGTCTGTTCATGTCCTTCGCCCACTTTTTGATGGGGTTGTTTGTTTTTTTCTTGTAAATTTGTTTGAGTTCACTGTAGATTCTGGATATTAGCCCTTTGTCAGATGAGTAGGTTGTGAAAATTTTCTCCCATGTTGTAGGTTGCCTATTCACTCTGATGGTAGTTTCTTTTGCTGTGCAGAAGCTCTTTAGTTTAATTAGATCCCATTTGTCAATTTTGGCTTTTGTTGCCACTGCTTTTGGTGTTTTGGACATGAAGTCCTTGCCCACGCCTATGTCCTGAATGGTAACGCCTAGGTTTTCTTCTAGGGTTTTTATGGTTTTAGGTCTAACGTTTAAATCTTTAATCCATCTTGAATTGATTTTTGTATAAGGTGTTAAGGAAGGGATCCAGTTTCAGCTTTCTACATATGGCTAGCCAGTTTTCCCAGCACCATTTATTAAATAGGGAATCCTTTCCCCATTGCTTGTTTTTCTCAGGTTTGTCAAAGATCAGATAGTTGTAGGTAAGCGGCGTTATTTCTGAGGGCTCTGTTCTGTTCCATTGATCTATATTTCTGTTTTGGTACCAGTACCATGCTGTTTTGGTTACTGTAGCCTTGTAGTATAGTTTGAAGTCAGGTAGTGTGATGCCTCCAGCTTTGTTCTTTTGGCTTAGGATTGACTTGGCGATGCGGGCTCTCTTTTGGTTCCATATGAACTTTAAAGTAGTTTTTTCCAATTCTGTGAAGAAAGTCATTGGTAGCTTGATGGGGATGGCATTGAATCTATAAATTACCTTGGGCAGTATGGCCATTTTCACGATATTGATTCTTCCTACCCATGAGCATGGAATGTTCTTCCATTTGTTTGTATCCTCTTTTATTTCCTTGAGCAGTGGTTTGTAGTTCTCCTTGAAGAGGTGCTTCACATCCCTTGTAAGTTGGATTCCTAGGTATTTTATTCTCTTTGAAGCAATTGTGAATGGGAGTTCACTCATGATTTGGCTCTCTGTTTGTCTGTTGTTGGTGTATAGGAATGCTTGTGATTTTTGTACATTGATTTTGTATCCTGAGACTTTGCTGAAGTTGCTTATCAGCTTAAGGAGATTTTGGGCTGAGACGATGGGGTTTTCTAGATAAACAATCATGTCGTCTGCAAACAGGGACAAGTTGACTTCCTCTTTTCCTAATTGAATACCCTTTATTTCCTTCTCCTGCCTGATTGCCCTGGCCAGAACTTCCAACACTATGTTGAATAGGAGCGGTGAGAGAGGGCATCCCTGTCTTGTGCCAGTTTTCAAAGGGAATGCTTCCAGTTTTTGCCCATTCAGTATGATATTGGCTGTGGGCTGCTTTTCAAGTTTTCTATGTATCACTGGTTTTGAGGAATTTTATTATGACACACTGTGTGGTAGTTTTATCATGTTTCTTGTGGCTGGCGTTTATTGATCGTTTGTCTGTGGATTTAATTTTTATCAAATTTTTGTCTATTGTTTTCTTAAATATTTTTTGTCTGTTCCCTCTTCTCATTCCTCTTATTTGGAGACTACAATTACATAAATATTAACTCACCTGAAGTTGTCCCACAGCTAACTGATGCTCTTCTTCTTGTTTTAAATTCTTTTTGCTTTTGTTTTACTTTAGATAGTTTCTATTTCTATGCCTTTAAGTTCACTAAACTTTTCTTCTACAATATGTAATGCTGTAAGTCTTATGAAATCTATTTTTTATTACAGACATTTTAGTTTTCATCTCTTGAGGTTGGGTTTGGGTCATTTGAATACATTTTCCATGCTACTTCTTAACTTTTAAACAGAGAGAATACATCCGACTATTGATGGGGAATCTGTCTCCCTTTGCAGCTCACTTCTCTCCAGCATTCTGTCCTTGTTCTCCTGAGCTCAGTCTTCTTCTCCTGAGACTCTCAGCTCCATCCCCTCAACTCAAGGAGTCCAGTGGGCTCCCCTTCAGTTTTGTCTCCCAGTGGCACAGCCTAAAAACTCTCTCAAAGCTGCACGCTGGGGCAATTATAGGGCTTACCTTATATGTTTCTCATCAGTCAGGATCATTGTACTCTATTTTCTTATATCCAGTATCTCAAAAACTGTTGCTTTTTTTGTTGTTCTTTTCTTTTCAGACAGGAGGATAAATCCACTCTGTGCTACTCATCTTGGATGTAAGCCAAATTCCTCCTTTTTTTAAAAAAAAAGCCATAAATGCTATTCCTTTACCTGAACTTAGTCTTAATAATTACAGAAAATTGTTAGCAACCCAATAAATAGAAAATTAGTAAATGAGAAAAAAACAAAGAAAATATTCAGAATGTATCACAGGAAAAAAGAAATAGAAAATATGAAGAATTATGAGACATGGAGTAGAATGGAAAACTACAGCATATTTTTTGCATTCGGTTTCTTTCTTCTGGGTTTGATTTTCTTCTTACTAATGTACATCCTTTTGTAGTTCTTTCAGTGATGGAAAGACCATGAGTCATAAACTCTCAGGTTTGATTCATTTGAAATTGTCTTTATTTTACCGTTACTCAAGAATAATAATTTAGCTAGGGAAAACTTCCCAGGTTGGTAACTATTTTCTTCTAATGCTTAAAGGCATTCTTTTATTGTTTTCTGGACTCTAGTATAGCTAATGAGAATTTTGCTATTCGTCTAGTTGTTTCCTTTGTAAATAATCTAGGTTTTACACTGATTGCTTTTAAAATTTTCATTTGTCTTTAGTAGCCTGCTGCATGCTACTGATCATCATCTGGAATTCTGGTACTTTAATCCTTCTTGCTGCTACCACCACTTGGGAGTCAGACAGGAAGTAATCTTGAAAAGGCCATATTTTCTTTTATTACTTTGTTTCATATACCCAGGACCAGCTTCATGGGTCTGCAACCTATGCAATCACAGAGAATGTCACATTTAAAAGGGTCCCAAACTTATTTTAGTGTTCTGCAATTGCCATCTTGTAATTCCTAATAATTTAAATTTGTTTAAATTTTATTTTTAATTGTGGTAAGATACACACAACATAAGATTTACCATCTGTTTTGTGTTGCTTATAAAGGAATACCTGAACTTGGGTAATTTATAAAGAAAGAGGTTTATTTAGTTCTCAGTTCTTCAGGCTATACAAAAAGCATGGAACCAGCCTCTGCTTTTGGTATGGGCTTCAGTAAGCTACCACTCATGGTGGAAGGCAAAGGGGAACTGACATGTGCAGAGATCACATGGTGAAAGAAGAGGAAAGGGGTGGGGGAAGGACCAGGCTCCTTTGAATAACCAGCTCTCATAGGAATTAATAAGAGTGAAAACTCATTAACTCCTGAGGGAGGGTAGTAATCTAATCATGAAGAATCCACCCCCGTGACCCAAACACCTTCCAATTGGCCCCACCTCCCAACACCACCACAGTGGAAATTAAATTTCAACATGAAATTTGATGGGAACAAACCATAGCAGTATTGTATCAATTTTTGCATCTACATTCAGTAGAGTTAAGTACATTAACATTATGAAACCAATCTCCAGAACTCTTTTTACCTTGCAGAACTGAAATTCTTTCTCCATTAAACAACAACTCCCATTTCCTCTCTCTCAATCCTTGTTAATTACTATTCTACTTTCTGTCTGAAGTTGACTACTCTAGGTACCTCATATAAGTGAGATTACACAGTATTTGTCCTTTTGTGGCTAGCTTTTTTCACTTAGCATAATATCCTCAAGATCCATCCATATTGTAGCATGTGTGGCAGTTCCTTCCCTTTTAAGGGCGAATAACATTCCACTGTAGGTATATAGCACATTGGGTGAAAATTCTGAAAAATACTTTTGAAAAAGTGTTCCCACATTTTAATTTCACACTAGTCCTGTAAATTATGCAACTGGTCCTGTTTTTATTTAATTATACAAGAATTTTACTTTAAAAAACTGTAAAGGAATACAGTATAGGAGGGGAAATTAATCAATAGTGTATGCTTCACAAGACTACTTTCCATAGTCCAAAAGAAAATTACACAGAGTTAAACCCTTCGTAGATATACACCACATACCCAGCCTTGCCCCCTGACCCTTGGGTCTCCCTCCCTCTAAGGAGGCTTTTCCTTCTCTAACAACTGGAGTGTGAGTCTTCATCTCCCCTTTGGAAAAACCCCTCCCCTACTCACTGGTATCAGTCATGTCCAAGAATTCTCATCCTACCCATTTCCACATCTCAACCAGCACAATCTCTAGGACAATATTTTCCAGTAGGAAATTTCCCAGGTTAAGCTAGGATATCACTGGGACATGAGTTTTCCTAAGGACAGTCAAGATAAATATTGGCACTCTGAGTTCTCTCTGAGATCAGGTCAGTGCTCTCTGAGATCTCCCTGGTAGTGTAATGTAGAAATATGACTTCCTCAGTCATCTCACAGGTAATTCTTGCCTCAGGAGAGATGTTAAGTTCCAGAAACGTCACAATTGCGACCTGTAATAAGAATGAGAGAGTTTCTCTAATTACAGTCTATTGTGCTCAGGCTGCTCCCACAGCCAATGACAATATATATTATTTTGTCCACAAGTGACAGGTTGCCCTTTGTCTCCTTTCTAATTCAAAATTTGACCAGAGGCCCAGAGCACATAAAAAATGAGCCCTAGCAAATACACTCATCCTTCCGTGGCCCTGGGGGATTGGTTCCAGGACCCCCATGGATACCAAAATCCACACATACTCAAGTCCTTTGTATAACACAGTGTAGTATTTACATATAACCTATGCACATCCTCTTGTATGTTTTAAATCATCTCTAGATTACTTATAATATCTAATACAATGTAAATGCTATCTACATAGTTATACTCTATTGTTTAGGGAATAATGACAAGAAAAAATGTCTGTATATTTTCAGTGCAGACACAAATATTCATTTTTTAAAAATATTTTTAATACGTGCTTGGTTGAATTCATGGATGTGAAACTCATGAATACAGAGGAGCAACTGTAAAGCTTTTTCAAACTATAGAGCCATTCACTTTTTGGGGTCCTCCCTGTGGTCACACAAATACCTAGATCAGGCTTTGACCTAAGAGTTTTGCTGCAAAAGCGAATCAGAATTAAAGTAGTTTCATAATTTTAAAAGCAATTCCCAAGGCCTAGAGGATGGGATGCTGCAGAGGGCTGGGGAGTGTGTGTGTGTTTGTGTGTGGTGCTTGAGGGTGGTGTGGGGGAACGTGATGCTGCTCATAACATGAGTTTAGATGAATGAGCCTGTGAAATGGAATTGGGTGACAAAATAATCCTCAGGGAAAGCCTGTTAGGTGGTTGGAGTTCTAATTATAAATGAAAGAGGTCAGACCTCATTATGATAAAAATGCAGTTTTAGCTTCATGATTTCAGCTAGTGCTTTTGATCCAGCTATTAAAAATCCTGCAAAGATTTTAAAGGCAATTTGGTTCATTTAATAGATTGTCTAGACCTGAGCTGACCAGCGGGGTGGCTTTGGGTCATTTAAAACGTGCTGTACATGTAAAATTCCCAGTTGATTTTGAAGACTAATGAAAAATAAGAAAGCCAAATATTAAAAAATATAACATTTTGTACATATTGGGTTAAATAATATGCTATTATAGTTTTAACTGTTTATTTTTACTTTGATTTTCCTGTGGGGTTTTTTTTCAGTGAAAACCAAAAAACCTGTTAGAAATTTTAACACTAGTCCTTTAGAATTTAGAATTCTAAATTCTAAAAGAGTTGTAACGCTTCTTTTTAGTTTTCAAATGGAGCTACTACATTTAAAATTGCACAGTGACTTGGTTTTGTGGCTCACATTACATTTCTATTAGACAGCACTGGTCCAGAATCCATTTAGTTTTTGACATAAATTAGATCTTTGATAGTCTCAGATTTATTTTCATCCCCAAGTTTCATGACGTTTTGCATACTTCCTAACTGCAGTCTCAGAAGTGAGTCAATTGCAGCGGGTTAGGTGACACTAGCCTGCCTGCCAGCACTCTTGCCTCCAACTCTCTACGAGTTGTCTCCTACACATACCTCAGGTGAAGAGGGAATCATTTATTTCTTTGAGGAAAAGAAGACTCTTCCCTCCAACCAAGCTGATGTTCCAAACTATTTTCTTTTTACATTTGATTTGATTTTTTGAGACAGAGTTTTGCTCTTGTTGTCGCTCTGGAGAGCAATGGCGCAACCTCCACATCCCAGGTTCGAGTGATTCTCATGCCTCAGCCTCCCAAGTAGCTGGGATTACAGGCATCTGCCACCTTGCGTGGCTAATTTTGTATTTTTAGTAGAGACGGGTTTCACCATGTTGGCCAGGTTGGTCTCGAACTCCTGACCTCAGGTTATCCACCTGCCTTGGCCTCCCAAAGTGCTGGGATTACAGATGTGAGCCGCCATGTCTGGCCCAAACTATTTTTTTTAACCTAAACTGTAGGATATAGTAAGTAGCAAATTGTCAAATTTAGCAGAGCTTTTCATTATAATATCCATGAGTCTATCAACCATGCTATAAATAAATAGGTGACTTAAAGCCTTAAATGTCTTTCTGAGTGCTCTGGCCAGAGCAGAAAATGGAGAGATGACTTCAGCAAATGCTGAATTGCAATTCGACTTTATTCTTAATGAGGCAGATAATTTGTAGTGTGATGAAATACACAGAAAATGCTATGTTCAGTGGACTCAGGAGAGACTTAATAGATAGAAAACTTCTTTTGCTTCTGGAAGCTAAAGGGAAGGAGAAGGGAGACAGAGGAGAGATAAAGGGAAAGACAAGAGGTATCAAAAGACTATATATTCAGGAGATTCTGTTCCAAGATGGCTGAATAGGAACAGCTCCAGTATGCAGCTCCCAGCATGATCGATGCAGAAGACGGGTGATTTCTGCATTTCCAACTGAGGTACCTGGTTCATCTCATTGGGATTTGTTGGACAGTGGATGCAGCCCACGGAGGGTGAGCTGAAGCAGGGCGGGGCATCGCCTCACCCGGGAAGCCCAAGGGGTTGGGGGATTTCCTTTTCCTGGCCAACGGAAGTTTTCCACATGGCACCTGGAAAACTGGGACATTCCCACCCAAATACTGTGCTTTTCTAACGGTCTTAGCAGATGGCACACCAGAAGATTATATCCTGCACCTGGCTCGGAGGATCCCAAGCCCACAGAGCCTTGCTTACTGCTAGCGCAGCAGTCTGAGATTGACCTGCGAGGCAGCAGCCTGGCAGGGAGAGGGGCATCCGCCATTACTGAGGCTTGAGTAGGTAAAAATAGTAGCCGGGGAAGTTCAAACTGGGCGGAGCCCACTGCAGCTTAGCAAGGCCAGCTGCCTCTGTAGTCTCCACCTCTGGGGGCAGGGCATAGCTGAACAAAAGGCAGCAGAAACTTCTGCAGACTTAAACATCCCACTCCGACAGCTCTGAAGAGAACAGTGGTTCTCCCAGCACAGTGTTTGAGCTCAGAGAACGGACAGACTGCCTCCTCAAGTGGGTCCCTGACCCCCATGTAGCTTAACTGGGAGACATCTTCCCATAGGGGCCAACTGATACCTCATACATGAGGGTGCCCCTCTGGGACAAAGCTTCCAGAGGAAGGATGAGGCAGCAATATTTGCTGTTCTGCAATATTTGCTGTTCTTCAGTCTCCGCTGGTGATACCCAGGCAACCAGGGTCTGGAGTGGACCTCCAGCAAACTCCAACAGACCTGCAGCTGAGGGACCTGACTGTTACAAGGAAAACTAACAAACAGAAAGGAATAGCATCAACATCAACAAAAAGGACATCCACACCAAAACCCCATCTGTAGGTCACCAACATCAAAGACCAAAGGTAGATAAAACCACAAAGATGGGGATAAACCAGAGCAGAAAAGCTGAAAATTGTAAAAGCCAGAGAGCCTCTTCTCCTCCAAAGGATCACAGCTCCTTGCCAGCAATGGAACAAAGCTGGATGGAGAATGACTTTGATGAGCTGACAGAAGTCGGCTTCAGAAGGTTGGTAATAACAAACTTCTCTGAGCTAAAGGAGGATGTTCAAACCCATTGCAAGGAAGCTAAAAACCTTGAAAAAAGATTAGACGAATGGCTAACTAGAATAAACAGTGTAGAGAAGACCTTAAATGACCTGATGGAGCTGAAAACCACGGCACAAGAACTACGTGATGCATGCACAAGCTTCAATAGCCGATTTGAACAAGCGGAAGAAAGGGTATCAGTGATAGAAGATCAAATTAATGAAATAAAGCAACAAGAGAAGTTTAGAGAAAAAAAGTAAAAGGAAATGAACAAAGCCTCCAGGAAATATGAGACTATGTGAAAAGACCAAATCTACTTTTGATTGGTGTACCTGAAAGTGACGGGGAGAATGGAACCAAGTTGGAAAACACTCTTCAGGATATTATCCTGGAAAACTTCCTCAACCTAGCAAGGCAGGCCAACATTCAAATTCAGGAAATACAAAGAAGAGCACAAAGATACTCCTTGAGAAGAGCGACACCAAGACACATAATTGTCAGATTCACTAAGGTTGAAATGAAGGAAAAAATGTTAAGGGCAGCCAGAGAGAAAGGTCGGGTTACCCACAAAAGAAAGCCCATCAGACTAACAGTGGATCTCTCGGAAGAAAGTCTACAAGCCAGAAGAGAGTGGGGGCCAAGATTCAACATTCTTAAAGAAAAGAATTTTCAACCCAGAATTTCATATCCAGCCAAACTAAGCTTCATAAGTGAAGGAGAAATAAAATCCTTTACAGACAAGCAAATGCTGAGAGATTTTGTCACCACCAGGCCTGCCTTACAAGAGCTCCTGAAGGAAGCACTAAACATGGAAAAGAATAACCGGTACCAGCCACTGCAAAAACATGCCAAATTATAAAGACCACTGATGCTAGGAAGAAACTGCGTCAACTAATGGGCAAAATAAACAGCTAGCATCATAATGACAGGATCAAATTCACAAACAATATTAACCTTAAATGTAAATGGGCTACATGCCCCAATTAAAAGACACATACTGTCAAATCGGATAAAGAGTCAAGACCCATCAGTGTGCTGTATTCAGGAGACCCATCTCACATGCAGAGACACACATAGGCTCAAAATAAAGGGATGGAGGAAGACCTACCAAGCAAATGGAAAGCAAAAAAAAAAAAGCAGGGGTTGTAATCCTAGTCTCTGATAAAACAGACTTTAAACCAACAAAGATCAAAAGAGACAAAGAAGGCCATTACATAATGGTAAAAGGATCAATTCACCAAGAAGAGCTAACTATCCTAAGTGTATATGCACCCAATACAGGAGCACCCAGATTCATAAAACAAGTCCTTAGAGACCTAGAAAGACACTTAGACTCCCACACAATAATAATGGGAGACTTTAACACCCCACTGTCAATATTAGACAGATCAATGAGACAGAAGGTTAACAAGGATATCCAGGTGAACTCAGCTCTGCACCAAGTAGACTTAATAGACATCTACACAACTCTCCACCCCAAATCAACAGAATATACTTTCTTCTCAGCACCACATCGCACTTATTCTAAAATTGACCACATAGTTGGAAGTAAAGCACTCCTCAGCAAATGTAAAAGAACAGAAATCACAACAAACTCTCTCTCAGACTACAGTGCAATCAAATTAGAACTCAAGATTAATAAACCCACTCAAAACCACACAACTACATGGAAACTGAACAACTGCTCCTGAATGACTACTGGGTACATAACGAAATGAAGTCAGACATAAAGATGTTCTTTGAAACCAATGAGAACAAAGACACAACATACCAGAATCTCTGGGACACATTTAGAGCAGTGTGTAGAGGGAAATTTATAGCACTAAATGCCCACAAGAGAAAGCAGGAAAGATCTAAAATTGACACCCTAACATCACAATTAAAGGAACTAGAGAAGCAAGAGCAAACACATTCAAAAGCTAGCAGAAGGCAAGAAATAACTAAGATCAGAGCAGAACTGAAGGAGATAGAGACACAAAAAATCCTTCAAAAAATCAATGAATCCAGGAGCTGGTTTTTTGAAAAGATTAACAAAATAGATAGACTGCTAGCAAGATGAATAAAGAAGAAAAGAGAGAAGAATCAAATAGATGCAATAAAAAATGATAAAGGGGATATCACCACCAATCCCACAGAAATACAAACTACCATCAGAGAATACTATAAACACGTCTATGCAAATAAACTAGAAAATCTAGAAGAAATGGATAAATTCCTCGACACATACACCCTCCCAAGACTAAACCAGGAAGAAGTTGAATCTCTGAATAGACCAATAACAGGCTCTGAAATTGAGGCAATAATTAATAGCCTACCACCAAAAAAAGTCCAGGACCAGATGGATTCACAGCCGAATTCTACCAGAGGTAGAAAGAGGAGCTGGTACCATTCCTTCTGAAACTAATCCAGTCAATGGAAAAAGAGGGAATCCTCCCTAACTCATTTTATGAGGCCAGTGTCATCCTGATACCAAAGCCTGGCAGAGACACAACAAAAAAAGAGAATTTTAGACCACTATCCCTGATGAATATAGATGTGAAAATCCTCAAAAAAATACTGGCAAACTGAATCCAGCAGCACATCAAAAAGCTTATCCAACAAAATCAAGTTGGATTCATCCCTGGGATGCAAGGCTGGTTCAACATATGCAAATCAGTAAACATAATCCATCACATAAACAGAACCAAGACAAAAACTACATGACTATCTCAATAGATGCCAAAAAGGCTTTTGGCAAACTTTAACAGCACTTCAGCTAAAAACTCTCAATAAACTAGGTATTGATGGAACATATCTCAAAACAATAGGAGCTATTTATGACAAACCCACAGCCAATATCATACTGAATGGACAAAAACTGGAAGCATTCCCTTTGAAAACTGGCACAAGACAAGGATGCCTTCTCTCACCACTCCTACATAGTGTTGGAAGTTCTGGCCAGGGCAATCAGGCAAGAGAAAGAAATAAAGGGTACTTCTTTAGGAAAAGAGGAAGTCAAATTGTCCCTGTTTGCAGATGACATGATTGTATATTTAGAAAACCCCATCATCTCAGCCCAAAATCTCCTTAAGTTGATAAGCAACTTCAGCAAAGTCTCAGGTACAAAATCAATGTGCAAAAATCACAAGCATTCCTATACACCAATAACAGAGAGTCAAATCACTAGTGAACTCCCATTCACAATTGTTACAAAGAGAATAAAATACCTTGGAATCCAACTTGCAAGGGATGTGAAGGACCTCTTCAAGGAGAACTACAAACCACTGCTCAACAAAATAAAGGAGGACGCAATCAAATGAAAGAACATTCTGTGCTCATGGATAGGAAGAATCAATATCATGAAAATGGCCATACTGCCCAAGGTAATTTATAGATTCAATGCCATCCCCATCAAGCTACCAATGACTTACTTTCTTCACAGAATTGGAAACGACTTTAAAGTTCATATGAAACCAAAAAGGAGCCCACATTGCCAAGACAATCCTAAGCAAAAAGGACAAAGCTGGAGGCATCACACTACCTGACTTCAAACTATACTACAAGGCTACAGTAACCAAAACAGCATGGTACTGGTACCAAAACAGATGTATAGACCAATGGAACAGAACAGAGACCTCAGAAATAACACCACACATCTACAACCATCTGATCTTTGACAAACCTGACAAAAACAAGCAATGGGGAAAGGATTCCCTATTTAATAAATGGTGCTGGGAAAACTGGTTAGCCATATGTAGAAAGCTGAAACTGGATCCCTTCTTTACACCTTATACAAAACTTAATTCAAGATGGATTAAAGACTTAAATGTTAGACCTAAAACCATAAAAACCCTAGAAGAAAACCTAGGCAATACCATTCAGGACATAGGCATGGGCAAGGACTTCATGACTGAAACACCAAAAGCAATGGCAACAAAAGCCAAAATAGACAAATGGGATCTAATTAAACTAAGGAGCTTCTGCACGGCAAAAGAAATTACCATCAGAGTGAACAGGCAACCTACAGAATGTGAGAAAATTTTTGCAATCTACCCATCTGACAAAGGGCTGATATACAGAATCAACAAACAACTTAAACAAATTTACAAGAAATAAACAACCCCATCAAAAAGTGGGCAAAGGATATGAACAGACACTTCTCAAAAGAAGACATTTATGCAGCCAACAGACACATAAAAAATGCTCAAAATCACTGGTCATCAGAGAAATGCAAATCAAAACCACACTGAGATACCATCTCACACCAGTTAGAATGACAATCATTAAAAAGTCAGGAAACAACAGATGCTGGAGAGGATGTAGAGAAATAGGAAAGGTTTTACACTGTTGGTGGGAGTGTAAACTAATGCAACCATTGTGGAAGACTGTGGCAATTCCTCAAGGATCTAAAACTAGAAATATCATTTGACCCAGCAATCCAATTACTGGGTATATGCCCAAAGGATTATAAATCATGCTACTATAAAGACATATGCACACGTATGTCTATTGCGGCACTATTCACAATAGCAAAAACTTGGAACCAACCCAAATGTCCATCAATGATAGACTAGATTAAGAAAATGTGGCACATATACACCATGGAATACTATGCAGCCATAAAAAAGCATGAGTTCATGTCCTTTGCAAGGACATGGATGCAGCTGGAAACCATCATTCTGAGCAAACTGTCACAAGAACAGAAAACTAAACACCGCATGTTCTCACTCATAGGTGGGAATTGAACAATGAGAACACTTGGACACAGGGTGGGGAACATCACACCCGGGGGGCCTGTCGTGGGGTGGGGGGGAAGGGGAGGGATAGCATTAGGAAAAATACCTAATGTAAATGACGAGTTACTGGGTGCAGCAAACCAACATGGCACATGTATACCTACGTAACAAACCTGCACGTTGTGCACATGTACCCTAAAACTTAAAGTATATATATAAAAAATACTATTCAGTAGGATTTTATTAATTCTGTATGTTAAGAATATGCTGTATGCATTAACTTTTCATTTACTGAGCAAAAGTTTTTTGATTTTGGTATTTGGTTAATAAATGAACAATAATTTTATTCTATAATATTCAGAATATTTTAGAATTCATTTGCTGTTGTCGAGCAAAAAATTTATGAAAGGATATAGCTCATTTATTTTTCTTTTCAATTATATTTCATGAAGTTCAAGTGTGAAGGTATAGTTTGTGCTCATCAATTAATATATCCTGTCATGCCTAAAAATGTTGGATTTATACTTTTCTATAGTCCTAATATTTAACTTGAAAATCTTCTTGGGGACTTTTTTTAAGTTCAGTGTTTCTAAGAAGTTCTTAGTTTGTTAATTTTTTTCCAAGCTGATTTAGAAACTTTTTGAATGCATCTTAAAATTTTTTGAAGAAATACATTTTTTCTTTGTGTGCTATAAAGTACTCCAATACTCCTTTAGAATACGTGTATGAGGTAACAGAACTAACATCTTTGTGGAAACTGCTTTTCTTGTGTAGTTACCTTATTGCGCCTATTGTGTCTGGGAGAAGTCATTGATTTTTCTGGATATTCTCCAAATGTCTTTACCAGTGTTTAGCATTATAATAGGAGTCAAGTCTTTTTTTTTTCCACTATAATTTCAGATCGTGAATGTACTCCAGAATAAATATAGTACATAGTTTGTCTTTGCAATGCAAAACCTCAGTCATGTGCCTCCCCACCCCTCCTGGGGGTTAATATTAGAAATTAGAATAAGTCAATGAAATATGGGAACATATTTCATGATCTCACTCATGGCCTGCTTGAGAGGGCCTGAAATAACTACTGAGTAAAAAATAATATTAATCTTAATTGAATTTTCCTAAAGTTAATTGTGATAATGGTTATTTTTCTACTAGGTAAATCAACTGCTTTTTTGAGAATAAATGCCTAAATGAAATCCTGCTTATTTCAATCTATTTAATGCATCTTTAACATTGAATCAGCATTAGAGTTGTGGCTGTTTTTATTATTATAATTTAACCTCAGTTTTAATATCATATTTAGATTAACTATTTAACAGCCGAACTCGTAATAGCTGTGCATGTTGAGGGCCGCTTCCTGCTAATACCTTTGATTTTCTGTCTGGGGACTTCCTTTTTGACCACTGGGGCATGAATGCCCTGCTCATACAAAGGCTAAGCCAGGAGTGCAGGGGAATTAACTTCAGAAACAGCTCACAAGCAGTGTTAAGGGGGAAGCTAGTAATGACTATCACAGTTTTCTCACCCCTTCATCTGATTAACTTTGAGGCATATTCTACCTCAGTACTTTACAAACTTTATCATTTGGGGATCCTGTTAAAAATTCACTTCCTGATTCAGTGGATTTGTGGTAGAGCTTCAGATGATGATGATGATGATGATGATCATGATGATGATGATCATGATGATCCGCTTTGAGTAGCAGGCTCTACACTGTCTCTCAGAATTCCCCAGTGGAATTCAGCTTCATTTGCCCTCAGTGGTAACTTTCTTGATTATTCTCCTTTGGTTGGTTTTCTTCTCTTGCCTGTTTCTCACTTCTCTATTCCCCTACTAGTGTTTCCTACTTGCATGTGAATTCTTATTTCAGGTTGCTTCTGGGGTAACCCAAGCCAAGAATATGCATCTATCTATTTATCTATCTGCTCACCTATCCATCCATCTATTCATCTACATCTATCCATCCATCCATCCATCCATTTACCTATCTATCTAGCTATGTAATGCATTCATCTATCTTCTATTTATCTATTTATGTAATCTATTTATCTATCTATCTTATCTATCATGTGTCTAATATATTCATCTATCCACCTATCTATTCATCTACCTAATCTATTCATCTATGTATCTACTATTTATCTAATCTATTCATCTATCCATCTATCTAATCTGTCTACCTACTTACCTACCTATCTGGAACATAGCAACAGAGCACAGCCTCTTAAAAAATCCAGTAAATTGAAGAGCTGAAAGAGAAAGAATGAAGACATACTGGAGGGGGTGGAAAGGAGAATTTGATGACTACCACCTAAAGGGACTTTTTCTTCCTCCTTGTGTCATTTTCAACAGGATGTGGTATCATGGAGCTCTGGTGAAAGAAGAGACTAGGCAGTTAGCTATGGCTACATAAATGGGACAGCTCCAGAAGTCCATGGAGGGATCCCCTTTCTACTAGGAAAGATGGGCAAGGACTTTATGCCTGATGCTATTATTCAGGGCACATTGCTGACAGGGTTGGCCAGTGAGGCCATAGAGAGAAGGCAGGCCAAATGCTAATCTTGGAAAGGACGGAAATCAGCATAAGCAGAGAGACACAGGGTGAAGTGGTAGCGGAGAGCGAATGCCACAGTGTGTGGGCTTGTGGGTCAGCCCTATTAAAGGGAGGAAAATTAGTAAATGGGCTTGCAGATGGTTACCCAAGATTTCTTCATGACTTTGTGCAGCCTGTACAATGTATGCTCCTTATCTTGTGGGAGTGTAATTGAGAGCCCTAGACTTCCTCAGCTCAGATCCCAACTCTGCCACCTCCTGGTTATGCTACCTTAGCATGTGTATTCAACCTCTTTAAGCATCGGTCTTCCCATCTATGTAGTGGGGACAGTAATTCCTATTTCATGGGATTGTCATAAAAATTAAATGAGATATTTTGTACAAAGTGCTGCCTTTATTACAGCTGGAGGATAAGAGAGCAGCCCTGATATTGTAAATATTCCCAAGAATGATGAGGAAATGACGGTGGACCTTTTACTTGATTCCAGCGTTATGAACACACACACACACACACACATATAAGCACACATATGTTTAATAGCATATAGGTAGAAAGCCACAGGAGTGGTAATACCCTGATTGTGTAAATCAACCCCAGCTCTAACAGCTAAAAAACCCTACTACTGCTCTTAGCTATGCATGAAATCACCCCCGTGAAACTTCTTTGAATAAAGCAAACATCTGTTCTTGGTGGAATGCAAAAGAGAAACTTTATTTGAAGTTCCTGCTTCCCCTTCTCATTAAAAGTATTTCGAGCACTATTAAAATAGTTTCTGCCAGGAGCACTTTTTGCGCTCTTCAGTTTCTTAGGTTCACTGGCCTGAGAACCAGCATTCAGCATTCTTAGTCCCACCATAGCTGGGAGTCTGGGGTCTGGGAAAGGGATAGAGTCAGTTTGTTTTTGCCATCAAGACCCTCTGATCGCCTCGGATGGTCTCACCTGCTATTGCTTCTTTCCAGTCCTGACAGGTTGATATTCTGGAAGCAAGATCTTGGAAGGCCAACGACAGGTCATTTCTTAGGACTGTGCAAAAGAGAATCAGTCTTTACAGTAAGCTATTTGATTCTAGTAGTTCTTTCATCTCAGTCTTTTGAAAGCAACTTCCCCTCTTTAACCAACACCTGCCATGGCCTCTTCATGAGCCGAAGAAGGTGAGTGCTAATGGAAATCCCAGATGTGGCCAAAACTCCCCAGCAGCAGACAGGTCAAAGGTCTTTTGTACCCTTTCCCGTAACGGGTGGCACTTGATCTTCAGAGTGGCTTACACTGTTCAAGAGGGTTTGAATCATAAGACATTTGGGGTTAAAAAAAAAACCTGTCATTTTGCATTTTGATTTTTGTAGAGCCAACTACAACATATTTGAAAATTGTGTTCTTGAAATAAGCCTGTAATAGTAGGTGTCAAAAGTATCAGAGATAAAATGTCTACTCTTTTAGTGGTGTAAGTTGTGGTTGTTTCAAATTACATTTCCTTGTACTATATGATGGATGTACTATGCACACACACTTTATCACACGTGTGTGTGTGTGAGAGTGGAAATGTGTAGGTAGTCAGAGAGGGAAGAATAAAGAATTCATGCTAATGTCTAAATAAATGAATTAATTAGTGAAATAAATAGATTCCTATTTACACTATACTACAATTTTTAAGGATAACCAGTTGTTAATTAATACACTGGACTTGAAGGAGACTCATTTGTGTTGAAACATGAAATGTTTGTCCTCTCTCCTTCTCCCTCCCACCTGGAAAACATGAAAGATCTGCAACTCACACATACTAGTGTAATTTAAACACACTTTGAAAGAATTGATAGGCTGGGCGTTGTGGCTCACGCCTGTAATCCCAGCACTTTGGGAGGCTGAGGCAGGCGGATCACGAGGTCAGGAGATCCAGACCATCCTGGCTAACACAGTGAAACCCCGTCTCTACTAAAAATACAAAAGAATTAGCCAGGCGTGGTGGCAGGCACCTGTAGTCCCAGCTACTCGGGAGGCTGAGGCAGGAGAATGGTGTGAACCCGGGAGGTGGAGCTTGCAGTGAGCCGAGATCGCGCCACTGCACTTCAGCCTGAGAGACAGCGAGACTCGGTCTCAAAAAAAAAAAAAAAAAAAGAATTGATAGGCAGCAATTCTAACCTAAAGGGTTCATATTGAAACCACTGATCATAGATATCTGAATAGGTCCTAATTAATGAGAGAGTGCAACCATTTTCTGCTTGAGGGAATTGCCCATGTTCCAAACTGCAGACTTGACATTCACATGCCATGAGAAAACATGGATTCAAATACAGAGACCCTAGGCTATTTCCTGGAGCTCCAACGATGTCATCAGAAACAAAAATGTTCCATTTGACAACCATGAGATTTGACACTATTGACCTACATGGAAGTTTTTAACACTGCCACTCATTCTGCCATGTGTAAAGGGGTTCAGTAGGGTGACCTCAGGGACGCATACATGCATTTTCTCCACACATCCTCCTTAATTCAAGGGTCATATCTGTGGCTCCCCTAGCAAAGAATCAAAGGCCAAAGGTGGGTGGCCCAGACTCTTTCTGGTACTGGGGAACACAGGCAACAGCTGCAGCATATCACTGAGCTTGGCTGCTGACAGGGAAAAGCATTGATAATTTCATCAGGTCTCACAGATCAGAAACAACAGAATACCCTCCCGCTAATTGGTGGCCACCGTGACCGCTATAGTTGGTTTGATTGAAATCAGTATTTAAATAATATTTTTAAATTGTGGTGAAATACACGTAAGATAAAATTTACCATCTTAACCATTTTTTTAGTGTATAGTTCAGTCGTGTTAAGTATGTTTACAGTGTTGTGCAACCAATTCCAGAACTCTTTCATCTTGCAGAACTGAAACTCAGTGCCCATTAAGCAATTCCCATTTCCCACTCTCCACAGCCCCTGGCAACTGCAATTCAACTTTCTCTCTCTACAAATTTGGCTACTTCAGGTACCTCACGTAAGCGGAATCATACAGTGTTTGTTCTTTTGTGACTGACTTATTTCACTAAGCATTTTGCTCTCAAGGTGCATCCATGTTGTAGCATGTGTCAGAATTTCCATTCTTTTTAAGGCAGAATAATATTCCATTGTATAAATATACCACATGTTTATCCATTTACTTGTCAATGGATACTTGGGTTGCTTCCACCTTTTGGCGATTGTGAATGATGCTGCTATGAGTGGGGGCGTAGAATCAGTGTATTTAATTCTAACACTAAAAGGCTCATATTCCGTTGCATGACTAACCCACTCTATGATCCTCAGGAAGTCATGTGTTTTGTAGAGAGCATACAGTTGTTCTAATTCAGGGATCCCTTTGGATCCATGATACTCATTAATATAGCTGAGTGGAGTTAGAGAATCTGTAGGCATGGAGCAGAAAGAAAGCTTAGCCAGTCTAAAAGTTGATGTAAATTTAAATCTTGGACTCCTTAGCACTAAATTTTCATTGCCCAGACTGTTCCAGCCAAGATTCACTGAATGGATATTACCCAAAAGTTCCACCCTTATTGATAGAACAGTCATGGCTAACACTTGCATAGTGTTTAAAATGTTCTAGACCCCATTTTTAAGCTACGTACACTATCATCATCATCATAACTGTTTTACAAATGGGAAAATGAGTCTGGGTAGTTAAGTCCCTTGCCTAGTGTATGCAGTTAGTCGGGGCTGGTGTTTGAATGCAGGTAGTTTCACTCCAGAGTTCACGCACTTCACCATGATACTGTGGACATACATGGATAGATGTATATGGGAAAGTGTATGATTGGGTGTTTTGGCAATCAGCAATGAGAGGAGACATATTAGAACTCCAAATCAATATTGTTAAAGAATGGTGCAACACACGTATGTTTATTGCGGCACTATTCACAATAGCAAAGACTTGGAACCAACCCAAATGTCCAACAATGATAGACTGGATTAAGAAAATGTGGCACATATACACCATGGAATACTATGCAGCCATAAAAATGATGAGTTCAGGTCCTTTGTAGGGACATGGATGAAATTGGAAATCATCATTCTCAGTAAACTATTGCAAGGACAAAAAACCAAGCACTGCATGTTCTCACTCATAGATGGGAATTGAACAATGAGAACACATGGACGCAGGAAGGGGAACATCACACTCTGGGGACTGTTGTGGGGTGGGGGGAGGGGGGAGGGATAGCATTAGGAGATATGCCTAATGCTAAATGACGAGTTAATGGGTGCAACACACCAGTATGGCACATGTATACATATGTAACTAACCTGCGCATTGTGCACATGTACCCTAAAACTTAAAGTATAATAATAATAAAATTTAAAAAAAAAATGGTGCAACAGCATAAAATTGAAAGTCCTCTGGTTCTCAAGTTGCACACAACTAATTGGAATCCCAACTCGGCCAGCAGCTATTTGATAACACTGACCAAGTTTTTATCCTCTTGGCTTCAGTTTCCTTATGTGAAAATGAGAATAATAATATCCACTTAACTCAGTTGTGGAAAATTAAGAAAATAATGTTGTCAAGTGCTTAGCTTATAGTAGGTACTCAATAAATGTTAGTTCTCTTCACTCTTTTGGGGCAAGAGAAGAATGTGATCTCAAAAAACAGAAATATGTTGGCTGGGTGTGGTGGCTCATGCTTGTAATCCCAGCACTTTGGGAGGCCAAGGCAGGCAGATCACGAGGTCAGGAGATGACACCATCCTGGCCAACATGGTGAAACCCTGTCTCTACTAAAAATACAAAAATTAGCTGTGCGTGGTGGCTCGTGCCTGTAATCCCAGCTACTTGGGAGGCTGAGGCAGGAGGATCACCTGAACCAGGGAATAGGAAGTTGCAGTGAGCTGAGATCGCGCCATTGCACTCCAGCCTGGTGACAGAGCAAGATTCCGCCACAAAAAAACAAAAACAAAAACAAAACAGAAATATGTTTTCATAAAGGCATATATTGCATAAACACTTTTTTAAATGATTGCCATTAAATATGAACACTTATACCACTTTATTTTTCTTGTGTACACGGAACTTAACATTTGGATTGCCTCCTCTCTTATGTTCTGCCAGAATCTGTTCACAAATGCAAGAGACACGTGATGTTGGAAACCTAACAACAGGTCCTAGTAAAATCAACCTTGTATTTTCTTCAAGTGGAGAAAGAGCTTTAAATGACAAGATAGGGACTTTGTTAATGGGCTAAACCTACGTTCCCTTTCCCTTGCCCCAGAATTCCATGCCTTTGAATATTTGTCATAAGTCAGCAAGGGAAGTGCTGTCTCCCAGGCTTCACCCAAGGTCATCGTTATGTTTTAGCAGCCACATAATCAAAGTCTTGCCTTTTCTTTTTATTTTTAAAAAATAGTGTAACAATCTAATCAATAGAAAATACTATAAGTACATTTTTTTTGATAAAATAATACTCACATGGAAGCTTAGATATTATTTGTCCAGTTAGATAAGTTGATTCAAAAATGATCTTTATAAGCTCAATTGATTCAATAATAACCACACTTGTTAGGATAGTGTTGCACAAGGAAAAATGTCTTCCCATTGCCCCAGTACTCTTTGCTTTGAAGATATACACAGTAAGCCACCAAAGGGCCAATGTGAGATGCACAGAAATTCAGATCTGCCACTTTTTTTTTTTTTTTTTTTTTTTTTGAGACGGGTTCTGGCTCTGTTCCCCCAGGCTGGAGTGCAGTGGCGCCATCTCAGCTCACTGCAACCTCCACCTCCCGGGTTCAAGCAATTCTCCTGCCTCAGCCTTCTGAGTAGCTGGGATTACAGGCACGCACCACCATGCCCAGCTAATTTTTATATTTTTGGTAGAGACGGGGTTTCACCATGTTAGCCAGGATGGTCTCTATCTCCTGAACTTGTGATCTGCCCGCCTCGGCCTCCCAAAGTGCTGGGATTACAGGCGTGAGCCACTGCGCCCGGCCCAGATCTGCCACTCTTAAAAGGAAGGTAGAGAAGAAGTTTCTTCATAGAGATTGAAGGATAGCATATGTCTCTATGTGGAGACTTACATCTCCATACATGTATAGACAACAAATATTTCCATGTTGTTTCTCACTATTACCCCTCTTTTCTTTGTAATGTTTTTTTTGAGCAAAAAGTTTAACTCTTTAATTTGTTTCCTCTGTATGATGTTTAGGGATTGATTTCCATTAAATATCAAAAGAATGGCAAGTTCAAACAAGCTTAAGAAGCTATGGAACTGTCTGTAAGATGGATTCTATTTTCCATTTGTGCACGAAATACCTTGTTATCCACATTATTTGAAGTTCCAGCCTACAGAGAGATAAGGACATTTGATTGAGTGTGAAAGGTAGGAATGGAAGTGTGGGTTGTTTAACCTTATTGGACTCTGTTGTTGATTTCCAGATGGCAAAATGCATGTCCAGCCTCCAGTGATGCTGCATGGAGGGTTGGTGCTTTACTGAATGAAAGTGTTAACTGGAAAAACTTCCCTTACCTGGAAACGGATGAAGTCCTATAACTTTTAAGACCTGGCTCTTTTTGTGTATTATGGTAGTTTGTGCTTTCTGATATCTTTTCTTTCTTTCTTTCTCTTTCTTCCTTTCTTTCTTTTTTTGAGACGGAGTCTTGCTCTGTCGCCAGGCTGGAGTGCAGTGGCGTGATCTCGGCTCACTGCAACCTCTGCCTCCCAGGTTCAAGTGATTCTTCTGCCTCAGCCTCCCAAGTAGCTGGGACTACAAGAGTGTGCCACCATGCCTAGCTAATTTTTTTTTGTATTTTTAGTAGACACGGGGTTTTACCATGTTGGCCAGGAGGGTCTTGATCTCTTGACCCAGTGATCCGCCGGCCTCGGCCTCCCAAAAGTGCTGGGATTACAGGCATGAGCCACCGCACCCGGCCCTGATTATCTTTTCTTGAACAATCATATCCCTTCTTTGG
Organism: Pan paniscus; assembly: GCF_029289425.2. Lineage (NCBI taxonomy): Eukaryota > Metazoa > Chordata > Mammalia > Primates > Hominidae > Pan > Pan paniscus. Next base: position 26,116,564 of record NC_073254.2, read on the forward strand.
AGTGACTGGATGTCTGCTGTCAACATTTACATCAGATCATATTTTTCCCTTAGGCCAACCCTGCCCACAATCACTCTTGAACTATTAGGTTACTGCTATAAAACACTATTCACAAATTTTAAAAGGTAATTACTGTTTGCATCTTTAAGTTCTCAGGAACAATTTTGTTGGTTATTCTGCACCTTATAATATTAGTCTATTCCCATTTTAGAGACAAAACTAAGCATGAGATAGGATAGTGACTGGTTGAGAAGTTAGCAGAGAATTGTGGTTCAAGGTGAGAATTCACAGACTTTGGTCCACTGAGCCATGTTTCCCATGCTTACATGTCTGTGAAACAGCTGCAGCTGAAACTCTGAGAAATATTCTCTGCAAAGTGGAATATTTTAAAAGAACCAAGATCTCCTTCCCCTCTTCTCTTCATACAAGAATCTGCCCCATTTCTCATAGCTATTCACCCTCCTTGGTTTGAGCACCCTGGGACAGCAACTCATTGTAGATCCAGTATCTCCATTTGACAAAAGGTGCTTCTCCCAGTAGGGAAAGCCCCTAAAAATCTACTTCTTGGGCTTTGACATTGGCTAGTATTTTGGGACAAGGGTTTTCAGAAATAATTTTTCAAAGGGGAAATATTGCATTCCTTAGCTAGATTATTGAACTGGAAGTTCATGAGCCTTGTCCCTATAATTTATAAGTTGGTTTAGTCCTTTGCATCTCAAGGTGTCATCTCTTTGCTTTTAACCTCTGTCATTTTTTCCTTTCTTTTCCCCTTGTTGTCTTCTTTCTCTCTGTATATGTTTCTATCATTTTTTTTCTTTATCTCATGTTTATATTTCTCCCTGGGCTGTTTTTCTATGTTTTGTCTTTTTACTTCTTTCCTTGCTCTTATTTATCTTTTGCCATAATTTCAGTGAATGTTTATTGGACACCTATTTCAAACTAAGGAGAGGGCTGAATACTAAAGAGATAGAATGAAAGTCTTTGCCCTTCAAGAAAATCAGCACTCTTGTAAAATCTGTTGCCTCTCTTAATTAACCATGATAGAAAACTGAGTTATCTTTCCTGGCTTTGTCTTATGTTTCTCACAGTTAACTGAAAAAGAGAAAGAAAATTAAATATGTTATATTTCCTATTGCAAAGAAAAAAAAGATCATCTAAGTGGGTTTGTTTTTTTACCTTTTTGTGACACCCAGTTGATTTTATATATTTTACACCAATGGGCCTTGGCTGAAAACAACATAATGAAACGGTGTATTCATCTCCACATGATTCTTTTTCCTCTGGCATGAAAAAAAAAATGTTAGGCCAGCGCGGTGTCTCATGCTTGTAATCCCAGCACTTTGGGAGGCCAAGATGGGTGGATCACATGAGGTCAGGAGTTCGAGACCAGCCTGACCAACATGATGAAACCCTGTCTCTACTGAAAATACAAAATTAGTTGCACATGCTGGCACATGCCTGTAATCCCAGCTATCTGAGAGGCTGAAGCAGGAGAATTGCTTGAACCTGGGAGACGGAGGTTGCAGTGAGCCAAGATCGCGCCATTGCACTCCAGCCTGGGCAACAAGAGAGAGACTCTGTCTCAATTAAACAAAAACAACAAACAAACAAAATGCTAACAATATGGGTCAGGTTCTCTGAGATCCTATTGGTTCATCTATCTCATCAGTAAGCAATGAAGCAGTGCCTTATGGTTGGCTTATATGCAGACACCTCCAGTCTTTCACATAGTGGATTGTGTGAGACTAACAGTCCTCAGCCTCGGGCTTGCCTCAGAACCACCTGGAGGGCTTGTTAAAGCACCTGTTTCTGGGTCCCACCCCTAGAGTTTCTGATTCAGCAAGTCCAGGCAGGGGCCTGAGAATCTGCATTTCTTACAACTTCCTGAGTGATGCTGATGTTGCTGCTTCTGGGACTAAATAGTTCAGAGACAATTTTGCTGGTAGAGTGTTGGTGGCAGATCTATTCACTTATCCTCATTTTTTTTTTTGTTCAGAATAGTGAATCTTTGATGTAGCTTGAATGTTTGTCCCCTCCAAGTCTCATGTTGACATGTGATCCCCAGTGTTGCAGGTGGGGCCTGATGGGAGGTGTTTGGGTCATGAGGTGGATTCCTCGGGACGGTTTGATGCCATTCTGACAAGATGGAGTGAGTTCTTACTCTTGGCTCCTGCAAGATCTGGTTGTTAAGTCTGCTGCCTCCTTCCCCTCTCTTTGGCCTCCTCCTCTCTTGTCATGTGACTTATTTTCTCCCCCTTCACCTTCCACTATGAGTAGAAACTTCATGAGGACTTCACCAGAAGCTGAGCAGATGCTGGTACCATGCTTCCTGTATAACCTGCAGAACCATGAGCCAAATAAATCTCTTTTCTTTATGAATTACCCAGCCCCAGGCATTCCATTATAGCAATGCAAATGGACTAAGACAACCTTTAAAAAAACTAATAAATAAAAATATTATTTAATACACTATTCTTTATTTTCCTGTGAGTGAAGAGCATAAACATTATTCTCAAGAGTCTCAGAACTTCCAGCCTTGGCCAAGATACAAAGGGCAGGGGACCCTTCTTTAGATGCTACTTGGTGTTTGCACACCTCTCTCAGCTGTGTCGGACATTGCTAAGGAGGTTTGTAGTCAACTCTGGCAATATTGTTTTTTTAAGCCAAGGAGCAAAAACATGAGCATGACTCAATATTAAATGTTGATTTTAAAGGCCTCCTGCTCTTACTGTTTTTGTAATTTAAAGAAATCTAATCCCTTCATATGGCCCTGCTGTGCCTCTCCCTGGCATCATATTTGTTTGGGCTTTGGAGTCAACATTAATACAATGATTTAAAGGAAAAAGAAAACAGCAACCTTAAAAGCCGGGGTTTCTTTTAGACCCAGGCCATGGACAGGCCAACCATATGGGTGTGGATGTAGGACATCTGCATGTTTCTGCAAAGAGCACATGTGTGAGGGAGAAATGGGGAGCACTGGGGCCACCCAACTTATGAAACAGAGAAAGGCTTTACTGCTTAAAAACCTTAAGGATCAGGTCGGTAGGTGGCTTGGGTGACACAGGAAAGAATTTGGGGATTTAAAAAACCTACAAATGATGTTTTTTTTTTATTTTTATTTTTTGAGTTAGAATTTTGCTGTTTTGCCCAGGCTGGAGTGAAGTGGTATCATCTTGGCTCACTGCAACCTCCGCCCACCCAGGTTCAAGCTATTCTCCTGCCTCAGCCTTCTGAGTAGCTGGGATTATAGGCACCCACTGCCACACCCGGCTAATTTTTGTATTTTTAGTAGAGATGGGGTTTCACCACGTTGGCCAGGCTGGTCTCGAACTCCTGACCTCAGGTGATTCACCCGCCTCAGCTTCCCAAAGTACTAGGATTACAGGTGTAAGCCACTGCACACAGCCTACAAATGATGTTTAAATGTTATTTAATACATTGAAGTCTCCAAGAAGACAGTTTTATTAACTCTCTGATTTTCAATTCACTCCAGTAATAGTGAACTTTTGCTTCTCAAATGAGAACCTTCTTAATTTTCTGAGACTAACTCTAAGCTCTAACTCTAAGCTGTTATAATATTTTTCTTTTTCCTTTTTTTTTTTTTTCTTGAGACGGAGTCTCACTATATTGCCCAGGCTGGAGTGCAGTGGCATGATCTTGGCTCACTGCAACCTCCGCCTCCCAGGTTTGAGTGATTCTCCTGCCTCAGCCTCCTGAGTAGCTGGGATTACAGATGCACACCACCACGCCCGGCTAATTTTTGTATTATTAGTTGAGGCAGGGTTTCACCATGTTGGGCAGGCTGGTCTCGAACTGACCTCGTGATCCACCCGCCTCAGGCTCCCAAAGTGCTGGGATTACAGGCATGAGCCACCGCGCCAATATTTTTCATTTGAACCATAAAAAAAATTCACTGTGAGTACTGAAAGTATTTTTTACTTACAAATATCATACTATTTTTTGTTTTTGTCTTTTTTAAAGACAGTGTGTCACTGTACCCTGCCCATGCTATCTTTTAAATTTATTCAGCAGACTCAACCTTTGGGCCCCAATGTAATGGCGTAGAGAACATTTCATATCAACTCATTCATCTTGTCTGTCCATTTGTTCTTGGCCTTGGTAGAACTGGAAAACTTCTGACACATAGACCTGACTGGGAGGGGGGAAATTTTAATGTTACAACCAAAGAACCACAGGAAGGGATATCCCAACTCTATTCCCATGGACTCATGTGATTTCCCCAAGAGGCAAACACAGCAGATCACTTCGTCCATCATCTTCTTTGGTCTTTTAAAGAGCACAGCTTTTCCGGGACATGGACAGAAACCCCAGAGACAATTGAACTCATTGAGAAGCTGATTCCTTGTGCTGGGGACCAGGCTAACCCTGAATAAAGGAAGTCTTGCTCTCACTGTAGACTCTTTGCAACCTGTTTAAATCAAAGGAATTAATCCACACTGCAGCACACAGCTTATTTGTGATCATTAAGTGAAGTAGTGAAGAGGGGAACAAATGTTGTATACTCAGAGACACAGCCAATGTCATCCCCATGTGAGACGTGCTTGCTGGCTTGTGTGTTAAAGAGTGACTGGACTCCCATTCCTGTATGTTGAGGTTTCTCTAAACTCCAGTTCTGCCTTCCCAGTCAACAGAGGCTAAAGATACTAGGGAACATTATATGTTTTGTTCCTCTCTGTACATAGTTTTTCAGGTACCCAGGTTTTGCAACTTCACTACCTCTTCTTTGCTATTGTTAGGAATAAATACTATGGAGGTGGTGAGGGGACAAAAGAGCATACTGAAAAGGGCATGAGACAGGAGAGAGGATGGCAGATCCAAAACTCGGGGTGGGGAAAGAGCTTACCTGAATGATTTAAGACCCAGAAAAAGATGAGAACAGATACCCTGGGTGAATGTATCAGAGACCAGAGGCTGGTGAACCACTTCCAGAAAACCTGTGCCTCAGGCCTGAATGAAGCAGAATTCCTAAAGTCAGCCAAAGGAAGACCAGTCTGATGGTTCACAGAGGTGACCCAAGGAGGCAGCTGGCACAGAGGCCAGGTAGGAAGTGCCGCAATAGTGGCTGGCCCCTGGCAGTGCAGGGGAATCACCTGGAGCTTTGGGAGAATGCCAAGGTCTGGAGAAACACATATCTGTTATGAAGTTCATAAACAGGCAGAAGTAAATAATATATGTTTTAGATATACATACATTTGCATATAGATATAATAAAAGCGTTTTCAAAACAAAGATGTAAAAATTCAGGGTCACGTTTACCTCTGGTGTAGGTAAATGAATGCATTAGTTGAGGATCACATGGATAATGAACTAATTATGATGTCCTGGCTCTTAAAGCAGGTGGCAAGTTCACGGGTATTTGTTATATTATTAAAATGGGACTACATGAAAGATGCACCCATGCAGTGGTGATGCATGTGCCATGAATCAAGATTCAAACTTTTCCAGTTCTAAGCACCTGAGATATGATTTAGAAATGTACTAATGCTGCTATTTAAAAATTAGGACGGCTACTATTAGGCCATCTTAATTTGGATGGCTACTATTAAAAACTTTAGAAAATAAGTGTTGGCGAGGATGTAGAGAAGATAGAAGCCTCATGCACTCTTGGTGGGAATGTAAAATGGTGCATGCAGCCAGTGTGGAAAATAGCGTGTGGTTCCTCAAAAAATTAAACATTGAATTACCAGATGCTCTAGCAATACCATTTCTGGATATATATCTAAAATAATCACCACATACAGTGGCTCATGCCTGTAATCCCAGCATTTTGGGATCTGGGAGCCCTCCCTTGGCTAGGGGCTATTTTCTAGGGTGTCAAAGAATGTGATACTTGTGCTCTGTCCACTTCCCTGTCCCGTGGCACAGGGACAATCAGAAAGTCCCCTCTGCTGGGAGAAGGTCACGGTCCAAGATGACAGGTAAACCCAAGGTCAGAAGCCGAGGGCTCTTGAGGATGCCACTGGCTCCACCGTATCGGGTGATTTCTCACATTCCTGGGGCCAAGTCTCCTGTTTTGTAACAGTTCAGTCAAGGATTTTACTGGAGTAGACAAGCATGAAATGAATTTTCCAGAGACGTTTCCGAAGTGGGGGAAAGTTCATGGCTCCAAGGCACCGGTGGATAATGAAACAAAACTGCGAGCTTCTGTTTTTCTTTAGAAAGAGGGCTTCCCAGTTTTTAAAATCTGGATTTCTAAAACTTGAGCTGTATTTTCAACTCTCAGCTCAGTTTTGCCCTCTCACCCTGGTGTTGCAAGTGGATTCTGCGCTGCTTCTGAATTACCCAGGTGGGCTGCCCGGGTTCCGCTCAGCACTGCAATATCGCTCAGAGCAGGTGCTCTTCAGACCTCTGGTTGCGATTACTCTCAGCGCAGGGTCACCACCACCCAGAGGGACACACTTGGAGCAAACTTAGTGAAGGGTGCTTGCCTTAATCAGCTGGTAATCGCCCATTATCAGTCTTTATTAGACTGTTGTTTATTATAAGGAACTCGTCTTTGATTTATGTAAAACCAAATACTTAGTTTCAAAATGAAAACTAAAAAAAACCTGGCCATCCTTTTTCACTTTTGGCATTACCTACCCCGCACTTGTCTTTGATATACATATGTACAGAAACCAATTTTGGGCTCCCAGACCTAGGAGAAATAAGGAAAATAAAAAACAAAAATCAGTTTTATAAAACATGCTAATAAAAATACTTCGATTCATCCTCATCTACCACTCACTGAATCTGCCGGTTCTGAACCTCGCTTCCACTGTTTGACCTTGAGTAACTTACTTAATAAATCAGTGAGACTCAATTACCTCTAAATTGGAATAATAATACCTATTTGGAGGGGACTATTATAAGAATTAAGTAAAATACCATATACTGCCTCTTGGAATCACTCCTTTATCTCTATTAAAATTATTACCATCAGAATGCAGATCTCCAGTTTACTACACTTTACATCCTAGTTGCAGAAATGGTATCAAGGACTGACTCCAAGCTTATTTCCTTGCAACTAGCCTGACACTGACAAACGTTTCCCTTCCTGAAACACCAGCCCCTTGATACCACCCTTGCTTGAGGTTTCCAGTAGCTTCTTACTGCCTGTCCATACCAGCTGCGCTCAAAACCCACCATAGCTTCATCCCGTTCCACTTCTATGACTATACTAAATGTTGCCTGTTTCCATCGGAGTGCCCTTTTAAATGCTTTTTCCTGGAGGTAGGAAAGTCTAACTTAGTTTTTCTAACTGCTTTTTGTTTTGTACATGTCTCTATCTTCCCACTCTTTTCTCACCACCCACTTCTTTCTCTCTATCAAAATCCGTGTGCATCCAATAGGATTTACCTGCAGACCAGCCCCTGCCAGAAAATAGTCCCAACTTCTCCAGTCCACTCTGATCTTAGCCCCTCACTGAGCTCCGGCTGTCCCTGTAATCCTGACCGTGCTTTCACACTTTTCATGGCTGAAGAGTCCTGCAAAATATGGAAACCCAGAGAAAAATGGTTAACAAACAGTGACTATGATTTTCCTGATTGCACAGCTCAATAGATTGAGTTCAACCACTTAAACTAGCTCAGATGTGGCACCTCTTAATCAAACCCTGTCTTTAGCCCTTTCTTTTCTCTTTTTCTTCCAATAAAAGTGTACTTAACATTGGATCTTTTATCTTGATCAGCGAAGTTTTATATTTAACTTTTTTCCCCCAAGACGTTTTAGAGGAACTTTATTTTTTTCTATTTTCTAGAGTGTGAAACATGGTATCTTAAAATTTACCTTAAAATTTATCAACATATTTTGTTTTGGATTTTCACAACATACTTATTTTAGATCCTTTGCTTTCACTTTAAAAAATAAAACAATGTCAACACTTCATACTGAAACAAGAGGGCATATTACAGAAAATGTCTTCTATTTCTCCTCTGAAATTGATTTCTAAAATTACTTTGTTAGTAAATGTGCTATCTTAAGCTGACTACCAGCTTTTGCCGGCATTTCCTGGAATCAGAATGTTGGAATGCCAAGAGTTGTATGTTTGAAGCAACACACCTGTTAGTTGCAACTTTGTTTTATTCTTTCTTTAGAATTATATACAAAAGATATTATAAAGATACAATGTTCCACAATTCACAGATGATTTACTATCTATTTATAATATGAGCTCATAGCATTACATCAGTGTTTTATAGATACAATGTCATATCCCAAGGCATTGTAGCAATACATTCCATATCACCATCTTTATTTTGTAATTCTTGAGAATAAGAAGAGTTAGCGTCACATAATCTTGGGATTAATGAATTTGAAATAATCACATGTGAATTTTGTAGCATTTCTAGAATTCCAACAATTGAAAATTATATTTAAGCAACAGCTTTCATAGTTATGACTATGTTTATATTCAGATAAAATAAAATTCACAAAAGAGACGAAAAATAGAAAATATTTGGTGAAGTTTGCTAGTAGAAATCTGATTGGTCTCGTAACTTAATCTTTAATTATTTGCCGTCATTAAGGGATATACTACTTAAAAGCTCAGACTTAAAAGCAAAGATCTCTCTCTAACCTGTTAAAATCCTATGTCCTCTTTGAACACATGTTTAAGGTGAAAATGAAACATATTATTCCCTCTAATAGAGGGATACTTTGCCAACAAGTAGATTGTCAGGCAATCGAGGAAAAACAAATGGCTTGAGTAATCTAAAAACTGATTGATCCATTCAACAAATGTTTATTGAATGCCTAGTGCGGACAGACATTGTTCTAGGCAGCAGCGATGCAGGGATGAACAAGACCAAGCAAGTCCTTGCTGTTATGGGGCTCACATTCTTGCGGGGGATGGACAAGAATAAATGAGAAAATAAGCCTATAATTATGGTAAGAGCTTTAATGGGAATGAACCAGCCATGGTGATGAGAGGAGGCACTTGCTCTGAAAGAGTCATCAGAGAAGTTTGCTCCAAGGAGCTACCGTGACATCTAAACTAAGATCTGACAAATGAGAAGGGCCCAACTTTATGCAAAGGGGAAAGAATATGCAAGCACCCTGAAGTGGAAGGCACATTGGAGGAGCAAAAAGACAGTCAAAATGGCTGGGATACAGGGAGAGCGGGAGCGAATGGTACAAGGTGAAATGGAGTTTCATAGGGTCTCAGTCAACTAGAGTATTGTAAATTGGAGGAAAGCTGTACATTGTATTTTAAGTGCTTTTAGAAAGGAAATACCTGGATGGTTTCAAGCATAGAAACGACAAGATCTCATTTATATTTTATAAACACCTCTCTGGCTGCTGCGTGGGAATGGATTGTGGAGGGAAAAGTAGAAGCAGAAGGACATGCAGAGACAATTGTGGTCATCCAAGGAAGTGATGGCAGTGGTTGAAATCAGTGTGACAGCAATGGAGATGGATGAGGCAGATGGATTTGAAATATGCTTTGAAGACAGAGCCACCAGACCCACTGATGGATTAGAAAGGAAAAATCAAGTATTGAGTTCCTGGGTGGGTAGTTGATTCTGTTATCTGAGATTGAAAGGACTAGGGGAGGAACAGGTTAGAAGGTAGGAGAGAATTACTTCATATTTGAGACACCAGTTAAAGAACCTAATGGAGATATTGAGTTGGGTATCTGAGTCTGGAGCCCAGGAGAGAGGTCAGGGATGAAAAGGAGTCTGGGAGTCCCTGGCATATTGACCTCTCAAGTCTTAGGACCAGACTGTTTCACTAGAGAGACAATGTAGGCAAAGAGGCTGGCCTAGAACTATGTCCTGGGAGTACTCCAACATATTAGAGGTTCAGCTGAAGAGGAGACTCCAGCAGAGAAAACATAAGAAACTTCCAGAGAGGCATGAGGAAAACCAGATGAATACAAATGAAAAGAAGCAAGAGGTTTCCATAAAGGAGGTGATCAGCTGTGCGGAGAGATACTGAAGGGGTTGGTAAGAGGAGGGCTTGGAGAGGGCAATTGGATTTGACAATGTGGCAATTCTTTGAGATGTGGACAAGAATATTTTAAAAAGAGTTCTGGGGACCAAAAGCCCATCACAGTAGGTAAGGAAGTGGATCCAGAGACCATGAGTGACTTTGTTGAGAATTTTGCTAGAAAAGGGAGTAGAGAAATGAGGCAGCAGTTAGAAGAAGATGTAGGGTCCAAAGGAGGGATTTGGTTTGTTTGTATGTTCTGTTTAAAGATGAGAGACAGTGAAGCATATGAGCATGCTGAAAAGAATGACCTAGTGGGGCTGATGATACAGGAAGGTGTGTAATTAACAGAAGCGGAGCCAGCCATCAATAACAGTTGATTACACTACCCAAGTGAGAGCAGGAGTTCTCAAACGCAGGAAACATCCAAGCCTGACACTTGTATTCTAAGACACATCTTTTGACTTTTGTAATAAAAATATAAAATCTGAATCAAAGTGCTACAATTTATCTTCTAAAATTTCTAAAATCACATAGCAGTGATATAAAGAAGAATCTTTAACTCTCATATTCAGAGCTTCATAGATACCATATGTGTTTCTCCTACTTATTTGTAGTAGCTCATAAGCAAGAAGAGATGAGATCTAAAAGTTGCTAATGCTTTTTCAAAGTGTGATCCGAAATACAAGAGGATGCCATTCCCTATACTTAGACCCTCACTCACCTTGGGAAATGTCTGAAAATAAAATAATTTTTTGTCCTTGAATGAAATGGCTCTAAGTTTAGAGACTGATTAAATATAAACTCAGCTGAGGAAACAAAACACACACACACACACACACACACACACACACACACACACACAAAAGAAAAAAATCAACAAAATGTATTATATTTTTAGAAAAATTACAGAACAACTTCTGACAAATTAATAGTGTATTTTTAAAATCATTATTTCACTACACGAAGAGAGAAACTTGGATCTGGGAAGATCCCATTGAGCCATCAGGAAAACATATAAAAGAAAATGTGGCCAACAAGCATATGAAAAAAGCCTCAATATCACCGATCATTAGAGAAATGCAAATCAAAACCCCAATGAGATACCATCTTATACCAGTCAGAATGGCTATTACTAAAAAGTCAAAAAATAGATGCTGGCGAGGTTGCAGAGAAAAGGGAACACTTTTGGTTGGAGTGTAAATTAGTTCAATCCTTGTGGAAATCAGTATAGCAATTCCTCAAAGAGCTAAAAGCAAAACTACTATTTGACCCAGAAATCCTATTACTGGGTATACAGCCAGAGGAATATAAATCATTCTACCGTAAAGACACATGCAGGCAAATGTTCTTTGCAGCACCATTCACAATGGCAAAGACATGGAATCTACCTAAATGCCCATGAATGACAGATTGGATAAAGAAAATGTGGTACATATACACCATGGATTACTATGCAGCCATAAAAAAGAGTGAGATGGTGTCTTTTGTGGGAACATGGATGGAGCTGGAGGCCATTATCCTCAGCAAACTAATGTAGGAACGGAAAACTAGATACTGCATGTTCTTACTTATAAATGGGAACCAAATGACAAGAACTTATGAACACAAGGAAACAACAGACACTGGGGCCTACTGAGGGTGGAGGGTGGGAGGAGGGAGAGGAGCACAAAAGATAACTAGTGGGTACTGGGATTAATTCCTGGGTGATGAAATAATCTGTACAACAACCCCCCGTGATACAAGTTTACTTGTGTAACAAACCTTCTCATGTATCCCTGAACCTAAAATAAAAGTAAAAAAAAAAAACAGGAAAGTGCATTGTACAACATCTAAAGAAGGCACAGAAAATCGCACATTTTTGCTACAGTTCGGGTACAGTGAATATTAAATGTGGCATTTTCTTAAAGCATAACTATGATGTTAAAATGAATTCCAGGATTAGACACTACTACAGAAAATGGTAAGCAGTCAGACTGTTATATTTTCTGTCCTAACTCTGGTCTCCCTCCAACCTTCCACCACTACCATCAGAATGTCACTGTTCTCAATCTTAAGATCTGAACTCAAACTTTCTAACAAGGCATTTGTCTCCATGAGCTTCCCAAAGACCGATGCATAAGATGATGGGAACTAGATAGATACAGAGTTTAAAGACAGCTTCAAACTTCTAATCTTGGGCAAATAACTTCACTTTGGTGGCTAGTAAATAAAGGGGTTAATTCGATAACCTCTGAGTTCTTATTCACTTTTAAAAATTTATCATTCTACAGTGCATTAGTGGTGGTGACCTTGTAGATGTCGAGATCATGATTTAAAAGGAACTGTTGAATTCCATGTTAATGCATCATTACACTTAATTAGGAGGTTTTATACATTTCAAATGAAAGGTTGAGATGAATGTGTTATTTCAACTGAAAAGTTCAATAACACCCAGGTAGAAAAGGAGGCAAATTCTAAGGTCCACATATAAGTGATTTATAAACTCAAAAACACATTAACACCAACTTTAATAGAAAATAAGTTCATTCCTTCCCCCTTAGCTTTTGTTCACTTATCTTTGCTTTTTGTATGCAGATAGAAACCACTCAAAAAATAAATAAATAAAAGGAAGTAAGGAGGATGGGGTGGAAATGGAAGAAAGGAGTGAGTGAAGGAAAAAGAACACTTTTTCTTAACAGGAAGACAGAGTATGTTAGCTACCCCAACAAGTTTAAAATCCCCCAAATTAGAGTCGTGTTTTTAGCAAGCTACACTCTTTGTAAAGATGATTAATAAATATTCCACATGTGGTTTACCTGAGATGAAACTGTTATTAATTCATTTCAAGGGCATTAAGCGCTTGCCTGGACCACCACAGATTAAGAAGCAGTAGCCAGGCCATGGGAACCTGTGGGGAGAGGCATCTGTATGAAATGCTTTTTCATGTCGACAGCCTGAAACTTCTTAGGTTTTAAGGTCATTTAAGCATTATTGCTCCTTCCCCTTTGCTTCTAAAAGCTTATCTTTCTCAGATGTCAGGAGAACATTCTAGAAACATCAGCAAATATGACACCTAAGAAACTAGCTTCACAACTTGTTATTTTGCTGGATATATGATATTCCAGTGACTATGGCTATGTAGTAGTTACTCCAAAACCTGGTAGCATAAAGCAACCACTTATTAAGTCCATGGATTCTGTGGACAGGAATGTATACAGAACACAAAGCAGACAGCTTATCTCTGCTTCCTAATGTCGAGGGGCTCAGCTGGAATAATCTGAAGGCTCCTTCATGTCCTTGTTGGGAGCCTGACACTGGCTGATGGCCAAGAAGGTAGTTGGAGTTGGGTCACATACCCATGTGTGGCCTCTACTTGTGCCTGAGCTCCAAAGGTGAGTGCGTTGGGAGAGAGATAGGGAGAGACAGAGAAAAAGAGGAGTGGGGAGAACAGAGGGAAATGGGCAGGGAGAAGGAGTGGGAGGAAAAGGGAGACAGAAAAACGAGGCAGAAACCATATCAGCTTTTATGACCTTGCCTTGCAAGTCCCCTAGCTTTCTTTCCAGGACGTTCTGTTGATTAGCAGCTAGTCACTAAACCCTGCCCATATTCAAGAGGGGGGATTTAAACTCCCACTTCTCAATGGAGGAGTGCCAGCTTCACATTATAAACAGAGCATGTGGGATGGGGATATGCTTTTCTGTGGCAATCGTTGGGAAATAACAATCTGTCAAAAGTGGGTAACTTCATCTTTAAACAAGTTTATTGGCCTGTCCCAAGTTGCATCTAGACCTTATTCCTAGTATCCGCCATCTGCCTGGAGTAGGAAAGGACATCTTGTTTCTGTTTCTCAGGAAAGACAGGACAGATTCTTATGACCTGAAACAGCACCTCAACTCTTACCCTGGAAATTTCTACATGAAGAATCTGCTCTGAAACTATAGCAAACGATCACAGAGTGTTTGAGTGTGAGTCCGGACTGATTCGGGAAGACCAAGAAGCAATGATGATGTCTGTTTTTGTCAAATGTCTGAAAACTATTTTTATTTTTCTAAAACTTTGTTCAGAAGTCTCAATATTGTAGTGTATAGAGATGTACACTAATTTAGTGATATGAAGATGAAGGGCTTTAAGCCTGTGTTCCTTGCAGGGATCTCCGTACCTAGAAACTCCAAAGAACAAACGGTTGCTCATGCAAAATTAAATTTCATAAAACAGCAAAGAATGGTGCCAGAGTTTAATTAATAGGATAAGGTTATGAGTCAGACTGTGCATGTTGAAGTCCTAAGCCCCTGAACCACAGAATGGGATCCTATTCAGAAATAGGCACAGTGTCCGGGCACCATGGCTTACACTCGTAATCCCAGCACTCTGGGAGGCTGAGGTGGGTGCATCACCTGAGGTCAGGAGTTTGAGACCAGCCTGGCCAACATGGTGAAACGCCATCTCTACTAAAAATACAAACAAAAAAGTTAGCCAGGTGTGGTGGTGGGCACCTGTAATCCCAGCTACTTGGGAGGCTGAGACAGGAGAATCGCTTGAACCCAGGAGGTGGAGGTTGCAGTGAGCCGAGATCGTGCCATTGCACTTCAGCCTGGGCCACAAGAGTGAAACTCCATCTCAAAAATAAGTAAATAAATAAATACATAGGCACAGTGCAGTTGTTGTTAGTTAGAATTAGGTCACACTGGATTAGGGTGAGTCCTTAATCCAACAGGTCTGGTGTCCTTACAAATAGACAAATACACAGAAGGAACATGGCCACATGGAGATAGAGACACACCAAAACATCATATTGAGATGTGGGCAAAGATTGGAGAGACACTTCTACAAGTCAAGGAACATCTGGGACTACCCAGAAACTGTAAGAGGCAGAGAAAGGTCCTTCCCTGTAGGCTTTAGAGGAACATGGCCCTGCCAACATCTTGATCTTGGATTTCCAGCCTCCAGCATGTGAGACAATAAGTTTCTGGGTTTTTTTGGAGACAGAGTCTCACTCTTGTCACCCAGGCTGGAGTGCAGTGACATGAACTTGGCTCACTGCAACCTCCTCAAGGTATTGTCCTGCCTCAGCCTCCCGAGTAGCTGGGATGACAGGGGCCCGCCACCACGCCAGCTCATTTTTGTATTTTTTACTAGAGAAGGGGTTTCACCATGTTGGCCAGGCTGGTCTTGAACTCCTGACCTCAAGTGATCCACCCGCCTTGGCCTCCCAAAGTGCTAGGATTACAGGTGTGAGCCACTGCGCCCGGCAAGTTTCTGTTGCCGTAAGCCACTCTTTCTGTGGTACTTTGTTATCATGGCCCTAAGAAATGACTAGAGAGAGAAAGCAAATCTCTTTGTTTCTGCATTTACTGAAACAGATGAATAGATTTCTAGCTCCCTTGGGGTCTGAACTTTTAAAAGAGAGATTTCTTATACGTATGATAATCATGATATTGTCATTTAATGTTTGGCTTCCTACATCAGTGACAGCCTTATGTTTCCTCCTACCATTGCATGAAATATTGCTTGTCCCAGGCACCATATTTGCATTTGAGGAACCTATATCATTGCTTTTTTCCTTTATGAAATCTTCCCTAATCTTTCCAACAGGAAGTAGGCCCTCTAATCCCTAAACTTCCTCAGCACCATATCTGTACCCGATGTGGTGATTTCCTTGTCCTCAAATGTCTCTGGTTATTTATAGAAGTGACATCTTCCCTACTGGATAAACCACTGGAGGGAAGGGTTGAGGTTTTTAGGTCTTCGTACAGTATTTCCCACTGCACTTAAGATAGGCTTTGTGTTTAGTAAGTGCTGCATAAATATTTAAAAATTGGCTGAGAAGTTTTATGAGAGTTTATGCGATGAAGGTGTCCCAGAGCAGAACTTACAAGTATGTTTGGATTGGAAGATTATGATCCAGCTCTTCACTACCGGTCACCGCTTGCTGGACTCAGTGGGCACTGCAGACACTGTATGCTATGTGAACAGGGCCCCGTAGAGCTTTGTAATGAAGCATCCCCTTTTACTACCTAGACCTTCCATAACCGCAGGGTTACATCCCTCACTACACACCATTAAAGGATGTGGCCCACAGAAAAAAGCCCACCAGAGTGATTAAAAGCATGGCTTTGTGCCAGATATCTTGGATTCTGTGTTGCCCCACTCAGACCTCCCTTCATAAGAACCTACTAAGAGGCCGAGACCCCAAATGCTGCTTTGCCCCTCACCAGAGCATTCATGGCAATCCAAACTTCTAGGCTGCTCCCAGCCAAGAAGTGAACAATGTGAAGGTTCTAAACTAGACCATTCTTGCTTGATGCAAGTTTCCACCATTCACTGGATTCTCCATCCATGGGCCCAGTCAAGACGTTCTCAGATCTGTGAAGTCATCTGAGGCTCTTCCTACCCAGTCCTTTCTTCCCTCTCTCCTTTCACAGATTTCACACCTGAATCTCAGTCTGAAGCCTTCTTCAGCCCCCTCCTCCTGTTTCTGCTCCCTTTATCCTCCATGGGTGTGGCTCCCAATAAAGCTCATGCACCCCTCATCTCGTCTTGGTGTTTCCTTCTCAGAGGACACAGGTTCAAATCCTGGCTCTTTTATTTGTAACCTCAATGTGTGACGTTGGGCAAATAATTAAACTCTTTTCGGCCTCAGTATCCTTATTTGCAAAAGTAGGGAAAGAATGGCGTCTACTTCACATGGCTGTGGCAAGGACTAACTTGTGTGTAAGGCACATAGAAAGTACCCATGTGGTGAGCACACAGTGCTTGTGATCACGAATGCTTCAGTGTCCGGCCTGAAAAGGCATTTGATCCATGTGTGATGAATGTTAGAAGTAAACACTGTCATTACTGCAATTCTCCGTGCAAAGTATTCTTGACTCTGTGTTATATGGATGACATTAATTCTCCACTCCCCTTAATAGATATCACTATATCTTCACCTTTAGATTGACCTGCAGAATAGCATTCTGAAGCTATTCCAGGATAATTTCCCAAGTTTCTAAGCATTCCATTATTTTTTAAAGGAAGATATTATATTAATTAAAAATTAGGCTGGGCACGGTGGCTCATGCCTGTAATCCCAGGACTTTGGAAGGCCGAGGCTGGAGGATCACCTGAGGTTGGGAGTTCAAGACCAGCCTGTCCAACATGGAGAAACCCTGTCTGTACTAAAAATACAAAATTAGCCGGGCGGGGTGGCTCATGCCTGTAATCCCAGCTACTTGGAAGGCTGAGGAAGGAGAATCGCTTGAACCCGGGAGGCGGAGGTTGCGGTGAGCCAAGATTGTGCCATTGCACTCCAGCCTGGATAACAAGAGTGAAACTCCATCTCAAAAAAAAGAAGTCAAATTCCTTGCTTATGCTTATTTTCACTTGTTCTTATTTCCCTACCCTTTGTGAAAAAGAAGAATTGCTTTTGTCCTGTTTATGACAGTAAGAAAAAATACATCTCTACTCATTCTCCCTCTCTCTAGACTAAACATTCCCAGTTCTCCTAATGCTTTCTTTTTGATCTTCATTTCCAAACTATTTATCACTTGCTCTCTTTTCCTGAATGCTCTCCAGTGTTCCAAGAAGTTGAGCCATGCATTGAAGAAAGTTCTCCAAAAGTAGCTTGAGTGATTGCAGATAGAAGCAACAGGAACTCTGCCTGTCTTTCCCTCAAGGCCTGTGATTAATAAAACCTGAGGAAGGTAGTTTCTTGGTTTAATTGATAGCTTCACTTTATTGGGGCAGAAACCCATAGATTAATAAGAAATTAGGTGGAGGGGGACTGTTTTCGTGTCTCGGTATAGTGGTATAAAAGAAATTCAGTAATGAAGAATACCTATTTCTAGCTGGAAAAAAGTGCACTCATTTATTATTAAATAGCTAATTTGAAAAGCTTGTATTATTTAACTCATGTATCACTTGCTGATAATTTTATAACAGAAAATTTTTCAGGGGCTATAACTTAAATTAAAACATGCTCTAAAGTTGTGTTTCAAAAGAAAAAGAAAAGAGAACCCACCAATTAAAGGCAGTATTTTGTTCTATAATGCATCCTTTCTGGCAGTAAAACTATTTTATTGTTCCAACATAAAAGTCTTGGTTAGAATGTTTTGCTTTGGATCCTGTTTTTAAGTGAGCACTACCTTTGTGTTACTCATTCTTATGATTCTCATTTACTAAGAGTGAATACGAAGCACAATTTATGGCCACCAGAGCGCTGATCTATAGTGTTCACGAGCATAATAACCACAGATAATTTGTGCAGACTGGATTGGTGGTCTCCGTTGCATGTATTGGTATCTGTGACAGGCAGAATCTAGGTCACAAGCTACCAGACTCACAGCACAATGCCTGGCATTGTGTCAATTACATGAATCCATGGAAACGAAGAGAAGCTTGAATTTCACCCATAGCATCATGGGGAACATGATGGGTTTTTTGACAGAGGCCGAAATAGTGTCAGGCCATTTTCTCCTTCCTTTGGGACATCAGGATGATCCAGAGATACTTCCCAACAAACTAAGCTCAGTTAGCCATGCTTCATTCAAACTCAAAGGCTTGGCCTTATCTCTAAATAAAATACATGGAAGACAACCACTCAGGGGGGTGGAAATCAGAGATTTAGGACACCCTGGGATACAACAACAACAACAGTATAGCGGGGGACAGGAAGGCCCCAAGACAATGAGGCTTTAAGTTTCCCTAAAACTAAAAGAGCTGTGCTTTTGAAAGCTTGTCATCTGAAACGAACAGAGGATTGAGAGAGAAAATTAGTTTGACATTCTGAGAACGCAGTGTTAAAAAAAAAAAAAACTAAGAAAAATTTGCTGCAAAAAAACAACAGAAACCAAATCTAAAATAAAATGTAATTGTAAATACTTAAACACACACCCCCTCATAAATTTCCCAGCTGCCCTGGATTTCTCTCATGAAAGCAGGTGCTGGAAGAGAATCAACAGATCAGAGATACAAACACCAAAGGAAAGAATAAGACCTTCTTGGTTAAGTTTAGGTCCATTCGTCCAACTTGGCTTCACATAGTTAAAATTCATACTGAAGTCACTTTGGAATGTTTGCAACCAGTCATTTGCCCCAGTTAGGAACAAAGCTAGGGGTGAGCATAAGAATGCAAAACAAGCAGAAGTCATTAAGAAGAAGGTAGCCCGAGTCACAGGCTTTTATATGAAGCTGTGGGATCAGGGAGTCATTTTCCCATCCATTCTTTTCTCATGATTAACTGAGATTCTGTCCCTGTGTCTTTGCTCTCTCTATCATCCTCTCTCCTTTCTGGAAAACCGCATCCTTTGTCAGGGGTATGGTAAGTGGGAAGGCCTCTAGGCTGAGATTGAAGACCCTTGAGGCTTGCACTTAGTGCTAATACATGCAGTGTGATTCTGAACTCAGATTCTTCAAGAGCGAAGTGAAAAGGTTAGGCTGCATGGTCTCTGCCTGCCCGGGCTGCGGTAACACAGTACTGTACACTGCGCAGCTTAAGTAACAGAAATTTATTTCCTCACTCAAGGCTTTGATAGGGCTGGTTTCTCCTGAGGGCTTTCTCCGTGGCTTGCAGATGACGTCTTCTCCCTGTGTCCTCACGCAGTCTTCCCTTTGTTGTGTCTATGTCCTCATCTTCTCTTCTTATAAGGACACCAGTCGGGTTGGATTTTGGCCCACTGCATGAACTCATTTTACCTTAATTCCCTCTTTAAAGACCCCATTTCCAAATACAGTCACATTCTGAAGAACTGGGGGTTAGGACTTCCACATATAAATTTTGGAAGAGATACACTTCAGATAATAATCTCCAAGGTTGCTTTCCGTTCCAGAGTCATTGGATTTTTTTTTCTCTTTCAAGCACTGACTTTTCATTAATTTATCTTTCCAGTACTAAAACGGAAGATTCAGCCTGCTATGTTTAGAAAAGATTGCAAAGGACTGAAGTTGTACTTTTCAGCTATCTGTAACCTTGGTCTCTTTAAAATAAAGCCATTCCAAGCCCAGCATGGAGGCTTATCCCTGTAATCCCGGAACTGTGGGAGGCTGAGGCAGGAGGATTGCTCATGGTGATGTGTGGGTCTGTAGTACCCCAGGAGTTCAAGGCTGCAGTGAGCTATGATCACACCACTGCACTCCAGCCTGGGTGACAGAGCAAGACTCTGGTTTGTTTGTTTGTTTATTTGTTTGTTAAAGCTATTCTGTAGGGCAGAGGGCACTATTCCAGAGTCTGTGAGTAAACCTAAAATTTCTGTACTTTCTCAAAAATGAGACCATTGCACCTATGGCCATTAGAGAATCTTTTGAAAGAGCCTTGCCCTATGAGAATTTTCTAGGATTACTTTTTGGAGGGCATCAACACTTTCGCCTCACTGTCTTCAGGACTATCCCATGCCTTGGTTATGTTCTTTCAGATGCAAAAGACAGATGTTGTGTTCTGTTTTTTTCGTAAGGATGCAAGAGAAGATAAGGAAGACAAGATCTCAACCACTTTCAGCAAAGCTTTGCGGAGAATGCAACATCCTTCAAGACACCATGAAGCTCCATGCATCTGGTCATCTTGCTTCTTTGGGGAATAAATTTATTGTTCTCTGCTTCAGGTGACTGGAGGAGACAAAGTGATCCCCCATTTATGTCTCTGCCTCTACTTTCTCTGCTGCTACCTGCAACTCTCTGGTGTCTTTGGTGGGTTCCAACTCCTTGACAGGGAGGGCGAGTGCCCTGGGCAATTGGCCATCAGTGCACCCTGCCTCTATTGGGAAGAGCTCTTCTACCAGGCTGTTCCATTCTCACAAGTAAGCCTAAAAGAGATGGCTCCCTCAGTGGTTTACCTCTGGTCCTATCAATCTGATGATGAGGCCACTTAGTTCTAAGTAAAGTGACAGATGACCAAGGACTTTCTTTGAAAAGACATTGGGTTGGCCAGGTGCAGTGGCTCTTGCTTGTAATCCCAGCACTTTGGGAGGCTGAGGTGGGCAGATAACCTGAGGTCGGGAGTTTGAGACCAGCCTGGCCAACATGGAGAGACCCTCTCTCTACTAAAAGTACAAAATTAGCTGGATGTGGTGGCACATGTCTGTAATCCCAGCTACTCAGGGGGCTGAGGCAGGAGAATTGCTTGAACCTGGGAGGTGGAGTTTGCAGTGAGCCGAGATTGCACCACTGCACTCCAGCCTGGGCAACAAGAGAGAAACTGTCTCAAAAAAAAAAAAAAAGAAAAGAAAAGAAAAAAGAAAAGACATTGGGTGTTCTTGATACTTTAAGATTTCACAGACGCAGAAAATGCAAGTCAGCAAGCAGCTCGCTGAGTATTCCCAGGGTATTCCATCCTTTTCTTCCATCTACCAAAAAGCTAAAGAGTAGTTTATATTCATTGCCTTCACTTTTGCATCTTCACTTTTTTTATACTTCATTTGTTTACCATATCCCTGAAATCCTAGCAGTCTGACATCTGAGAGCCTACCTTCTTTCCCTTAACTCTAACTGAAATTAACTCCCAACTTTAATATCCATTTGTCTTTCTCTCCCCCAACTTGCTGCTGTGTTTAAAACTATTGATTGACAACCCTACTTGTAAAGGCCCCTACCTTGGCTCCTATGACTGCATTATCCTGGGGGTGGGCAGGAAACCCTAGGGAAAGCCTT
This sequence comes from Pan paniscus, assembly GCF_029289425.2. Classification (NCBI taxonomy): domain Eukaryota; kingdom Metazoa; phylum Chordata; class Mammalia; order Primates; family Hominidae; genus Pan; species Pan paniscus. The sequence goes on from NC_073254.2 coordinate 26,138,095, forward strand.
TCATCAATGAACCTGGATGTGAGTCCTGATTTTTCTCAATACTATCTATGTCACACTGTGTATGTTAATTTTGTTCAATAAGCTTTATTCTTGTTCACCTCGTATATTTGTGACGATTGAGTAATGGGGAAGAATATATTTGTGATGACTGAGTAATGGGGAAGAATTTTGGATAACACCAGGGTTTGGGCTTAGGTGAATAAGAGAATAAATGTGCAGATATTCAAGGCTTACTTCTTATATGTAATTAGTTGCTAAGAGAGATTAACTTCACTTCTATCACGTCTCCCAGATTTATTCCTCCTCTTCATTTTTATTACCTTGGTAGAACTCTTCACCACCTTTGACTTGGCCTAGTGGTTAATGAGCTGAGTTCTGAGCAGCTTTTGGGATTTCCAGGGAGATTCCTCAGGGACTTCTCCTCATTTTAGCAAGGTTAGCTCCACTTTCATCTGTTTTATTTATGTGTTTGTTTTTTTATTTGAAGAAAATATTTTCATTTTCAACTTTAATAAGAAATGACACTTACCCAGTTATTGATTCTGCCTCATGATCGGTCTCTATCTTCAGATCACCTCCCATATGATCTTAGAGTCAGTTCTCTGTTTACTTATCCTGAAGCATATTTCTGATCCTGTCATATTGCATTGCCCGGAAATCTACTGTCCAAAATAGCAGCAGTTGGCCATTTGACTACTTAAGTTCGTTAAAATTAAATTAAATTAAATTAAATTAAAAATTCAGTTTCTTAGTGGCACTAGCCATATTTCAAATGCTTAATAGCCACCTGTATCTAGTGGCCGCCATTTTGAACAACTCATAGTTAGAACAGTTCCACCATTCTGGAAATTTCTATTGGATAGAGCTGTGCTAGATAGCTTGATAAACATTTCTGACCTTGGCATTAGGATTTAAAATCTATCTTTACCTGGCTCCTCTGCTGCTGTTTTCCTTTATAAAATGCTTCTGTAAGACTGAACTGTTTTCAAACATGCCATACTCAATTCCTGCTGTCATGCCTCCACTTACCCAACCCCACTCAGAGTGTCTTTTGCTCCATCACTGAACACCAAAACCCTACTCCCCATTTAAGGACTGTCCTCCTTGAAGTCCTTTCTAATTTCCGAACTCAAAGTAATTTACTCTTCCTGTGAACTCTTACAGGATTTTAAATAAAGCACTCTAATGTCATCTACCTCATTTCTTCTAGAATTATAACTATCTATACATGTATTTTAGCCCTTTAATTAGTCAGGGTTCCTCTGAAAGCTGATTCTGAGACAAGGATTCAAATCTGACTAGTTTAGCTGAGAGGTGATCCCAGTAATCATCAATGGAGGAGGAGGTTAGTAAAAGTGGGAGGCAAAGAAAATCAATTAAGGATGCATTATCAGTTCAGTTACTGATATGGAGGACTAGACCTCAATCCCACTGGAGGCAGTGTGGAACAAAGTTATCCCAGCCAAGGTCAGGGAGGCTCCAATGTGTATTTACCAATGCCTTGCCCATTATTTATTTGAGGGATTCCAGGGAAAATCATTCTTGAGTATTTCCATTTTGTTCTGCATTCAGGGCAGGCACACTTGGCCAGTAAAGAAAATCCCTCCAGCAGAGAATTGCAGATACTCACAGCAAGAAGCCTTTCTTGTGAACGGAGGATGGATGTGGAGCTGGTCCGAGCAGTCTGCCTACTGCATCTGCTATGACACCCAGCAAACTGGAAGGTAGGTCCTGGAGGGCTGAGGTCACATGAGTCATAGATGTGTGTCTCCCTCAGTGACCTAACACCGGCAATCAGCAAAGAGTTGTTCAGCGAATGAATGCGTTATCCCGAAGATATTAGGTACTGGAGAAGAATTTGTCATGGAACCCAGTGGTTTGGATGGGTCAAATCACTTGCTGTCAACTGAGATAATCTCTGAATAGACAGACCTATGCCTAGGGTTTTCTGTTGGCTTTGATGTTCAGTACTTATGGACTAAACATTGTACAAGTGTGGGAATTTGTTGAACCAGACTGTAAAGGAGTTTTGAGATTGCTTCAGAAGCAAAGGAGCTTATATCTAGAGAGGAATACTCGGGAACATCGACTGCAGCACTTGCCTTGGTTAGATGCCTGATGATGCTGTTGTCACAGCCACCAAGGGAACCAGGTTTTTTCATTGCAGCCGGGTTTCGATACAGTCAGCCCTCTATGCCTGTCAGGAGAGGTGGCGGTGCAGTGTAAGACTTGGGAATCTAGGAAGAAAGTGTGTGTGTGTGTCTATGTGCGTGCATAGCATGTGTGTATGTGTGTGTAGTGTATATGCTATGTATGTGGTGTGTGTGTATGTGTTTGTATGATGCATGTGCTGTGTGCTGTGTATGTTGTGTGTGGTACGTATGTGGTGTGTATATGTGTATTTATGTGTGTGATGTGTATAGAGTCGTGTGTGTGATGTGTATGTGTATGGTGTGTGCGGTGTATATGTGATATGTACGTGTGTGTGATGTGTGTAGGGTCGTGTGTATGTGTTGTGTGTGTATGATGTGTAATGTGTGTGCTGTGTATGTGGTTGTGTGTGTGGGTATATATGGTATGTGTATGTATGCATAGGTTTGTGATGTGTGTAGGGTTGTGTATGTATATGGTGTGTGTGTGATGTGTATATGTATATTTGTGTGATGCGTGTAGGGTTTTGTGTGTGTGGTGTGTATATGTGTGTGGTGTGTATATGTATGTGTCTTTCTGTCCTCCAACTTGCTGCTGCATTAGGGTTGTGTGTGTATGGTGTGTTAGGGTGGTGTGTGTATGATGTGTGTGGTGTGTATGTGGTTGTGTGTGGTGTATATGTGGTGTGTATATGTGTGTGTGTGTGGTGTGTATGGAGTTGTGTGTGTGGGTAATGTGTGTGGTATGTATGTGTGAGTGTGGTGTGTATGTGGTGTGTGTGTGGGTGATGTGTGGTGTGTGTGGTAAATATGTGTGGGTATGTGATGTGTATTCAGAGTGTAGGTGATGTGTGTAGGGTTGTGTGTACAGGGGTGAAGTGTGTGTGTGGTATGTATATGTGAGTGTGGTGTGTATGTGGTGTGTGTATGTGAATGTGATGTGTGTAGGGTTGTGTGTGTGTGGTGTGTGTGGTATGTACATGTGGGTGTGGTGCATATATGGTGTGTGTGTGATATGTGTAGGGTTGTGTGTGTGGAGTGATGTGTGTGGTGTGTGGTATGTGTGAGTGTGGTGTGTATGTGGTGTGTGTGTATGTGATGTGTGTAGGGTTGTAGGGGGTGATGTGTGGTATGTATGTGTGAGTGTGGTGCATATATGGTGTGTGTGATGTGTGTAGGGTTGTGTGCGGGGGCGTGATGTGTGTGGTGTAGGGTATGTGTGAGTATGGTGTGTGTGATGTGTGTAGGGTTGTGTGCGGGGGCGTGATGTGTGTGGTGTAGGGTATGTGTGAGTGTGGTGTGTATGTGATGTGTGTAGGGTTGTGTATGGAGACTGATGTGTGTGTGGTGTGTGTGGTATGTATGTGAGTATGGTGTGTATGTGATGTGTATGTGTGTGAGATGTGCGTAGGGTTTGTGGAGGGTGATGTGTGTGGTGTGTGTGGTATGTTTGTGTGAGTGTGTGTGTGGAGTGTGTGTATGTGATGTATATTGGGTTGTGTGGTGTGTGTGGTATGTTTGTGTGAGTGTGTGTGTGTGGAGTGTGTGCATGTGATGTGTATTGGGTTGTGTGTGTGGTGTGTGTGGTATGTTTGTGTGAGTGTGTGTGTGTGGAGTGTGTGTATGTGATATGTATCGGGTTGTGTGTGTGGTATGTTTGAGTGTGTGTGTGGAGTGTGTGCATGTGTGTATCGGGTTGTGTGTGTGGTGTGTGTGGTATGTTTGAGTGTGTGTGTGTGTGTGGAGTGTGTGCATGTGTGTATCGGGTTGTGTGTGTGGTGTGTGCACACGCGTGTGCTGAGAGTCATTGAGGGTACGCATTGCAGCCCTCCAGGGCTGCAGAGGACCGAATGCCTGCCTGCACCATGTTGACCCTGATAGCAAGGCTGCTACAATATCGCCTTCCTCATGCCCGTGGCCTACTTTGCTCCCAACTCTCACAGACAAGGAGCCACACATTAAAAGCCTATGTTAAGCAGTCATGTGTCCCAAGAGAAGGGGAACATTGCAGTAAGAAATTCTGGTGAACGATGGAAAGCCAGGTGAGATGAACCTGGGGTACAGGATCCTGGTCACCAAGCTAACTCAGTTTTCAAGGAGGAACCTGGTTGGAGACTCAGGTAGAAGAGGAAGCTCAGAACAAGTTTCAAACTGGAAGACCAGACAGTGGTTGCAAGTAGAGTCCCTCGAGGCTGAATCACAGCTCACAGTGTATAATTTTTAGAATACTCATCTTCCAGTCCCAGCTTGACACTGACTTGGGGAAGTTACATAGCCTCTTTCAGGCCCCTGCATCCTCATCTTTAAGACAAAGATGGTGAAAGTCTCTATTGTCAGGATTAGAGGATTGCTTTTAGCAGAAATTCCCCACGGAGAGCAACTATTATTATGGATGCTGGATCCTGATGGATACCTCGGGGATATCCCATCCCAATTAAATCTGTAGTAAGGGTTCCGGATGTAACATGGCAGCCAGGAATTGGGGTCATTGCACAGTCATCAAACTCTGAGTTTCACACTAGATTTGTAGGTTTAGGTTTAAAGTTGCTTACGCAGTCCCAGGTTGGTTTGGGAACTAGTGTGGGCTGAGCCTACTGGTGTGGGGAGCTGTAGCCGCAGGGTTAGGGAGAGAAAGGCAGTGTAGAGAGAGATTACGTGGGTGTAGGATTGGGGCCTCATAGACATGCCTCAAAACATCGTGAAGTAAAACTGGGAATAGGGCAACACAGGTATAGGAAGAGAGAAAATGGCCTCTCCAGAATAACTTGAGAGATAACTGCGACCACATCATCTGCAAATACTCCTCCATCCCACACTATAGAATTCCTGTCTGGAATTCCAACTGCTGGATCTCCGGGTTAGGCAACCAGGAAGAGAACATTTTCTACAGATGGTGACGATTAAAATGCTTCTGTCACCAGAAGGCAGAGAGGCTCAGGGGGGCTGGGGGGGCTGCAATCCTTCGTTCTACTTCTTTTATCGGCACATTCTTCTTTAAAGATGTGGAGATGGTCCCTGTTGGGATGGCACGTGAAACACGCTGGTTTCCTGGCTGTAAATAAAACCACTGGTGTTGTGTTTGACATAGCTGCTTTAGTACTTGGTCAGCAGTCCCATATGGTCTAGCAAACCTCTTAATTACAACTACAGAGGACAGATTCCTCTAGTAAACATCACCATGTTTAACTTTTCCTCCTCCTGCTGCTGTCAGTGCACAGAGCATTTGAACTTGTAAGCAGCAGGGGAGAAATACCAAATGTACACTCCCCTACCAGAGCTGAGCTTCTCACACCATTAGAGTTTGAAAGGGCCATTTGGGCAGGTTGCATGAAAAACTGGTAGACACCTGCTCCACTTTACCAAACCACAGTGAAGCAAAGTTTGGTTACTGTTTTTTTTTTTTTTTTTTTTTTTTTTGAGACGGAGTCTCGCTCTGTCGCCCAGGCTGGAGTGCAATGGCACAATCTCGGCTCACTGCAGCCTTTGCCTCCCAGGTGCAAGTGGTTCTTCTCCTCAGCCTCCCGAGTAGCTCAGACTACAGGCACATGCCACCACGCCTGGCTAATTTTTGTGTTAGTAGAGATGGGGTTTCACCATATTGACCAGGCTGGTCTTGAACTCCTGACATCAGGTGATCCACTGGCCTCGGCCTCCCAAAATGCTGGGATTACAGGCGTGAGCCACCGTGCCCGGCCAGTTTGGTTACTGTTTTAAAGAGACGAGAGAACTAATGTGAGCAAAGGGGCCAGGTAAGGAAAAGATGACTCCCGTATCCTTGAGTAAACTCTCTGTATCCAGGTGGTCAATTTCTGATCCAGTTCATTAGCACCCATGAGTGATGGAATAATTTTGCAAGGCCTGGTTTGGCAAAAGTACAGGAAGAAGGCATAGCTCTATGAGTTGAATGGAAGTCTAGAGGTACAGAAAAGGGTGGAGTTGGCCTGCCTATGAGATCATTCTAACATTGGCATGTAGAGGGGGAGGGTGTGAACTATGCTAATTTGTTATAAAAATGAGCGGAACCTTGGAGCCGGCTTCTGCTTTGAACATCCCTCCTGATCTCAGCAAGCTGCCTCCACCAGAGAAGGGCTGCCATGCTGGAAAACTCCATCCAGTGACTCCATCCCTTGGAAACATGCCCGTTTGAAAAAAGTACTACCCTGCTTAAAGATTCTAAATCTTGCCTTAATCCACTTCAGATTGAACTATTGCCAAAAAGGTACTTATTCAGAGTCTTTCACCTATGAAACCAAGATGCCGTGTGCCCATTGTAAATTCAGATGTGTCCAGTCACATGTTTAGTAGAGACATTTCAGGATGTAATTTACATAGTCATCAAACTGTGAGCTACACACCAGCTTTGTAGGTTTGGGTTTAAAGTTGCTTGAACAATCCAAGGTCAGTTTGGGAACTAGCATGGGCTGAGCCTGCTAATGTGGGTGCATCGGAGGTGCAAGGGCAATAGGGTGGGCTTACCATGGTATGTTATTTGCCTGAGGAGTGAATGCCTTATAAGGAAGAAGTCATCCCCAGGTAGAGTATACAGATCTGGGCCACAAAACATGGTTTTTCGTCATTTTTGGAGAGACTGGGTGGTACGAATGGCTGCTCATACTGCTGTATGCCTGACCAGGCCCTCATAGACATGATAAAGGACCCTAAGGAGATGAGCCCCAAGAAGACAGCCTAGCAATGGAGGATAATAGTCACAGGGACAGAGGCTGCCTCCCTGCCTACCTCATCACACTCTAGCCACTGCACTGACAGGCTACCAAGTGCATGGAATGAGGTCATGGCCATTTGTGGGAAGTGCTTAGTAGTGACCTGAAAATCCTGCTGTCAGTATCAGTGACTGTGGGACCCAGCCAAGTACCCTCTAAAGAGTTGCAGCAGGCTTGTCACCATGGCTACTGTGGATTCACAAGGCTGTTTTGAGGATCCAGGGGAACTTCTCGAGAGCATGTGCACAATTGTCCCTGGGAATTTCCGAAACTAGCTGGGAGAGATTGGAGATGTTCTGAGGCTCTCATGCTCCACAATTTGTGGTTAAGCCAAAGAAGACAGCCTTTGCCAGTATTAGTGTGTCAAAGAAAAATATGTTACGTATACATTCTATGAGCACAAAGTGATGAGACAGGGCCATAAGTTAAGCATGGGAATCAGTCTCATCCCTGACAGACACACATTACGTAGGAACATGATTCTACTGATTTACCATATAATTGTGTTTGGCTTTCTTTTGTGTTAGTCCCAGCATAACATAGATAGGGTTTGAGCTGATCACGCCTTACTTGAGCTGATCACACCTTACTTTCTCCCTCAGTTCTTGTGGTTAATTAGCAAGATGACAGGTCAGCTAGGGTATGGGTGGAGTCAAAGTTGTAGGATACCCTCAGAAAATCAGCTCTTCAGAGTTCAAGCTGCCTCCATCCTTTCTGACATTTGATTTATCCCCTACCAGGCTATGAAGCCTTGACTTTATAGTATAAACCTCTAATCAGATAAGCGGATCACAAAACCATCTTTATTCTCAAGACCACTGCTCTATTGCCCTAACCATCCTTGAGCCATCTCAGGGTAGAGGCATCAGCCTTCAGGAGTTACATAGGCACTGGCAGATCATCATAATAAGGACGGGTTGCCAACCTGCTCAGGTTACAGTGAATGCTGATGGGTAGAGTCTGCTTTGAATTTCTCAGACAAGAGGCAGATACAATGTATTTGGTTCACCCAATTCATTTTAAGGGATTTGGTTCCCAGATTTCCTGCAATCGGAATCATGGCCCATTTTCACAGCCACTAGAGCATTAAATTCGTGTATACAAAATAAAGGCCTAGAAAACATGTAAACCTAAAAATGTTTAAGCTAAAATGGTGGTACAGATGTTATCTGAGTCCCATAAATCAGTATTCAGAAATATTGTCTTACCGTCAGAAGCAAACAGCAAACAGAGACTTGCATTAGCTATGTGTCTAGATAATGGCAAAAATTAAGTACAGTATTGTTTAGAAATCATAGGCTGGCAGATGTCTTTTCCTTTTCAGGGTTTAAAGAAAACATAACCTTCTCTGTTGCATTTAACAAAGAAAAAAAAAAAGGATTTTCTTGTTTTTTGTGTGCACACCCTGCCTAGGGATGAGTTATTCATCAAAATAAGCTTTCTTGTGTTTTAGAATTTGAGAATTTAGAATACTGAGCATTCTCTAACACATCGCCCTAAACATGCTAGTTTGATTCTGAAGCCTTTTTTCCATTTTGTCAAGTTCACCCTCTGAAAGGGACAGTGAAAAATTAGGGGTTGGCTCCACCTGGTGCTTTGATTAGAAAATTACATCTCCATGTATGAGGGCTGTCAACGGACAGTGTGCCCTCTTGCGCACGGAAACAGTAAAAATACTACATAAATACTACTTGAAAATACTAAAACTACCCCAAAAGAGTGACCAGTTAACTCACTTTCCATGCAGGGTGCTAAGGACTATTTTTGTATGGTTGTTTTAGTGTCTATTGCTATGGAACAAATCTTCTTAAAATATAGAAGCTTAAGACAACAAAATCATTTATTATCTCCCACGGTGTCTGTGGGCCAGGAATTCAGAAGGAGCGCTGTCGAGTGGTTCTGCCTGGAGGCTTCTTTCACATGAGATCGCAATCAGACAGTACTTGGGGTTATTGTAAAGCCTCATTCGCTCCCGTGTCTGGTGTCTGAGCTGATAAGACGACAGGCTGGGGTGGGAGCTTCTCTCTGTCTCTATGTAGTCCCTCTCTAGGGTTTCTCAAGCATAGCCAGACTTGTTTCATGTTGGCTTAGAACATCCAAGGTGGTGTCCCCAGAAAGAGAGCCAGCAGGAAGCTGTGTTGCTTTTTATGATCCAGCCTCAGAGGTCAGGAAATGTCACTTCTGCTGTGTTCTGTTGATAGAGGTAATTGCAAACGTCTACCCAGGTTCACGGGAAGGGAACACAGCCTCCACCCCTCAATACAGGAATGTCAGTGTCATGTCAGAAGAAGAGCATGTGGGATGGGATATATATTTGTGCATCATCTTTGTAAAAATACAATCAACCACAATTGTTTTATTTAATCATCCTTCACCCTAAATGAAGTTGCTTCGATATATCATTATCCCAATTTTACATTTAAGTGAAAGCAGAAGGAAACATTAAAGATCTTCTTACGCCCTTTCAGTGTCATACTAGAGCATTGCCTAATAAGCCATCAAAAGTGTCATCTGTACACGATTCTCAGTCTTGGCACTATTGAAATTTTGGTCTGGGTAATTCTTTGCCGTGGGGGCTGTTCAGGGCATAATAGGTCACTTAGCAGCATCCCTGGCCCCTGCCCACCAGATACCAGTAGCACACCTTCATCCCTTTAGTTGTGATAACCACAAATGTCTCCAGACATTGTCAGATATCTCTGGGGTGAGGAGAGGGCAAATGTTCCCCCAGTTGGGAAGTTTTACAGGAAGAAAGTTACTTTGATTATTTGCTATTGATGAAGGTGAGACTCTCGTAAAGTTAATGTTAACTTGTGGAAGATCATTATGTTGCAATTCATTTCTGTCCAGTAGGAAATATAAATCCTACAGATTATAGTTTTGTTGTTTTATAATTTACCAGTTTCAATTTAACTTGCAATCTTATTCCAGCATTCTTTTTGTTCATTGACTATATATAGTAATTTTTCTTCTCCTTCTTCATTCATTGATAAGTTAAATAAACCTTTGTCACATGTGTGCATACACACACACACACACACACAAACGCACACACACACCAGCTCCTTGGCAGAATGCAGAGTGAGAATTCTCTCCAATATGGGGATATGGAGCTATTATGATCTCCCTTCAAGAAAGAACTTGCAGATTAGCTGTGAGGGTGCAGTTAGGTGATGGCCTTGGTTGCAGTGCCTCTGGTTGCTTAGCCACAGCAGTTGAGCTGAGGCCATGCTTTTCCTAGGCAGACCTTTAACAGCTAATGAGCACAGTGGGCGTGCCAGGGCCTGGCCCTTTCTGTTCATCATGGAACTTCTCCAACAGGCAGCCTTTGCTCTGGAGCTCTCTGTTGGGCTGGCTGAGACTTTTGCAGGACAGCACTGCAGTTTGAGACTCTTCCTAACTAACCCTCCTTCTCCTTCCCCTTTCACAGGTGACAGACCTGCATCTCTAGCCTTTTTGTGCTTCAGGCACAACTCAAAGCTGCCAATAATCATGTTGCCCAGTTTGTGAGCTGGAACTGCAGTCTTTTTGTTTTTTTGAGACGGAGTCTGGCTCTTTCGCCCAGGCGGGACTGCAGTGGCGCTATCTTGGCTCACTGCAAGCTCCGCCTCCCGGGTTCACACCATTCTCCTGCCTCAGCCTCCCGAGTAGCTGGGATTACAGGAGCCTGCCACCGCGCCTGGCTAATTTTTTTTGTATTTTTAGTAGAGATGGGGTTTCACCGTGTTAGCCAGGATGGTCTCAATCTCCTGACCTCGTGATCCGCCCTCCTCGGCCTCCCAAAGTGCTGGGATTACAGGCGTGAGCCACCACGCCTGGCCTGGAACTGCAGTCTTAAGTGTGGCATGAGTTGCCTTCAGAACCCAAAGAGGCCTACCAGGCACTTCTTTTTTGAGGTATGAGATATAAGATGCAGCAATTTATCGTTTGCTTTGGAGGGAATATTCCAGCATGAACCTAACCACTGGATTCCTTAAATCCTCATTCATCTTTTCCTCTCTGGAGCATGAGTGTTTTACCAAGACCTCCAGCATACTAGCCACCTCTTGCTTCTTCTGGCCAATGAACATGATGTCATTGATGCAATGGATGGGTTTCATGTTCAGTGGGTTCAGGTGATCTAGATTATTTCAGACTATTATGGCAAAGGGCAGCTGAGTTAAGATAGCTCTGAGGCAAAGCAATAAATGAATATTGGAGTCTGTCCACGTGAATGTGAATTGTTCCTGATCTTTTTTTCTAATATGGATAGAAAAGGCACATTCACCAAATAGACAACCACATGCCACGGGCCTGTGGCCTGTTTAATGTGCTCCAGCTGTGATCCCACCTCTGGCACAGCAGCTGCAGTCGACCACCATGTGATTGAAACTGTACTCATCTGTTGTCATTCTTCAGAGTCCATCCACTTCCTGCTGGGGGAGACTAGCAATTAAAAAGAGATATGATAGAGACAACCAATCCCTATTTTGTATTTACCATCTTGCCTGGGGGACAGTTTCGGAGTTTCCATTTGGCCTCTCCCACTATGATAGCACTTCCTCACTGACCAAGGAACAAATATAGGGTTTACTCCAACTGCCAAGTACATTCATTCCAGTGATACATGGAAATGGAGAAATGCTTCCTGGGTGAGTCTACAGGTTCTGTGGGCCCACTCTGTGCCAGACTCAGCTAGGACTCCATTCATTACTTGATTCTTATAAGGCCCCACTTCAACAAGGGGTCCAGGTGTCAAGGTCAACTCGGAACTTGTGTGCAATAGTCTAGACCTTCCCTTTCCCTGGCATACAGTCACCCAAGCAAATGGTCGTGGGTCCCTTTAGGGAAGGATGGGACAAGTCATCTCGATATAAACTTGTTGCAGTGTTGCAGGGTACTTATTCTTAGGGACCTGGCTGTCTTTTTAGTCAATGGATTTTGGACCTGAAAATTGGCTCAGTTCCTAGAATTGAGGAAAGTATCCTGACTTTTTACTGGGGCAATTGCGGTCAGCCTCTTGCCCCTCCTTTCTTGCCTTTTCTCGTTGTAGATGTTAAGCATCAGCCTTGTCTGCCCTTATCTCTTTTGCCTGTGGGAATGCCAGGCTCCAGTATCCATCCCTCCACCTCCTTGAAGGTCAAGCCCCTTTGATGCCTCTGATCTTCCCGGTCGTTACAGTAACTGTGGACTCCGGGTTTCTAGTGGTTAAGCTTGGCCACTTGGTCTCTCATTCTGAGGCCTTACTATCCTCATGAATATTAATTACCTAGCTCTGTGACAGCAACCACTGAACATAGATGAGGCCTGATGTTTTGGCGAATGGGCCTTCCTGTGGGACATACCCCTCTGGCTAGTGTCCAGGTTTCACATAATACATCCATTCTAGCACATCTCACCTCTTTATGCTTTCCTCTAGCTTCTGCCAGGGAAACTCAGGCATTTGCACTGAGTCATTGGCTCGGGGGAGCTGGCAGGAAGCATGGATTTAGCATAAAGGTGGTGGTGCGTCACAAAGGACAGCAGTTGGGCCGTAAGTCAGTTATGCTTCTGAAGCAGCAGACCAACGGGGTGCATTTTCATGACTGCCACATATGCAAAAGCGTGACATGTATGATTTATTTTAAAAGAACCACCCTTGTGGAAACAACACTGGGCAAAATCAGTAAAATACTGACTTTATACACACTGTCATTTTAAGAAAAATAAAGAGAGATAACATTTATTGAGCATTCATGATATGCCAGGTGCTCTATTAGACACATATTGTAACGTTACCTCATTATGTAGTTATTATTATCAGTCTCATTTTACAAATGAAGAAGAGGAATACAATGTAACTAAAGAAACTGCTCAAATTTACATAGTAAGTAAAGAGGAAGACATGGAATTGGAACCAGGTGACCAAATTCACAGCATCAGATATTCTTTCGTTTTTTATGTCAGTGTTGTTTAGTTTTCAACATAGAGATTTTGCACATATTTTATTGGATTTATAGCTATATATTTCAGCTTTTGATGCTATTGTAGATGATACTGGTTTTAAAACTTCATTTTCTAATTACTCATTGCCAGTATATAGAAATGTAATTGATTTTTGTATATTGACCTCTATCCTGAAATTTTGCTAAACCAAATTAAAATTTTTATAACATTTCTTACAGATCCTATGGGATTTTTCTGTATAGTCAATGTCATTTGCAAGTAGAGGCAGTTTTATTTTTTTCTTCCCAATCTGTATGTCATTCTATTTCTTTTTCTTGCCTTATTTCACTAGCTAAGAGCTCTAATACAATACTGGTTAGGAGTGGTAAGGGGAGATATCTTGCTTTTTTTTTAATTTTAGGAAGAAAGCTTTCAATATGTGACTATTAAGTATGATAGCTTTAGGTTTGCTGTAGACACACTATATCTAATTGTGAAAATTTCCTTCTATTCTTAGACTGCTGAGCATTTTATCTTTTTAAAATCATGCATGAATATTAAATTTTGCCAAATGCTTTTTTATCAGCTATTGAGATAATCATATATTTTTTCTCTTTAGTCTGCTTGAATTACATGGATTGATTTTTCTAAAGTTGAAACAACCTTCTATTCCTAGGATAAACCACCCTTGGACATCATATATTATCTGTTTCACATACTAAAGGATGATTTTTTTTTTTTTAAGTTTTTTAGAACTGATGGCCTGGCATGGTGGCTCATGCCTATAATCCCAGCACTTTGGGAGGCCGAAGTGGGTGGATCACCTGAGGTCGGGAGTTTAAGACCAGCCTGACCAACATGGCAAAACCTCATCTCTACTAAAAGTACAAAAATTAGTCGGGTATGGTGGTGCATGCCTATAATCCCAGCTACTCAGGAGGCTGAGGCAGGAGAAACGCTTGAACCTGGGAGGCGGAGGTTGCAGTGAGCCGAGATCACGCCACTGCACTCCAGCCTGGGAGACAGAGTGAGACTCCATCTCAGAAAAAAAAAAAATGTTTTTTAGAATTATGATGTTCATGAGGGATGTGTATCTTTTTTTCTTATGTTTACCTAATTTGTTATTAGAATAAAGCTAGCTTGATAAAGGACAGATAAATATTTCCTTCTCTTCTATTTTCTGGAAGAGTTTGTGTAGAATTTGTATTATTTCTTCCTTAATTGGGTAGAATTCATAGGTGATGCATTTGGATCTGGAGTTTTATTCATAAAATGATTTGTATTACAAATTCCATTTATTTACTAGATATAGGTCTAGATTATCTATTTCTTCTTGAAGAAAACTTGATAATTTGACTCTTCTAAGAAATATGTCTATTTCAGCATGTGTTGGTATACTTAGAAAGGAAACATGTCTATTTCATCTAAGTTATTGAATGCATTTGCATAAAGTTGTTTGTAATACCTGCTGATTATCCTTTTAATGTCTTTGGGGTCAGTAATGACATTCTTCTTTTATTTCTGATATTTGTTTGCAATTTGTGTCTCCTCTTTTTATTCTAATCACTCTGGCTAAAAGTTTATCTTTTTTGTTGTTCTCAAAAAAACAAACAGCTTCGTTTTCATTGATTTTCTCTATTGTTTTTCCATTTTCTATTTTATTGATTTCTCTTCCTATGTTTATTATTTCCTTTCTTTTACTTACTATGAGTTTTATTTAAGGTAGAAATTGAAGTTTTTGAAATGACAGTTTTTTTCTTTTCCAATATAGTTGTCTAATGCTATAGATTTCCTTCTAAGCACTGTTTTAGCCGCATCTCACAAATATTAATATGTTGCTTTTCATTTTAATTAAATTTAAAATATTTCCCTTTTTTTTTTTTTTTGAGATGAAGTCTCGCTTTGTCGCTCAGGCTGGAGTGCAATGGCACAATCTTGGCCCACTGCAATCTCCACCTCTGGGGTTCAAATGGTTCAAATGATTCTCCTGCTTCAGCCTCCTGAGTAGCTGGGATTATAGGCATGTGCCACCACACCGGCTGATTTTTGTATTTTAGTAGAGACGGGGTTTCAACATGTTGGCCAGGCTGGTCTTGAACTCCTGACCTCAGGTGATCTGCCCGCCATAAGCCTCGCAAAGTGCTGGGATTACAGGCATGAGCCACCGCGCCCAGCCCCAATTTCTATTTTTATCTTTTCTATGACTCACTTGTTATTGAAAATTGTGTAGCTTAAATTCCAAATCCCTGGGAATTTTTTCAGATATCTTTCTGTTATAGATTTCTAGTTTAATTCCTAGTTTAAATCACAGAAGATACTTTGCATATAATTCTATTTAAATTTATTGAGGTTTGTTTTATGGCCGGGAATATGGTCTTTCTTTGGTGAATGCTCCGTGTGCACTTGAAAATAATGTATATTCCACTGTTATTGGGTTGGATGTTCTATAAACGTTGATTAGGTCAAATCAATTAATAATATTGTTCTTGCCTTCTATATCCTTACTGATTTTCCCTTTACTTGTCCTCTTGATTACTGAAAGAGGAGTATAGATGTCTTAATGATTAATTTGTCTACTTCTTTTAGCTCTAGCAGTTTTTGCTTCATGTATTTTGAAGGTCTGTTGTTAATTGCACACACATTTATGCTTTTTACCTCTTCTTATATCTTGTTTTAAACTTACTCCTTTATTATTATTTAAGGTCCTTCTTTATCACTTTTAGCATATTTTGCCTTTATATGTACAATGGGTTTGTTTTGTAGACAGCATGTAAGAGTACTATGCTCTTTTTATTTTTTATTTCAGGGAAAAGCAGTTACAAAGTTTCCAACCAGCACAAATTCCATAGTCAGGTTTTCCACATGTGGGGAAATCACAGGGGTCAGCACATCCAACGTGCAATGGACAAGCCTTGCACTGGGTAAACCATGTTCATGGTCATGGAATCTCATTTACCAGGTAAGTATTGGTCTTGCTTTTCAAAAATCAATCTGATACTTTATGCATTTTAATGGGAAATTTAATGTAATTATTGACATTGGTTAGATTTAAATCTGCCATCTTGCTATTTGTTTTATATGTATTCTATTTAGTCTTTGTTCCTTTTTTCCCTCTTTTTCCTTCTGTTCTGAATTAATGGAGTATTTTTATGATTGCATTTTACACTCACTATTGCTTTTTAAAAAACATGTATTTTGGGGGCCGGGCACGGTGGCTCATGCCTGTAATCCCAGCATTTTGGGAGGCCGAGGCGGGTGGATCATGAGGTCAGGAGATCGAGACCATTCTGGCTAACATGGTGAAACCCCGTCTCTACTAAAGATACAAAAATACAAAAATTAGCCGGGCATGGTGGTGGGCGCCTGTAGTCCCAGCTACTCGGGAGGCTGAAGCAGGAGAATCACTTGAACCCGGGAGGCGGAGCTTGCAGTGAGCTGAGACTGCTCCACTGCACTCTAGCCCGGTGACAGAGCAAGGCTCTGTCTCAAAAATAAAAACAAACAAAAAAACATATCTTTTATAACTTTTTAATGGTTGCCATAGGTCTGCTAATATATACCTTTAATTATTCACAATCTACCTTGAAACTATTGTGTTTCACATGTAGTTTAAGGATCTCACCCTCACAGCTCTATACTCCCACGTCCTCTTTCCCATCCTTTGTGCTAAAATTTTCATAAGTTTTAGATGTAAATATTCTACCAGCATACACTACATGGCTACTACTTTTGCTTTAGTCATTCAATTATCTTTCAGGGCAATTATCAACTTAAAAATATCTTTGATATTTACCTTCCTTTTCAGCATTTCTGTAATCTTCATTTCTTTGTGTACAACTAAGTTTCTAGGATCTTATTCCTCCTGCTAAAGTACTTATTTAATTTTTCATCTCGCACAGATCTGCTGATAGTTAATTCTTTCATCTTTCGTTTGTTCAAAACAATATTTATTTGACTTTATTTTAAAAGATATAGAATTCTTGCTGATTCAAGCAATGGATAAAAAATATAGAATTCTGAGATGCTAGTTTTTTTTTCTTTCAATGCTTTAAAGATGTCACTCTTATCTTCTGGGTTGCATAAATTCTAATGAGACATCTACTATAATTCTTATTTGGGTTGCCCTCAAGATTTTCTTTTGACTCTTGGTTTCCAGCAGTTTGAATTTTATTTGTCTAGTTAGATTTTTTTCCTTACATATGCTGCATGGGGCCCCATGCATTTCTTGGATATGTATTTTGATGTTTTCCATTATTTTTGTTTTTTCAAATATTTCATCTGATCAATTTTTTTCTTTTTTATTCTGTTTGTATGGCATCTAACGTCTCTTCATCTCATGCTTTGACTCAGGTATGACAGTGCTTGCATCCTAATAAGGGCCTTTCTTTAAATTTCAGTCTTCTTGGTTGTGCTGCAACCTTAGTTCTCTGATGGAAAAAAGTGTTATAATTGTACTGTTTATCTGGAGCTTTCTTGTTATGGTAGATGTTATGTTTTCTTTCCAGTTTTCCTATACACCAATAATATCCAAGCTGAAAGCCAAATAAAAAACACAGTTCTATTCACAATAGCCACAAAAAAGTAAAATAAAATGCCTAGCAATGCAGTTAGCCAGGGAGGTGAAAGATTTCTACAATTAGAACTACAAAACACTGCTCTAAGAAATCAGAAATGATACAAACAAATGGAAAAACATTCCATAATCATGGATAGGAAGAATCAATATTGTTAAAATGGCTATACTGCCCAAAGCAATTTATAGATTCAATGCTATTTTTATCAAATTACCAATGATATTCTTCACAGAACTAGAAACAACTATTTTAAATTTCATATGGAACCAAAAAAGAGTTCGAATAGCCATGGCAATCCTAAGCAAAAAGAACAAAGCTGGAGGCATCAAGTTACCTGACTTCAGACTATACTACAAGGCTACAGTAACCAAAACAGCATGGTACTGGTACAAAAACAGACACATAGACGAACAGAACAGAATTGAGAGTCCAGAAATAATGCTACAGACCTACAACCATCTGATCTTTGACAAAGTTGACAAAAACAATGGAGAAATAACTCCCTATTCAACAAATGGTGCTGGGATAACTGGCTAGCCATATGCAGAAGATTGAAACTGGACTCCTTCCTTACACCATATATAAAAATTAACTCAAGATGGATTAAAGACTTAAATGTAAAACCCCAAACTATAAAAACCCTGGAAGATAATCTAGCAACTACCATGGTGGACATAGAACCTGGCAAAGATTTCATGACAAAGACACCAAAAGCAAGTGTGACAAAATAAAAAATGGACACATGGGACCTAATTAAACTAAAGAGCTTCTGCACAGCAAAAGAAACTATCAACAGAGCAAACAGACAACCTACAGAGTGGGAGAAAGTATTTGTAAACTGTGCATACAACAAAGGTCTAATATCCAGAATCTATAAGGAACTTAAACGAATCAACAAGCAAAAAACAAATCCCATTAAAAAGTGGGCAAAGGGCAGAATAGACACTCTCAGAAGATATACATGTAGTCAACAAGCATATGAAAAAATGTTCAACATAACTAGTCATTACAGAAAGGTAAATCAAAACCAGGATGAGATACCATCTCACACCAGTCAGAATGGCTATTAATAAAAAGTCAACAAATAACCGATGCTGGTGAAGTTATGGAGAAAAGGGAATGTTTATACACTGCTGGTGGGAAGGTAAATTATGGAAAGCAGTTTGGCAATTTCTCAAATAACTCAAAGCAGAACTACCATTCAACTCAGTAATCCCATTATTAGGCATATACCCAAAGGAATATAAATGATTATACCATAAAGACACATGCACATGTATGTTCACTGCAGCACTATTCACAATAGCAAAGACATGGAATCAACCTAAATGCCCATCAACAGTAGACTGGATAAAGAAAATATGATACATATACACCATGGAATACTACGCAGACACAAAAAAACAACAAGAACATGTCCTTTACAGCAATATGGATGGAGCTGGAGGCCATTATCCTACGTAAGCTAACACAAGATCAGAAAACAAATACTGCATATTCTCACTTTTAAGTGGGAGCCAAACATTGAGTACATATGAACACAAAGAAGGGAACAACAGACATTGGGGCCTACTTGAGGGTGGAGGGAGGGAGAAGGGTGAGGATAAAAAAACTATCAGGTACTATGCTTATTACCTGGGTGGCGAAATAATCTGTACACCTAACCCCCCTGACATGCAATTTACCTATATAAAAACCTGCACATGTACCCCAAACCTAAAACCAAAGTTAAAAAAATAAAAATTAAGATTAAAGTTTTACTATGAAAAACCATAAGTTTACACGGATATTTCCAATTGCAATCAAACAGTACAGAGTACATTGCCTTTTACCCATGTCCACATGCATTTCCCTTCTCAACAGTGGGAAACCTGACTCTCATCCTCTTATTATCATAGATATGTTATATATGTTATACATATATTGTGTATATTCAATTATAAAATATTACTATAATAAATGCATTTTATTAAGTCTAGAATACAGAGAATGTTTCTGAATTGCCAGCCCATACCCTTGTGAAAAACAAACCTGCTAACTATCATTCAATATCTCTTCATATTTTTAAAGATAAAATTTACATAACTGAAGTGCATAAATCGTAAGTGTTCAATTTAATGGCCTTTAAAAATTTACATAATTATAATATTACGTACTTATATACTTATAATATTACAAATTTACATACTTATAATATTACAAATTTAACCTCTTGTTTGAAGACTGCTTTGGATAAGCTCCACATGCAACTTTGACATCCCTTTATTACAAAACTTATTGCAATGATTTCTCTGTAGAGACATCCATTCTGTAGAGAAGTCCACTGTGTTCACTAGAATATTAACTCATTAAAGAAAGGGACTATACCTTTTCAGTTTGGGGTTTCTACTTTTGGACAGTATCTGGTATACAACAAGGTACCAATGAATGTTTGCTACATAAGTAAAGTTCCATTGGAACAAATACCCTGCAGCTTTAAATAGGGGAGCTGTGTAATTTTAAATCTAAGATCTGCTTACTACTAAATCATCAGCTAAGGGAGATTCTACTAAATCACCAGCCAAGGGTGTTACGACAAGAATTGTCAGAGCATGAAAGGAAGAAGAAGGTAGCAGTTGAAATGCTAATAAATCATTAGGTTCCTATAACTCTTTACAGAGACATAAAGCTGCTCTAATCACTTATCAACTAGCCTTTGAAATTGGTGGGTGGCACAAATTATTTCCACTATATTTATATATTAAGACTTCAGTCTTAGCAAGATATTTCAAAGTAAGTATAGGTTATCTGTCCAAAACTTAATGGAGAAGAACATTTTTGTAGTTCTTGGTTGATATTCTGACATCTGAGATTATTATTTTCAGTTGTCTAAAAGCAGAGGGTAATCAAATCTGTTGACAGGTATTACTTTTATAGCACTAACTATCTTGGCAAAGAGAGAGGTTACATGTACTGAAATATGATTACACAGTTGTTTTGGAGTCGTGTCTGGAGATGTTCTGTTTTTCTTTAAATAACAACAATGAAGAATATTATATTCTTATATATATAATTTCATCAAATACTTGTTTCAAATGTCTGTAAGAAACTACCACAGAGCAGTTTTATAAAAAGAGCCCTGGAGAGAAATTTTAAATTTCAATTAATTTAAACCTGGATTCTGTCTCTGGATCATCCAGCTGCCAACTTGAAACCTTAGTCAAGTCATAATACTTTCAGCTAAAGGAAGACAATAAAGCTACCTCATAAGGTTGTTATGAAGGCTAAATAATATGTCATTAATAATAATAATATTAATAATAAAAATAGAGTGAATTATATGTATTGGGGACTTACCATATGCTAGACACTCCAAATTTTGTATTTAATTCTCACACAACCAAATGAGGTAGGCCTTATTATTACCCTTTTTGAATGATGAGAAAACTGGAGTTTAGAGAAATTAAGTGTATTGCTCAAGGTCACACACAGTAAAGTAGTATAGCAAGAATTCAAATCCAGGTCTCTCATACCAAAATACAATTGTAATTGTAATTGCATTTCTTCCCAAATACATGTAAAGTGCCTAACAGAATGTCTGACATATATTAAATCATCACGATGTGCTAGTTCCTTTTGTTTCTTACTCTACATCCTCTAGGATATCTCAAACATGCTATCAAATTTAACAACCACCTAAAATATATTATGCCATCAAATCTGCATTTCCAACTCAAACCACCTTTCTCCAGTCTCAAGAACTATACATCCAGCTTCTTTAAGTGTCCAACAGGCATGCCAAATTCAAAATGGCCTCATGCAAACTTATCACTTTTCTCTTAAATGTGCTCCATTTATGATCCCCAAACAGTGAATATTACCATTTATTCAGATGCCTAAAATAGAAATATGAGAGTCAGGGCTTTTAAAAAATAGTTTTGTAATCTGATTTAAGTCTTCAATGCATATTGACATGTTGTTTATATTTCCTAGGATGACTGATCAAATCTTTCTAATCATTAAAAATTCAGCTTACATATTATCTCCCCTTTGGATCTTTGTAATATCAGTTAAATAGTATCACCTCTGTTCAGCTGCCATACCTTGTATATAACTCTTTTTTGTTATCATACTATATTTTAGTGATAAATTTTCATATTTCTCTCTTCTCCTACACTAACACAGTACATCTGAACTTTTGGGATGATAGAAATGTTCTATATATGTGCTGTCTACTATGGTAGTCAATAGCTACATGTGGCTATATATTGAGCATTTGAAACGTGGCTAGTGGTATTAACGTAATACCTGTCTGTCAACGTAGGAACTAACTTCTTAATTTTGTTTATTTTTGCTTAATGTAAAAATAATTTTAAAATAGCTACACATGGCTAGCAACTACCGTAATGCACAGTGTAGCACTTGATTTTGAGCTCGGTGAGGGCAAATACCATATCTTACTCACTTTTATCCAATGCCTAGAACATAGCAGATCCTCAAAAAATATATGGAGAATGAGTGAATGAATGAATAAATATTTTACAGTGGTAGAACAGAGAAAAATCTACTTATCATAAGCACCAGGGAACTATTACATAGAGGTACTGTGAAAACTAATAAGCACTGATTTCTTGGTGAATAAAAACTTAATGCAAATAAGTTTCTAAAATGAAATGGAGAAGTAATTTCTATCGGGTCAACCCACTCTCAGGTAACAAAAATAAGCTCCATACAAAATATAAAATAGAATTGGATTAATCTAAAGGCACTCTAGAAGACATGAAAGAAATTGGAGGTAAACTTATACTTGAAAGAAGGAAATGGCCATGTAGTTTTCCTGTTTTGATACAACATTTTGCTGGAGGGTAGGCCCTAGTTGCAGCTTTCTTGGTGGGTAAAACTCCAGTAGAAATCCAGTCTTATTGGCTTGGAGAACCACAGGACAGATTTTGGAGGCCATGGCAGCTGGAGATTGAGGGGGAAACCCACAAAAGGTAAAAGCCATGGGTGGGGCAGGGCAAGGGGGATTCTATATATGAACATGGATAAAATCTCTGGCTGACCCCTGTACTACATATGCACAGGGATAACTCCAAATAGGCCTTATGAGTCTAAAATAACTGAATTGAGTTTTCAGCTGCTCCACTCCACAAAAAACAGGATTGGAGTTTGAATTAAAGTTAAATTAATTGCCTGCTTAAAAACAAAAACAAAGAAAACAAATTCCTCAAAGGGACATAACGATTCCAGTGTCCCTACAACACATCATTCATAATATTCATGTGATCCACAATTACTAGATTTATGAAGAAACAGAGAAATGTGATCTCAAGACAAAAGGCAAATAAGTGAAGACTGACTCTGAGATGACCCAGAGGTTGGAATTAGCACATAGGGATTTTAAAACAACTATTATAACCATTCCAAGGATTTAGAGAAAAACATGCTCACAATGAATGAAAGGAGAGAAAATTTTAGCAGAGGAATCAAAACTACAAAAGAGAAACAAATGAAAATCCAAAAAATTTTTTAAAACCTGTATTTAAAATTTGCAAGATAACTTTAACAGTAGATTAAAATGAGAAAGTCAATAAATTTGAAGATAGAGCAATAGAAAGTACCTAACCTAAAAAAAACAAGAGAAAAGATTAGAAAAAAGTAGAGTCTTAGTGATCTGTGGAAACAATGTGGAAAGGTCTAGCATATGTGTAGTTGTAGTCTCAAAAGAGGAGAGAGAGCAAAAATATTTGAGAAAATAATTGGAAAATATTTCCCAAGTTTGGTGAAAGGCATACATTTACAGATATAACTATAACAAACCCAGTGAAGCCCAAGCAGGAAAAATACAAAGAAAACCACATGTATGCACATTAGAATCAAACTTCTCAAACCATGGTTAAAGAGAATCTCTTGAAAACAACCACAGATTAACCACAGATTAACATATTCCATAATGTAGAATGATATGAAATAACAATAATTTCTTATCAGAAACAATGGACACAAGGAGACAGTGGAATGACATTTCTAAAATGGTGGAAGGAGGAAAAAAGTCAACTAAATGCAAAAAAAAAAACATTTGAGGATGAAGGCAAAAAAAAGATTTTCAGGTAAATGAAAACTAATTTTTATTAGCAGACCTACAGTACAAGAAACACAAGGGAAATTCGTTTTTTTTCTTTTTTTTTTTTTTTTTTTGAGACAGAGTCTTGCTCTATTGCCAGGCTGGAGTGCAGTGGTGCAATCTCAGCTCATTGCAACCTCTGGCCCCTGGGTTCAAGCGATTCTCCTGCCTCAGCCTCCTGAATAGCTGGGACCACAGGTGTGAGCCACCACGTCCAGCTAACATTTGTATTTTTAGTACAGACGGGGTTTCACCATGTTGGCTAGGATGGTCTCGGATCTCTTGACATCGTGATCCGCCCACCTCGGCCTCACAAAGTGCTGGGATTACAGGCATGGGCCACAGCGCCTGGCTAGAAACACAAAGGAAGTTCTTTAGGCAAAAGGAATTAATGCCAGGTGGACACTCAGTCTTTAGAAAACAATGCAGTGCCCCAAATGATATATAGGTGGCTAAATATTAAGATTGTCCCTTTCTCCTAGTTTGTTATAAATAAACATGACTAAAGAAAAATCTATATTTGCTTTAAACCCCACATTGTATTGTGGGATTGATAACATTTTTAGATGAAGTACATATGACAGCCAAAACAGAAGAAGTGAATGAACCTCTATTTTCAGAAAGATTCTGCTTTACACAAAATGGTCCAATATTAAATCTAAGTAGGCTGTGAAAAATCAAGAATGTCAACTATGACCCCTAGAGCAACCACTTGAAACAATATAAAGTTATATAACTAAAAAGCTAACATTCATTAAAAAATAATTCTCAAAAAAATTGAATTAAACAAAAAAAATTGAGAAAGTAGTAACAGAATTTAAAAACAAAAAGCAGGCGGGACCAACAGAAAATAGTAGTAAAACTGTTGGTCTAAACTCAACTCTGTCAATAATTCAATTAAATGGAAATGAACTAAATGTTCCAATTAGAATTCATAAATTCTCAAAGGAGATAAATGAGTAAGATTCAACATAGTTTCTCCATAAGAGATGAACTTTAAATATAAAAATACAGATATGTTGAAAGCAAATGACAGGAAAAGATTTATTATGCAAACTGTAAGCCTAAGAGGGCTGGATTGGCTATATTAATATCAGATGTAATAGATGCCACAAGACAAAAAGTAAAAACAGACATACTGTAATAATAAAAGAATAAATTTGCATAAAGACACAATAATTATACATGTATATGGGCCTAATAAAACAGGTTTAGGATACGTGACATGAAAGAGTAACATAATTAAAGGGAGAAAGAGACAACTCCACAATGATAGTTGGAGATTTTTTGTGCCTATTCTGCTTATGTAATATAGTTGGAGATTTTAACATTTAATAACAGCAACTGGCAGAACAAGTAGATAAAAGATCCGAATAATGCCTTCACTCTCCTTTACCTAATTGACATTTATAGAACACTACACCCAACAATTGCAGAATAAACATTATTTTCAAGTAACATGTAATGTTTACCAAGATCAATGAAATGCTGGGCCATGAAACAAGTCTCAGCGCATTTTAAAGATTAAAATAATGCAGACAATGTTTTTGGACCACAATGGAATTAAATTAGAAACCAAAAACAATAAGATATCAAAAGAGGATAAAATTCACATATCTGGAAATTTAAACACATATTGTCTATAATCCATGGGTCAAAGAAAAAAGTCATAAGACATATTAGAAACTATTTCAAACTGAATGATAATGAAAATATATCAAAATTTGTGGAATACAGCTAAAGTAGTGCTAAAAGAGAAATTTATACCTTTTAAAGGCTTAGGATAGGAAGGAAGAAAGGTATACAATGAATGATCTTTGTTTCCACAGTAAGATCCAGAGAAAGAAGAGAAAAGTAAATCCAAAGTAAGTAGAGGGGCCAGGTGTGGTGGCTCATGCCTCTAATCCCAGCACTTTGGGAAGCCGAGGTGGGAGGATCACTTGAGGTCAGGAGTTTGAGACCAGCCTGGCCAATATGTTGAAACGCTGTCTCTACTAAAAATACAAAAATTAGCCAGGCGTGGTGGCACATGCCTGTAGTCTCAGCTACTTGGGAGGCTGAAGCAGAAGAATCTCTTGAACCTGAGGGTTGGAGGTTGCAGTGAGGTGAGATCTTGCCACTGCACTCCAGCCTGGGCTGCAGAGTGACACTCTGTCTCAAGACAACAACAATAACAACAAAAAACAAAGAAAGTAGAAGGAAGGAAACAATAAAGATATTATAAGAGGAGGAAAGTATGAAACAGAAAACAGACAAATGATAGAGGAAATTAATAGGTATAAAACATTTTGGGGTTTTTCTAGGGGAAATGACATTAAAGTTTGACATGCAGA
Organism: Pan paniscus; assembly: GCF_029289425.2. Lineage (NCBI taxonomy): Eukaryota > Metazoa > Chordata > Mammalia > Primates > Hominidae > Pan > Pan paniscus. The sequence goes on from NC_073254.2 coordinate 26,163,880, forward strand.
AGAAAAGAGAAATCACCAATATCAGGAATAAGTATGTGAATATATTACAGATCCAACAAATATGAACAAGTGTATGCTAATAAATTCAACAACTTAGAAGGAATGGACATATTTTCTGAACAATACAACTTACTAAACTGACACAAGATGAAATAAAAATTCTTAACTAGTCCTATATATAAAAAAGAAATTGAATTTGTTATCAAAATCTTCCCTCTGAACTCTGTTAAACATTTAGGTAAGAAAAAAATAACAATCTTACACAAATGCTTTCAGAAACCCAGGAGGAAGAAACACATCCCAGTGCATTTTATGAAGTCAGCCTGATCCTGATACTAAACTTGACACAGACATTTCAAATAAAGAAAATGAAAACACGAGTCATGTTAAGTTGATTTTCTTTCCCCATCACTAACAGGAAGGCAGGAGGGCCTGAGTTTGCGGGTAGGGAGTGCGGGCTAGCTGGCTGGTAGGGCTACAACATCAAACTTGTATGCAGTTCCCAACTGCACATGGAAGAAAATGAAGCCCAATCTGGCCTTCAGGTTACTACAAGACCTTGAAAGAAGGCTGAGGTGGGTGAAGAAATGTAGAAAAATTAACTTACAAGGTAAAACACCTGATTGGCTGAGTAAACATTATTGTCAAACACTTTGAGAACTCTATGATTTATAAAACTAGTACTTATAGGAGAGTTCTTTGCAATTATGCTATGCCAGCAATGGTTGATTTTACTGGTCATCTGAACAATCCACATGGTGGACATTGAAAATAAATAAGATAATTGAGTGATAATTAAATCAGGACACAAATGGAAAAAATGATGAAACTTCTGAATACAAACAAACCAATAAAGAAACAACAGCAATACACAGAACTCCAATGCAGAAGAAGAAAGTGAAGAACAAAATGAAGTCATTTCACCCCTAAACTTTGAAGAGAATAAAAACAAAGATTACTTAACATTTTTATTTGAAGTTTGGTTTTTACAAAATACACCTTTGGATGAAAATGAGGCTGACCAAATCTCAAAGGGTTTCTTTTCTCCTTTTAATGTTTAAGCACTGCTGGAGTGCAGGGTACTTTCTGGTGAGGCAGTCCTGAGAAAGTTCTTTGAAACACATTATTCAGTTTGAAAACACAACAGAAACAGGTACTTGAGATCTACAAGAGCTGCACTGGGAAGAAACGGGGAAGTGAGAGATTCACTTCTTTCCTACTGTCGCTAATATGGAGGACATAGCTGAGAAAAAGCAATCACCGGTATTGGTGAGGCTCACTGATGAATCTCAGGGCCAGAGAGAAGGATGTGGGATTTCTCCCTCCTGAAGCTGATGCAGGAAGTTTGGCTGTGAAATGTCACACTACAATAACTGAGAAGTGGGAAATGAACAAGGAATTCTGGTGTGACCTGGCTTAGATTATATCTAGTAGACTTTCTTTCAAAATGGCAATCATGGTAACTAGAACTTTAGAGAAATAATCCCAACATATCTCCACACCTTGCTCTTCCTCTGCCTTAAATATGTAGAAGTCGAAATCAGTTTTCTGTTGTGGGAGGATCATCTATTGCTTTGGGAGCAATTAAAGATGTTCTTTTTTTCTGTTGATCACAAGAGCTTTAGAGCTCAATAATATAATGTCTGTCCTCTTTCAGAACAACAAAGAAAAGGCAAATGAACTGAAGGAAATCTGCTATTCACAATGTACAGGCATGCATGATGCTTTTGAAATGTTTTTGCTAGCAATTGTTTTGTGTTTAGATGATATAAAGGTTGACAGAAATGTTAGATGGACTACCTTTATAGCTGGTTGAGCTTTTGTTCTCTGTAGTGCATTAATGTTTTGATTTAATTATAAATCGTTGTTCATAAAAGTATCCTATTTTCAGAAAGACCATTTGGAAAAAATCTCCAGGGCCACACCTCCGATATCTTCTTTGCAATAGGCAGCTTGACTGCAGCGTTGCATTACAGAAAGAGATTGAAGATATTTACATTTATCGTACATTTTGATTTGAGGAAGCCGCAGGGTTGACAACCATACTTGATGCTGAAATGCTGGGAAATTCCTCAAGGCTCAGCAAGATAATCTAGAATCTAAATTAACCACAGAGAATTACTATAAAGAAATAGTGCTCCACCATGAGGCACATTATCCATGTCCTTAAAGACATTTTCTTAGAACAGTACCTCACAGTTCCTAAATGTTCTTAAACAGTCAAAAGCAGTTCACTGGTGGCCTCGGTCATAGAACAGCTTACACTGAACACCATGCCAATGTGTACTCAGCTGACTTATTCAATCCTGATAATTGAATAACAATTCTCTGCCAACCTTCATTGTTGGAGGTTAAGGCCAAAAGGCAGAAAAAAAGACAAAGAGCTTCCACCCACCACGTATAAAACTCCCTATTTATCTCACTTAAAGTTTTTTTTTCTTACTGTCTACATATTACTGAAGGTCCTGTGTATTCTTCCTTTTGATGAAGTTTGAGAGTGAAAGCTATGAAATTGGATGAAAGCGTCTCAAACCACAACTAAGAAGCACTTCAGCAGACCAGAGGTCAAGTAACTTTACACTGCTTAACATAAATGTTGATATAAAATAGGATCTTAATTTAACAGTAGACACATATATAAAAAAGCTATACATAAAGCCAGAACTTCCTACAAGTACCTAAAAACCACTGAAAATGCCTAATAGTTTTTCTTTTTATATCTGATATTTAGAGGAAAAGCTGTGAGTTATATTTTGGCCACTTAATCACTGAATATTTACCCACGGACCTTTCACTAAATATATTAAACACTAAAAACCTGCTGTTGAGTGGCCACTATTTGAACTTTCTTTCTTTGAAGACTTTTCCTTTCAGAATTTAGCATTAAAAGAACATTCCATTTCTGTTGTTGGCAAGCTAGGGATATTTTAGTAAAGTAATTTTGAGCATAATGTCATGAATCTAATTACCAGGTATTATTAAGTTACCAGTTCTTTTAAAAAGTAAATGTTAAGGAGGTGTGAGGAGAAGGAAAATATTTTATAAAATATTACAATAAAGCACAGGATTGACCATTGACTAATGGGTGTTTTAGTGTATTGTTAGAAATATGGAAAGGGTAGTTAAGGAAATTACCAACCAGCAGCAGAAACTGTGAACTCACCAAACCGAGATTTCAATGTAGATTTCGTCTTTTTTATGTGGCCATAAAGACAGAATTAGAGTTTGGACAGAAAGTAATCCAAAGATGTTCCACATCTGGTTGTTTACATTCATTTGTTGGGTTTACATCTTAACGTGTTCAAAGGAAGACATACAAGTGACCCAGAAACATATTTTAAAAAAGTACAACATCACTAATCATCAGAGAAATGCAAATTAAAACCACAGTGAGATATCATCTTACACTAGCCAGAATGGCCATGATTAAAAAGCCAAAAATCCAACAAGTGCTGATGAGGATACAGCAGAAAGGGAACACTTATATACTGTTGGTGGGAATGTAAATTAGTACAACCTCTATGGAAAACAGTATGGAGATTTCTTAAAGAACTAAAAATAGAACTACCATTTGATCCAGCAATCCCACTACTAAGTATCTACCCAAAGGAAAATAAATCATTATACTAAAAAGACAACTGCACTCATATGTTTATCACAGTACTATTCATAATAGTAAAGTTATGTAATCAACCTAAGTATTTATCAATGGATGATTTGACAAAGAGAATATCATATTATATATACATATATATTACTTCTCAGCCATAGAAAAGAATGAAATTATGTCTTTTTCTCAACAAGGATTGAACTAGAGGCCATTGTCCTAAGTGAAATAACTCAGAAATAGAAAGTCAAATACTGCATGTTCTCACTTGTAAGCTAAACAATGGGTACACATGAACATACAGAGTGGAATAATAGACACTGGAGACTCTAAAGGTGGGAGGGTGGGAGGAGGATAGGGTTGAAATATTACCTATTGGGTACAATGTTCACTATTTGGATGACAGGTACACTAAAATCCCAGACTTCCCCACTATGCAATATATTTATGTAGCAAAACTGAACTTGTATCTTCTAAATCTAAATAAATACATACATAAAACCCTAAAAAACACTAAGTAAACTAAGAAAAGATGGAAATTTCCTTGACCTGATAAAGGATATTTATGAAATTATTATAGTTAATATAATGCTTAGTGGTGAAAGACTAACCATATTCCCTTCAAGATTGGACTCAGGGCAAAGATGTACCCTCTTAATGTTGTAATAGAAGTCCTAGCCTATGAAATAGGGCAAGAAAATGAAATAAAGAATATAATGTTTGTTGATGTAGAAAATTCTAAGGAACGTATAAGCAACCACTAGAACTAATAAGCAAATTTAACAATATTACAGGATACATGGCCAATACTCCACAATCGTCCTTTTATGTACTAGCAGCAAACAATTGAAAAATTTTTAAAAATCCACTTACAATAGCAATTAGAAATATGTAAAATACTTACAAATAAATTAAATAAAACCATACAAAATTTCTACACTAAAAATTACAAAACATTGTTGAGATAAATTAAGGAAAACCGAAATAAATGAAGATATATACTATGTTCATGGATTAGAAGACCCAAATGAACATGAGAAAGAAAAAGACAATTGAAAGATTTACCCTATCTGAATTCAAAATGTGCTAAAGTTAATCAAGATAGTATATGGTATTGGCATAAGGTCTAACAAATATCAATGGAACAGAATAGAGAGCTCGGAAACAGACTCACACTTACACACTCAATTAATTTTCAACAGATGCACCAAAGTAATTATACTGGGGGCAAAGGAAAATTTTTTCAACAAGAGGTGCTGAAACAATTGGATATTTAAATGGAAAAGTTTATGCAAAAGGAATCTGAATGTTCATCAATGCTTTTGTCTGGTATGGTAATCTGATGTGTTATCCTTTCCTATTTACATATTGGTAATGTAGTATCAGCTAATCAAAGCACTGTTTCCACTAATATAGTGATATTTCTACTGCAGGGGTACTCTTTTTCTTCTTATAAAAATAATCCTTTTAAATTATAAAAGCAACAGATTTTCACCAACAACAGCTCCAAAAATAACATATCAAGTAAAAATAAAAATAAAAATAAATTACTCGTCATCACACAACCCAGAAATCACCAAAAGTGACATTTTGAGGTAGTCTTCCCAAAATATTTTCTTTTGCCCACAGTATATTACTCTGGTGGTCTTCCTAATCTTCTGAATATGATGTCATAAAATTTGTATAATCTCACACAAGACCATAGGAGACAGGGGAAAAAAACATTTGGATAATGCATTTTTCAACCTAATATTAACTTGAATGTAATTTTTTTCAAGACTTCTTGAGATTCAGTTACTTTTGTATTCATGTACTATGGCAATATTAGCTTTCATTTCATGATTGCTGCATTTTCATTTACTGAAGACATAAATTCTAATTTTAAGTTATATCTGAATTGTACTTCCAATAGACATCTATTTCTGAAGTATCTGCCAAACTTATAATGACTGTTCTTTTATGAAAATAACTCTATTCCCAATCCCCTATCCAAAATGTAACTTTAATGTTAAACAAGCATGACTCAAGGAATTAATTATGAAACAAATTTGTTTTTGTCATCTACTGTCACATTAAGTTTATTTTGCATGCTCATTTCTTCCCTTGCCCCTGATGAAATTTAGGGAAAGTCACAAAACTGAACATTTCAACATTATGGTTAAAACCACAGAAGCAGTCTCCAGGCAACCAAATTTATAGTAGATAATCAGTTCCATGGCCACAGTTGATTGTTCAAGTTCTGGCAATCTGATTTAACTTGGGCAATTAGGCTCTCACCCAAGAATTTCTAAATTAAGTCCAAGAGTAAAGTTTGTCTCTTCATGTGTCCTGCAGCCATAGCCCACTTTGTAGCCTGAAGACCAGAGAAAGGAAGTCTTTAAGGAGAAAGAAGATAGGAGAAGATGCAAAAAGGAGAAGCAAAGATGTACAAACGGTACTTCCTGGATTCTGTCAGCTGTCAGTTGTTGGTTTCACTTCCTTCCAGAACTCCAGTTTCATTCCTGCCTTTTGATTCTGTGAAACCCCTCAATCATTATAATGATTAATAATACCCAACTGCAGGTCGGGCATGGTGGCTTACGCCTGTAATCCCAGCACTTTGGAAGGCCAAGGAGGGCGGATCATGAGGTCAGGAGTTCGAGACCAGCCTGGCCAACATGGCGAAACTCTGTCTCTACTAAAAATACAAAAAATTGGCCAGGCATGGTGGTGCGTGCCTATAGTCCCAGCTACTTGGGAGACTGAGGCAGGAGAATCACGTGAACCCGGGAGGCGGAGGTTGCAGTGAGCCGAGATTGTGCCACTGCACTCTGGCCTAGGTGACAGAGGAAGACTCTGTCTCACAAATAATAATAATGATACCCAAATCCCAACCTTTCTTTTTTTTTTTTTTGGTCAAGTTGAGTTTCTGTTAAAAAGGCTCAAATAATACAAAAATTAATGTGGCTTGTGGGAGGTTTTCTCCTACAAACAACCAACCAGCCTTAATCATGGTCCATATACTTTTGGCTTCACCCATGGTGATAGCCCCTCTTTTATCTATTCCCTCAATCTGAGGGTACATTTTATTTTATTTATTTTTAATAATTTCAACTTTTATTTCAGATTCAGGGGGTATAAATGCAGCCTTGTTACATGGGTGTATTGCATGGTACTCAGGTTTGGGGTATGGATGATTCCATCACCAAGGTAGTCAGCATAGTATCCGATGGGTAATTTTTCAACCCATGCTCCATTACCTCTTCCCTCTAGAGGTCTCCAGTATGTACTATTCCCATCTTTATGTTGATGTGTACTCAATGTTTAGCTCTCACTTATAAGTGAGAACATGTAGTATTTGGTTTTCTGTTCCTGCATTCACTTTCTTAAGATAATAGCCACCAGCTGCAGCCATGCTGCTGCAAAGGACATGATTTTATTATTTTTTACAGCTACGCAATATTTCCTGGTATATATGTGCCACATTTTATTTATCCAGTCCACCATCAATGTGCATGTAGGTTGATTCTATGTCTTTGCTATTGTGAATACTGCTGTGATGAACATATGAGTGCATGTGTCTGTTTTGTAGAATGATTTCTTTTCCTTTGGGTATATATCCGGTAATGGAATTGTTGAGTCAAATGGTAGTTCTGTTTTAAGTTCTTTAAGAAATCTCCAAACTGTCTTCCATAGTGGCTGGACTAATTTACATTTCCATCAACAGCATGTAAGTAATTACCTTTTCTCCGCAGCCTCACCAACATCTGTTATTTTTTGACTTTTTAATAGTAGCCATTCTGAATGGTGTAAGATGGTATCTCACTGTGGTTTTGATTTGCATTTCTCTGATAATTAGTGATGATGAGCATTTTTTCATATGTTTGTTGGCCACTTATATGTCTTCTTCTGATAAGTGTCTGTTTATGTCCTTTGCCCATTTTTTAATGAGGTTACTTGTTTTATTTCTTGTTGAGTTGTTTTAAGTTCCTTACAGATTCTGGATAGGGTCCATTTTAGCTGTAAACTTATGGTGCTTCCTGCGCACTCACCAAAGTGCTGAACCTAGAACTACTTAGACCATTTCTGCTCTCATAAAAGTTCAATGTCAAACTTTTATGTATATTTTCCTGACTAGAGAGAGTAGATTGTCAGAAAATGATTATGATTTGACATTCAGTGACTTCTTTAGATTCTTTTTTTTTTTTTTTTTTTTGAGACAGAGTCTCATTCTGTCGTCTAGGCTGGAGTGCAATGGTGCAAGCTCAACTCGCTGCAACCTCTGCCTCCCAGGTTCAAGCAATTCTCCTGCCTCAGCCTCCCCAAGTAGCTGGGACTACAGGCACCCACCACTACGCCTGGCTAATTTTTGTATTTTAGTAGAGACAGGGTTTCACCATGTTGGTCAGGCTGGTCTCAAACTTCCGACTTCAGGTGATCCACCCGCCTCTGCCTCACAAAGTGCTGGGATTATAGGTGTGAGCCACTGTGCCCAGCCTTTCAGATTCATTTTCAAAAAGTTCTAATTCCTTCATGTTATTCATGGAAAAGAAATCAGGTTTTGTTTGCCTTACTATTATTTACAATATAGACAATAGTTTTAATACTGTGGGAATGAAGCACTTGAGTATTTTTTGTCTTTTGAATGTCAGTGAGTTCCATTTTCAGAAATTTGGCATGGGTTCAGCATAAATTTATGTGACATATATTTAGTGATTAAGACAAAAAGAATAGCACTCACTGACATTGCTAAATAAAAATTTTCCAGTACTACCAATATAATTTATCTTGTTTATTATAGCTTTAAGGATTTTTCTAGAAAACTGAAGATAGCAGAGAATTAACACAACTCTAAAATATCCTGAAAACTAATTTTTGCTTATATGATTGAGAAAATTATCTTCACATTTCACATTGCAGACTCTGTCTACCTTCAGTGAAATATTTTTGGCTTAGAAAACTAGTGTCTAGAACACATTAGGTTTCAGGAACAGTTTTTTGGCACTTCTGTAAGAAACTCCACTCAACTTATTGTGAAATTTTATTAAGTAAATTAAGTGAAAATTGTTTAATAAGTATTCAATATTGTGTTAGGTGGTATAGGTATTAAGGGAAAAAAAGATGAGTTGTGGCCTTTGCCCTCACTTGTCTGATAAAATAGTTGAGAAGAGACGTAAAGCAACAATTAATAAAACAGGACAGCTCAGAGTAATGTGTATGCTGATTTTTACAAGTTCTGAGATGAGAGAGAGAAAGATGGAGGAAATATAAACATAGAAGCTAAGAACAGAGGACACGGAGAGAGCAAGTTCATCCTGCATTTCTGACCACTTTTCTGTTATTCTTTCCTTGAGGCTCCACTGAAATGAATGAAACCTGAAATGGTAGAGAAAACTGCATAGAAGAGGTGAGATTTGATCTGGGGCCTGATGGAAGAGGCAAGATTGGAGAGGATAAAGGGTTGAGTGGATAACATAAGTCACAGCACAGAAATGAGAATATGCTCAGTTTTGCAGAGAAGCAGTGCCTAACTAGAGTACAAGTGCATGTTGAAGCCATGGGAAATTATACTGGGTGAAGATGGTGGATAAAGAGATGTCAGAGGAGTGTAAACATGAAGCAGCAGAACATAGGGAATGGCTGAGCACAGGGAATAAAAGAATTAAAATTGGGTTTGGAGAGATTAGTTGGTCAAGGTTATGCAAGACACACTGGAAGGGTGGAGACTGGCATCAAGCCAGTTAACTAGGGCATTGCTGTAGTGTTCCTTCCATGAGACAGCAAGGACTTGGGCCAGGACATGTGTGTCAGTGCATATGGTGAGACAGGATGAAAGCTTTTCAAGGAAGAAAAATACCTGGCTTGAGCATGCTGGGCTAGAGATGATGGTAGGACTTCTTGTCTAACAGGAGTTTGAAGGTATGAGGCTGGAGCTTAGGGGAGAGGGCAGCAGGGAGAAACAGACTGACACAGAGGGGAGAGCCAATGGCATAGAAGTTACAACTGAAACTGAGAATGGAAGAGATTTCAGAAAGAAAGAATGTGAAGGGAAGGACAGAGAAATGTGAGTTGGGAAGCACCCACATTTAGGACATAGGATGAGTAAGACGAGCAAGCGCAAGAGGGAACACCCAGTCTGGAGTGTGAGACTCAGAGTGTGGCCAGAGAACCAAGGGAGCAGAGTGCTAGGGAGGTGGATGTCACCACTAGGGCAGGAAGAAGCTGGATGATCCAGAAGGTGAGGTCCTTTGGGAGAAGAGTTTCAATGGCAATCTGGGACTGGAAACGGGATCACATGGATGAAGGAGGAGCAGCAAGGCGATGGGCCAGTGGTCACGTCAAATAGTGAAGCAGTTATGATGACAGGCTCTGATGGCCACAGTACCTGAATCCTGGTTCCACCCAAACTGTACAACTTAACGAGAAGAAGTTTATCTAAGTCCCAGTGCACTGGGTTGAATATGGTCCCCCAAATTCATGTCCTTCCCAGATCAGAATGTGACCTTCTTTCGCAGTAGGGTCATTACAGACATAACTAGTTAAAATGAGGTTATAATGGAGAAGGGTGGCTCCATAATCCAATATGACTGGTGTCCTTGTAAGAAGAGGAGAGAGACACAGAGAGAGACATGCACAGGGAAGACACCCAGCGTGATGACAGAGGTAGAGACTGAGGTTATGCAGTTGCAAGCCAAGGAACGCTAAGGACTGCCGGCAACACCAGAAACTAAGAAAAAGGCACGGAACAGAGTCTCCCTTGAGGCTTCAGAAGGAGCTTGCCAACACCTTGATTTTGGACTACCAGCCTCTAGGTCTATGAGAAAATAAATTTCTGCTATTGTAAGCCACCAGTTTATAGTATTTTATTATGGCAGCATCAGGAAACTAATATACTCATCCTTAAAGTGAGGAGAATAACACTTTGCTCATAGGGAGGATTAATATAACACGAAAAATGCTTAACACAGTGCCTGCCCCATAGAAAGAACTCAGTTAAAGCCAGGTGCGGTGGCTCACACCTGTAATCCCAACCACTAGGAAGGCTGAGGCAGGAAGATTGCTTGAGGCCAGGAGTTTGAGACCAGCCTGGGCAACAGAGCGGGACCCCATCGCTAGGGGAAAAAAACGGAACTCAGTTAAATGTTGGCAATATACTGTGTTATTCTTTGAAGAATTTTTATTGTAAAGGAAAGGAAAAAGTGATCTTAGATGAGTCAGGTAAACAATAAAGTAAATGTTGTTTTCAATTTTGTTTCTCTTTTAATAGGAGTTATTTGTGTATATTTAAACACAGAAAATAAATAAGATCTCCAAGGAGAGGAAAATAGCTAAAGAATTTGGAGATGAGATGATATCTTCATCAAAGACCAAATCTGGTGCAAATGAAAGATTTCAAGAGATGTGACTGTAAAGTAAAATATTTTTAGTTATGTAGTATTTTACTCTATAGTCACATTTGTATCATTTATAATTCCCAGTTGATATTACCCTTCAGAGAAGACACTCTGGAAGGTATGACTCTTATTCTAATGTTGTTACCATTAGCTCAAATGCTTTTGAATTTTCTTCAAAACCAGGTTATGAATTACTCAGACAAAAGTTTTACCTCTTAAGATACACCTCAGTTTTGATCAAAATAAATATTTCCCAGGCTGGTCACTTAACTGACACAACACCAAACAACTTCTGACTATATCCAAACACCAAATCTACCCTCACATTATACACATTAGCACCATTGAGGGCTTTTTAAAAAATGGGCCAAATATTTATCAAAGCTGTTTTTAAATACCTAAATATGAAAAACAAAATTCTGATTTTAAATGGAAAATCAACCTTGTTGGCTTAAATTCCCAATGACTTCAAACCAGGCAAGCTTTTCAAGATAAGTTTTTTGAAGTTATGTATTATACATAAATCTTTTCACAGTCATTAATAGCCCTAACAGGCTACTGTGACTGGATCAAAAATAAAACTTCCAAGGGGTGTATTTCTATTTCAAGGGGTGGATGTCTACTCAGTAATTTCAAAGTAAGTGATCAGTTTAAACCCATAGCTTTATTATTTTCATTCTCATGTCTTAGACCTCAGTATATATGAGAAGGAAATGGCCTTGGTTTTCAAAGGTTTACAAAGAATAGAAAGGAATAAACAATAATTTGAAAATGCTTAATTATCTATTCACACCATGTTCAAACTTTCAGAAGGGAAGGAAGGTGGGCAAAGGGCAAAAGGGCCTTTTTGTCTTCTCTTTAAGTAACTTTTCCAGAGGTTCCAGAGAAAGAGAGAAGAAGGTCATTAACAAAGTCACAATGAGATGTTTCATTTTTTCTTTTTTAAACTTTGGTAAGAACCTAAGACCTGCCCTCTTAGCAATGAGATCCTTTAAATGGGCCTCTCCTTACACATGGACCAGGAATTTGTCAGGGCCTAATCTTCACCTTGGAGTCAATTAAATTCTTTATTCATCCTTCTACTGTACTTCACGCATTGTGTTTTTACAATAAAATACTAAACTGCACTTTGGAAGTTGAAAATCCAGGATGAATATAAGAAAGTTGAAACTAAAGGGGAAGATCCCTTGGCAGCCAGACTCAGAAGCAAGCAGCCTTCTTTGGTTGCAGAGAGGAAGTCACATTTTGTGGTGCAACTTGTTGGCTTACATGCAACCCTTGGCCTAATTTTGAAAGATGACATCTATTCAGCCATTGCCTAACTCAGTGTCTTACTCAAGAGATGTTTGTTAATTTGATTTTTACAACTGTCTTAAATTCCTTTGGTCATCTGGAAAGATGAAGAAACTAAGATAGTTGACAGGCTGCTCTAGCTGATACAAGCATTTTTCAAACTGAAAATTAGGTCACATGACCATGGCTATGAGGAAGGCCATTCATCTTATTCTATTTGTATAATTCCCTAAGCATTTGTGCAATATATATATCAGTGACTGGGTACACATTTATATATATATTATGAGTACACACACACATATATGTTATATATATTATGTAATATATGTAATATATTTGCTGAGTAAACATTATATATGCTATAAATATACATATATAATACAAATAATAATACATACATATTACATATAATACATAGTCATGCGTTGCATAACGACATTTTGGTCAACAATGGACCGTTTATACAGCAGTGGTCCCATAAGATAAAAATGGAGCTGAAAAATTCCTACCTATCGCTTAATGACATTGTAGACATCCTAATGTCATAGCACAATGCATTATTTATGTGTTTATGGTGATGCTGATGTAAACAAACCTCCCATGCAGCCAGCCATATCAAAGTAGAACACATACAATTATATATAATACACAATTGTATATAAAGAATGATAATAAAGAACTATGGGCCATGCACGGTGCCTCATGCCTGTAATCCCAGCACTTTGGGAGGCCGAGGCCGGTGAATCACCTGCGGTCAGGAGTTTGAGACCAGGAGTTTGAGACCAGCGTGGCCAACATGATGAAACCTCATCTCTACTAAATACAAAAAATTAGCCAGGTGTGGCGGCAGGCGCCTGTAATCCCAGCTACTTGGGAGGCTGAGGCAGGAGAATTGCTTGAATCTGGGAGATGGAGGTTGCAGTGAACCAAGATTGCACCATTGCACTCCAGCCTGGGACACAGAGTGAGACTCTGTCTCAAAAAAAAAAATAGTTAACATAAAATAGCCTCAGGTAAGTCCTTCAGGGGGAATTCCAGAAGAAGGCATTGTTACCATAGGACTTGACAGCTCCATGCGTGTTACTGCCCCTGAAGACCGTCCATGGCACAACATGTGGATGTGGAAGACAGTGATATTGACAAGCCTGACCCTGTTTAGGCCTAGGCTAATGCGTATGTTTGTGTTTTCATTTTTAACAAAAGAATCTAAAAGGTAAAAAAAAAAAAAAAAAAGACAAAGTTTTGCAAACAGAAAAAAGCTTATGGAATAGGGATAGAAAGAATGAAAATATTTTTGTACAGCTGTAAAATATGTTTGTGTTTTAAACTGTTATTACAAAGAGTCAGAAAGCTTTTAAAATTTAAAAGTTTATATAGTAAAATTGTTACTGTACTCTAAGATTAATTTATCATTGTAGAAACATTCTAAAAATAAATTTAAGGTAGCCTAAGTGTGCAGTGTTTATAGAGTTTACAGTAGTGCACAGTAAGTTCCTGGGCCTTCACACTCACTCACTACTCACCCACTGACTCAGCCACAGCAACTTCCAATCCTACAAGCTCCATTCATGGTAAGTGTCCTATAGAGTTGTACCAATTTTTATCTTTTATGCCATATTTTGACTGTACCTTTTCTAAATTTAGATGTGTTTAGATGCACAAATACTTCCCATTATGTTACAATTGCCTGTGGTATTCAGGACAGTAACCTGCTGTACAGGTTTGTAGCCTAGGAGCTATAGGCTGTACCATCTAGCAAAGGTGTGAAGTAGGCTATACTATCTAGATTTGTGTAAATACACTCCATGATGTTCACACAATGACACAATTGACTAATGATGCATTTCCCAGAAAGAATCCTCATTGTTAATTGATGGGTGACTATATACATTATACAAATAAAACATAATACATATGTATTATATATATTGCATATAATATGTATAATTATAATGTGATATGGATTATAGAATGCAAATATATTTATTAGTATTATATAACACATAGTATATATATATATATATATATATACACATGTGTTCTCAGTAACAGTTTGTTACCTATTTATTGTTTCTAATGTATGTTTTATTCTCCCTTAAATAGATGCTAAGGTCTTTGAGGGTAGAAAAAAAACTTCTATTTCTTAACACTTATAATTAGTATAATGAAATGAAAGTGATAAAAATTATAAATTTGTGTTCAATCTCATACTTTTACAATAGGCCAGATATTGTCATTAGTTTCCCAATTAACCCAGATATTTACAATATGAGCTTGAAAAAGTTATCTAAGAAGGCATAAAAAATGAACATTAGATATTCATCACAGAAATAGAAAAAAAAACCTAAAATTTATATGGAACCACAAAAAACCTTGAATAGACAAAGCTCTCCTGAGCAAAAAGAACACAACTGGAGAAATCACATTACCTGATTTCAAATTATATTAATACTACAAAGCTATTGTAACCCAAACAGCCTGGTACTGGCATAAATACTGACACATAGACCAATGGAATAGAATACAGAACCCAGAAATTAATCCCTGCATTTAGAGTGAACTCATTTTTGACAAAGGTGCCAAAAACATACACTGGGGGAAGGAAAGTCTCTTCAATAAATGGCACTGGGAAAACTGGATATCCATATGCAAAAGAATGAAACTAGACCCTTATCTCTCATCACATACAAAAATCAAATCAAAATAGATTGAAGACTTAAATTTAACTAAGACCTCAAACTATGAAACTACTAAAAGAAAACATCAGGGAAATGTTCTACGACATTGGTCAGGGCACAGATTTCTTGAGTGATACCTCAAAAAACACTGGCAACCAAAGCAAAAATGGACAACTGGAATCCCATCATGCTAAAAAGCTGCACAGCAAAGGAAACTATCAACAAAGTTAAGTTACAGTCCACAAAATGGGAGAAATATGTGCAAACTGTTCATCTGGCAAGGAATTAATAAGCACAATTTATAAGAAGCTCAATCAATTCAATAAGAAAAAAGTCTAATAATCTGATTTGAAAATGGGCAGAAGATCTGAATAAACATTCCTCAAAAGAAGACATACAAATGGGCAACAGGTATGTGAAAAAATGTTCAACATCACTAATCATCAGTTACATGCAAACCAAAACTACAATGAGATATCATCTCACACCAGTTAAAATGGCTTTTACCCAAAAGACAGGCAATAATGAACGATGGGGGAGGATGTGGAAAAAGGGGAACACTGGTACACTGTTGGTGGGAAAGTAAATTAGTACAGCCACCATGGAGAGTAGCATTAAGTTTCCTCAAAAAACTAAAAATAGAATTACCATATGATCCAGCAATCCCACTGCTTGGTGTATTTCCAAAGGAATGAAAATTAGTACATTGAGAAGATATCTGCACTCCCATGTTTGTTGCAACACTATTCATAATGGCCAAGATATGGAATCAACCTAAGTCCATCAATGGATGAATGGATAAAGAAAATGTGATGCATATACACAATGTAATATTATTCAGCCATAAAAAAGAATCAAATCTTGTCACTTGTAACAACTAGGATGGAACTGGAGGACATTATGTGAAGTGAAATAAGCCAGGCACAGAAGACAAATGTCACATGTTCTCACTCATATGTGGGAGCTAAAAAGTAAATAATTAAATGCACAGAGATAAAGATTAGAATGATGGTTACCAGGCCAGGCCTGGTGGCTTAAGCCTGTAATTCTGGCACTTTGGGAGGCCAAGACGGGCAGATCATTTGAGGTCAGGAGTTAGAGACCAGCCTGGCCAACACGGTGAAACCTCGTCTCTACTAAAAATACAAAAATTAGCTGGGTGTGGTGGTGCACGCCTGTAATCCCAGCTACTTGGGAGGCTGAGGCAGGAGAATCACTTGAACCCGGGAGGCGGAGGTTGCAGTGAGCCAAGGTCACACCACTGCACTCTAGCCTGGGTGACAAGAGTGAAACTCCATCTCAAAAAAATAAATAAATAAAGAATGAATGGTTAATGGGCACAAAAATTATAGTTTGATCAAATGAGTAAGAGCTAGTATTCTGTAGCACAATAGGGTGACCATAGTTAAAAAAAATGTATTGTATGTTTTAAAATAACTGAAAGAGCCGTATTGGAATGTTCCTAACACAAAGAAATAATGAATTATTAAGATGAAGGAGATCCCAGTTACCCTGATTTGGTCATTATAAATGGTATGCCTGTATCAAAACTCACATGTACACCATAAATGGAATTATTACGTACCCATAATCTAAAAATTAAAAATTAATTTAAAAATAATTGTAATATTATGTACCCATAATTAAAAAATAACTTTAAAAAAGAAAGAAAAAAGACCGTTGGAAAAATTTACTTTCAGAGTTTCAATTTTTTTAATGCAACTAATATTTCTAGTTGAATTCAATTTATGATGGATTGGGTTAGGTACCCAGTTGGACAGAACTTTAATATGGAGAAGAGTGATGGGGTAACATTTATTCTGTACGTTATATGAAAACTTAGAAAGTCATAATAAGTGAAGAAAGGTGGTCTGGATGAATTCTCTAGGAAACAGCCTTTGCCTGCTGCAAGGTGGCAGGATTTTGTGGGTAGACAAGATATACTCAAATTGTTTGTGTCTACAGAAAATTTGGATCATCTAGCTTTGATTAGTAAGCTGAATTCACCAATTGACTTCTAGAAAATAGAATCACTGGAAACCTGGAATACAAAAGAATGCATTCTTATCAGAGCAGTATTGGAATACTAATTAGGGAAGCTCAACCGCTGAAGGAAAAGTCCCAAAATACAACAGGTTGCTAACCTAAAATAATCAAAATGGTCAAAATCTAGTTTAAGGAGAGTGTGTTCAAGTGCAATGTGGGGATGGCCCACCTAGGAAGTACAGATTCCAAAGAATGGAAGCCAGTGTTCCAAAGTGTAGGACTTATCTAAGCTTTAATGCCTCGTTACAATGATCTGATTAGCTAAGGTGGTCTTTTTCCCTTGAGAAAGGTACATTTAACATTCCACATGGAAGATGTAACTGTTATGGGGTCCTGAGCACCATCTGGTCTGAGTTAGATACAGGACAAAGGAGGCAGCTAATCTATAACAAAGATCAGTGATTGGAAGGAAAGATCTGGGCTCTGATCTGTCTTACTCATTTACAGAACAAGAACAATGAGGAAGAGAGTTAAGCTATAATGTAAGAAGCAGAATTCCAAACATATGACGTGACTCAGTCTCCAGGGCTTACCTTCCCTGTTGGCATAATAAATTCAGCGGGTCCTAAAATTTTATTTTCTTTTATAAGCTCTATACCAAGGAAGTTCAAACGGGATTCCAGATCAGCTGGGGGGCTCTCTGTCCTGTTCTATGCACTCTTTCAAGAACCCAGGCTGATACTGGCTTTGACATCTTTGACATGTGACTTTCAAAAATACTGGAGTGTCACCATCCCAATGAATCAGAAAAGTAAAAAGAGTATGGAGCAACAGTTAAAATAGGTTTTGATATGCCAGGCATGGAAGTGGCATACATCACATCTGGGCACGTTCTAAGGCCATACTTCCCTGCAAGGGTGGCTGGGAAATGTATCAGGTTGTATGCCCAGGAAGAAGAGATTTTAGTGAACAGTGAATATCTATGCCTCAAAAGTCATTCAACAAGCAGATCTAAAGTTCCTGTAAGTTTTGATCCTCAGAAGTCTTATTAAAACAAGGGGCAAATTGAGGAAGTAATGGTTAAATTTTGGGGATTTGGATTCAGACAGTATTGGGCTAGGTGACTTTGGCAGGTTACTGGCTGCTCAGAGCCACAATTTCCTTATTTGAAAAGTGAAGCTAATAACAGCACAACCTTAAAAGGGTGTTGTGAGGGTAAACAGTTTACAGACTGGTATGTGAAAGAAAGTGTTAAATAAATGATAGTTTTCAAGCTGTTCATGACAACTCCACTTCTCATTTCAAAGCTTCTTTCAATAATAGGAGGGTCGTGCCTTCTGTTGAACATACTGTATAACCCAGGTGTCTTCAAATCTCCTGAATTTCTCAGATGGTTAATTTTGTGTGTTAAATGGAATTATGGTTAATTTTATGTGTCAACATGACTGGGCCATGGAATATCCAGTTATTCGGTCAAACATTATTTGGGGTGTTTCTGTGACAGTGTTTTTAGGTGAGAGTAACATCTACGTTGGTGGATGAAATAAAGCAGACTGCCCTCCCTCGTGTGGGTGCCTCATCCAATCAGCTGAAGACTTGAATAGAGTAAAAAGGCTCCCCCAAGGAAGGCAGAATTCTTGCCTAAGTGTCTGAACGGAAACATTGCTCTCCTAGTTCTCAGGCAATGCAGTCTCAGACTGGAACCACACTATTGGCTCTCCTGGGTCGCCAGCTTGCCAACTCACCCTGCAGATCCTGGGACTTGTCAGCCTCCATAATCGTGTGAGCCAACTCCTCATAATAAATGTCTTTCTATACATAGGCAACCTATTAGTTCTGTTTCTCTGGGAGAATCCTGACTAATACTCTTTCCCTAACTAAAATGCTGCATACAGTTGGGAGCCCCTGAAACCCATTTTCTTACCAATGTTTTGTAAATGGTCTAGGTTTGGGAGAAGAATAGGGCTATTTTTAATGGGCATTTGTCACTCAACTTTCATTTCTCCTGTATTCTCAATTTTATCACTTAACCTTTCCTTAATACTACAGTTTCCACCCTACATTAAATTATTTCTTCATGCCCAAACATCACTTTCCACACTTTTACTAAAGGAAACAGTGTTATGGCCCAGGAAGGGCAGGTAACTCCCAGGCAGCATGGATCTAAGTGGCTGGGAGCCAGGGGTCGGGGGAGAATTTTCACTGATCTCATGTCATATCATGAGAGTTTTGAGTCATGGGGAACTGTTGGGAAGGCATGATTGATTTTGAAATGTGAGGACATGAGAGTTGGCAGGGGCCAGGGGAGGAATGATATAATTTGGCTCTGTATGGTTTTATCAAGGGTTTCCACTTTTGCGTCTTCCTCATTCTCTCGTTGCCTGCTGCCACCCATGTTAAGACGGGACTTGCTCCTCCTTGCCTTCCACCATGATTGTGAGGCTTCCCCAGTCACATGGAACTGTAAGTCCAATTAAACCTCTTTCTTTATAAATTGCCCAGTTTTGGGTATGTCTTTATCTGCAGCGTGAAAATGGACTAATACGGTAAGTTGATACCAGTAGAGTGGGGTGCTGCTGAAAAGATACCTGAAAATGTTTTTCTCAAAAGATCAATATCATTTTATATTTTAATTGATTTTAAAAGCTTTCCTCTAGGTTGTCTCTGGACAGTTTTAAAAATGACTAAGGCTAATGGGTGTTCCCTCACTTACATGAGAGAAATAAACCAGGAATTTTGGTTTATGAATTACGTTTGTGAATTGTTTCACGCTGAAGGGCACAGAGTTGAAAGGAAATTTTTGGATTCACTTGGGGTGGTCCCTGATTTCTGACAGGAACGTGACTAAACTCTTCCTGAATTGGTGTATTAATTCAAAATAAACAATCTGTAGGAAAGAAATTCCAAAACTTTCATTTGTATTAACTCAGTTTTGGGTTTCATAACTCTGGTTGTTGGGAAAATGTCTAATTCTCTTAAGGATATAAGCTTCCAACACAGTCAAGATCATTACTTTTATCAAGGAAAACCTAAGTAGCCTAGAGAGTAGAGATCTTATCTTCAAATGTTACAGATAACACCTTGCACAGAACATTACAGATAGTAGATGCCAAATAAATATAGATGCCAATTAAATTGAACTGAACAGCACGGGTGAAGTTGTTGGGCAGCAAATAACATTACTGGCTTGAGACTTCATTGCTGTGTCTTTCTCATCTCCTGACATGAACACTTGGATTCTGTAAAAAATATTTATTCAGAACAAGAACAATGCTGACTTAGAATTCTATGAAGATCATTCAGTGATTCATTCAACAAATATTTGTGGTGCATGTGCCAGGCACTGTCCCAGGTTCTGAATATTTTCACTGCGTGCTACTGTGTTTTAAATAATAGTGTGCAATCCTAAGAACGTAAACTAACTAAAGGTTTCTGATATGAGAGTTTAATGAGCCCCTGCTCAGGGAGTTTGCTGTGAACCCTTCACTGAATGTGGTCACATTCCCTAACATCACTAATTATGTAATGCCAAGTCCCTTAAGAATATCATTAGGTAACCTGCACTTCCCCATCGAGAATCTTAAAGTGAGGGAGTTAACAGTGGGTTAAGAAAGATAATGTGGTTGCTAGAAAGAATAATAGACCAGGAATTCAGAAACTGGGCTGTGAAGTGCTGTCATCTCTGTCAAGTCACTTAATTCACAGAATCTGTTTCCCTACCTGTAAAATAAAATTAGAAAAATGTTAAAGCGCTCTTTTAGGTTTGATATTCTGTAATCTTGTTAATAGATCTAATTAAGTCTAAATTCTAGGAGGAAGATAAACTCTACATTAAGAGTTTTGGCTCAATTCCTATTAATGGTGCAAAAATTTCTCTTATGTTGTGACATCAAAAAGAAAATACAAATAAACAAAGAAATAAATGTGTGTATGTAAATATTATTTTAAAGTGGTCACCAAGAGCACCATTTGACAGGTAATTCGACCCTTCAGTGCTTTGTCAAATATACTTCATGATTTAGCTACAGCAGTATTTCTTCACTTCTCTTTGTAAATTTTTCTTTATCCAGATGGCAGAGGGGTTGAAAAAAGGTGGGGGGAGGGGCTGGCTACTGCATATTTATGTTATTGCTAAAACTTAAATTTTTATTTTTTAAAGTGAGAAGGTTTCCAATTTCGAGGAGTTTAACTTGTAGTTGGATTTTAGATGCTCCTCTGGCTAACGCTGGACATGAAGAAAGACAGCAAAGCGTGGGGAGAGAGATCTAGTTTAAGTTCGAGGGAAAAAAATAACAGACGCAACTTAGATAAAAGAATACTACCATCAAAAAAAAGGGGGGCTAGAGCCGGCGATGGCCTTGAGGATTAGGACACCTGCCGAGCCTGGAGTAAACAGGTAATGTCAGGCAGGTCCTGGAACCCTGGGAGGCCCAAGTTCTTGCTGCGGGAAGAGGGATTAGCAGAATGATAACGCAGGTCTGTTTGTGTTTTAGGGATTTTAACATGCATTCTGCAATTAAGTGACCTATCCAGGTCATTCGATTCAGGCTCAGAAATAAAACCCCGCAAATTAATATATCTAAATGCTGAGATAGTGACACCTTTTAAAAAAAGTTATACATAAGCATCTTTATCAAAAAGCATTACATTTTAAGGCAAAAATCTGAACTGTCACAGTATCCACCTCACCGAGTTCAGCAGCCCCACCTTGGGTCAGGGCTGCCCCTGGAGCGCGGGCCCCCGAAATGCCCGCACCGCCCACGCCGCCCGCACCGCGCGCATCCAGCCGGGCCAGGGCGAGGGATCCAGGTCTCCAGATCTCTCAGGGCGCGCGCCCGGGGTCCGGGGGTGGGGGGCGTGGAGGCGGTTCCCTTGGAGCGCCCAATCAGCAGTAAAGCCCGGCGGTGGCGCCAGTGACGTAGACCGCGCTTCCCTCCGCCCCACTGCGGGCCGACGCTCGGCGCCGTCAGCCACGCGCGCTGCAGCGCGAGGGGAGAGCGAGAAGGAGGGCTTTGGGGCCGACCGGCTGTCGGAGGGCGGCGGGTCGCGGGGAGCGGGGGAGTGAGCATGCGCAGCGGCCCCGGGGAGCGCAGGGGAGGAGGGGCCGGCGCTGAGAGGCGCGCGCGTGCGCGTGCACGAGTGGCCCGCCGGCGGCTGCGGGTGGAGGGGGCGGTTCCTCGAGTGTCGGCGACCCGAGGGCGGGCAGGCGGGCGGCAGGTGCCGCCGCAGCCTCCGACCGGTCCCGCGTCTCCGTCCTCCGGCGGCGATGAGCTGGGCCCTGTCGGGGGCTGCACCTGCCGGCTGCCCGTCAGCACCGGCCTCCTGGCGTGACCTCGGCCTCCTCGCGTGTCCAGTCCCCGCGGCGCGGCGCTGCCCCTGAGAGGGAGCGGCGGCGGCCTCCTCCGCCCCGAGTCCTCGCTCGGGGGCCGCGCGGGGACGGCGCCCGGCCCCCTCCCCTCCTTCCTCCGTCCGCCGTCCTCAATGTCTCCCCGGCGGGGAGGGGGCTGCCTGGGAGACACGCTGAGCGGCCCCCCTACGGAGGCCCTCCGGCTGCAGCAGCAGCAGCGCCCGGCCCGGCGTCCCGCAGCCTCCACCAGCGGCGGCGGCCTGGAGGAGCCGCGCACCCGCCGCCGCCCCCCGAGCCTCGCAGCCGCCGCCGCCGCCCGGCACCCGAGGAGAGGGCGGCGGGCGCCCCTCGGGGAAGATGAAGGCGGAGGGGGGCGACCACTCCATGATCAACCTGTCGGTGCAGCAGGTCCTGAGCCTCTGGGCCCACGGGACGGTGCTGAGGAACCTCACGGGTAATTGACGCGCCTGGGCTAGGGACGGGGATGCGGTCCGCCCCTCTCCTGTCTTCTCCCTCCTCGGGAGGGGACACGCTCCTCGCCGCCCCACCCCCGTGCGCGCCCCACTCGGAGCTCCAGGTCCCGGCGAGGAAGGTGTTAATCGGAGCCACTCTGCGCGTGTCCCGGGGGCGCCGGCTCCCGCCACCCCCTTCCCTGAGTCGCCAGGGGAGCATCAGCGACCCCCGCTCCTGCCCCGCACGGGGAGAGCTCCCGGTGGCGGCCCGGCCTCTGTAGTACGCGCGGAGTAGCTTCAGTGCTGAGACTTGAGCGCATTTCGCTTTTATTCCATTACCCTCCTCCCCTCCCCCTTCCACACACATCGCTTCTTGCTATTTACATCTTTTTCTGATTTAGTTCTTTTTCTTTCTGGCAAATCTCAAGCCAAATGTAGAACCTAAAATCATTGCCCACAATGGTCGATTTACTTTTTCAACCGCTAATTTTTTGGGCGATGTAGATAACTGAGTAAATTATAGTGGGTCAGGGGCTGAGCTAAGGTCTAGTGCGGTCTAAGCGTGTTAGCTTCATATATCTCCTTCCCCTCCCATTTCCTTTTGTCTGTCTGTCTCTTTCCCTCAGGCCTCCAGCTGCTGCTTCTGAGACATTTGATAATTTTGTGTATTTCCCTTCATTTATTAAGGCTGTCAGTAATTGGCCTTATAACATCAATTTCTATTTGTAAAAGTGAGTGATAAAACACAATATTTTTATTCAGTCTGTAGATTTGCTTTGTGAAGAAACTTCTGGTTTTGTTATGTGGAAATGCTTACATTATACTTTGAGTTCCGAATTTAAAAATTATTCTCTGAAGTAGAATTTACGAGAAAGAGATTCATTTGCGATTTGGTGACTCCTCAGTGCCTGCTTTTCGGAGGAAAAAAAATCTTAAAAAAATACTCAGAATTTAATTCTTGAGAATGTGTAAGGCAGTTAATTTCAGTAGAACATTAGTATTTCAAAATGCATTTTATCAAACTGGTTAAGAGTGTTGTGAGTATTTTACAAATATAACCTGGGTTCATATATATAACATATATATAAAGTCTGGCATGGTATAGAATACATTCATAGAAGAAAATTTTATGGAATTATATACCACAAAAGACAACTTTAAGGACACTGGTTTCTTCGAATGGAAACTGTACAGTTAAAGTAGATTCTGGATTGCTTCATGCTATCCTCACTTTTAAGCTGTGGTTATTTAACTTGAAACAGACTGACTTTACATGATGATTGCCGGTAAGGAATATATTGTTATAATTCTGGAAAACTAAATGGACATAAAGACCATCTCATGATTCAGTTGAATCATGTCTACCTCTAAAGGTAGACTGCTTTATCTTATTTATGATTTTGCTTGCATTTATCCACTGTTTGGTATTTGAACTGTACCAGTTTTTGTTTAAGTGAAATGAAAAGTAGGGACTTAACATATATTTGTGCAGGCATACCTTGGAAAGATTGCAGGTTTGGTTCCAGAACACCACAATAAAGCAAATATTGCAATAAAGTGAGTCCAATGAATTTTTTGTTTTCCTAGTGCATGTAAAAGTTACATTTTACCTGTAGTCTTTAAATGTGAAATAGCATTATGTCTGAAAAAAAAGTACAGACGTTAATTTAAAAATACTTTATTGCTGAAAAATTGCTAACGATCATCTGAGCCTTCAGCAAGGACGTTATCTTTTTTCTGGTAGAGGGTCTTGTCTTTGTGTTGATGACTGCTGACTGATCAAGGTGATGATTGCTGGAGATTGGGATGACGGCAGTTTTCTTAAAACAGCAATGAAGTTTGCCACTAAGGAAGAGCAATAGACTCTTCCTTTCATGAAAGATTTCTCTGTAGCATGGGATGCTGTTGGGTAGCATTTTATCCACAGTAGAACTTTCAAAATTGGAGTCAGTCCTTTCAAACCCTGCTGCGGCTTTATCAACTGAGTTTATGTAATAGTCTAAATCCTTTGTTGTCATTTCCACGGTGTTCACATAATCTTCACCAGGAGTAGATCGCATCTCAAGAAACCACTTTCTTTGCTCATCCATAAGAAGCAACTCCTCATCCATTCAAACTTTATCATGAGATTGCAGCAATTCAGTCACATCTTCAGGCTCCACTTCTAATTCTAGTTCTCTTGCTATTTCGACCACACCTATGGTTACTTCCTCCACTGAAGTGTTGATGCCCTCAAAGTCATCCATGAGGAATGGAGTCAATTGCTTTCCAACTCCTATGAAAGTTGATATTTGGACCTCTTCTCATGAGTCACGATTGTTCTTAAGGGCATCTAGAATGGTGACTCCTTTCCAGAAGGTTTTCAATTTCCTTTGCCCAGGTCCATCAGAGGAATCACTATCTCTGGCAGTTTTAGCCTTCTTACGCAGTGTATTTCTTAAATAATAAGACTAGAAAGTCAAAATTACTCTTTGATCCATGGTCTGCAGAATGGATGTTGTGTTAGCAGTCATGAAAACAACATTGATCTACTTGGACATCTCCATCACAGCTCTTGGTTGACCAGGTACATTGTCATTGAAGAAAATACTCATTAAAATGAAAGGAATCTTTTTTTTTTCTGAGCAGTTCTCAACAGTGGGCTTCACATATTCAGTAGGCCGTGCTGTAAACTGATGTACTGTCATCCAGGCTTTTTTGTTTCATTTATAGAGCACAGCCAGGGTAGATTCAGCATAATTCTCAAGGGCGCCAGAATGGTAAATGAGCATTGGCTTTAATATAAAGTCACCAGCTGCATTAGCTCCTAAGAGAGTCAGCCTGTCCTTTGAAGCTTCGAAGTCAGGGATTGACTTCTGTCTAGCTGTGCAAGTCCTAAATGGCATCTTCTTCTGATATAAGGCTGTTTAATCTACATGGAATATCTGTTGTTTGGGGTAGCCACCTTCATCAGTTAGCTAGATCTTCTGGATAATTTGTGCTTCTACATCAGCATTTGCTGCTTCACCTTGCACTTTTATGTTATAGAGGTGTCTTTTGTTAAACCTAAAGAACTGACATCTGCTAGTATCAAACTTTCTTTTGCAGCTTTCTCACATCCCAGCCTGCATGGAATTGAAGAGAGTTGGGGTCTTTCTCTGGATTAGGCTTTGGCTTAGGGGAGTGTTGTAGCTGGTTTCGTCTTCTATTTAGACCACTCAAACTTTCTTCATATCAGAGAGCAGTCTGTTTTGCTTTCTTATGATTTGTGTGTTCACTAGTGTAACACTTTTAATTTCCTTTAAGAATTTTTCTTTGCATTTGCAACTTGGCTGTTTGGTACAAGAGGCCTAGCTTTCAGCCTAACTCATCTTTGAACGTGCCTTCCTCACTAAGCTTTATCATCTCTAGCACTTGATTTAAAGTGAGATATCTGACTCTTTTTTTCACTTAAACACTCAGAGGCCAATGTAGGGCTATTAGTTGGCCTGATTTCAATATTGTTGTATCTCAGGGAATAGGGAAACCCGAGGAGAGGGAGAGAGACTGAGGAATGGCTGGTTGGTGGAGCAGTGAGAACACACAAGATTTATCAAGTAAATTATCGAGTAAAATAGTAACATCAGAGATCACTTATCACAGATCACTATAATAATAAAATACAATAATAAAATAGTAATAAGATAATAAAATTTGAAATACTGTGAGAATTACCAAAATGTGACACAAAGTGAGCGCATGCTGTTGGAAAAATGGTACTGATAGACTTGCTTGACACAGAGTTGCCTCAAACTTACCATTTGTAAAAGCCAAAATAAAGTGAAGTACAATAAAACAAGGTATGCCTGTAGATATTAATCACTGGATTAGCTCATCAAAGGGTTTTTAGAGAAAGTTAGCTTTGGGAGCCATAGAGTAAATGTAAATGTAACTTAACTCCTGGCCAGCTTCAACAAGATTTTTAAATAAGTAAGATTCTAATGATTATAATTGCCTCCAGTTCCGCAAGTCAGCCATTAAGCTGATCATAGTAGTTATTCACCCAGGGTTAGCTCCAATATGTCTTTCAATATGATCTTAAAACTTGCCAGTTGCTCATTGGACCTTGCCATTTCATAAAGGATATGCCAAACATCCCAAACTAGGACGGAGGTGGGACTGAGGACCATGGGAACCTCTACTAGGAAATACCTACTGTCTGAATATGTGAAATTCTAGGCGTCGGGGTAAAAATGCAGAAAGAAACAGATTAGAAATATGTTTCACTAGTGGTTGAGTGTACCACGTTAGGAACCACATCTCTTCTCAACAGTGGCAGTCTATAAGTGATAATATTCTGATGGGATTCATTGTGGCCTTCTCCATGCCAGTGACCTTAGTGATTCGGTGTGTATCTTAATCATTAGTTAACAGATGCTACCTACAGTGCCATTTACAACTTTGTCTGCTCAAAAGAGGCGAGTAAACACAACTTCTGAAACATCTGTCATTTGTTGAATGGCCGCTGTGTGTTAGGCACTTTACATATATTATTTCTAATCTTCAGAATAACTGTTCAAAGTACATTTGAAAGGAAACTCAGGTAAATTTAATTGTCCCAAATCTTATAGCTAGTATATGACTGAGCTGGGCTTTAGACCCAAGTCTTTGCCTCTAGACTCCTCTTTCTTCTTTACCATGCCACTTCAGCTACTTCCTCCTTACTTTCTTCAAGCAAAATTAATTTCTTGCTTCATCTTGCTACTTCTGCTCTTTGTACATATTTTTATTATGTTTTTCAATTACATTATAATTTGTATTTATCTCTTCTAGACTGTGAGCTTTTTGAGGGTCAGTCCATTGCCTCACCTTTGAATTCTTATACCCTAGCATTATGGTACCTGGCACGTAGTAAATGATAAATATATGTTTATTGAGGTGAATTTTAAAAATTTTAACAGTTGCTTGATTTAAACATTCTATATTGCATTGTTTCTTTTGGAGTGAATATGCTGTTAAAGAGGAATGAAGTGTTTAAGCAACTCATATAAATCATTTTTATACATACCTTTAAAACATGCAAATGCTTATTGAGAGTAGTTTTCTGTGTTGGGTATAATGCTTTCATATATTTTGTTTAATCTTTTCGGCAATCCTGAGAGAGATTATTGTTCTTATTTTACAGATTCAGATACTGAAGCAAAGAGTAACTTGCTTAGATCTGATAGCTAATAGTGAAAAAGTCATTATCTTTTTTCATAATATGATAACACATATGTTAACTCAGAAGGCATTTTTTCATCATCATAAACTTGGAAATGAAACTAATAGGAGCATAGTCTAGAACCAGTACTACTTGGATTTAAGAAATAACCGTGTGAAGGATTTGCACAAATTTGTTTAATAGGCATTCTGATTAATTGGATACCAAATGAAAGGGAAATATGCTGTCACTAGTGTTTTTTTCCCATGTACAAAGAGATGTGATGTGATTTTTCACTTTGTGTATTATCCCAATAGGTGAAGTGGGAAAATATACTGACCTTTTTATCTTAGAGACTGACCTCTAGAAAGTAGTCTTGTTTATATATTACTTTGATAAAAATAAATTCTTAAAAAGTAATAATGAGAACTACAAACATCTTAACATTTTACAGCCAGAACGACTTAATTTTAGAAATATTGAAATATCACTCCATCAGTGAAGTGACATGGCTGAGATCAGTTATTTAATGACAGAGGCAGGACTGGAACCAGAGTTTCCTGGCCCTTTGTTCTCTGCCTTTCCTTTTTCTCCTACATAGCTTGTTAACTCAGGCAGGTTGAGAGAGAATAAATATTACGGTACAGGTTGAAAATTCCTAATCTGAAATTTTGAAATTCAAAATGCTCCAAAATCCTAAACTTTTTGAGCAACATGACACTCAAAGGAAATACTAGAACATTTCAGATTTCGGATTTTCAGGTTAAGGATGCTGAGTCAGTAAATAGCATGAAAATATTCCAAAATCTGAAGTCTGAAATCCTTCTGGTCTCAAGCATTTCAGACAAGGGATATTCAACCTGTACTTAAGAGTACCCTGGTAAGTATTTGCATCAGTGAGCCTGAAGATGTATGAATGGAACTAATTTGTCCAGAAAATAAAATATACTGGAAAATGTAATATATTAGGCTTTCTAACATTTTAAGTTGCCATTGCCCTTGTAAAAGCTAGTGATCCATATTTATTATCTAGCCAGTTTTAGAACTCCTACCAAGTTCAGCCTGCTATTTATTTCCCCTACCTTGGAAGACACTTGTATGGGGATTCCATGTAGAGCATATTAATCCCTCGAAACCCCGTATCTGTCACTTAATAACCATTGCCAAAATTCTCTTTCTGTACATATCACTTCTTTAAGTGTGTTTTTCACAGGATTCCTAAATTGTTTAACTGTGTCAGTTATATGCTTCTGAAGTAGAGAGATAAATAGCTTCCTTTCTTTTTCAAATAGATTTTCTTTCTTTGAATATATTCTAAATTCCCAACCCCAATCTAAAATGAGAGTCAATATTGTATATACAGTTTTTTAGGGAACTTGACTTTTAAAAAATCTACAATTAAATGGTTTTTTTTTTGGCTTCACTTTTATTTTCTTTAACTATTTTGGCTTCCTTCTTAGTGTTCTGACCCAAATTTGGTTGCTAAGAGTTTAGAGAAGAATTTTTATTTAGAAAAGGGCAGGGTCTGTAAATCCCAGTATAAATGCAAAACTTGGCTGGTGTTAGGAAAGGGATAATTGGTCCCTGGGAAAAAGATGAGGGCTGCTTCAGGCTGGTCTCTCTGTGTCAGCAGCAAATGTAGGGGCAGGTGTTCCCTTCTTTTTATTGGTAATAAGCATTGGGAGGCTGGGAATTCAACCTGGAATGAAGGTTAAAAGGCTTCTCTCTCTCTCTCTCTCTGTGTGTGTGTGTGTGTATAGTACTAGTAGTAAGTAGTAGTAGTAGTAGTAGTAGTAGTAGTCCCGTTTATTCAAGGGCAATATGTTCCAAAACCCCCAGTGGGTGCCTGAAACCATGGATATTTCTGAACCCCATATATACAGTCATGTGCCAGGTAACTTTCCAGTCAAAGAAGGACCTCATATGATGATGGTCCCATAAGATTATAATGGAGCTAAAAAAATTCTGTCACCTACTGAGATCATGGCCGTCCTAATGTCATAGCGCAACACGTTACTCACGTGTTTATGGTGATGCTGGTGTCAACAGACCTACTGTACTGCCTGTTGTATAAAAGTAGAGCATATATAGTTATGTACAGTACATAATACTTGATAACAAACAACTGTGTTACTGGTTTATGTATTTACTGTACTAGATTTTTTATCATTATTTTAGAACGTACCCTTACTTGTTTAAAAAAAAAAGCTGAATCGCAGCACTTTGGGAGGCAGAGGCAGGCAGATCACGAGGTCAGGAGATCGAGACCATCCTGGCTAACATGGTGAAACCCCGTGTCTACTAAAAAAAAAATACAAAAAATTAGCTGGGCGTGGTGGTATGCACCTGTAGTCCCAGCTACTTGGGAGGCTGAGGCAGGAGAATGGCATGAACCTGGGAGGCGGAGCTTGCAGTGAGCCGAGATCGCACCACTGTACTCCAGCCTGGGCAACAGAGCGAGACTCCGTCTTTAAAAAAAAAAAAAAAAGGCAAGCTGTAAAACAGCCTCAGGCAGATTCTTCAGGAGCCATTCCAGAAGAAGACATTGTTACCTTAGGAGATGCCCGCTCCCTGCCTGTCATTGCCCCTGAAGACTTTCCATGGGACAAAGTGTGGAGGTGGAAGACAGTGATATTGATGATCCTGACCCTGTGTAGGCCTAGGCTAATATGTATGTTTGGGTCTTAGTTTTTAACAATTTTTTTTTAATTTTAGAAGTAGAAAAAGTTTATAAAATTAAGAATATAAAGTATTTTTCATACAGCTGTACAATGTATTTGTGTTTTAAGCTAAATGTTATTAGAAAATAGTTAAAAAGTTAAAACTTAAAAGTTTATAAAGTAAAAAAGTTACAGTAAGCTAAGGTTAATTATTGAAGAACAAAAAATATTTAAAAAATAAATTTAGTGTAGCCTGTGTATAGTGTTTATAAAGTCTACAGCAGTGTACAGTAATGTCTGAGGCCTTCACATTCACTCACAATTTCACCTGGAGCAACTTCCAGGCCTGCAAGCTGTATTCATGATAACTTCCCCATACAGATATCCATTTTTTAACCTTTTATGCTGTATTTTTACTGAACTTTTTTATGTTTAGAGACACAAATACTTCCCATTGTGTTACAATTGCCTGCAGTATTCAGTAAAGTAACATGCTATACAGGTTTGTTGCCTAGGAGCAATAGGCTATACCATATAGCCTAAATGGAATATATGTTAGCTTATACCATCTAGGTTTGTGTAAGTACACTGTATAATATTTGCACAATAATGAAATGGCCAAATGACACATTTCTCAGAATGTATCCCCGTCATTAGGCAACACATGCCTGTACTATGTTTTTTTCCTACACATGCATACCTGTGATAAAGTTTAACTTAGAACTTAGGCACAGTCAGAGATTAACAACAACAAATACTGTAGTAAAAGTTATATGAATGCGGTCTCTCGCTCTCAAAATATTGTATTGTACTATACTTATCTATGTTCAGACAATATTCGATAGTGGGTAACTGTAATTGCAGAAAGTGAAACTGCAGATAAACGAAGAGTATTGTATATATGTATATTTAGGATATGTATACACATGCACATGTACATACTACATCATAGTTCCCTTTTAGGCATTATAGTTGCTAAGCCATTTTTGTTTCAATATTTAGTGTCAGTCAAAGAAAAAATAAAAGAAAGTGAATAGTATATATATTTGGAATTGTTCACATTCATACTGGTATAGTCAGCACCTTCCTTCAGTAGCGTTCCCAAGAAGGCATGCTTCTCTTGGGGTTACTCTGTATTCTAGCTTACCATTAGGTTAAGTTCCTCTTCCTAAATGCTGTATTATAGGAGGTGAGCTTAAGTAGAAAAAATTACTTCAAATGTCTACTTAGAGTTATTTATGTTTTGTAAATGTGCCCTAAAGATATATGCTACTTTTCAGTATTTGTGTCAGACCTCCATTTTACTTTTTTAAAAAATGTGAAAAGTCCTTACCCTTGATAGGTACAGAGTCCATTAATAAGTGCCAGTATGATATGGCCTTCATAGGATTTAACTTCTTAGGAGGCTTACCTGTACATCTTATTGAGAATGAAAATGCTATAATTTTTAAAAACCGAAATTGTCATTAGGGATTTTTTTTGTTTTTACCATTTGTCATTAAGTTTTTATTTTCTTAATTTCTGTCTCATTATTTTTGAATCATAAATTCATATCCTCTAGCAATACCAAGTCCAAGGTCCAGATGACATTTCTTCGATCTGAACCATTTTCTGGATATGTCTTGGGACTGCTTGAGTTATAATTTTGATTCTTTAATATTAACTATGATAATAAAATGTATTTATCTTTGTTTAGTGATTGAAAGAAAGGTCTAAGAAAGTAAGATAGTTCATGAAGAGGAGTCACAATTTCTAGGGATATGTTTTCTGTAGAAAAGAAACCTAAACAGAAGAGAGAGGAGGTAGGGATGGGGACAAGGAATTGAAACTAAGGAAGGAAATTGGCAACAAAAGCCAAAATTGAGAAATGGGATCTCTAATTAAACTAAAGAGCTTCTGCACAGCAAAAGAAACTACCATCAGACTGAACAGGCA
This sequence comes from Pan paniscus, assembly GCF_029289425.2. Lineage (NCBI taxonomy): Eukaryota > Metazoa > Chordata > Mammalia > Primates > Hominidae > Pan > Pan paniscus. The sequence continues at coordinate 26,196,375 of NC_073254.2, forward strand.
ACCTACAGAATGGGAGAGAATTTTTGCAATCTACCCATCTGACAAAGGGCTAATATCTAGAATCTGCAAAGAACTTAAACAAATTTACAAGAAAAAAAACCCATCAAAAAGTGGGCAAAGGATATGAACAGACACTTCTCGAAAGAAGACATTTATGCAGCCAACAGACACATGAAAAAGTGCTCATCATCGCTGGCCATCAGAGAAATGCAAATCAAAACCACAATGAGATACCATCCCACACCAGTTAGAATGGCGATCATTAAAAAGTCAGGAAACAACAGGTGCTGGAGAGGATGTGGAGAAATAGGAACACTTTTACACTGTTGGTGGGACTGTAAACTAGTTCAACCATTGTGGAAGACAGTGTGGCGATTCCTCAGGGATCTAGAACTAGAAATACCATTTGACCCAGCCATCCCATTACTGGGTATATATCCAAAGGATTATAAATCATGCTGCTATAAAGAGACATGCACACGTATGTTTATTGTGGCACTATTCATAATAGCAAAGACTTGGAACCAACCCACATGTCCATCAATGATAGACTGGATTAAGAAAATGTGGCACATACACACCATGGAATACTATGCAGCCATAAAAAAGGATGAGTTCATGTCCTTTGTAGGGACATGGATGAAGCTGGAAACCATCATTCTGAGCAAACTGTCGCAAGGACAGAAAACCAAAGATCGCATGCTCTCACTCATAGGTGGGAATTGGAACAACGAAAACACTTGGACATAGGGTGGAGAACATCACACACTGGGGTCTGTCATGGGGTGGGGGGAAGGGGGAGGGATAGCATTAGGAGATATACCTAATGTAAATGACGAGTTAATGGGTGCAGCACACCAACATGGCATATGTATACATATGTAACAAACCTGCACGTTGTGCACATGTACCCTAGAACTTAAAGTATAATAATAATAATAATAAAAAGAGTGGTCAGAGGTAAGAGGAGAGCCCAGAGAGTGTAGCATGTTGAACTTATTGTAGTATCAGATGAATAAGTCTACTGATGGCTATATTTATTGAACCCTCACTGTGTATCAGACCCTATATAAAGCATTTTGCATGCATCTCATTTTCTATAAAGTGAGCATATAAATTTATTTAAAATATGTGATATCAGGTGTGATAGGTTAATTTTTTATTTTAAATGACTACATGAACAGTAAAATAATCATAGAATAAACAGTGGCAGTACCAACACATTTAAAAGAAGCCTCAGGCCAGGCACGGTGGCTCACGCCTGTAATCCCAGCACTTTGGGAGGCAGAAGCGGGTGGATCACGAGGTCAGGAGATCGAGACCATCCTGGCTAACATGGTGAAACCGCGTCTCTACTAAAAATACAAAAAGTTAGCCAGGCGTAGTGGCGGGCGCCTGTAGTCCCAGCTACTCGGGAGGCTGAGGCAGGAGAATGGCATGAACCCTGGAGGCGGAGCTTGCAGTGAGCCGAGATGACGCCACTGCACTCCAGCCTGGGCGACAGAGCGAGACTCCGTCTCAAAAAAAAAAAAAGAAAAAAGAGGCCTCATTAGATTGTCACATTCCATCTCATGACTTTGGCTAAGTAGATTAAGCATTGAAAGAAAAAGATGTTTTTCACCAAACTTTATGCAAATAGGAAGAACACAATTTCTTACTGGAGTCCAGTTGCTTGTGTTATGATAATCATGGAATATAATCTAAGAGCATGTATCTACTTGTAGTAGGACTTGAAAAAAATGAAAATAGCTTTGAGGAATGTAGGTTACTAGATCAATTAACATTAGCTTATTAACATACTCCATTACTCCCCTTCATTTGGTATGTTATCCCATATACTTACATGTACATCAATTTTTCTAACTTTTTATAAATAAAGGCGGGATCTCGCTGTGTTGCCCAGGCTGGTCTCAAACTCCTGGACTCAAGCAGTCTGCCCGCCTTGGCCTCCCAAAATGCTAGGATTACAGGCACGAGCCACTGTGTCCTGCCTCTAATTTTTTTCATAATCCTGTCGTGGCTTATATAATTTTTTTTTTTTTGAAGCAGAGTCTCACTTTGTCACCCAGACTGGAGTGCTGTGGCGCAATCTTGGCTCACTGCAACCTGTGCCTCCTGAGTTCAAGTGATTCTCTTGCTTCCGCCCCCAAGTAGCTGGGATTATACAGGTGCCCACCACCATGCCCAGCTAATTTTTTTTATTTAGTAGAGATGGGGTTTCACCATGTTGGTCAGGCTGGTCTTGAACTCCTGACCTCAGGTGATCCACCCGCCTCAGCCTCCCAAAGTGCTGGGATTACAGGCATGAGCCACTGTGCCCAGCCAATTTTTTTTTTTTTAACCAACGCTTTACCCTGACAGACTGTATGATTCTTATATTAAAAAATGTATACCCAGGGTTTCGGTACTAAGGAAGGAAAGTGATGTATTTCCTTCTTAGAAATTTTACTTTTAGTAGTTAACATTTCTTTAACACCTTTTAATGTGCTGGGCATTGTTCTAAGAATGTTACATGTATTATTTCATTTGAGCCTCACAATAATCCCACAAGGTAGACACCATTATTAATTCAATTGTAGAAGTCAGGAAACAGGCAGAGATTATTTTGCCCTTGCTTACAGAGTGTCTAAGCCATGACTTGAAAAATTACCACTCAACTGCAGTTCAGTTGAGCAAACATTTGAGTAACTTTACCGTGGACATGGTGCTGTCAGAGATACAAAGATAAATACATAGCGACTATTTTCAAGAAGCTTATATTCTTGAGTATTAACTTATACATCTTTGTATTAGTTATCTATTGCTGAATGACATTACCCCCAAATTTAGCAGCTTGACAGAAGACACATTTATTTTCTCATACAGTCTCTGATGGTCAGGAATGCTGGTTCTGGCTCAGGGTCTTACAGTATCCAGTCAAGCTGTCAGCCAGGACTACTGCATTCTCTGCAGACTTGTCTAGGGCTGGGGGTTCAGCTCCCAGGGGCATTCATGTGGCTCTTGGCAGGTGGTGGGAGGCCTTCTCCATAGGGCTACTCACAACTGGTTTTTTCAGAGTGAGAGATCACACACACATAGACACAAACACACAGTAAGAGAAACCAAAACAGAAGCCACAGTCTTTGATAGCCTAATCTTGGAAGTGATATACCATCATGTCTGCTGTATTCTATTGGTCATACACAGACCAGCTCTGGAACATTGTGCGAGCAGTCTGCACAAGGGTGTGGTAGGGACTCTTGGAGGCCTGCTGGATGCTGGCTAAGACAGTCTTAAAGGTGGGTATGGGGAGAAAGAAATGAGGCTAAGGGAAGACTAGGGGCATCATAGCAGGTGAGGGAATGAAGTGTCTGTAAAAACAAGGTGATTAGAAAAAGCAGAAAGCTGTCTCAATATGTAAAATCATGTTTAAATAGCAGTCTAGCATTTTCAAGGATTAATCCTGATATTTCTTGATTATAAGTTATGTGCCAGTCTCTGTGGTAAACACTGATGAACAAAAGTGAAAATGTCAGTCATTATCCATAAGGAGCTCAGTGATCTAGAGAAGCTAACCTTTAGATTAAGTAGTTCTTTTGTGGCTTGTTGAGTTCAGGAAGAACCAGGCAATGGAACTGTGAAGGCAGCACAAGAAGAGGTAGAGAGTGGAGCAGGAACCTGTTCATGGGAGGGTTGAGAGGCAGGAGAGGTGAACTGCCTATGGGTTGGTACTACCAGGACATGATTATGTTGCTGCTCTTGGGTGCCTTGGAAAGCAAAGATGTTTTCATCAGTAATGTGAAACTGGATTTTCATTATACAGTTTTTTCCTTCTGTCACTCCCTACCATGAATTATGTGAATCTGTCATGGTTTCCAGGCCTAGGTATCAGAATCACCTGGAACTGTTCATACAGATCCATGGCTCCAGTCGATATATGTGGAATTAGGATCTTAGAACAAGGCCTAGGATGCTGCCTTGTAAACCAACTCTTCAGGAGATATTGTTATTGAGAGCTTAGTGGTTGGGAACACCCGATTTTTTAAAAATTATTTTTTGTGATCAATTTATAGCTATTTTAACGATGTATAATAGTTAATATGGGAGATTTAGACTTATTAAAATTTCAGTATAAATGACTCACTTATTTCCAAGAGCATATGATAACCCAGATTTTTTTTAAAGTGACTTGTCTTTTAACAGATTATATTAAATTTATCTTTTGAGAATGTTTTCTTCATTTGTATGCAGTATTAGCCATAGAAAATTATCCTTACTAAATTATAATACAGTTATCCCTGAGTGTTGTCATCCAAAAGACCACTAGGCTGGCTAAATAGTAGAAAGGATAGTTTTATCAGCAATGTCCATTTGCAAACCAGGAAGAGACAGTCTCTGCCATGTGCATGTGCAGAAAGCACTGTCTCTTCATAGAAGGGAAGTTGAGGTTGGGTTTTATTGCCTCTCAGAGTTTGTATTACACAATAGAGTCATACATATTCAGCAGGTTTGGGGGAAAAGCTGTACATATTTATGAGAGGAGCTGAGTGCATGCTCAGTGGGTAAACATGGGTAACATATATTCTCTGTTTACTTTGGGGCAAGGTTTTAGCATTAAAATGAGGTAGAATTTGACTATGTCAGAAGGTGAACTATGGGACGCAAAGGCAGTCTGTGCACAGTCTTTATGGTATAGTATAACTGGTAGAGACTGGCTTAAGGTCTACAATTGCTTATCAGAAAAGAATGTTTATAAGGCTGGTCCTGTGTCTAATCAGAGTTGTGGTCTGGGTTGTAAATCAGTAAGGGGTGGTCTGATAGCTCCTATTGTCAGGGAGTTTAGAGCCATAGGACTTTAGAAATTCGCTATGCCACCTGGGCCCTGAACCCTTGACCTGTAGGTAACTTTGCTTCCTTAATCTTAGTTTCGGTCTTAGTTGATAAAGAGGTGTCTATTTTGATCTCAAAGTATATATGGGGGATTGATTCTAGGACCGCTGCATATACCAAAATCCTGCAGTGGCCCTGCAGAACCCAAGTATGTGAAAAGTCGAACCTCCCTGTAGGCGGGTTTTGCATCCTTAGAATATTTTTGCTCCATGTTTAATTGAAAAAAAAAAATCCACATGTATGTGGACCCGTGCACTGCAAACCTGCATTGTTCAAGGGTCTACTGTATCTTAAAAATTCTAAACATTTTAATTATATTAAATCTGAAGTATATAGGAGAATCAAACATTAAAAATGTTTATGTAAATATGTTAGGTGAGCAGCTATTGGAATTTCCACCTCCCTTCTTGGATAATTGTGGTTCTGCTAAATTTTTTTCTAAAAATAAAGATTTGAAAGAAGTAATAGGATCCTTGAATGTATGAGTCAAGAAATTTTTTAGCCTCAACTTCTACTAGCTAGTTTTTTTTACTTTAGACAAGTCACGTATTTCCCAGGCCTGTTTCCTCACTTATAATACTATCTAATGTAAATAGTTTTCATATTGATTAAGGGAGAGCTGATCTAGAAATTTTATGAGTTAAGAAAAGTTTAGAGGTTTTACTAGGAGTTAAGAAAAAATGTATGCATTTGCACATAAACTTGTTTCTTTAATCTTTCAAGTTAAGCAACTTTCTTTTTCAAGTGGGACTTCTTCAGACTTTTAATATACTTATTTGTAGAGTAAGGTTTAGAACCAAGAAAATCTTTGCTCTCTGCACACCTCTGACCTCTTAGACTTAGGCCTTCTTGAAATTTGGTTTAGGAAACTTGATTCAGTATTTAAAGATTCCTTCCAGTTATGAAATTCTCTCTCTCTCTCTCTTTTAATCCCAGTACAGCATAATTACTTCCTTACAGTTAGTCTGAATGCTATTTAAGGTGTGATTACCGTGACTTGACTTTGCATTATTTGCAGTTTTCCTGGTTATGCTTGTATTTCCTGATCGGTCATTCCTTTGGTTACCTATTTATATTTAGTTTCAGGAATGTATTATATTGAGAATTTCATTACAAGTTATGCTCATTGGTGTAAAAAGTTTAATTTTCAGTATTTAGTATAAATATCCCATGGAAATGTTATATTATGAGATTGTAAAACGTTTTATCCTTCTTCATTGAGAAGGTTTTTTTAGGTTGGTGATTCAAACAAACATGAATCAAAAAATGTTTTTTTGCATGATACATACAATTTAAGATACTTGAGGGCACACAATAACAATTAAAACCATTGTATAGTTACTGTTATAATTTCATACTGGATTCAGATTTTGACATTTAATCCTTACACTTTTTATCTGAGTAAAAATCACTGGAATTATAATTGATTAATTACTCAGTTAATCAGTTATGGGGAAGAACAAATTGAATGGCATCTTTTAGGAAGACAGTGCTGTGGCTTAAATATAGAGCAATTTTTGAACTATTTTAAATAGCCTTAACCTGATTTCTTTAAAGCAAATGATATTTTGATTGGTTTTAATTAAAAACCTGTTTTTCTAAGAATTGTCTTCTGTTTAATTATGGGTATTGTTATTTACAGTTTGAAATTATATAATTAGCAAGCAAAAGGGTAATTTGGTTTAAGTGGGTAATAAACAGTATTGCCATGAATTTTAAGATGGGCACTATGTTAAAGCAGCTCTTGAAGGTGTCACAATTAAGTTTAAAAGATAATGTTTCTGCTCTCTCTTAAGAGGCAAAAGTAGAAAACTATTAAGTATCTACAGTAGCTTTAACTTATGTATTAAATGTGGTTGCCAGTTGATAAATACAATTTATTTTTAAGTCTGGTTGAAATGTTAGCGTGATTAAAAATAAGAAAATGTCTTTTATGTTTACCTTCATTTTAGCCTCCTTTGTTGATTATTTCTTGGTGTAAAGTTTGCATCTGGTATCATAATCCTGTCTAAGGAGCGTCCTTCAATATATTTTGTAGCATAGATCTTCTGGCAGTTGATTCTCTGAGCTTTTTTCTTTCTGACAAATAAATGTTCATTTCACCTTTAGTTTTGAAAGACATTTCTGTTGAATATAGATTTCTGTCTTTATAGTTTTTTTTCCCCTTTCATTATTTTAAAGATGTCACTCTATTTTCTTCTGGCTCGGAAATTTCTGATAAGAAGTTTCCTTTACTTTTTATATTTGTTCCACTGTTTGTAATATGTCTTTTAACCTCTGACTACCCTCAGTATTTTCCCTTTATCTTTGGTTTTCACGCATTTCACTATGATGTGTCTAGGTATGTGTGTGCGTGGTTTATTTTTGTTTTGTTGTTTTTTGGTTCTTGGAAGTGGGAGGTATTTATCTTAGGATTCTGTGAGAGTCTTGGATTTGTGGTTTGATGACTTTTATTATTTTTGAAAAATTTTCAGCAACTTTCCCTTCAAATATCTTTTCTTCTCCATTGTCTCTTTCTTATTCTGGACTCCAATTACATATATGTTAAACCATTTGAAATTGTGCCATATCTTTTTTTTCTAAACTTCTAGCATTTTCATTTGGCTCTTAGAATTTCCATCTCTACTGAAATTCCCAATCTGTTCATGTGTGTTGTCTGCTTCTTCCACTAGAGACTTTAACATATTAACAATAATTATTATAAAGTCTCCGTCTGGTTATTCTACAAACTGCGCCATCTCTGACTCTGGTTCTGTAGATTGCTTTCTCTCTCAACAGTGAGTTGTTTTTCCTGTTTTTGAGTGCTTCTTATAATTTTTTGATTGAAAAAGTCTCACTAAAGACTGAGGTACATCGTGTTTATGTCTGGAGATGGTCTGTTGCTTCCGTTAGACCAATAGTGAGAATTGATTTAATCTACTTAGGAGTTGAGCTGAATTTGAATTTTGTTGTGGTTACCTTCAGTGCACCGCACGCTTCACATTCTGTAAGGTTGCTGTTGTTGCCTTGTGCTTAGGGTGGGAGCTCTGTACTGCAGGTTTATTCTCAGTGGCAATGCTCCATTGTAGCTTTTAGCCATTTCTTCACAACTATGCCTCAGAAGGGGTCTCTCTCCACACACTAGCCTCCCCCCAGTGGTGGAATGCTGATGCTTGTTACTTGCTGCTAGGCTCCTGAGGGGAGCTGTCCTGTTTCTGTGTTAGGCATGCTCTGTGTATGGGGATCTCAGGAGGTGGGGCTTTGTCAGCATTCCTGCCTTTCTGAACCATGGTGGCCAAACTCTTCTTACATTTGTGATTGTTCTTAGGAGTTTCTCATCCTTCCATCGGCAGTAACAGACCTCTGCTTGGAATTGGGTCCTGGGTCCTGTATGGTTTTCTGCTTCTCTCCCAGGAATAGAGGTTTTATTCTTCTACCCTTCCCTAAACTGGAGTTCTACTAGAGCTTTGCCTGTCCCTTTAGGGTGACAGGATTTGCTGCCCTCCCCTAATGGCTAAGGGTTTTGCCTTGAATAAGAGAAGGGTCGCAAGAAACAAGATTTCTGTGTTTCCCTAGCAGTCACCTCCCACAGGCCTACACCACCAGTGGTGGCTCTCTCCAGTCTCCGGCCTATGATCCAGTCTTTCCAGGGAGCACTCAGTAGAGACCTGTGGAAAAGCACTTGCAAGCGAGTGTGCATTTGTGTCTGTCACTTGTGTCATTTACTCAAGGTTGATTTGTTAACCCATGCTTGGTCTTTAACAATCTGTAAAAATTGTAGCTGATTTCTTCTTACCCACTTGTATGTTGCCCACTGCCTGCTCTTGTGCTTTACCAGGTAACACATGTCCCCCACTCCTTGCTTTGCATCCTCACCTCACTAATGAGCTAAGGAAAAGTTACGATTGTATAATTTTATCTTTTTCTCATTGGATGGGAGTGACATGTTTTGCAAATTTTTATATTGAAATTTAAATAGAATAACTGAACTGTTTTAGTAATCATAGATTTTAAATTCTACAAAATCATGCATTTAGGAAAACATTGGGGACACTACAAACCTGAAATGAATGCATGCTGGGCTTAATACCTAGGTGATGGGTTGTTAGGTGTAGCAAACCACCATGGCACACATTTACCTATGTAGCAAACATGCACATCCTGCACATGCACCCCAGAAATTAAAAAAAAGGAAATAAAATAATTTAAAAAAAGAAATTTAGATATTTTTAGAACATGGTCAGTAATATAATTGTGCAGGTAATCTTCACATTTTTGTACTTGGTATTTTCCTACTTTTAGTTTCTTTACTGCTCGCTTCTCACCAGTGTTTGAACAGTATGGTAGATGGACTAAACATACTTTTTTATACTCCCAAACCTAATGGAATTATCATTTATCCAGTTGTTCACACCAGAAATCTGGGAGGCCAGACATCACACCTGGCTCATCTCTATCATCCAGGCCATCCGCAAGTTCTCCTAAATATTTCTGAAATTATTTTCAATCACAAAGCCAGTACAAAAATCCAGGCCTTAATTTATCTTTGTACTCTTTAAAATGGTTATTATTTATTCATTTATTATCATTACTATTTTTTTTAAAGTGACAGGGTCTCACTCCGTTGCCCAGGCTGGAGTGCAGTGGCACAATCATAGCTCACTGCAGCCTCAAACTGCTGGGCTCAAGCGATCCTCCTGCCTCAGCCTCCTGAGTAGCTGGGACTATGGGCTTATGCCACCACACCTGGCTAATCTCTTTGTACTCTTGAAATATTCTTATAGTCTCTCATCTCCATCCAGTCCCACTTTTCCATATCTACCACAGTAATCTTTTTAAAAGGAGATATGATTCTATAACTTCTTTATTTAAAGTTTTTATTGGGTCCCCATAATCTTCAATTTTCACAAAAATTCTTCATTCTATATGGTCTATAAGCCTCTCCCCTTTCTTCACCAAAAATTACTCTAACATACCACTGTAATTTACAGCCTCATCTTACCATATTTTTTTATTTTAGTCAAACCCAGAATTCTTGCAATTTCATATTCTCTATTACATACAATTTCATGATTTGAACATTGTGTTTTAGAGCAGTGGTTTCTCATTCTTGGCTGTATGGGAACATAAGAAACGGTTAAATTTGGGCAACTTTAAAAAATTCCAGTGCCCAAGCTACATCCTAAACCAATTAAATCAGAATGTCTGGGGGTGGTATCAAGGCATCATCATTTATTCTAGGCTCTCCCAGGTGACTCCAGCATACAGCCAAGTCCCACCTCCCACTCCCCACTCTTATCGCACCTCCAACATGATTATCTAATTTGTTTAAATCTTGTTAATTTTTTAAAAATTCACGTGTGGCGATGACTCTTCTTGGGACCTTTCTTGACAACCCACACCCTTGCACAGGGCTGTGTACCCCATAGCATCACGTACATACTGTACTCTGCAGAAACTGAGGAATTAGAACATATGTAATTGAAATGCCATTAATTGAACACTCAAAGTGCCAACTCTTGATAATATGTGAAACTACCTTGACTGTAATTTTCAATGGGGGATGGGACAGCCAAGCCCAGCCCAGAAGTCAGCAGACATTTTCTGTAAATACAGTATTCTACTTTTAGCAATAGTATTTTATTTTACTTAAATAGAAAATGTAGTAAATATTAATATTTTTGGCTTCATGGGCCATATAATCTCTGTCTCAATTACTCAGCTCTGCCATTGTAGCTTGAAAGTAGTCATAGACTACTATGAATGAGTTTGTTCCAATAAAACTTTATGAACACTGAAATTTGAGTTTCCTATGATTTTTACATGTCACAAATTATTGTTCTTTATATATTTTTTTCTTTTCTTTTCTTTTTTTTTTTCTTGAGACGGGGTTTCACTCTGTCACCCAGGCTGGGGTGTGGTAGCATGATCATGGGTCACTGCTGCAGCCTTGACCTCCTGGGCTCAAGTGATTCTCCCGTCTCAGCCTCCTGGGTAGTGAGGGACCACAGGAATGCACAACCATGCCTGGCTAATTTTTTAATTTTTTGTAGAGACAGGGCCTCATGCTGGTCTTGAACTCCTGGGCTCAAACAGTCCCCCTGAGTCAGTCTCCCAAACTGCTGGGATTACAGGCATGAGCTGTAATCTGCCCAGCTTCTTGATTTTAAAAAATCATTTCAAAATCTAAAAACCATTCACGAAGACTATACAGAGACAGGTGGTAAACTAGATGTGACTCATGGGCTATATTTTGCCGACCCTTGATCTATATAGCACTTTTCCAAATTATAAATGTATCATCTCTCTGAGAGTCTAGTAAGTCCCCTATGTGGGACATGTCCCCAAATTCAGAAGTCATTGCTGTTAGAAAATGGGAGCAAGTTCTACACTTCAGATTTGTTGGTATAACAAAAAGCTTGAAATAACCCAATTTGGACACAGATTATTTAAATATGTAATATGGACCATTTCTATAAAGAAGGTGATGGTATAAAGAAAGAAAAAATACATATATACAATATATAAATGGTATTTTCAGCTTGATTTCTAGAATGTTTAGCGCATAGTAAGTTTTCAGTATTGACTTGCTAATGACTTTTAATAGAGAGGTTGGATTCTCTGTATTTTTGAGGATTAAAAAAATAGTCTAATGAGATAGGTTTTGTTGTTTTAATGACTTTTGGAGTTTTAAATAAATACCTCTTATGTAACTTTATCCTAGAGTAGTGATTTCTGTCTCTACTGCCTACCCAGTATGCAGTAATTTTCATGAGCAGCTCAAGTTGAGAACCATTGATCTAGCAGAGCATCTTCTCCTTTATTTTTATTTTTTTATTTTTTATTTTTTGAGACAGTCTTGCTGTGTCGCCCAGGCTGGAGTGCAGTGGCGTGGTCTTTGCTCACTGCAAGCTCCACCTCCTGGGTTCACACATTCTCCTGCCTCAGCCTTCCGAGTAGCTGGGACTACAGGTGCCCGCCACCACGCCCGGCTATTTTTTTTTTTAATGTTTAGTAGAGATGGGGTTTCGCCATGTTAGCCAGGATGGTCTCGATCTCCTGACCTCGTGATCCGCCTGCCTCAGCCTCCCAAATCTTCTCCTTTGATAAAGAATAGAATGAGAGCCAGGCATAGTTGTACATGCCTGTAGTAGCAGCTACTCAGGAGACTGAGGCAGGAGAATCATTTGAGCCCAGGAGTTTGAGTCCAGCCTGGGCAGCATAGCAAGACTGCTATCTCTTAAAAAAAAAAAAAAGAATGAAAAACGAATTTCTAAAAATATTATATTTGCAGTAAAAATGTGTGTAAAATATTTCAGACCAGTTGTTTAAAATAGTAAAGAATGTATAAAATGATATCATTCATCTCATATCTTATCTCTAAAAGATAGCCATTGTTAGGTCTTCTTCCATTTGGTTATATGTTTTCTATACAGATATGAAAATGTACTTTTTTAAACAAATAGGATTATACAATATGTACCATTCTTTGACTTGTTTTTACTCAGTATTTTTTAGACATCTAGAGAAATTCACTTCTCATAAATAATGTTGTTGAAGGATTAAAAACAAAAGCACAGAAGATAATTTTTTAGTGGCTTGGCAACCAGAGCTGATGAAAGTTACAGATTGGGAGCAGAGCTATTTCTAGTATTGTTTGGAGGCTGGAACAGATCATAACTCTGCTGCCTTTTACCCCACCAAAAAGTAACACACCGCAACAATCCAGGCAAAATTAAGGTGAGGATTATAGACAGTCTTGAGTGGGGAAATGTTACCAAAGGAATTTCTGAGATACGTTCTGGAAGAAGGGATATTCCCTTCCAGAGAATTATGGTGATTATAGGCATGAGATGCTTCAAAGTTTCTGTTGTTTTTTGTATTACATTTTTTAAATGTTTGTTTTGTATTTTTTCAGCACTAGCAAAGTCTCTCTGGCTTCCTCCCTTCATTGTTACCCAATTGCTAGAAGCTTGGATGAGGTGGGGTATGAGTGGAGAGAGAAAACTGTGAGCCTCTGGGTGTTCACTTTAGCATAGACAGTTTAAGAAAAGGCTGTGATATTCCACTCCTGTCTTTTTACTAGGTGTTCTTCCTAGGACCTTGGGCATCTGCTTTTGCTCTAGTCCTTAGGATCCTGCGGTTCTCTTCACCTGAACTAATCCAGTAGGTTTCATGTATTTGCCAATAGTGATTGGGCCTTAGACTTTAAGTCTTGCTTATCCAGAGTTGATCAAAATCTTTAGAGTCCCTGTTCACTCATGAGGTTATGTTGATCTGTCAGGTAATTCAAAATAATAGTAATAACAGAAAACCTAACATAACTGTTAGGTTATGTTTTCTATCATTTTTTCCATCATAAAGAGTATGATTTTTTAAAAGAGAGAAAGAAATATAAAAGTAAATCTGACATTAGGGTACTTTGTTCATGTTCAGTCCGATGAAGGAATAATCCTGGACTGGTCATTGGAGGACCATTTGAGATTCTATTTTAATTTTATGATTATTTTGATACCTTTGGTTTTTATAAAACATTAAACTGAAATTTTACTTTGCCTTCTATTAGGTAGATTTATTGTTGAGATCATAGCTACATATTCAGTAGTCAAACAACACTACTTTTTTATAATGTCAGATAATCTCCTGTTCATAGTGTTAAATATAGTCAATAAATAAATAATTTCCTCTAATTGTATTATAAGAACTTTTTTAAATGGGCTTGAGGTACAAGGCGGATTGTTGACTTTTGTATTGAAGAGTCTGTGGTTGTTGCAGAGCCTTTCCTTGTCTCAGGGTAAGTTGAGAAAAGAGCTCCCTTGATGAAAATATACACCCCCATATTCTACTCCCTTATATTCTCACTTTATTAGGTTCACTTAGGAAAACTGTATCTTTCAATATGCAAATATCTGCTGAGCAAGTTGGGGTTTTTAAATTTTAATGTATTTATTATAAATTGAAGCCATTTGTTTGAGAGTAATGATCTGAAATACTGTTTCCCTGAATGCTGGAAGAGAAAAGCTTCTAAAAGGCAAGTTTTGTCTATATTTCCGTAATCACTAGCATCTATCTCGTATGCCATTGAGAAGCACGCATGGTAGTTTAACACACACTGTAAAATATATCAGATGTCTCTTCTTTGAAATAATTTCAAATTGCATGAGTCCATTCTACGTGCCAGTTCTTAAGAATTTGGCAGGGTAAAGCTGATTTAAAAAAAAAAATCTTTCTATTCTTTCGTTTTTTAAAATTAAACTTTTATTTTGAGATTATAAGAATCACAGTTGTAAGAACCAATACACAGAGAGCTTATGTACCTTCTATCCAGTTTACCCAATAGGAACGTCTCAGAAATCCACAGTATAATATATCAACCAGGATATTGACATTGATGCAATCCACCAACCTTATCCAGATTTTGCTAGTATTTCTTCTACACTTGTACTCTTCTCTATTGTGTATTTAGTTCTATACAATTGTATCACTTACATGTATATCCACCACTATAGTCAAAGAAGAAATCCATTACCACAAAGATCGCTCATGTTGCTTTTTAATAACCATACCCTCCTTCCTTTTTAAGGAGTTTTTGTTTCGTTTTAAAATTCTTAGTCATTTGTGGTCTTGACCTAAGTATTTTTCAAATTTATATCATGCTTTTAAATTTTTTACTTTTTAAAAAAAATTGGTAAAAACATAACTGATGAAGCACACTCGCTGTTGACTGGGGGCAGTGGCTCACGCCTGTAATCCTAGCACTTTGGGAGGCCAAGGTGGGCAGATCACCTCAGGTCGGGAGTTTGAGACAGCCTGACCAACACAGAGAAACCCCATCTCTACTAAAAATACAAAAATTAGCCAGGCATGGTGACGGGCACCTGTAATCCCAGCTACTTGGGAGGCTGAGGCAGGAGAATCGCTTGAACCTGGGAGGTGGAGGTTGCAGTGAGCTGAGGTTACTCCACACCAGGCCACCCTCCCCGCCAAGAAAAGGCACTCACTGTTTTCTCCTCCCTCACACAGATCACTTCTGTGACAAGTGATGTGTGGTTTTTTTCCCACACCAAGCAATTCTCTAGGATACCAACTGGGTGTCCTACAGTTCAGTTCAGTTCTGACATTTACCTGGTGTTAGCATCCAGTCCCGCAGGTTAAAGGCACAGTCCCAGAAACGACTCCCATTTAGACACCAGTAGAAAGTCTGGGCTTCCCATATTTGTGACTGACTGTAAGTCGGGGGTTCCCATTGACCCCTCCTCAGGTTTCATCATTTGCTAGAACAGCTCATAGAACTCAAGGAAACACTTCACTGGTTATGGTTACTGGTTGATTTTAAAGGTTACAACTTGAGGCCAGGCGTGGTGGTTCTCGCCTGTAATCCCAGCACTTTGGGAAGTTGAGGCAGGAGAATTACTTGAGGCCGGGAGTTCTAGACCAGTCTGGGCAGCACAGGCACATCCTGTCTCTACAAAAAATATTTTTTAAAAACTAGCCAGGCGTGGTGGCCCACATGTGTTGTTGTAGCTACTGGGAAGACTGAGGCAGGAGGATCACTTGATCCCAGGAGATGGAGGCTGCAGTGAGCTATGGTCACGCCACTGCACTCCAGCCTGGGTGGTGGAGCAAGACTCTGCCTTAAAAAAAAAAAAAAAAAAAAAAAAATCATATGGTATTCATTTGTGATGATTTATTTCACTTAGCATAATGTCCACAAGGTTCATTCCTGTTGTAGCATGTGATAAGATTTCCTTCCTTCCCTTTTAAAACTGAGTAATTTTTCCATTGTATGTGTACCATGTTTTATTTATCCATTCAGGGACTCTTGAGTTGCTATCACCTCTTGGCTATTGTGAATAATACTGATAAACATGGGTGTGCCAATATCTCTTTGAGATTCTGCTTTTAGTTCTTTTGGGTATATACCCAGAAAGTGGAATTGTTGGATCATATGGTAGTTTTGTTTTTAACTTCTTGAGGAGCCTCCATACTATTTTCCACAGCAGCTGCATCATTTTACATTCCTACCAACAGTAAATATCTATGTTTAATGATATTTGGATACATAGGTTTTGATTCATCCATTTTAATTCTTTAATGACTATTTTATTGACTTTTCTTTTACGATTGATAGTGACTACCTAGCCCAAATCACAGATGAGATACTTTGTATTATAGAATGTTTCCATATCAAGGATGATCCTCAAGGTGACATCTAAATATTTTAGAGTCAGCTCTTTCAGGTATAAGTGAGAGAATCCTTATCTGAATAGTTTAAAAAGAGGGATTTTATTAAACGGGAACTGGGATGTGACATTGAATCTAAGGATGGTAATGAGTCAGGCGTTAGAAATAAGTCATTAAGGGACTTGATTCTCTGTTGTCTTTGATGGATCTTTTTCCTTCTTGTACTGTGACTTTCATCATGCGACAATGAAGTAGCTTCACAAATCTTGAGCCTTTCTGCTTCAGCTACCCAAAGAGCAAGGACACTCAGTTGGTCCCAATCCAGAAGTCCCAGGGGAAGGGAACGATTGGCCCAGCTTGGATCGATTGCCTTTCTTTCCACCCTCACTACAGTATGGTCAGGGAGAAGGAGTCAGTGCAAGGACATCTGTGGGAACTATATGGAGTGACTGGGAGGCAGTCGGGTGGCCAGAAGGAAAGGGAATAAATGTGAGAGAATGAAGAGTGTGCTTGTCCACTGTCTCTTAAGCTGAGATGTCAGTGAACAGTCGATTGAGGTCACAGTGGGGAGATAATATTGGAGCTTGAAAAGTTCTGGATAAGGAACACTAAGATGACTAGAGGCAAATAATTTATCTGACTGATTTTTTAGTATACTAAGTTCAGGGCCACAAGGAGAAAATGACTGAAATTCTTAAAGATAAAAGGTAAAAATCATTGACTGATTTCTGGAATGATTTGAATTAGAATTACAAGGTAGTTAAAAACATTCTTAACACTGCTATTTAGGGTAGAAAATAAAAGATTCTATTTCAAACAGTAATTTTATAATTCTAAGAAGTTTACAGATATATCGGGTTTAATATAAAATTGATGGATGATAGCTATATAATAGGGGCATTTAGAAGAAATTAGAGTATGGTGTTAACCTTTTGAAGCCATGGAAGGAATTATTTCCCCATCAGGCATCAGCGATGATGATAAAACTTATAATGTATTCAGTGCTACTTGTGTCAGGCACTGTGTGAAGCATTTTTCTATGTATTATGTCATTTAACCTCCCAAACCATAGGTGCTCACTATTTGTTAAATTGAATTTTCTAAGTTGTGTTTCAACAGGTGATTAATACTTTGCTTTTCCTTTCAGAGATGTGGTACTGGATCTTCCTCTGGGCTCTCTTCTCTTCTCTGTTTGTCCATGGTGCTGCAGGAGTGTTGATGTTTGTGATGCTGCAGAGGCATAGGCAGGGAAGAGTCATCTCTGTCATTGCAGTCAGCATTGGATTTCTGGCTTCTGTAACTGGAGCGATGATTACCAGTAAGTTGATTTTCTTTTGTCTGAGGATGTAAGTTTGTATACACTTACCATTTTGGTAGCTGTGTTCTTATTATACATGTAACATTAGTGAGATCTTTTATGTAGATTATTTTTCAACACTTAACACACTCCATCTAGAAGATAAAGATGAGCTGATTTATTCATTGAACAGATAAGTCGTTGTAATTCTGCTATGTGAAGAGTCCTTTTACAAGGTTTTGAGGGAAATAGAAAAATTCATAAAAATTGGCAAGAGGCAAGGCAGGTCAATGGGAAAATTCACAGTGATTATAGTTTCTGCTTTCAAGTTGCTCATTTTCTAGGAAAAAAGAAAGGCATAAAAATATGTCAGTGGTAATTATCATAAGCAAAAGTATAGCCCTGAGGTCCTTAATGTCATCTGCCTGTGACTACAAAATAAAATTGCACTTTCTTCTTATATACACATTATTATGGCCTACTAGAAATGAGCTGTGCTAGAGTGTCTTCTAGTGCTTTGCAGGTTTCCTGCTGTGCTGCCTCATGAGCTTTTTCAGACAAGTTTTCAGGTTCATTCCCTCTGGACTTCTCTGTTTAACACTGTACTTAGGCCCAAACTCCAGCCTTGACTTCAAAGAATTAGTTTATGGTTTTGTTATCAGCAGAAGGTATCCAAGTTACCAGCAGCAAATCCATACAGGTCTGCAGCAGCCTCAGTTCTTACCTCCTCAGAAGAAATAATTCGACTGAGGGGTGTAAGACAGAAAAAGACACCAAGGCAAGCTTCAGAGCAGGAGTGGAATTTAAAAGCTTTAGAGCAGGAAAGAAAGGAAAGTACACTTGGAAGAGACACAAATGGGCACTTTGGAGGTCAAGTGCCCCATTTAACCTTGGTCCTATGACTTGCTGGCCCATTTCCAGTGTCTTGCACCCCTTTTCCTTCATTCTTCCTTTAGGGTGAGCCACCCGCATGCGCGGAGTCCTCTTTACACTTGGGAGGCGAGCATGCGCAGTGTGTTTAAGAAGTTGTATTCATGCTCATCTGAGGCTTTCTTCCCTTTTCCAGTGGAATGCCCCCAAAGGTCATACTCCACCATTTTGTTTTAATGCACATGCTTGAGCCCACTTACGCATTTCCTGAGATTTTATTGGAAGCTACTGGTTACCAATTTCAAGTGTTTTTATCCATTGGGAAATTGCCTCTCCCTGGTGCCTGTGACCAATTATCATTTTAGTGTGACAACTGCCGGACTATCACCTGATGGTCACCCGACATTCCTGGTGGGTGGGGGCAGCCCTCTCCTGCCCCACTCCTGACAACCTACCTATTGTAACAATTTCTGCAGCCACTGGTTGAGCAGAGCTTAGGTGTGTACCCTGTTGAGACTGGAGTGTGCCACATCTACTTGCTTAGTGTGGTTTAGCCAGGAACCAGGTGCCTCTCTGAGCTGCTGTTGATTCTGTGACTGCCAATGCAGAGTACATGTGTCTGTTGCCCTTCACGTCTGGCCTATTCCCATATGTCAGGGGCAGCTCACTGCTACCACTGGATCTGTTTTGGGACTCTCTGACAGTTTCTTCTTCCTTTCTAGTTGATTCTTGCCTCAGAGATAAGAAGGCAACCTTGTCTTTATGATGCAAGGGATTCCCTTCTTTACCCTTTCCAGAGTGATTGACATCCTTTGTCTTGAGAGGAAAGCCCTACTCCCATGTCCCTGGGTATGTCCTATGGCACTAATAAGACAACCATAAAATACTTGTGGGAAATGGGGAGGAGTCTGTTTTCTTATCCTTCAGTTGCTATTTTTTGTTATCTTGTGTTAAGTTTTTATAGTTGCTTTTGTTGTTTCTGCACTCAACCTACAATTTGATGATGTGGATGGTACCTCATATGCTTTGTCATAGACAGGGTTTTAAACAGGTACTCAGGTTTAGCTAAAGCACATGGTCTGCTTAATAGGAGTAGTGCCAGATTCAGTAGGAAAGATAGAACTGAGCCAGATTCCAGAGGGCCTTGGAAAGCTATCTGGGAAGTTTGGGCTTTATTCTGCCGGCCATGGAAAACAAATGGATATTTTTGAATGCAGTTGGCAAGGGACAAGCAGTTCAGTGGGAAATTTTGTTTTATAGTTGAATATAGAATTAATGTAAAGAAGCAAGAGAAATCCCTGAAAGAGCAGAGACCTGGTCTGTCTTCATCACTGCTCGATCCCCAAAAATAAAACAGTACCTAGAACATAATTGATGTGCAAAACATATAGGTTGGATGGATAGGAGTGACAAAGGAAGAGAGGGAGGAAAGGAAAGAAAGAAGAGGGGATAGGGAGAGAGAATAAAGAGGAAGGAAGAGGAATTAAGAGGCATTAACTGTAATCTAAACTTGAGGCCAGGTTCTGAACTAGAGTAATGGCCGTAGGTTGGGAAGGAAGGAGTTAATGTAAGAACTATACAAAGGACAAAAAATCTAAATTAGTTATTCATTGTGGTGGCATATAAAGAGATATGAAAGGGGCTGCCAGTAGTTTTTGACATGGCCACTGTTGTAATTGTGCAACCATGAACAGAGGAGGAAGGAAGAAGGAGCAGCTTGTTTGGAAGTTTAAGTGGTATGTGTATATATGTATGTATTTATTTGCATATATTATTGCAAAAGTTTAAAGAGAGCATGAGAAATGGAATTCTTCCATTTATCTCTGATGATATGTGTGTATATATAACCCATTTTCAATTCAGTCAAGAATAAAGTAAGCCAGTGATTTTAGAAACTGCAGTGTTATATTTTTAAATCCTTAAAAATATAAGTCTGACACAATTTCAAGTAAAAATTTGTGTCCATATTAGCAATAAAACATTCAATTTTTTTCTGGCTAATTATCTGACCTGCAAACAGGTGAATTAGGAAAACTAGCCAATGTGAATAGTGATATTTATTTTCTTAATACAAGTTGTGAATACTAGTGCACTCATAGCTGTATCTTCAGTTCAGTTATTGATTGCTAAATACCTATATTCAGTAAGATGCTGACTGAATATAGTTACATATTCATTATATTTTGCTACTTCTTAGATTTTATTTTGAAACTAGAGTGATTTTTCATATAGTGTTTTTAGTTAATACCAGAATTGGGAGAAACTGGTTTCTATATAATGTCTAATTTTAGCTGTTTAATTTTAGCCAGTCTAAAAGTGTGAAGTAAGTTCTCATTGTTGGTTTAATTTGCATTTCTGTGATTATTAATGAATTTGAGCATCTCTTCCTATGTTTATTATATATTTAGGTTTTCTTTTTTACAGATTGCTTCTTTAAATTCTGTGGTTTTCTTTTGGTATTCTTGTTTCCTTTTTATTAAATTACAGATATTTTTATATATTAGAGATATTGACCTCTTGTTGGTTTTGGACTTTGCAAATAATTTATCTCAGTCTTTTATCAGTTACCTTCATCCATGATATCATTTACGGAGCAGAAATCCTTAGTTTCGACATGATCAGCTGAAAGGGTTTTTGTCTTATGATTTATACTGAAAGATTTTATTAAAGAAGTTATCCTCCATTCCAGTGCCAAAAGATATTCTGATATATTTTCTTCTATTAATTTTACAGTTTTCCCTTTTGTATTAAGGTCTTTAATTCACCTGTAGCAGGAAGTGGCAAACATTTTTGTAAAGGGCCAAGTAATAAATATTTTAGATTTCGCAGGCTAGTGGTCTCTGTCACATTATTCAGTTCTGCCAAGGTAGTGCAAAAGCAGCCATAGACATATGTAAATGAATGCGCATGGCCTGTTTCAGTAAAACGTTATTTGTATTTACAACAGAGGCATCGGGCATTCAGGCCATAATTTATCCTCCATATAGAGTCTACCTTTGTTTTAGGTATTAGATAGGATTCTATGTGTTTTTTTCCCCCACTGCCATATAGTAAATCAGTTTTTATCATGCCAAACACTAAAAAATTCATCATTTCCTTGTTAATTTGTAGTGCCACCTTTATTGTATATTACATTCTTAAAGTACAGGGATCTGTCTCTGAACTCTATTCTGATGCATTGGTCTTTTTATCTATTCTTGTAGAAAGGTCACTTTTCTTTTTTTAATCCCAGTGGTTTTGTGGTATATCTTAATATCTGTCAGGAATAGGGTCCCTCTTGTTACTTTCCTTTCTCAAAGTTAACAGCTGTTGATGGGCCTTTATTCTTTCATGTAAATTTTAGACTGTGTCTACTGGATCGCTCAAAAAGTATGATAATGATTTTTATTAGGATTTAACTGAATATAGAGGATAATTTGGGAAGAATTGGCATATTATATCACCCAAGAACATGTAGTGTATCTCTATTTATTGAGATCATCTTTTACGTCTTTTATTAGAGTTTAAAAATGCTTTCTCAATAGGAAGTTTGTATACTTTTTATGAAGTTAATTCCTAAACTCCTGTTATGGCTATTGTGCATGGATATCTTTTGATTACATTGTTTAGTTTTATTGGTGTGGAGAAATACTATTAAGCTTTGTAAGTCAGGTATATGAAAGATTAACAAAAAACTGGTTCTTTGGAGAGAGAAGATGAATAGACTGCTGGCAAACTAAGAAAAAAGGGTTAAGGCAGAAGAGTAAAATACAGAGCATAATAGAAGAAATACTAAATCTCAATAATAAAGATAGAGAATTACAAAAATAAAATAGTTTTATGAACAGCTATACCTAAATATAAAATGTCAAAATTTGACATAAGGGGAAATAGAACATATGAATAGGAAAATAATTATTTTTGCCAATTGCAATATTAAAGACCCTTCTTCCAAAAAACTCCAGGCCCAAAGGGGTTTACAGGAGAATTCTACCAAACTTTCAAGAACAACTAGTTCATATTTGATCCAAGTTACTGCAGAAAATAGAAAGAATAAAAGCTGTGCACAGCTGTGCACAGTGTAATCTTGTTGCTAAACAAGATGAGGGCTACACCAGAACCTTAGGAATTGCTATTCTTGGAATGCAAAGATAATTCAATATCAGAAATGAGTGCAGCTGTATTTCAAGAAAACATTATTGATGGACACTAAAATCAGAATTTCATATAATTTTCATGTATCATGAAATCTTAATCTCTGGATTTTAAAAAATCACTTTAAAAATGTGAAAACTATTCTTAGCCTGCATGCTGTACAAAATAGGTCGGTGGGCCAGATTTATGGATTGTAGTTTGCCAACCTCGATCTAACTATGCAAACTGATAGAATCAACACATTATTAAAACTAATTCTTGCCTTAACCTTGTTCTATTTTTTTTTTCTGTTTTTCCATCCATAGCTCTTTGTGCCTCTTCACCCTTAACCTTTATCATATGCTTGCTTTTTTTTTTTCTTTTTCCATTTTAGAGATAGAGTCTGGCTCTGCTGCCCAGGCTGGAATGCAGTGACACACTCATACCTTACTGTACCCGTGAACTTCTGAGCTCCAGTGATCCTCCCAACTCAGCCTCCTGAGTCGCTAGGACCACAGGCTATCATTTGCTTTCTGTCAGGAAATACACAGGGCAGATCACATCACTTTTCATTGGAATGCCCATCTGCAGGCACTTGATGTTGTGTATCAATGTTTTCTGTCTGCTGATGACTCTCCTGTTCCCCTTCGTTCTTGTAGTTTTGTGTATTTTACTCACCTTCAGATCATCTTGGCAGTATTGCTTTCTCCACTTCATTTGGGATCTTTCCTTATTTCTAATTGATCATGTTTGCCACTGTTGACAGTGGCAGATCCACATGTGTTATTTATTTCAAGAACCCTATCCCACTTCTCTGCATGTCTGCATATATTAGCCTCATAAATCACCAAGAAAATAAAGATCTTAATGTACTCTTTCAACTAGCTGTTGTTCAGCAAGACACCCTAAGGAGAGTGAAAACTAAAGAACAACCTGGGGTAAGATATTTGTTAAAATAATATATAACATCATATAATTGTAAAAAGATTAATATCTAGACTATATATTTTTTAAAAACCCTGTGACTCAAGTTATAAAAAGACAACCCAGTAGAAAAGTGAATAAAGGACTTAAGCATTTCATAGAAGTAGAAACCCTAATGGCTAATAATATGTGAAGAGAAACTCAATCACATTAATTGCCAAGGATTTGTAAATTAATCAGATAGATAATATCTCTTACCCACTAGATTGGCAAAAAAAATTAAAAAACAAAAAAGGATGTCACCTGCCTCTGAGGATATGGAGTAACTGAAATACACATTGGTACAGCTAATTTAGAAAAATAATTTGGCACTATCTAGTCAAGTTGAAAAGGCCCATACCATAGGGCTGAGCAGTTCTGGTTTTACCCGTGGGTCATGGAGAAACTCTTGACTGCATGTGTGTGCTAGGGGTCATAGACAAGAACATTCACAGGAGCAGTGTTTGGGATTGTAAAGGACTGAAAACAAAGAAATGTTGTTGGCCATAGAATGGATAAATAAATTGTGGTATATTCATACTTGGAATTCTGTATGGCAGTGAAAATGAATAAGTTATAGCTGCATACAAGGAATATAGTTATTTCCTACTATATTCCATAATATATTTATGCCCTGCTATTTTAAATCAAGAGTTTATTTAACTTTTTCATTGTATACCAATATTTTTATTTGATAAATAGGATTGAAAGATATCCTGGCATTTAAAATGAAATATCTTTCATATCCTGACATTTAAGATGAAAGTTTCTTGGAATTTTAGGGACGTTTTCGGCAAGTTAGGTATAGAAGTTAAGTTAGAGTTTAAAAATTTTATTACGTGAGTAATATATGATTATATTCATTATGTAAAACTCAAAACATTATAGATAGAGCAAAGCCCCTTTTGACCAACACTCTCAAACTAGTGCTCTTCTCAGAAGTAAGCCCTATTTTCAGTTTGGTATGTATCCGCCAGATATTTGTTGATGCATTACATTCATTCATACATATTTACATACATACACGCATACATACACACATACATATGTATGTATGTACTAGTAGAGAATATGTATTGTTTTATGTTTTATTTTCTTTGTTACCTAAATGATATATCTAAGTTATTTTTATTTCAGTTCATACAAATCTGTATTTTCCTTTTGAAATTGTATGGGTTCATGGTATGGACTTCATATAGTTTATCTCCAACTGATGGTGGACATTTGTTTTGTTTTTGTTTGATTACAGAAATGCTGTATTGATTGTGTGTGTTTATGCATGTATATATGTGTGTTTATATTCTAAATATTAATCATCAGTTTGTTTTGCATATAGCAAATATTTTTCCAGTCTGTTCATTGATGTGAAACCTTTATGGGTTTTACCCTTTTTTTGTGGTCTTAAGATCTCTTTTCCTAGGATCATAAACCTAATTCTCTTACATTTTAAAGTTTAGATATGTACTTTTGTTTTTAACATTTAGTTATTTAATCCATCTGAAATTTATTTTGGGGAATGGTGTGAAGCAGGGACCTAAATTTATTTTTTTGAAATGGCTACCAGTCGTTCCAACACCATTTATTGAATGGTGAATCACTGATTGGAATTATCTTTATCCTTTACTACTATGACGACTACTAGCCAAAATTTGTTGAGTACATACTAGGATCATCCACTGTTTTAAGCACTTGACAAGTGTCATCTCTTAATCTTCGTGCCCACCTATTTTACAGTGGAGGAAGCAAGGCATGGGAGGCTGTGATTGTCCAGTGTAACACAGTTGCTAAGTAGTGGAGCTTGGATTTTAATCCAGGAGCCTGGCTCTACAACCCATGCTCCTCACCTTATGTAAGCATGCAAGGTTTGAATTGACACAGTTGTTTGCCATTTCACAGGCAGCCTGAGCTAGTAATTGCTTCGATTTTCCCCTTGTTGTGGATCATGATTGAAAACTTAGTATCAGAGGGATGGAGGCCAAAATGTGGTTTTTAAAATGGAAGATAGTCATATAAATCTAGGATGAATCCAAAGAGAAAGAGTATTACTCTAGTTTATTTTAACATAATTTCTGATAACAAAGGTGTAGGATACTTAATATTTTTAAAGAATGTCATCTAATTCTAAAATTTGGATATGTGACCAATTATACAAGTGATTTCATTGTTTGGTTAAGTAAATGTTGGTGCTACTAGGAGTTTCGAGATGCTTATTAGCTACTTTACCATTCTCTGAATTCTTCGTTCTCATTTTCACTTAGTATAAATATGAAGTGATAGAATGATTTCGGGATTTATAGCCAGACTAACCTGGATTGAAAAATCCCAGCTCTTGTACTTGCTGTATTTCCTGGGGCTAGTAACTGAACCTCTCTGAACCTCTGTTTTTTTCATCTTTAAATTAGGTGATAATACTGAGGGGGTGGTATGATATTTAAATATGATAATATTTGTAAAGTTCCTGCAAAATACATAGTATATGGTAAGTACGCTATTTTAATTTCCTTTTATTTTAAAACATGTATATGAAAGTCCTTGGCTTAGGTTAGTAATTTGCTTTTCCTGTTTACATCTCTTACAGAGCAATACAATAACTTTTATTTGGAAGATTTTGAGTGAAGTACAAATAATTAATCTTTAGCTAATTTTTTTCTAAGTTGACAAGTAAAAATTATATTCTAATTTTCATGACTAGGTTTCCGTCTTAATTGTAATTGTCAATTCAGTATTTTCAGATAACTTCTCGTCTTTGTCTTATGTTCTTTTATCTAATCATTTTAGGATATATAGACAGTTTTTCTAGAAAAATAGTTTTCAGGGCATCTCCATCTGTGGGATGGCATATTATAATTTAAATGTTTCCTCCTTTATGGTTCCTAAATGTGCTTTTAAAGTTAGCCACTTAGATACCACATCATTATGGATGGTCTGTGAAGATCAGATGTTGAATCAGATGAGCACTGAGGTTCCTCATACACTGAGATTCTCCCGTTCTCAGAAGTGTACATTACCTAAGGAACCTCACTAGAATAGATGTCAAGTTCATTTTCCATTCTTATTAGACGTCAAGATACTAGTCTCCAAATAACTTAGAGTCGGATGGTTTATTTAAAAAGCAAGAATTATTTTGTATGGTAGATTGTGAGATGGATTAGTCAGGTATTATATTTTACATGATATTTAAGAATTCATATTATTCAGAAAAGATACCTTTAATATTAAAATATTTATTAATAATTTAGAAATTACATTAAATTGTTATTTTTCTGCATTATCATTTGTAATTATCAGTATGTTATATTGTATGTTTACAAAAATGCTAAAGAGGCCTAGTTAATTGAATGCCCAGGTGAGAGGTTGCAATAATGAATTATTCATTGTTTATGAACATATTTGCTACCAAGTATGCAGCATATACCATAAATATATATCTTTTGGTTGAATAGAAAAGTCTGTTTTTCAAATAAGTGGCTAAGCGTATTATGGTAAGTTGTAACTTTCACCAATCACAGGGAAACTTTTTCATAGAAAGTGGATAAAATGAGAAAAAAATGATGACTTATGTTTTGATGAAATGAAAAGAGCTCTTAAGGTGCAGCATGCAGTGTGTTATAAAATGAGTGACTGTATCCCTTCATTTTTCTCCCGTTTCTCCTTAGGTGCAGCAGTAGCGGGCATTTACAGAGTAGCTGGGAAGAACATGGCCCCTTTGGAAGCGCTGGTATGGGGCGTTGGACAGACTGTACTGACATTAATCATCTCCTTTTCAAGGATCCTCGCTACACTTTGAGGTTTCTGTGGGAATGTCTTACTTCACATAAGGAAACAGATGTACAGATTCCCTGAAAACGGCATTGTTAACAAGTGGAAATGAAATTGTGCAAGAATGTGGACTGAGCAGGTCAAAGCATAAGGAAGACCTTGAGCTGTGTGGAAGGATTGCCCTCTGGTGTTCAAGTGATTGCACTACCGCACTGCACCTTATGTGCCTCTGTCTCAGGCAAGGTGCATTAAGACACTATGTAAAGTTACAAGAAAAAGCACCTTGTTTAGCTGCCTATCAGGTTAACATTGGTGTTGAAATCATCGTTCCTAACAGTGTTGTGTTAAGTTACAGGGACGTTTCGAGGTATTGATATATGTGCCAAACTCTTTTCTTTTTGTTAACATTGATCATGTGACAATTTGCAAGTGTAGATGTAGCTGAGTGCTGTGAACATATTTGACATGAATTCAGGTAATGTACTAAGATTTTTGTTCTGTAACACTAAATCCCGTATGAGTGCTAAATACTGAATTGTTTAACATGAGAGAAATTATTTGGTTTTTAATGTTGCGCGTTTCTGGGATTTAGGGCTTCAATATGTTTAGGTATTATTGTTATTTAATTGATGTGGAAGATAAGTCTTCTTAACTGAAGACTAGCTCAACTGTTTTAAGAACTCAGAGTAGCTCTATAGGGTGCATACTTTTCACCAACTTAAATAACACCCTTTTATTAGCTTCCCTCATGCATCCATATTCTGTTTATACAAATTCAGAAACTTGAAGGGTCATACACATTGATTGTAGTTTGTGCGTCATAAAAATGTAATTTGAAAATTTTCTTAAGAATTTTTGTAAGAAAAAAGTCTGAAATGCATGTTGCATTCTTTGACCCTTCTAAAGAAAGTTTTTGCCTTGTATCTCATGGACAAAACATCTTTATAACTAGTATCTCAGTGGGATTATATTACGTGTTGCATATATCTTGATTTTTGACAAAACATAAACAGTCTTTCATTCTGGAGTATTAACTGTTTTTAGAGAGTGGCCTAAATTAGGCTCTGGAAATAAAGACCTCATTTGTAGAAATAAGTAACAAGTAAGTTATATAGGAAGAGTAATGAACTATTTTACTTTGGACATGTGGCAACATCATAATTTTGCTAAGTAAAAATTGGGGAATATAGTAGGTAATTTTAAAATTTGGCAATTAGTCTCAGCATATCAATGCAGTACTGAGCGTGTATTAGAGTAATTCAGTTGTTCAGTTCTTGATTTATGATATGAAGTTATGATTTAAGTTTAGTAGAAGAATCTGTGAGAGCATATATCAAAAGTGGAAATGTCCTTTATATAAAACATTTTAAGAGGTTCTGGCAATACGTAATTGTAAGAGTATAGGAAGTAGGGTTGAACTGGTCTCCTAATGAGATTTTTTTGGCACCAGATAACAATTATAATGTGCTAACTCAAAGGAGACATTGCAGAGAATATGAAGTTAAGGATAATCCAAAAATAACCTGGTAGCCTTGCTGTTTAATCCAATTTGCTATAAAAGTAGGCCTTTGTTATATTACATTCAAATTTAAGAACTTTGTTACCCATACCACTTTTTCTCTACTCAGAAGCAGAGTATATCCACAACTTATCAATGAGAAGTTGGAGAGGCAGTACTTTTCTCAGTATGGAAGCCAATTTGGGGGATTTACTAACACTGGCTTGGAAATTTGTTTTAAAAAAATAATAAGCAACTATGCATGGATCTTTGAAGTAAATCTTAAAATTGATTATTTTTATTATGTACAAGCCTGAAATTGTTTTCATGTGTTCTTTATATTCCTGATGTTTTTACAAATTAAATTTAGGCATAACTTTTCCAAGTCAATCTGATTTTTTCTTTTCTGCCAGACTTGAATTGTGTTCTTCTTTTACTTTGGCTATTCTGTCAATAATTTAAAGCATTCGTATTCTTCCAGAGGAATTACCAATAGCATGTGGAAATTGTTTCAGATCTATAGAATGAATACTTATTTTAACTTATGGTTATTTTATGATTTAAGAAAGTTATGGTAAAGTAATATGGAGCATGATTCATAATCCAAAATTAACAAGAAAATAACTTGGATACATTAAATGTACTAATGTGTGGACCAAAGAGATTTAAACTATTGTTTTTACTCTAGAATGAAAGTATAATTGAACGGTTAATAATTAGTTTGTAGAGTGTCCTGCAGTTATTATCAAGTTGCTTTACGTTATCAATTGTGTGTGTATGTGTATACTTTTAATTTTAGGGGTTATTTTTGGTTTCTTTGCTGTTTTCAGTTATTTCCATTGAGATTTTGTGCAACTGTCTCTCTTTTGATGTTTTGAGATGCAGTTGAATAGTTTGAGTTCATGAATTGTCTTTATAGCTATTTATATGCTGAAATTTTTAAAAAGTAGCTTTCCTATAGACACAAGAAATGTTTAATGATATATATACACACACGTATATATCATTATAAACGTATATAGAGAGCTGCTATATATGAATACAGTCTACTTGGAAAGCTTTTTTTCAGTGAACACTTGCATGTTCTAGTGGAAAATTTGTTCAGTGTAATGATCTTTTAAATAGGTTTGAGGATGTTTGAAAATTTTGAATTTTGGGAAAATTTTCTTCACTTAATAGAGCTGGAGACCCTTGTTTGGGACATGACAAAAGTCCTTATTGATGTATTTGGGTTATATACTTTGTTAAAATTTATATGTGATTTAGCAGTACATTTTCTTCGTGACAAATGCAAGAAGGGAGGGAGGATCCTCTATAGTGGACACTCCTTTATTTAAAAAATGTTTAATAAAATATTGTTTATAGTGAAATCAGCTCCCCAAAGAAGGAACTCCTACATGCCCAAACTAATTACAGTTGAACATACTGATTAAAAATGCCATAGATCACAGCTAGTCAGGAGGCCTCAAATAAACTGCAAATAATGCTTAAAACTTTAAAAGAAGGAGTACCAGCAGTCTTCCCCATGGGACAGTTCCAAGGTAATAGCCTACCTTGCCTAGGATAAGTGAAGTCCTAAATGATGGCTATCTTCAGGGCCTGGAGCAGAATTATTCTTTAGATCTTAATGTTTACCAAACAGTGTTACAGTTTGTTACCCAATATACTTTCTTAGTATTTGCAGCATACATTTCACTGCTCAAAAAAGTATAAGGGTTTTGTTTGTACTTTAAATGAGAGAAATAAAGAAATGAGTTGGCCTGTATATCTTGTATTTGTGATATGAGGAACGGGATAATTTGAAATCATAGAATGTTGTGGAAAAGGTCTTTAAAGAACCTCTAATGAAGAAAGTGTGGCTGCCACATTGATGTACCTAGGCTGCCACTCATACACCAAATAATTCTATTTTGTAAACACTTTGTGCAGATCCACTATGTAAAGTGCTCTACCAAGTATTTTCTCTAGTAAGAAGTACAAGAATTACCAAGATGGAATTCTTTACCTTGAGTCCACCAAGAGCTAGCAAGATGATTTTTAAATCCTAAAAAGTTTGGGACAACATTTTGCTTCCTGATTTTAGTTGAGAGTTAGCCTGTTATCCCTCCAAATTCTCATTTTCCTGGTTCATCCACTAAATAGAATTTCCATAACTGAGATATCATGGCTGTGACATAGTGAAGAGAATACGAGACTCCAAGCCAGCAACACAGATTGAATTAAGACTCTGTCACTTGTCAACTTTTTGACCTTGAGCAAATCACTTAACTTCTCTGAGCCTCAGTTCATACTCCGTAAAATGTGACTAATACCTCATGTAGTTATTGTGAGGATTACGTGAGATTGTTTATGAATGGCAAAGCAGTATGTATTTCACAGTAAATGATCAACTGATAGTCTCTAGAATTTTTTTAAATTACATTTTGCAATTGCATTACCAATTGAATATGTTGTTTTGTAAAATTCATCAATTTTCTTTCATTTCTATATTTTCCTTACATATACTTTAGGAAAGAAACTAAAAACGTTCTCTCATAATCTTGCTTCATCTCCTTTTCACTTTTTCTTTTTAAAATCAGCAGATCTTTAAGAACCTTTTGTGAATTGGTGGTGGTGGAAATGGCCAGTGCAAGCAGGATTAAATTAGGAGTTGTGTTGGCCACTGGTTAAAATAGGAAAAGGGTAGAGAGGCAGTCAGCCTTGACTCCCTTATCTATTCCCACTTACTTCCCTTGGATTCATTCAGCCATGTTGATTTATTGACTTTCTGCTATTTGCTAATTATTCTTCTTGAAAAGTAAGAGCGATATATAACCCTTCAGTCTTCTATATGTCTGTTTCTTCTGCCGGCCCTGGGCCCTTGGCTCTACAGTGTAGTGCCAATTCTGTAGAAAAATAGAACGATATTCAGTGTCTACCAAGTCCTTTCTTCCACAGGCCAAGGGTGCTTAAGCCCTAGCTGTTATTTTGTTTCTTTTTTTTATTTATTTTTTGAGACGGAGTTTCGCTCTTGTTGCCCAGGCTGCAGTGCAATGGCATGATCTCAGCTCACCGCAACCTCTGCCTCCCAGGTTCAAGCGATTCTCCTTCCTCAGCCTCCCGAGTAGCTGGGATTACAGGCACACACCACCATGCCTGGCCAATTTTGTATTTTTAGTAGAGACAGATTTCTCTATGTTGGTCAGGCTGGTCTCAAACTCCCGACCTCAAGGGATCCACCCACCTCGGCCTCCCAAAGTGCTGGGATTACAGGTGTGAGCCGCCGTGCCCAGCCTATTTTTTTTTAACTTTAAATACTATTATTTTAAATTTATGTTCATTATGTAATTCAGGGAGTAACGATGCCTGGAGCAATTTCTGAAATATTCTCAAACCACTTCACTCTTGACACGACAGATTTTTCTCTCAGTCTCAATCAGAATCTCTGCAGTCATTATTTGTTTTTAAGATGTGAGGGACGAGGAAAATTACTGAAGAAATTCTAGCAGATTTCGATTGCAGAGAAATTTGGTAACACTTTTTGGGTAACTGGGTAAATTATTTCTTTTAATAATCGGGTGAAACTCTGAATTGTTAAAACGGACCAATAATCAAATGGTTTCATAATCTTTCTTAACTTCCCGTCCTTGTTATAACATCTTGGAAGAAGACTCTTCAGGATAAAAAGGATATTATTTGATTAAAAATTATAGCATTTGGAGAGGTAACACGCAAAAACAAAAACATATTTGACAAAGCGCCCTACATCCTGTGTTTTGTTAGGACTAGAAACTATACTGGATGAGTATGTATACTGCATGTTTACACATGCTGTGTTTCTTTATATGTGAGGCTTCACTGACCACCGTGCATTTTGAAATTGTATTGCATTTTGTGTGTGTGTGTGTGTGGTGACAGTTTTGCTCTTCTCACTTAAGGAGCTCTGTTCTGTGTAGGCAGTACAGTGTTGTTAGGGAGGTTGCTGAATTATCTAAAAATGTATCCATGAATTTGGGGGAAATAATGCTTAATATCTGAAGTATTTTCAGTAAATGTGGAGATATATCAGATAATACTTTTAAATTAGTGGAAACACATTTCTGAGTGAACTGAGCTATTAACTATAATCATCTCTTCCCCTGAGTTTAGGGAAGTTGTTTTCACATTCTTTACATTTATTGCACATATACTGAACTTACATAATAACTCTTCCCTGATTTTGAGAACGAATTTAGCAATTTCCTAAAAATCTTCCTCCTCTTTCCATACAGATGTCGTATGTTATAGTTTAAACATATGTACAATTTGTTGATAGAATCCAAGGAGCTGGTTTAGGAAAGAATATTCTTAACCCCTACGGTTATGCAGCTCTAATCTTACTGAAAAGTAAATACTTTAGGCAAGTCAGGATAGCATGAACTTCATACATACGTTTTTACGATTATGTACTGCACCCACATGTATCTACTCTTGGTAGTAACATGACTCTACCCTTTTTGGGAATGTATTTAGGTGGATAACTGAAACGGAAAAGCAGTTTGACACAAATACACAGAAAGAGGAATTGCGGTGCATAATCAGTCGTCTGAGTCCCGTAACTGTAACACTTTTTCTCTTATAAATTGGTAGTTCCTAAAAATCACCACTTTAAAAATTTTATTCTGTCTTGCTGAATTAAGCAGAAATCACTTTTGTTAGAGCCTTGTTTAAAGGAACGTTAACTCGAGAGTACTACTGATGATGAAGCTTTTCTTGTTTTTAAAGTATTTACACATCATTGTTAAGTATTTTTGGAATGGAACATTTTAAAGTTTTCTCCATGGAAAGCAACATAGTGGCACTTGTTGAGTAAATCATCATAAAAATGACTTGCTTTTAATAGCAGATGAGTTGATAGTTTAACTGTTGACACTTTCTTAATGTTTTTGTTGTTGGATGCATTTACAATGGAAGAATTTTTTTAAAAGATTTGGCCCTCTCACCAATACACACATTCAGACTTGAGCTGCACACATTTAGATGAACAAATAGGAAATTCACGGTATTTTTTTGTTTTAGCCATCCAAAATTCATAGGATTCTACCAAAAATATTAGCCCCTGACTCTAGTTATTCTGAGATGAGGGAATCAACTTTATCTTGAAAGTTAACTAGCTAAAATGTCTTTATTTAAATAGCAAAAATATAGTTTACCTGACAGGTATTAAAAGTCTCACTTTCAAATTGTGTTAACTCTCAGACCACTGATGAATCATTTGGTAAATCACAGGCAGATTTTAAAAGCTAAATGAAGCCTTAGTGCCTTGAAAGTTAAGATACTTGTGCAAAGTGGATTTAGCAAGATTCAGGATTGGCACCAGTGAGTTGGCTAGGTACACATCACCTGTGACTGGGAATTCAAAGTTTAGAAAGCCTAACGAATAGTAGCTACTAACTTCATATGGTTCAATGTAAATCAGTTACTTAGTCATTGACTGTGACAGATGACAGCTACTTTCACTATATTTTCATGATGTGGTATTTTTCTCTATTTTTTCTTTTTCCAAGTATGAAATGGAAAAAAATGTAGTTAAGAAAATTAAGTGTGAGACTTTAAAATTTAGTTTTGTTGTAAACTAGAGATTCTAGTGAACAGTGTTAGTTTTATACTGTAGTACAGGGCACACACTTTAACCTTTAGAAATATGTTTACCATCAGGGATTTATTTTTACTATAGAAATACTAAATGTACTGTGAAGCTTAAAGACAGGAGAATAAATGTTGGAGGGGTAATACACAAAAACAAAGGCATATTTGATGAAGTACCCTGTGTTATGTGAACACAATTTCCCCTTCTGTTAAGACTATAAACTATACTGTATGAGTATGTGTACTGCATGTTTACATAAAACAGTTTAATTTTGAAGGATTAT
This sequence comes from Pan paniscus, assembly GCF_029289425.2. Classification (NCBI taxonomy): domain Eukaryota; kingdom Metazoa; phylum Chordata; class Mammalia; order Primates; family Hominidae; genus Pan; species Pan paniscus. The sequence continues at coordinate 26,230,798 of NC_073254.2, forward strand.
TTTAAAAACTATGTTTATATATAATACCTAACAAGCTGTAAATATTGTATATTATTGATTTTTAATTTTATATAAGCAATTTTTTATTTCCCAATTCATGTACAAATCTCATTATGTATATAGCATAATTTCCTGGAGAACACAAATTTTGCAGTGAATTTTAAGTAATTTTAATTGCAGTAAGCATCAGTTTAGCCTAGAGATGTTGATCTTTATTTTAAATTATTTTTCACCATTCTCATTTTCTTCAAAGGGCAGCAATAAACATATGCAAGTTATTTTTAATTATAGAAAGTAGGTCTACAAAGATAAGATCTAGGTTCCAATTCATTGCTTTAAGGAAAAGATGCACAATTACTATCATTCAGTGTCTAATCACAGGACCATTTCTGAGGTCCACATGTGGCTCTCCTCTTTGTAATATACAGGGTGAACTCTTTACTGATACACACAAGACAACTGTTAAAAAGTGAATCCAGCACTTAAATGTCATTACACAGAATTTATTGGATTAAAAATTTGTAATATACAGTATTTTAATAAAGTTTCTGTATTCAATTTCATGCACTTATATATAAATAAACCTGTCTTTGAAAGCTTTATGGGGTGTTTGACTCTTGGTGATAAATCTTTTCAATTCATTCACTATGGACTCAAATGTCTTCTCTTGCCTTTTTGTCAATTTTTCTGGCCCTGTTTTACCTACAGATTTAGGAGTTAGTGCTTAAAAGCTGAGAGGCGACCAGCTTGGCCAACGTGGTGAAACCCGTCTCTACTAAAAATACAAAAAAATTAGCTGGACGCTGTGGTGTGTGGCTGTAGTCCCAGCTACTTGGGAGGCTGAGCCTGGGAAATCACGGGAGGCGGAGGTTTCAGTGAGCCAAAAACGTGCCACTGCACTCCAGCCTGGGCGACAGAGTGAGACTCTGTCTCAGAAAAAAAAAAAAGGTGCGAGGCATAAAGTCCGTTTAATAGACTTGCCTAGGATCAATCCTGGGCCACATAGCATCTACTTCTGAGTTACCGTTTAAAGAAACATGCTATCAATTTTATTAATAAGGAGCTACCATTTGTTGAGTGCTTCTTATCTGTTAAAGACACTTCCTATGTATTCTTTAACACTTAAGGTAACCCTTCAAGTGATATGTTTTATCGCCATTTTATAGATGAAGCATTTGAAGTTAAGAGAAGGGAGGAATCTGCTCAAGGCCACAGAGCTAATAATTGCCGGGCTGGGGTTTTCTTGCTCTATTACCTGCTTCCCCCAACATAACTATGTTGTGTTGGTGTCTACAGAGTATTTTGGGAACTCTTACCCGTAATGAGATAATATCTCATTACTGTCAAAAACCAGATGAAATTATGTGGTCTTGAAAAATTATCAACCGAGGATTTGAATTGTCAAATTTATGCATATTTTGAATGTTTGGGATTTCTCAGGGAAGTGCTAAGTACCCAACTAGATTCAACTGCTATCTTGCCTGTGAAGAGATTGGAGCTGACAGAGCCAGTCACTATAGATGTTTCAAATCTTGCTGGAATGAAAACTAGCTTCACTTTAAACATTGCGCAAGCATAATGGAAGTAAACGTTTTTTCACATACACTGACCTACTCATTCCACATAATTACTCCGTGGAAATGTATTTTCTTTTTCCTTGGTAATTTTTTTTATTCATACTAATCATAAAATTATTCAATACATTTTCTCCCTGGCCATGAATGTTAACATCTTGGACAAAATATAAATCTTGAGATCCAAAAAAGTTTTCTATTTTAGTTCTAGTATCTTTTTTGGCCCTTGAAGTAATATTTTTGTAATTTAAAAAAATAAGTCAGTTTTCTTTGGGCATTTTGTTATTTGCTGAGCATTCAAATAAGACATTAAATTTCAGATTTACTTATTTCAGATTTAATGAGTGATTGATGAGATCTGACTCTGGTGCCCAGCCTGGAGTGCAGTGGTGTAATTAGCTCACTGCAGCCTTGACCTCCTGGGTTCAAGTGATCCTCCCTCTTCAGCCTCCCCAGTAGCTAGGAATACAGGTGTGCACCACCATGCCTGGCTAGTAAATTTCAGATTTATCACCACCTACATTGGACAAAACTACAGGGAAAGGTAATTAGAAGGAAGACGCTTTAGTCTTAAACTGAGCCTTGTGTTTACCATTATGAATGAGTCCTAGTCAGGCTTGTGGAGAAACATTTCAGTACTGAATACGTCCTTACACCATCTGTGTTTTGCAGTTGAACCTTTATTATTTTGTTTTTGAGAGTGGATTGCTCACTGTGTTGCCCAGGTTGGTCTCGAACTCCTGGGCCTAAGCGGTCCTTCTCCTTAGCCTCTTGAGTAGCTGGGATTACAGGTGTGTGCCACCATGCCCGGCTTCAAACCCTTATTAGCTCATAAAATACTACATCAAGCTTCTGGGTGCAGAGGGGAAAGTAAACAGGATCCATGGCACCTACTCTTTGAGGACTGAAAATTGGGTTTGCCTCTAGCTTCCAAATGGAAACTTAGGAGAGGAATCTATCCTGTCTGCTCTTAATTTTCTATGATTCATTGTCACTAGGCATTCTTCTTTTGGACAATTTTATGAATATTCTTCAGGCTCAGAAAGTTCTGGGGACTGATTTGCAAAATGTAATTGTATCAGGTGGTTTTCTTGTAAAGCAAGAGTTCCGTCACTAGATGGTGCAGTGGTTCTATTTTATTTTTCTCCTTGCTTTTGCCTTGGACATTACCTATGAACTGAAATTAACTGATTGTTACTTTTGGATTCATTTCCATATGATACATTTAATGTTTTTTTTTCCCAAAAGAAATGCACACCAGAAAATTGAATATGAGAAAAATTAAGGTTTCTTCATGTCATCACTAGCCAATTTAACTTTCCAAAGAATTATTAAGATAGGTTGTTTGCAAATTAGAAACAACCTATCAGGGTTGTTTGCAAATTAGAAAATCACTTTAGTTTATGATTTTTGTAGGTCATTAATCTAGACTTTGATTTATATATTTTTCTTAAATTCCAACTCAGTGCATAATGGTTTTATCTAATTTATTTATTTTACCTAGTGTATTTTATTTATTATTTAGAGAGAGTCACACTGTGTTTGGTGCCCAGGCTGGTCTCTGACTCCTAGCCTCAAGCAATCCTCCTGCCTCAGCCTCTCAAATAGCTAGTATTACAGATGCAAGCCTTGACATCTTAGTATCTAATTTAGTAGTCTATTCTTTCTTAGTGACATTTAGTTATACAGTTGGTCAACTTGGGGTTATGCACACATATGCAATCTGCCTTGTGTCATGAGACTCGGTTTTAAATTCCTGCTCTACCACTTAGTAATTGAACTTGTCCAAGTCATTTAACTTCTGCAACAGTCAGTTCTCACATTAGTAAAACGGAATGACATCTCATGTTGCACGCAGTGAGTGCTTAGAAAATAACCTTTGTCCCATTGGCCTCTTTCAATGTATTGTCTGCACATAGAGGGATGATGTCCTTCCAGCCTTTGCTAGAAGTTTTGGTAATAAGTTCAGGCACTTCTGTTTCGAAGACAGAGCCAGATTCTGTCCTGACAGAGAACAGTGCATTTCTAGGGAGGATTTATTTTAGATTTAAATTGTCCCGTTGAACCCCGCACTGCTTTTGCAGCAAAGCCTGCTGAGGGAAATTTTAGAAACATACCTCCGTGGGAAAGAGCCTAGTTAGAAAGCAGGATGAATAAACTTGCTCAGCTAGCAAATTCCTCGCATTCTCTAAACCAAATATGTACAAGATGAGGAAGCCAAGGCGGCCAGCATAAATGAATCCTGAAAGATGGCCGGGACTTACCCATCAGCTGTGCACATAGTCACCAACCACCGCGGATCCTGTTGCTAGTGAGCTGCTCTGCTTTGTTTACTATGCTACAGAGACAAACTATTTAGTTCAAACTCAGAGAGGGAGGGTTGGTCTTTTCAGCTCCAGAGTTCTGGTTGTAAAAGCGCGAGTTTTGTTTTCCCACAGTGTGGCCTACAGCAGCCATGGGGACACACGTGCCCCTGCACTCAGGGTCCTCAATCAGGACTGAACTTCAGACATGAGGTTCAGACTGAACTACAGATGGCGCATGCCTGTAATCCCAGCACTTTGGGAGGCCGAGGCAGGCGGATCACTTGAGGTCAGGAGGTCGAGACCAGCCTGGCCAACATGGTGAGACACCCTCTCTATTAAAAATACAAAAAAATTAGCCGGGCATGTTGGCGGGCACATGTAATCCCAGCTACTTGGGAGGCTGAGGAAGGAGAATCGCTTGAACCCGGGAGGTGGAAGTTGCAGTAAGCTGAGATGGTACCACTGCACTCCAGCCTGGGCAACAGAGTGAGACTCTGTTGCCAAAAAAAAAAAAAAACTACACTTGGCTTACTTTTCATGGGAATTGGTGTCGGTGGGTGACTCCAAAATGTGTTAAAAGAAGATGCTTGTGCTATCTTTGATGTGGAAAATAGGAGAAGGTACAGAGATGAGTGGGAGATGTAGGGTTGAGGAAACTACAATTTTGAGAGACTCGTGACTTTTTTTTTTTCTTTAAGTTCCGGGATACATGTGCAGAACGTGCATGTTTGTTACATAGGTATACGTGTGCCATGGTGGTTTGCTGCACCTATTTATTCATCCTCTAGATTCCCTTCCCTTGCCCCCCACCCACCAGCAGGCCCTGGTGTGTGTCGTTCCCCTCCCTGTGTCCATGTGTTCTCACTATTCAACTCCCACTTATGAGTGAGAACATGTGGTGTTTGGGTTTCTGTTCCTGTGTTAGTTTGCTGAGAATGATGGCTTCCAGTTTCATCATGTCCCTGCAAAGGACATGATCTCATTCCTTTTTATGGCTGCATAGTATTCCATGGTGTATATGTACCACATTTTCTTTATCCAGTCTATCATTGATGGGCATTTGGGTTGGTTCCATGTCTTTGCTATTGTAAATAGTGCTGCAGTAAACATATGTGCATGTGTCTTTATAGTAGAATGATTTATATTTCTTTGGATATATACCCAGTATTGGGATTGCTGGGTCAAATGGTATTTCTGGTTCTAGGTCCTTGAGGAATCACCACACTGTCTTCCACAATGGTGGAACTAATTTACATTCCCATCAATAGCGTAAAAGCATTCCTATTTCTTGAGACTCGTGACTTTTGAAAGCCCTGTGCATGTTACCTGAGAGGGGATGATATGAGACCTGGGTCTTCTCCCAGGTTCTGACCCTTTGTGCCTATGAGACCTCACATTAGACTTAATCTCTCTATGCCAATTTCTTCTTCAGTAAACCTGAAAACACGTCAACTCTTTTTGCTTTCTCATAAATGGAAGTTGAAACTTTTAACAGGACAGCATCAGTATAGGCCTGTTATTCTCAGACTTTCCTAGGCCAGGACCAGTTTGGCTCCAAGCGTTTGACACTTAACATGTCCATGTAGTTCTGAGCCTTAGTCTACGTCCAGATTCATTTGAAACTTGTTTAACTTAGAGGATTTTTTGCAAGGTGAACGAGAAGGGAAGAAAATTTCAAATCTAAACTCTAACTTCTGTTTTTTTTCCCTTTTTTGCAATTCAACAAGGCAGAGGTATTATTCCAATTTTGCTGATCCAGAAACTGAGGCATACAGGTTACATGTCTTGGCCAACATCATACACAAACATATGTGTTCATATATGCACATGCAAGAATATATACGCACACAGTGTCTTGATCTAAATTCAGCTTTTCACATAACTTCTGGCTTTTTTTTTTTTTTTTTTAAGACAGAGTTTCGCTCTTGTTGCCCAGGCTGGAATGCAATGGCGCGATCTTGGCTCACTGCAACCTCTTGCCTCCCAGGTTCAAGTGATTCTCCTGCCTCAGCCTCCCAAGTAGCTGGGATTACAGGTGCCCACCACCATGCCTGGCCAATTTTTGTGGTTTTAGTAGAGATGGGGTTTCACCGTGTTGGCCAGGCTGGTCTCAAACTCCTGACCTCAGGTGATCCACCTGCCTTGGCCTCCCAAAGTGCTGGGATTACAGGCATGGGCCACTGTGCCTGGCCTGTTTTTCATTTTTTACAAGTGCCTAGAGGATATATGTAAAGCCTATATTACTGATAGGGTCATCATTGTAATAATGTTGGAATTCAACTTTTACTCTCAAACCATTTTCACATCTATAATGTCATTTTGTCCTCACAATCTGTTCTTATTTGAGGGAAAGGTAAAATGCTTTTAATAAATGAAGAAAGCCATTTACTTGGTTAAACAAAGGTCTCTTATGAGACCTGGACAGCTGTTTGAACAGATGTGCATGTTAAGAGCAGAACAGAGGTGGCCATAGCAGCCTAATTGCCTGGACTCAGGTAATCCCTAGAGGCCCAAAGGGATCCCCTTGGAAACTGGTCGCTTCCTGGGTAACCCATGACTAGCTCATTTTCCTGCCACAATGCTTTGGCTTATGACTTTTAAGAGACAAGACGTACAAAGGCCCAAATGTTCACATGAGATCTTATTGAGGGGTTAAGTCCTGTTTTCTTCTATCAGGAATACCTTGTGAGGGAGCTCTTCAGTCATAAGAGTTACACACCCAGGTCACTCGAATGCTGATAGAATACAACTGCCACAATGCTTCATTAATATTTTTCAACTTTTACTTTAACTAAGCAGACTATTTCTGTCACAAATAAAGCAGCATGCTTCTCAGACTCTTGTTCCACCTTAACTAGTTCAATGCACACCACCAATTATCTGGACAGAAAAAGTTGCCAAATCAAAGCAAAATATGAAGGCCCGCTGGACATTTTGAGTTCAAAAAGGATGAAAGAAAACAGTACTTTTGGGATTATTGATATGGGAAGCTGTGTTTTCGAGACTGCTGTAGACTGGAGTCTGAAGTATATCAGGAGTAGTTTTGTTGGTTGTGATGGGAAAAATGAACAGTATGCTGATTAACCTCCGAATCAGGATTAGGTCAAAACACCCCTACTCATGACATCAGGAATCTGTGTGATGTTAGAGACTGTATTGGGGAAACTATTTGAAAAGATTGAACCAAAAGTTAGATTAAAATCATGTCCTTAAATAAAGACCAGCTCAATCTTATGTCACCTACACAATGGAAGAGACAAGAGGTAGAGATAAATTGGCAAATATCCCCAAAATAATTTTTGTTTGATGTTGAAACTTGTATCACTTTACAAGCGTCACTTTCTATTTTAAAGCATTTCTATCTGAAATGTATGCAACTTTGTCTTTACCATCTCTGGAAGGGGGCAGAGGTGGTCAAGTGTCAAAGGATTTCTTCACATGTGGTGTAGGTGGAGAATTAAGACAGGAATAATGTAGATAATGTGTGTGTGTGTTTCTTTAAAGAACTGTCCCAAAAGTTAACAAAATAAGCCCTTGAAATAGGTTCTGTCATGAAAGCAGGGCTTTTTCATAAGAGAAAATGAGGACGATCAGGCTGAAAATAACTAAGAATTGGTTTATTCTTACATATCCATTCAGCATTTTTAATTCTGGAAAGTATCAGACATCAACTTGAGAAATGCCTCAAATCATTTGGTAGGATTCCAGTTTTATGATGCACATCTCAAAGAATCCTATGATTATCTTGGCTGTTACTAATCCAGTCTGGTATTCGTAACAGCTTTTGTTCAAAACTATCAAAAATTCTAGCTTTTAATACAGTAATAAATTTGGCAAAATAAAGCCTGATCTCTCTCTCTCCTCTCTCTCAAATTTTCCAATCTTCCCACTTTGTTAGCCACAATGACAAATGGGTCAGACTAAATGTAAATAGCATTTATTAAGAGTGTTCTAAAGCAGCGGTCCCCAACGTTTTTGGCAGGAGGAACTGGTTTTGTGGAAGACAATTTTTCCACAGAGTGGGGTGTGGTTTCAAGATGAAACTCTTCCATCTCAGATCTTCAGGCATTAGATTCTTACAAGGAGCACACAGTCTAGATCCCTCGCATCCGCAGTTCACATTAGGGCTTGCGCTCTCCTGCGAGACTCTAATGCTGCCACTAATCTGACATGAAGTGGAGCTCAGGGGGTAGTGCTCGCTGGCCCGCCATTCACCTCCTGCTGTGTGGCCTCGTTCTTTTTTTTTTTTTTTTTTTTTTTTGAGACAGAGTCTCGCTCTGTCGCCCAGGCTGGAGTGCAGTGGCGCCATCTCTGCTCACTGCAAGCTCCACCTCCCGGGTTCACGCCATTCTCCTGCCTCAGCCTCCCGAGTAGCTGGGACTACAGGCACCCGCCACCCATGCCCGGCTAATTTTTTGTATTTTTAGTAGAGACAGGGTTTCACCGTGTTAGCCAGGATGGTCTCGATCTCCTGACCTCGTGATCCGCCCGTCTCGGCCTCCCAAAGTGCTGGGATTACAGGTGTGAGCCACCACGCCCGGCGTGTGCAGCCTGGTTCTTAACAGGTAACAGAATGGTACCTGTCTGCAGTCTGGGGGTTGAGGACCCCTGTTCTAAAGAACACTAACTGGGAGAGGCTCTTTTTTTTTTTTTTTTTTTGAGACAGAGTCATGCTCTGTCACCTGTCGCCCAGGCTGGAGTGCAGTGACGCGATCTCCGCTCACTGTAAGCTCCGCCTCCCCCCGGGTTCACGCCATTCTGCTGCCTCAGCCTCTCGAGCAGCTGGGACTACAGGCGCCCGCCACCACGTCCGGCTAATTTTTTTTGTATTTTTAGTAGAGATGGGGTTTCACCGTGTTAGGCAGGATGGTCTCGATCTCCTGACCTCGTGATCTGCCCGCCTCGGCCTCCCAAAGTGCTGGGATTACAGGCGTGAGCCACCACGCCCGGCACCCGGGAAAGGCTCTTAAGAGAAAGATTTCCCTGGCCAAGGAATTCAAATAAGCTGGATAAAACTTGCCTTCTATATTCCTGTCTTAGAGATTCACAATTCCCACGTGTATATTGAAGACCATGGAAAGCTCTGAGTTATAATCCTATTTGGCTCTGTTTAATTTCCATAAATACTCTTTTAACAAATCAACATCAGTAGGAGGAATGTCCCTAGTTGATTCTGTGGTCTTCCAGGAAGCGCTTGCAAGCGTATTTTTAAAGTTCTTCCTGGTCCCCATCCCAAAGGTCTCTGGCCCATCACACTACACCTGAGCTGGGTTTTGACATCTAAGTTTTTTTATTTTTGTTTTGAGCCCAGGCTGGAGTGCAGTGGCACGGTCTCAGCACACTGCAACCTCTGCCTCCCAAGTTCAAGTGATTTTCCTGCCTCAGCCTCCCGAGTAGTTGGGACTACAGGTGAGCACCATCACACCCAGCAAATTTTTACATTTTTAGTAGAGACAGGCTTTTACCATGTTGACCAGGCCGGTCTCAAACTCCTGACCTCAGGTGATCCACCCGCCTCGGCTTCCCAAAGTGCTGGGATTACAGGCATAAACCACCGCACCTGGCTGACATCTAAGTTTTTATCTAAGTTTGTAATCCCACTGCTCAGTGTTGTTTCTCTTTAGCCTGCCAATATTTACTGACCTGATTTCTCATCCTCTGCCTGGCCCCTGGGCTCCAAACCCTTCCCGGCTCTATGATGTCATGTTTGGCAGATTTCTGTCTGGAATTTCCTAACTTGGGTGTCCTTCTGGGGCTTCCCAGACCCAAAACCCAAGGCTGGCACTCGCTACCCATGGCCCAGGTAGTCTATGAATGTGGCACCCTCATATAAAACCCAAGTTTGCAACTGGCAAATGTCAAATGAGAGGTCTGGGCCAAATGTCACAGGGTTCCACGGAAGGGAGCAGCAGCAGGGGTCTGGGAAGGTCAGGGACAGCTTCACAGATGACTTGGCAGTGGGACAGGCTTCAAGCTATGAGTTTCTGAAGGCAGAAGTGGTGGCTTATCATGAAGAGGGAACATCCAGATGTGGACACTCAGGTGAAAGAGCACCAGAAACCCACACACTGGGGGTCAGAGTATGTGGAGGGAGTTATGAAAAAGTGAGGCCACAGTGGGAAGCAGTGGGAGGCAGGACTGAGAGGTAAGCAGGTGCCAGCCCAGAGCCCTGAACTCCAGGAGAAAGGGCTGGAATTGTATCTTACAGGTAGTTGAAACTTTTTGAAAAAGAAAAGTGTACCTCCATCTGAAATTAGAGGGCAGGCAAGGAATGGGGTACAGTTGTTGGCTCTAACATTGTTTTAGTGTCTGCTTTTTAGACCCAGTGGGAAAGAATGAGGGATTTCCAGTCAGAATCTTCTATCGAATTCCACCTTTGCCACTTAGGAGCTGAATCATCTTAGGAACGACTTCATCTCATTGAGTGTCAGTTTCCTCATTGAAGTGATTTCAAAGCTACCTCATCAGGTTGTCGTGAGGCTTAAAGCTTGTAAAGTAACTGTGGTGCTGGGACAGAGCCAGTCTATAGACATACTTAAGTGGTGCGCTAGCAGACCATTCTAATCGACATCATTCCCCTCGACAGTGGCAGGCACACTGTCTGGTCAAATGCCTGCCTTTTCTGGAATCCCTGAACCTCGCTGTTCTGTTTGCCTGCAATAGAGAGGATGCTGTTGCAAAAGTTTTACTCCTTTTACAATTTTCATTAATGTTTTTTGAGACAGGGTCTCCCTCTGTCACCAGGCTGGAGTGCAGTGGCACAGTCACAGCTCACGGCAGCCGCGACCTCCAGGGCTCAGGTGATCCTCCTTGCCTCAGCCCCCAGAGTAGCTGGTAGGACAGATGCACACTGCCACACCTGGGTAATTTTTAAATGTTTTGTAGAGACGGAGTCTCATTCTGTTGCTCAAACTGGTCTCAAAACTCCTGCGTTTAAGCGATCCTTCTGCTTTGGCCTCCCAAAGTGCTGGGATTACAGGTGTGAGCCACCAGTCCCGGCCCATTTCTCCTTCTTAATCTGAACTGCTGGTGGCTGTTGATTTGAGACCCTCACCGGCACATTATTCTTCATTAGCATTAAGGTTAACTGCCGTCAACAGGCAGAAGCAGCCACCTGGGCTGGCTCTTGAGTAAGACTTCTTGAAACCCAATCTGCCTAATTACCTCCTGTGCAAAAAGGCAGGTCAAAAGGAGGTGAAACCAATTGACCTCAACATGGCAGATTTTGCCTAGAGCCTGAAACAAGAATTCCCTTTGTAGCTTCTCTTTTTCTTCTTTTTAAAGTTCATTAACTGTGGGAGAGAATGCCTGATGGGAATTCTCCTTAATGTTTCTTATCTGGGCACAAGTCGAGGCCCAAGGCATTACAGATAAGTAAAAGTAAACTCTTATGTATTGAGAATTTGAAACTACAAAACACTTAGCAAGTAGTTATTACAAGCCAAACATTTATTTATGTCCTTTGGTCTATTAGTTCTATCCTTATCCTATCTCTTGTATAAAGTTAATTTTCACCACCCAGCCCCCTGGCCCCTGCCATGCCCATCCCAGCCTCTCTCTGGACCGAAGGCACTGTTTTGCTTTCTTTTCATTGGTGGCTCCTCCATCACGTGTCCATGGGGGTTCCGGCCTCTGAATCTGCTCCTGGACCTTTCACCTTCCCCAGGCACCACACCCAGCATGGCGGCCTTCTGCAGGCGAGGCTGCATCAGGACTGGGTTGCTGGGAAAGATTTGAGTAGGTTCTGAGTCACGAGGGAAGAAGCCAATGGAGACAGAAGGAAAGTGAGAGAGAGAGAAGAGTGGGAGAGATCGACTGTTGGGGTGAAGTCTCAAAGCAGAGACGAGGGGAGGAGATAGGGGAGGAAAGCCTGGCCCTGATGGGACATCTATTCAATGGCGTGTTCCAGTGACATGAAGCAAAGGGGATGAGATTGAGCGTGGCTGAGGACAGGTAAGTGGTATTGATACAATACCAATGTTCCATTATTACAAAACGACTACACACACTCACACACACCCCACGTACTCACAGTGGAGAGCGGCCCTGGCCCCTGCCGCTGCCCAAGTGAGAGCGCTGGGGACAAGACACGCTCCTGCTCTTGGTTTACAGACTTGCTGTCAGTTTCCTGGTGTGGCTGTGAGTTATGCTTTTTTTTTTTTCCTATGAGTACTGGGGTAATTTTCATAAAGAGCATTTCTAGTCCTACATTTTAATTCTCATTTTTCCCAGAAGCCCAAATCTGGCTAAGATATTTAAAGGCTGTATTTTACCCCTGGAACTTCCTCTGATCACCTGCACTTATAATAAAATCTCAGCTCCTTCACACCAACTTGGTATCTTCAGGACAGGGATTGCCTTCTTGGATTTATAGGGATGTGTCTAGAGGCTTTAGGCCAAGAAGCAAACTAAAAATATCTAGATCAATTAATAATATATGGAGCAAATAATTTGTTCTTATAAATTGGTGGGAAGGTTCTCATGAATTATCTCAGCTGTGAGTAAAACATTTTTCTTTGTTGTATTAAAAACATTAAATAGCTTACTCTGCACTAAGACTTTTGGGATACATTATAACCATATTTTATAAACTGTAGATTAGATAACAGTATTGTCTCAATGCTAAATTTCCTGAATTTGGTAACTATACTGTGGTTATGTAGGAGGATACCCTTGTTCTCAGGCAAACACTGGTATATTCAGCAGTGAAGAGGAATGATGTATGTAATCTACTCATGAATGCTTTAGGGGAATAAAAATATCTACCTATGTATCTATCTATAGAAAATAATTAGCCAAATGTAGCCCAACGTTGACACCTGGGTAAAGAGGATATGAGAGTTCTTTGTATTATTTCAGCAACTTTTCTGTATCTTTCAAATTATTTCAAATAAAAACTTAAAATATCTAAGTGTATACACACATATATTTATAGCACACATATATAGAATGGCTTTTAAAGTATATTTATACAAATTATGTATATATTTATAATACACAAGGTAATATATCCAAAGTTTGAATTTAACCTTAGATTGAGTTAGCTCCAGCTGGCGTTTACAGTCAAAAAGCTGAGTGAGGCGGGTGATTCTAGTTTGGAGTTTATTTGAAATCTGCAGTATGTATTGGGGTGGCTGCCTCCTCACCAGGCCTGCCTTGTCAGGAAATGCGGGAGCCTTGAGAGAGACCCCCTGAGTTTCCCATGGTGAGCTGAAGTTTGGTTCCTGCCTCTCAATGTGCATGGGTAAGAACGACGTCATGGGGTGGGAACAAGTGAGAGCCCCTTTCCCTTCCTCTGCAAAATGCAAGCTAAAGCAGCTTATCTGCAATTGCCAGAGACAACCACTAGGTTATTTTTACACGAAAACTCCTTTGTAAACAAGTCTTCAGAACCTTGGAATTCAAATGAGTGAACTAATAATATAAAAGGCATCTGAAAAGGTATCAGTTTGCGGCTCCTGGTAAGTGAGGGAGTGCTCTGCAGTAGACCAAGAGTTAAGATGTGGAGATTCTTTTTTTTCTTTTTCTTTTTTTTTTTAAAAGCCTTTTTTCACGCCAGGCGCAGTGGCTCATGCCTGTAATCCCAGCACTTTGGGAGGCCGAGGTGGGCGGATCACGAGGTCAGGGATCTGGACCATCCTGGCTAACACGGTGAAACCCTGTCTCTACTAAAAATAGAAACAAATTAGCCGGGCGTGGTGGCGGGTGCCTGTAGTCCCAGCTACTCGGGAGGCTGAGGCAGGAGAATGGCGTGAACCCAGGAGGCAGAGCTTGCAGTGAGCCAAGATGGCACCACTGCACTCCAGCCTGGATAACAGAACGAGACTCTGTTTCCAAAAAAAAAAAAAAGCCTTTTTCAAGTTGACAAATAAGAATAATATACATTTATGGTGTGCAATATCACGGTTTGATAGATGTATGCTTTGTGCAATGGCGAAACCAAGCCAATTAACATATGCATTGACTCATCTACAGTCAGGTGTGGCTTAACCACAGATACTTTCTGAGAAATGTGTTGTTAGATTCTGTCCTTGTGCAAATATAGAGTGTACTTTTTTTGATAAGTAGGAGTACACTCTATAACCATAATAAAAAGTACAGCATCATACATAATAAGCCAGTAGCAGAGTTGTTTATTTCCACTATCAAGTATTATGTAGCATACATCATTGTATGCGGTTACATGACTGGCAGCGCAGCAGATTTGCTTACATCAGCATCGCCACAAACACCAGTAATGCCTTGCCCCATGTCACTAAACCATAGAAAATTTTCAGCTCTTTGACAGTCTTATGGAACCACTGTCATGGGGGGGGTCCATCATCGAACAAAACGTTGTTATTTAGCACATAACTGTACTTATTTATTTGTGGTGAGAACACTTACAATCTACTTTCTTAGCAATTTCAAGTGTATAATGTATTGTTATTAACTATAATCACCATGTTATCAGATCTCTTGAAACTCATTCCTCTAATTGAAGTTTTGTATGTTTTGACCAACATCTCCCTAATCGCCTCTCCCCTGCCCCCCAGCCCCTGGTAACCTCCATTCACTCGGCTTTTATGAGTTAGACCTTTTTGGATTTCCCATAGAAATGAGGTCTTGTGTTTTGCCTTCCTGTGTTTCACTCAGCACAGCATCCTCCAGTCTCATCCATGTTGTCACAAATGATAGAATTTCATTATTTTATATGGCTGAATAGAATTCCACTGTGTGTGAATATACCTCAGTTTCTTTATCCATTCATCCATTGATGGACTCTTAAGTTGATTCCATATCTTGGCCATTGTGAATAGTGCTGCAATAAACAGGGGAGGGCAGGTATGCCTTTGACATAGTAGTTTCATATTCTTTGAATATATATCCAGAAGTAGGAGTACTGGATCATATGGTAGTTCTACTTTTAATTTTTTGAGGAATCTCCATATTGTTCTCCATAGTGGTTGTAATAGTTTACATGCCCACCAACAGCATGTAAGTTTCCCTAGTGAGACATGGAAATTCTTGTCCTTCCCCTTGAGACAGTTGGGGACTTCAGCAAATGCCTTTACCTCTTTATCTCAGTCTTTTTCTTTTCTTCCCTTCCTTTTTCTTTTTCCTTCCAAGCTTTGACATGTCAGGGACAGATCAGATGATCTCTGCCCAGTTCTATAAACTCTGTGGAGAGTCATATCATGTTGACACAAAGCTCCTTATGGGAGGAGATGATCCTGAGAAAAACAGGTTAAAAACAAGCAGAACTCAGCTTTTACTTTCATCCTCCCCTGGGCACATCTGCTGTCTACCATTCACTCCTGCATTCTCGGGTTTTGTAGTCTTAAAAGAAATTCCCATGGGAACCACTTTTGGGCTGAAGGATGTTCTCAAAACACAAAAGACCTTGAAACAAAAAAGGCATGCTACTTTTTAATATTTAAATAAAAATATTTTTAATGGCAAAAAGAAAAATAACTCTCCTTGACTAGGAAATAGAAACAGGTTGAAAGTTTCATTGGATAAGAGAAGAATTTGGCATCCTGATGGCAAGGGTTGGCTTCAGGCACAATTGTGATGGGGGTGAGATTGGTCTTCAGCAGTCCCTACCTCCAGCACCCTGGCCTTCAGGAACCCATGGCCCCAGGTTCCCTGTCCAGAGCACAGCCCCCAGGCCCACCCTCCCAGTCCCCTGGCAATGCCCAGGGATGCAGCTTGTTCTCTAGCCAGGGTTGGTGAGAAAACGTGTCCGAGAAAAAATTATTCCTGACACTTGTTAAAGAATGGTAAGGCAGACTTTATTCAGCAGGACTATTGAGGTAGATATCAAGACTACCACAGGGGGGTTTTGCAGTGGGCATGAGAGATTGGGCTCAGCTCTTAGTACACAAGGTCAGCAGATGAAAAATTCCTAGAGAAAACATCAAAGGTAACAGGAGATTCTGCTAAAGTAACCTAGCAGGATTCTGACTGAAGACAGACCAGTGTGATCACATATCACCTAGGAGACGGTGGAGACGAGGAACCTGGTGAGATACCAAGGATGGGAGATTCTGGCTAAACAGATTTAGCAGGATTCTTGCTAAATTGGGCAATGCAAAGACTGACACGGAAGTCCAAAGGTCAAGGCATAGTTGAGAAGAGAGTTCAGAGGATCCTCCTACAGTTTGGTCAAAGAAAGAATCTTGGTCACATGGCTAGTAACTGTTTACCGAGAGAAGAATGTGAATAGGGCTAAATGACAAGAATGAGCTACTTCTTAGAGATAGATCCTTTCATTTTATAAACTCTTTGGTACTGACAAAGAGTTGCTCCATGACCAAAATGTAGTTAGGCTCCTCTAAGCCCTCTTTCTCATTAGGTCTTGACCGTGGCCCCCCCAATCCTTGTTCTGCCCAGACAAATTTTAGCAAAGAATCCTGCTATGTCGGTTTAGCCAGAATCTCCCTCCTGCTGAGGTCTCCTCTTAGTAATTCCTAGTCACTTTCCCCCTCACTCTGTTCCTTGCTGTAAATCCCTGCATATCCTTGCTGCATTTGGGGTTGAACTAAATCTCTCTCTCCTATTGTAATAGTTTTGAATATAGTCTTCCTTGCCATAATGACAAGTGTCAGCATAATTTTTTCTTTAACAGTACCCATTAAGTTCCAGGTCTTATTTTTACTTAGATAATCAGACTGAGGCTGACCTGGAAGCACAGAAGGGTCTCACGGGGACAGGGTGTGCTATGGAAAGACAGGCATGCAAGCAGATAAATGATAAGTTGAGTACCATGACGGTGGTAGGAGTCAGCTGCTATGAGAACCTAGAAAACAAAACAACTAATCCCAAGCAGGTACACTTTGAGCTGTGTACTACAGAATGAGTAGGGCTGGGTGCGGTGGCTCACGCCTGTAATCCCAGCACTTTGGGAGGCCAAGGTGGGTGGATCATGAGTTCAGATGTTTGAGACCAGCCTGACCAACATGGTGAAACCCCATCTCTACTAAAAATACAAAAATTAGTAGGGCGTGGTGGCATGTGCCTATAATCCCAGCTACTCAGGAGGCTGAGGCAGGAGAATCACTTGAACCAAGGAGGCGGAGGTTGCAGTGAGCCGAGATGGCACCACTGCACTCCAGCCTGGGCAACAGAGTGAGACTCCATCCCAAGAATGAGTAGAATTTCACCTGGTAGAGAAATGGAGGAAAGAGCATTTCAGGAAGAGAAGGTTGAGTAGGGATCTTCCATGTTTTGGCCCAAAAAGGTGATTCTGCCAGTAGGAATTCCAGGTACCATTTGGGGCACCCCTCAAATTGCTATACCGGGGCACAGCTGCTGTTCCTATCCATGGGCCATCAGGTGCCCCATCACACCTGGGGTCCTGCCTCAAGGAAAACCCCCATTTCCATCCCGCATGCCACAGGGCCCTGCCTCTGCTCTCGTAAAGGGGTTTACTAAAAAGGAACTTGGGCCCTTTGGCTTAAAATGTCAAAGAGAGGTTGGACTCTTTCCTTAAAAATAAAATATTTCATTTGGTTCTTCCGAAAGTTACTGATAAGACCAAAAAGGGTAAAGCAGGGAAGGAAGAGTGAGGAGACAAACATTGGCAGCAATGCCTGGAAAACGATTCCCTGCGGGTGGAAAATGCTTCGGTCATTTCTCCCAGGCAAGGCTGGAAGCAAAGAAATCATGAACAGGAGTGCATGGAAAATCCGAGCAAAATATTTTTAGCTGGTTGACCTTTTAGTAAGAGTAGTATCTCCTTTAAAAGAAAAATTATCGAAAGAATGTTATGTTACTAATACTCAGAAGGGAGGAAGGGAGGGGGCTAAGCCAGAAGTCAGAATATTCAAGCTTGCGTGGACTTTTGGGGGGCCTAGGTGCCCAGCAGCTCATCCTTCTGAACCGGGAAGTATCCAATCATTGCTAGCATCTGGCATTCCCATGTTGAAATGTGTCTGTGGAACCAGCTCTGGACTCTCAAAATATTCCCGTATGGCTCCCTCCCGCCCTTTCCCGCCTCCTTCTTCCCTTCTTCCCATTCTTCTTCCCTCTTTCCCGTCCTCCTTCCAGACCTCCCTAACTTGATTCCGCTGAACCTGGGTGGATTGCTTTGCCGGAATAAACTCTGACCTAACCCCACTCTGGGCTCTGCAAAATTCTCTGCTGACTGGTTCTTTCTCAAAATACTCCACTGTCCCTCAGACAAAGTCAACTCCAAGTAAAATTATGGAGCATACAAGGCTTCGTTTTGTTTTGGTTCCCGTCTACCTTTCCTTTTTATAGGCTTTTCATCTCCATTTCTTTTCCCTCCCATCCTAAAATCTCAAGTACTCAGTGTTCCTGTAGCTTGAAGTCCTCACTGTAGCAGTCTGTCCAGTTCCACTCTGTTTTCCAAAATGGCCTATCCCAGTCACCTTCCACCACTCTCATTCCCTGGGATAGCTGATATTGGCTAATTTTTAGAAGCAGGCAGAGGGTCAAGGGAATCCACAATTGCCCACAACTGACCTCCCTCTTTATGTGCTGCTTTTCCCATTTTGATATCTCCCCCCAGCATTATTGAGGTATGATTGACAAATAATTGCATATATTTAAGATGTATGACATGATGTTTTGATATCTGTACACATGGTGAAATGATTACCGCCATCCAGCTAACCCATCCATCACTCAACCTAGTTACTATTTCTTCCCATTTTGATTTTAAAGGCACATTTCTTTCTTTTCTTTTTTTTTTTTTTTTTTTTTTGAGACGGAGTCTCGCCCTGTCACCCAGGCTGGAGTGCAGTGGCACAATCTCGGCTCACTGCAACCTCCACCTCCCGGTTTCAAGCGATTCTCCTGCCTCAGTTGCCCAAGTAGCTGGGATTACAGGTGCCCGCCACCATGCCTGGCTAATTTTTTGTATTTTAGTAGAGACAGGGTTTCACTGTGTTGCCCAGTCTGGTCGCACACTCCTGAGCTCAGGCAATCCACCCACCTTGGCCTCCCAAAGTGCTGGGATTGCAGGCATGAGCCACCGTGCCCGGCCTTAAAGGCATATTTCTAATAGTGAAATAGGAAGTTCTAAAGTGGTAACACATTTTCTGCATGCACCTCATTCTATCCATCATATAGGGAATTTCCTGCTGTTCCTTTCTGTTAGGCTGGCTCCAGCCATGCCTGGGGTCATGATTTCCAAGAGACTCACAGCTGGGTCGGGGGTGTGGGCCTCAGGGTTGAAAGCTAGATGGAGGAATAGGTATCAGGTTACAAAGGTAAGGTTGGGAGTGGGCAGGCTGTCCCTGCAGGGAGCAACCTGGAGGTCTGACTTTGCTGTTGGACCAACTCTTGGAATGGATACAAGTCTTTTCCTTTTCTCAGAAAGTCTTAGTCTTATTGTGTTCACTCTTCCCTGGACGCTCAAAGTTAAGCTGTTAGAAACTAGTGAGCCTTCAGGGCATGCGTGCTTTTATTTTAAAGGCTCTGTGTGGTCCAGACCTCCCATGTGTATTCACATTCTCTTCTGTTTAACCAGAGAGGGGCTTCCAAACCTTCTTCACTCTTGCCAGACCCAGCGCCACATCTACTGCTGCCCCTCACCTGACCTTACTTGGCAAATGCCTCTGACTCATCCAAGAGGGACTCTGCAACCTGTCTCACCACACTGAATGTTTGCTCTTCTTACCTGTCCCTTTCTCCTTTATCTTTTAAGGAATGATGTCTTCCTCTTCCTCGTACAGGAGAATGTCCCCTTTGTCCCTGAACTTGAGCATTAGTCCTCCTACAATCTCCGTTGATCTTGTCCCATGACCTGTGTCTGCCATTGCACTGTGACTCTCTCGCTACAGATTATGAATAGTCTCACATCTCCCTAGACTCCTACACTGGAAAAAGAAAACCCAAGCCTCCTTCTTCCTTTGAGCTACCAGCACATCTTCCTCCTCCCTCCCAGGGCCACCCTTCTTAGAGGTGGAGTGTCCACTCCCAGCCCACACCTGCAGAAGCCTCACCCTCACTCTCTCTCACCGACTTCTTCCACCTCAGCCTTCCTGGATGCCTGGACCAAAGGACGTTTCCTCAATCATGATCCTCCCCCTCCCCATGCCACGTTAGCCTCCCCTTTTGCAAACTGTGTTTCCCGGGCTGCAGTGGCACTTCTCTGCCTTGATTTTTCTCATACCCTTGAAATCATTCCTGTGTCTTCTTTCCTAATCTTCCTGCCCTTCCCATTCCCGCTTCTTTCCAAATGTACAGGCTTTGTTCATTTTCTCTATATGTACATTCTAGCCTTATTTTTCTTTCTTCTTTGGACTTTATCTGTTACCTCTGTGAATGGCCCCTGGAAGTGGGGATGATATCAGTGGGTGTGCACCAGCCCAGCTGTGCCCATTGTTCACAGTATGCCCATTTCCATGGCTATTGCCTGTGCCTTACTGGTTATTTGATATTTAGAATATTTGTCCTGCCTAGGAGTCCTTCCTCCAGGATACCTCAAAATCTGTAATTATATAAGACAGGAGAGATTCTGAAGCAACAGCTATGAGTCAAGAAAAATAGCCACTCAAAAGACTTTTCATTTAGTTCATTTGGTAAGAATTGCTTCTTTGAGATCCTGCTCACAAGGCCTGGGTGACAAAAGCCCACTTCCCCACCCTCTTCTACTCCTCTCTCCCAATGGAAGTCACTTCTTCCTTCTTTGTGCTCCTGCAGCACTTTATTTGGGTCTGTAATTACACATCATTATTCATAATGTACACTCTGCCCTTTATTATTTGTGTATGTCTGTCTTTATCTCTGCAATGACTATTGGTTTTTCATTTCCTGTAGTGATTCAAAATACGTACCCATCATGGGATACGTATTGACTGAATCCACCTGCATTGGGATGACTGCTGCAGAAGGCATTGACTCTGTTTCATCCCTGCACTTATTTGGGCTCATGTGCAATGCTGAGCTACCCAGAGGACATCTGTGTGAGTTCCAGAAGCAGCAGCCAATCAGCTAATCATCCTTTTTCCAGTGCCAGGCGAGGTTGACTGGGACCCTGAGTTTGGTTCTACTGTTTGGAAATAACACAGAGGATTACTTCTTGGGGTCTCTCAGCCAACCAAAGTCACTTCTTAAGACTGGGCCTTTCTACAGAGGAATCTTAGGAGCAGAGGCTCTTAGATCAGATGAGGAAAGGGTGATGGAGAATCTGGTTTTCCTTCTGAGATCATTCCTTTCAAGTCCCATCCTAAAGACTTCACCGACGCTGAGGTCCAAGTATCCTGATCAGAATTCAAACCAGGTTCCCATGAGCACTGGCTCATCCACAAAGTTAGTAGGCTTGGTAATGGCCAGGCCTTGAATTCCCAGAGTCTTGGATTGACCCAACCAGGGAGTAGTTGGAGAGACACATGACAACGGCCATGCCCTGGAAAGCTGGGCCAGAGCACCTATCAGTTGATCACAATTGCAGGGCATGAGGTGAAAGAGAAAAGTAACAGAGTAACCAAGAAGTCGCCCTCCTAAATTGGAGCAAGGTACCAAATGACCTAAAGTATTGGGGTGGCAGGACTGACTGTGCAGGGCACCCTGTCTGGGGCTGATGGACTGGATATAGAAGGATGAGGAAGTTATCAGCACCAGAGAGTTGATGCTTATCTCCAGGAGATCAGCTGGGTGGTATGGGGCTGACCATAGAGTTAGGATAGGTGCTTCCTCACAGGGTAGCATGGAAGAGAAGGTTTTATTGCAGTAAGAAATTTAATCCCCTGGCAAAAGCAGTAATACCAGGATGACTTAAACTAGCTGGTAAAGTGGGAAGGAGGGAAGGGAGATGGAAGGTGAGGACAGACGGATCAGAATTTGTGCTTTGGGCAAGTCATACATACATACGATTTTGTGGATTTTGTCATGGTTAGAGGCAGGAGGGCCCTGATCAGCAGGTTTTCACTATTACACGGGTTCCTAGACACATTCTTGACTTTCAAAATTTCATCACAGATATGTGAAAGATTCTGTGGAAGAATATAATAGCAAAAAAAAAAGAAGAAGAAGAGGGAGGGGAGAGGAGGAGGGGGAACGAGGAGGGGGGAGGAGAAGGGGAGAGGAGAAGGAAGGGGAGGAGGAGGACAGGGAGGATGGAGGTGGGGGGGTAGGGGGAGGAAGGGGAGGGGGACGAGGAGGGGAAGGGGAGGAGGGTATGGGGAGGAAGAGCGGAGGGGGAGGAAGGGGGGGTGAGGAGGGGGAGGAGGAGGAGAAGAAGAAAGAAGAGGAAGAAGAAACAACAAACTAAGGATTCTGCCTCTAAACTGACAGTAGTCAATTTTTATCAGCTTCCAGAAGCTTCTTTTTTTGAATACTCAGTTAAACATGCATCACCTTTGTTTTAGGAACTTGGAATGGAAAACAGAGTACAAAGGACTCATCAGAACACCACAGACAGGACCTCTTGATCACTGGAGAAGCTATTCAGGCAGCCACTGTCCCCAGAGAACCCTAGGAAAGAACAAAAACAGGGGTGTCATTTTGGAGCCTTCAGTCAAGAATCATCTCCTGTTCTTGGCTGGGCTGCCATGAGGGTGGGGTGCACACAGAGCCCTGGGAAAGGAAGAAAACATGGTTGCAACACCACTATTTTGTTTCTTCTAACACCCTCCTTTTTCCCCACTCACATTTGAGCACTTACGGGCATCATTTGTTCTAAAACAAAGGAAGAAAAATATATCTGTTATGAGTTCCCTCTGTGCTTGACTGAGTTACCTGGCATTGGGATGGCTTGTTTTCTGGGATGCCCAGAGCTGTACACATTCCTTTCTGGGGTGAATACTTTGTATAGAGAGACATAAACAGCCAACTAGGCTGCAGGGAGTAAACCCTGTTACTAACTTTTCTTTCTTTGGTGCTACATTCCTGCGGAGATAAATATATAGAAAGACAGACAGATTATAAAGGAGGAAGGGCATTGTGTCAGCATGAGGGCTCCAAGAGAACAAAAAGGGTTATCGCGTGCAAAGGTTGAAAATAGAATTTAAAGCTGTCAGGACTGGGGAAAGAGTTGAGGCCTCCCAGGAAAAATCTGCAAAGAAAACTTGAACCTTCCAGGAAAACAAGCCCTGGGTAGAGTTGGGTGAAACTGAAACCTGAAAATCCATTTTCCAGAAATGCGATTGGGCAGAGAGGAGGGAAGCCACTACTATCAAGTTTTTCCCAGAGCAAGCAAGGCACGCTGGCTTTGTACAAAGAGGCTTATTTAGAAGCTGCCCTGAGTTGAATGCAGGCAGTTGGGGCAGGGTGGGAGGGTGGGACGGGTCGTTGAAATGAGCCATCCTAACCTTTCAGACAGAAACAGTGCAGCCTAGCTGCTCTGAGGTGCATGTTTCTAAAACAAGACCTGGAACATTAATTTTACATTTCAGTCTCTTTGTAAAAAGCAGATGCTCTTCGCCCACCCCCTTGTTTTTTTTGGCAAGCTTGTGAAAATCCAACGAACCAAGTCAAGGCTGTCCGCTAGCCACGGGTGCCTTTATCTTGTGCAGTGTCTGTTCCTTTGTGGATCAAGCATGGAATGAAAACTGTGCTGAAGAAAGGTCGCTTCTCATTTTAGACTCCATTTCAATGGGTAGTTAACCTCTGAGTCAACCGACTCTGTACCCATGTTCAATTTCCTCCGCCTGTTGGGCTCTTCCATTTACCCTCTTTTATAATTAGAGTACATCTTGTTTACAGTGCACAAAGCTGGTTTAAGATCCAGTTGGCCATGTGCCCTCTCGTTACAGGACCGTGCTCAGAACAGTCAGCTGTGAGTGCAGCCAGTGGGATGAAAAAAACTAAGGGAAGGAAGCTGCCCTTTAAGGAACCTCGGCCTTACTGATTAAAGTAATAATTAAGCCATTATATCTGTTGGGGAGCTATTTGGGCTTGCCTGCTACCTTTTCCAACAAAAGCCCTCAGCCAGAGATTCCAGCCAAGCACCCCATTATCATGTGGGTGCCAGGGCGGCATGCCAGGATCGGCACCCACCCCAGGCAACATGGTTTAAATTTTAAACACCTGTCATCTCCCTGCCTCCATGTATCATTCATTTTCAGAGGGGAAAGTGACCCTAACAGGAAGTGGGGCTGCCTGATTCTAGGTTTGCCTTTGAAAGCCAGAAATGACCCTTCTCCTGAAATTTTATTCCAAATTTAATTTCAAGCTATCTCGGTCTAGAAATAGATTTGCATTGGCGTCTCGTTGCAGTTGGTAAGGAAAGGAATTTAGGATTCAATTAGAATTGGTCTTCATTCTTAACAAGATTGTTGTCTTAAAGACAAGAAATATGTAGCATGTCTCACTGCATCCCTCCACTCCCCACCATGGCAAAAAGGGCCCTGGCATGCATATGTGATTTTGTGACATGCAAAGATCCACTTTTACAACTCCATGGAGGCGTATCTTATTTGGAGAACACAAAGGTAGTTTAAGGCTCTCACTGGCCACTTGCCTTCTTAAAACAGAGACAACCTATGGATTAGAGAGGAAGCAAGACTGGAGAAGGCAGTTTGCACCGATTGGGGCAGGGCAGGTAGAGGAGTGAGCATGGTTGTAATAAACTGGGTGGAATTTAAGGTCTCAGTCCAAAGGCATCCCATCTTGCTCCTTCTGGACCCCGTCTCAAGCCTGGCTCCAGCTCCTGAGTCCCACGGCTCTCCAAGGCCTCTTTCTGTTCATCACAGCCTATGGAGAGAGATGCAAAGTGATTTGTGTTTATTTTAGAAATAATCTGAACATTGCCAGGAAAAGGCTTGCTGAAAAATGCTGCAGAACTAAAGCTGGTCCAATAGAAACCGGTATAAGTGCAAAGAGCAGAGCCAGCTCCTCCCCGGCTCTTTCCCCAGGCTGTTCTTCCTGCTTTTTGATCTCAACCTCACTCTACTCCATCCCTTCTTGATCCAAGTCCAGAGTCTTTCACACCAGCCATGCTGCCAGCATTGTCGGGAGGTTTGATGTGGTGTGAATTCCTGCCCCTGGGAGATGGACGGAGAAATTCACAGAATCTTGGGAAAAGAGAGCTTGGGAAAATCCTAAAGTCTCTCTTTGCAGCCTTTCTTCTACCAACAGACAAGATGGAAACTGGCCATTTCAGAGCACTGGCTTCAAGGATGTCTAAGGGTAGAGATTCCTTGTGCTTGTGGGCAGGGGCTCATTTCTGTGTGTTGTTCCAGATGGTCCAGTTTCTTCTGTCTGTCCCATTAAAATGTATCCTTCTTGACACCCGTGATGGCCCTTTTGTCAAATCCTAATTGTATGTTTGTGGGTTTGAGTTTTCTATTCTCCAGAAAGTACCATCTCAATACCAATCCAGTCTTCCATTTAGGTCCACATTAATCAGAAGTATTCACTGGTGTCTGGTAAATATCTGGTGTTTTTGAATTTTGGAAGTGAGGCTAGATGCATTTATTCATTCAAAATTAATTTTGAGTGTCTAGTATGTGCCAGTCACTGCTTTGTGTACTTGGGAAACAAGGAAACAACAAAAAATTGTTCCCTTCAAAGCTCTCATTATAAGGGAGAGGGGAGTGTGGGAGACAGATTGCCAACAGTAAAGAATAGATAAACCGCATACATTAGAGTCTTAAGCCCCACAGCAAAAAAGAAGAAACTGGGTGTTCTGGACTGCAGCCGGGACAGTAGAGAGAAGATTGCATTGAAATTTCCAAGTGCAATTTTACTGAACCAGTGAGAAAAATGACAAGAGTTTCTATTTCTTCCTATGAAGAATGGGTCTTACCTATGAACAAGTGTTAGAAGATACATGTGCATATATCCACCTGTCATCTTACTACTTGCAGACTTAGATTCTGTAGACATTTATATCTATAAAATGATACTCAGAATATTATTTCATAATTATGTAAATTATTATGTATACATTATATATGTGTACAGAATATTATTTCATAATTATGCAAATTATGTATACATTATATATGTGTACACACACATATAATCATACATATTATACATACACAGTTATGTGCTGCTTAACAATGAGGGTCTCTTCTGAGAAATGCTTCATTAGGTTATTTCATCATTGTGTGACCATCAGAGTTACACAAACCGAGGTGGCATAGCCCACTACACACTTACGCTATACGGTAGACCCTATCACTCCTAGGCTACAAACCTGGACCCCATGGTACTGTACTGAATACTATAAACCACTGGGATGCAATGGTAAGTATCTGTGTAGCTAAACATACAAAAGTACAGTAAAATTACTGTACTATCATCTTACAGGACCACCATTGTATATGCATCTGCCTTTGACTGAAGTGTCATTGTGTAGCAAGTGAATGTATATTACAACTTAAACAATATATGCCCTCAAGGAATTTTGATATCTCTTTCAAGTCATGTAGATATATAGCACATTTCCAGCTCCCCGAATAGTTTTTTTGCTTATTCAGGAATAATTTTCTAACCTGACCAATTTACATCTTTTGATCCCGTAAACCATAGAAGCTTCTCCCTGTTTTCAGCCCCATCCTGCTGACCTGTCTTAAAGCTAGTCCATGCTGGCCTTCAGCCTTCAACTGCCACTGGGAGTGACAAGGGTTCTGGAAGGCCGGGCTGGCATGGCAAGGGGAGACTCCCCTGAAAGGAAGAATGTCCCCAGGGAGTGCGGCGTGGCCAGCACATCTTCTCGCACTTTATTCCTGCTCTGAAACCCAAGTCAGAACTTCAGTTTCTGGTTTCTTTGAAAGTACTTGGTGAACAAATAAGCAAATAGGGGATAAGGAATGTCCAGTCATTGTTTGAGGATTTTCTGGAATTTGGAGCATTGTTATTTTAGTTGTTTAGAAAAGGCTTTGGTTGCCTGTTTATCATACAGTGCAGGCTCATGAATAACTTCCTGGGGGACTGGCCCACATTCTTGGTCCGGTTGGCGTCTCTTGCCCAGCAAGGCTCATGCCGGGCGTCTTCCCAGCATCCTGTCTGGGAATGACCTTCTTTTCTCCGCTTACTAAGCTCCGAGAGTCCTTATTGAAATGACCTCCTGCACAGGAAGGCCTGCTGTGGCGCCTGGCAAGAGAAAACAGCCCTGGTTTCTAGGAAGTCCCACAAATACACGCACACACACACACACTCTGGAAGTCTTGTTAGGAAGAGGTGACATGTTTATGTTCTTCCACGCGTCTGATAAGGAAAACCAGCAGACATTCCAGAATGTACCAAACACGGGTGAGGACAGGTGCAAGGACCATAGCTGGAAACCAGCGAACACAACAAACCACAGCTGTCTGGGCCATGCCGCGCTGGTGTGGGCCAGAGGGGAAACCAAGGGCGTGCGTGTGTCTATGTGTGTCTGCAGATGCACTCAGGCTTAAAAATTAGAAGCCTGCAAAGCCCCCTGCATTTAAGAGAAAAAAAAATAATCATGGAATTTTTCTGGCCATCTAGAAAAAATGTTGCTCTTGCCAAAAACATTCAAAAGCTATCAGGATTTTTTTTTTAACTTATCTAAATGATATTAGTGAGTGCAGGGGAATCCCAAACAAAGGGACAGGTGTGCTCTTTAAATTCACTCTTGGTTTTAAACGAGACCTGCTTGAACATAATAAAGAACTTCAAGAAGCCCTCTCACCTTGGTTGAATGATAAAGTGTTTAGAAACAATACCTTCGTGATTATCATGTACAAGACATTCATCTTATAAGGACTCTGATGACTAGAGAGTTCAGTGCCTTGCCTCTGGTTGTAATGCAGAAGCGTGATTCCCACTTAGGGGTGTTCAACATGCCATGGCCTCCCTTTCTCTGTGATCAAAGTTAGCATCACAGTTGAGTGACCTACCCAGGGCCCTGAACTCACAAGCGTCTCATATCCGGTTTAACATTCTGCTGTTGCCATGGTAAAATCCTTAATAAGGATGAATAAATTATTAATCCTTAATGAATCCTTAATACCTTTGAACTCGTGTCTTGCAGGTGTACTCCAACATGAAAACGGAGCATGCACGTGAGCTGAGTAGTGACATGCAACATGCATGTCCATTGATCCTTGCTGCTCATTCACATACAGTGTTCGCGATGCCCCCTGGACACAGAATTCCAGTGGACCCACCACTTATGGGGATTCAGGGGAGACTCAAAGCAAATACAAGGTAAGCACGGACAACCAAGGAAGGTGAGGTGAGGAAGGAGGAGGGACACTGACAGCTCCAAGAGGGCACATTTTCCATTTGAAGCAGAACTTGCTTTGACACAAGAAAGAAGGCAATGGCATTCTATTAATAACAAATACTAACGACCAACGGACCCTATTCTGTTCTTTCTTACTCATGCACTTCCCTGAATTAACCATATACTTCCTCTGAAAATGAAGACATAGACCAAAAGGAAAAAAGGGCAGCTGAGTGTTAAGATTTGATAGAGTTTGTGCATATCAAGAAGTAAAATAAAAGGCTGGGTGTGGTGGCTCACGCCTGTAATCCCAGCACTTTGGGAGGCCAAGGTAGGCAGGTCACCTGAGATCAAGAGTTTGAGACTAGCCTGACCAACATGGTGAAACCCCGTCTCTACTAAAAATACAAAAATTAGCCAGGTGTGGTGGTGCACACCTGTAATCCCAGCTACTCGGAAGGCTGAGGCAGGAGAATCACTTGAACCCGGGAGGCGGAGGGTGCAGTGAGCCAAGATTGCGCCACTGCACTCCAGCCTGGGTGACAGACTGAGACTCCATCTCAAAAAATAAATAAATAAAAAGAGTTGAGTTAGTTTTGTGCAGTATTTCCACTGTTCTGGCAAGAAAAAATATATATATTCATGTATAAGCTGCAAAATATGAATTACATAATTCCAGTGATTCTGCAGATGAGTTAAATACTCTCATATTTGCATTTATTTATTTATTTATTTTTAATTTTTTTATCATTTTTTGAGATGAAGTCTTGCGCTGTCACCCAGGCTGCAGTGCAGTGGCACGATCTCAGCTCACTGCAACCTCCGCCTCTGGGGTTCCAGTGATTCTTGTGCTTCAACCTTCAGAGTGAGTAGCTTGGGATTATAGGCACACGCCACCACGCCTGGCTAATTTTTGTATTTTTAGTAGAGATGGGGGTTTCACCATGTTGCACAGGATGGTCTCAAACTCCTGACCTCAGGTGATCCACCTGCCTCGGCTTTCCAAAGTGCTGGGATTACAGGTGTTGGCCATCGCACCTGGCCCATATTTGCATTTAAAACTGACATTGTACAATGTAAAGATGAACCATAAAATTCATGCTAATAATTTAAAATTTTAATTTTTCTTGACTTAGAACAACACTAAACAGCAGATTTTTTTTTAACATCATGATAAGTTGAGACACTGCAGAAGGAAGGCAAAAAGCTTTATTTTATAGTACCTTTGACAATAGTTTCTTCCCCCACTTTTAAACAGTTTTCATTTGCACTGGGTCTCATGAATACAGAGCTTGCTGTGCTGGTGATAAATAGAAATTTTGGCAGAAACACATCACATGGTCGTTAGGCTTAATCTTGGAGATTTGTGTAGCTTATGTCTACTAGTGCTCACATCACCTCTGCTTAGGATTTCATTTTAGCGATTGTCTTTTTTTGGATTCCCCCAGAAGCACACCAAGATGAGAATTAAAGTGGGGACGTGGTGGCCCTGACAAGAGAAACCTGTGTAAAGGGCTTATTGGAGAATACAGAGGGTGTGGGAATGATGTAGTCAGGTTATTCAAGGGAGCTGAAGGGGCCACTGAAAAATGTTTCACGAGAAATGTGTGTACCTTCCTCAGCAGAGGCTATGCCGCCTGCCCTTCCCCTCCCTTTCTCCATCGTTTCTGGACGCTAGGACTTCAGAATTTGTTTAGGAGGAGACACACATTTGTGATGGAAATCACAGTGTTATGGCTGAATTATGTCCCTCAAAATTAATATGTTGAAGTCCAAACCCTCAGGAGTCCAAACTCTCAAGAGTGTGACTGTGTTTGGAGATAGGGACTTTATAGAAGTAATGAAGTTAAAAAGTAAAGTCATGAGGGTGGGCACTAATTCAATATAACTGGTGTCCTTCTATGAAGATGAGATGAGGACATAGACGTGCACAGAGGGAAGATCATAGGAGCGCACAGGGGAAGACGCCATCTGCAAACCAAGGAGAGAGGCCTCAGGAGAAACCAACCCTGCTCACACCTGGATCTCGAACTTCTGGGCTCCAGGGCTGTGAAAGAACACATTTCTATTGTTTAAGCCCCGCAGTCTGTGGTACTTTGTTATGGCAGCCCTAGCAAATGAACACACATGGTTAGAAAAAAAATCCATCAGGAAACGTGAAACAGAGTTCCTTGCTAAAATGCACCTTGGAAGACATGATGAGAGATCCGAATGCTAGGGTAAGAACAGGAGATGAGTCTACAAACCTGGGGCAAAACTGGAAGAGTTCTGAGGGCCAGCTCTGCCACGTAGTGGATTTGTGGTCTTGGGTAAGGTACTTAATCTCTTGGTGCCTACATATTGCCGACTGTAAAATGAGCTTCAAATACAGTATACATGATAGAGATGCCATCAGAATTAAATGAGATAATGCTTGCAAAATGCTCAATATGTTAGCTCATCTTGTTTTTCTGTAGGCAGTAAGAACTCCTTAAGGACCAGCATCATGTTTTCTTCTGCTTTGGAAGTAAACTGGAAGCATGTCTTGAGTGTTAGCCTTTCACTTCAAGGAAATAAATCTGTGTGGAAGTTGAAGTCTAGTTGGGGAAAACCAGATACACAAAGGAAGTGATGAAGCTAGAATGTGCAGTTCATCAGTGGATGCTTACCACTTACCAGAAACTGTGTCATACACCTGATTTCATACCCATCTCATTTTAATCCTCTACAAAGTTATGAGATGGATGTCTTTGCCTCATTTTCAAAGATGTGAAAACAATTGGCTAGAGTGGTTAAAGGATTTTTCCAGAGCCTGCTGCCAGTAATTTACGGAGCAGGAATCAAACCTAGGTGTGTGGGTATCAAATTCATTTATGCCATGACTATTAAAATAAAACTTCCTTTCAAATTATCTTCCTAATTACCCTGCAAGGCAGGTGAGGACCTATTGCTAGCACCATTTTATATATTAGGAAAATATGACCCAGGAAATCCTGAACCATCCAAGTACGTACCCAATGTTAAGTGTAAAGCCAACTCAGTTCCAGTGAGGTTTTCTGGCTCGTAATCTGGTGATATTTAGCTACTTAGATACTGTTTAGATATTCAGATTCTCAGTGAGTGACTCACAAGATTATGTCTGCGAACTGTGGCTAGATTTCATTTTGAAGGAAGTTTTGGAATGCCACTTTTCCTGTATAGGATGGGAAACCCATTGATGTCAGCCACGATCTCAGGGCAGCTGGAGTGCTGTGGGCCCAGCATGGGCTTGGGGGTCAGAAGACAGAATTTTTGCTCTGGTTCTGCCACAAATTGGCTGAGTGACTTTGAACACTTCATTCTTCTTGGCCATGAGTTTCTCATCTGCAATTTGGAGAGACTGTACCGAATAATTTCCAAAATCTGTTAAAAATCTGATTTTATGAAATGGAATCTCCGGTTGGGCCTAAGAAACTGGTAAGAAGCCCAGAGACATATGGAGGTAGAGATTGCCCTCCGTTAGTCTCAGCAAGAAGGAAATCACCTTCCCCACAAAAAAAAAAAAACCATTTTATAGCTGAAATTGCAGAGAAGCAGTGGCACAGGCAACATTGGTGGGTGGGGGAAAAGTCCTTATTAAAATCTTGGTTACAGGAATAAGTCTACTGGGGACTTAAAGAAATCCAATTTGCACTCCAAGGATCAGCAAGTACAAATCCTACAAGAACTCTCTGGCCATAGAACAGAGAGTCCTAGAACAAAGCCTGTTTTGATCCTTTGTCTTGGTTAAGAGTGACACCATATCTCCAGCATAAACGACGACGATTGCATTGTTCGCATGCCGGTAATAGAAAAGGAAAACACAACCAGGCTGTTTGGTTAGTTTTGGCATGCACAGTTCAGGATGGGAAATGCCCTTGGGTTCTGGCTGACCACCTGTTATTTAATTTTTTAATAAGTGTGCCAGCTTCAAAATACCAGAGACTCTCCTTGAAGGGTAATCACAAAGAATTGAATGTCCTGGTATTTGGAACAAGCATTCTATCTAGCTTATTGGCATCATAGCCCTTACTGTAATATCAGCGATAACAGCAGTAACCGCAACAAGAGCCCATGTCAGGTCCCTGGGGATCTCCCAAAGAAAACCTTTCCATTTATAGCAAAAAACAGTAAAGAAGCAGGGATCTGAGGTGGAAACATAGATAGTTTGTTCCCATGGTAGCACTTCCCTCGGTATTCTAGTGCGGGATTAGTGGGCTTCAAAGTGGAACTGCCTCCAGCCTCAGTGGGCCTGGGACCATGCCCATCAGTTATCCACTCTGGTTTTGGAGTTCACTGTGTGATCTTGGGCTGACCTTGGAAGCTTCTGACTTACCGGCCTGAGGTTCGCGTAATTGCAGGGCTTCTATGTTCTGATGGCTAAACTGGAAAGCATGGTATTCATGCTGGATACCTCGTCCAACAGGTGTCACCATGTGGTCCATAGACCGGCAGCATTAGCATCCCTCTGGAGCTTGTTAGAAGTGCCCCACCCTAGATACAGGGAATAGGAGCCTGAATAAGATCCTTGTAACAAGATCCTGGGGTGATTCATTTGCACATTTTAGTTAGAGAAGCCCTGAAATGAAACCATACCACCCTGCATATCTGGGAGGTAGATTAGCCATTCACTGGCCCAGGACTGTTTGGTTGTTAAGAAGAAAGAACTTACTTTGGAAATTCAATGTGTACAATCAGAGCTTTTCTGTTTTCTGCTCTGTGATATTACCTCTTTTCAGCCAAAAGGAAAAGGTTCTTTTATTTAGAAAAAGAAAGTATTTGGGGAAAAAATAGCTGAAACAATTCACATAAAAGAAAAAAACATACTTAATATCTCCACTTAAAAACACATGAATAAATAAGTTTAGGTCCTCTTGCAACTTTTCTAATCCTACCTTCAAAATTATCCACTGTTAACCAATTTCACGGGTATCCCACCAAAAATACTATGCTTATATTTGCATTATATACACACACACACACACAAACACACCAGGGAGATCATCCTTAATGATTGTTTTTCTACATACTTCCTAAGCTAGGACAATGAAAAAAAAATTAGAAGGAGCCCTTTGAAGGGCCTTCCATTTTAAGTCTATTGGCAGCTCGGTCTGAGAAGCATTTTTCTTAAAGAGATGGGCGCAGAGGGCCTTTTGCAAAGTGAGTCAACGTGAGCCCCACGGAGTGCAGGGTGTTGGCCGGATGGCCAGCTCCCCTGGCTCTCATTTCTGCTGTCATCATTTTTCTCCACAGCTCAAGCCTCATGAAAGCTGCAGGGTACCCTCAGATGCCCCATGTCCTTCTGGAGTTTACAAATGTGGCTCAAACATGGTGGGTGGGGCCAGTTGGGATCACAGGAACTCACGCTACACTCCCGGTGAGGTCATGAAAGAGCCTGAGTCCTGCTGCCAGGAGGGGGTTATTTCTTACCAAATGGTTTCCAGTGGTTTCACAGAATTCCTTATGCACTCTAAGCCGGAGCTTTCATTCCTGAACACTACAATTCAGGGCCTATAGTTCATTCCTCAAAAATGAGGCCATAATTCAGTTGAGGTCATTTGTTTTCTAATTCCTCTTTAGTATCTGTTTGGAAAATCACTTACTTAGCTTTCTTCATCCACTCACAGTGTCATTACTCTGAACTTTAACATAAGTGTGTGTATGTGTGTGTGTGTGTACACATACAGTTTATATATATATATACTTTATATACATATGTATATGTACACACACACTTTTTATGTATTTATATATTTAAAGTATATACTTTATAAATACATATATATGAAGTATTTATGTATATAAAAATATGTATATATAAAGTATATCTGTAAAGTATTATATATTATAAAGTATATATACACCTAATTATACATACTTGAAATATATATACTGTATATTATGTATATAAAGTATATGTATACATAAAGTATATATGTAAAGTATAATGTATATAATTTATATATGATATTATATATGATAAAGTATAAAGTATAAATAGTACATATATTATGAAGTATATATACTTTATATAAAGTATATATAGTATGTATTATAACGTATACATATTATACATACTTTATATATTATAAAGTATGTATATATAATATGTAATATACATATCATATACATCATAATATATATTATATACATAATAATAAATATATAATATACATTATAATAATGTATTATATATTATATACATTATAATAATGTATTATATATTATATACATTATAATAATATATACTATATACATTATAATAATATATGTTACATACTCTATACATTGTGATAATGTTATATATTGTATATATTATAATTATATATTATATGAATTAAAATAATATGTATTATATATTATATACATTATAAAAATATCTTATATCATATATATTATATTATTACTTTATTATATAATTGAATATGCATATTATGTTTACATATTATATAATATATACATTATAAAATATATAATAAAGTATGTATAATATGTATAATATAAAATATACTATACATATTATACATACTTTATATATAGTGTATATATACATATATATTATAAAGTATATATAAAGTATATACTTAAAGTATATATATAAATTATATAGAAGTATATAAGTATATATAAGTATATACCACATATACACATATATATTTATATACTTCTATATACTATATATATACTATGTATACTATGTATATGTAGAAGTATATATACTATATATACTGTGTATATATAGTATATATACTGTGTATATATACTATATATACTGTGTATATATACTATATATACTGTGTATATATAGTATATATACTGTGTATATATACTATATATACTGTGTATATATACTATATATACTGTGTATATATACTATATATACTGTGTATATATAGAAGTATATATG
This sequence comes from Pan paniscus, assembly GCF_029289425.2. Classification (NCBI taxonomy): domain Eukaryota; kingdom Metazoa; phylum Chordata; class Mammalia; order Primates; family Hominidae; genus Pan; species Pan paniscus. The sequence goes on from NC_073254.2 coordinate 26,265,676, forward strand.
CCACTCTAAAGTATATATAAGTATATAACCTTTATATATTTTATGTATATCTAAGTGTATGTAATGTATTTATGTGTATATACATGTAATCACCTGACTTCCACAATACTGATGGCTTACAGCTTTTCGCACACTTAACCTTCTTCCTTTCCTATCCCCGACTGAAGCTATAATATTGGAAGGTTTGAGGACTGGTTGGTGACCCATACTTTCCTGCTGTAAAAGTGTCTCACCTGAGGAAGTGACACGGTCATAGACCAAGGAGACTGTGTCCTTTCCTCTCACACATGGGGTTTGGAGAGGAAGGATTGCTCCCCTTCTGGGACTCATGACCCATGTTTTATTATTTGCCTTTGTATTAATTTCCTATTCCTTCTATTATAAATTATCACAAACTTAGTGGCTTAAAACAATTTGTTATCTTACAGTTCTGACGACAGAAGTCAAAAATCTGTCTCACTGGACCAAAGTCAAGGTGCCAGCAAGCCAGTGAGGCTGGTTGCTTCTGGAGGCTCTAGGGGACATTCCATTCCTTGCCTCTTTCAGTTTCTAGAGGCTGCCAGCACTCCCCGACTCCTGGCCTCATCACCCCACCTCTGCTTCCATCATCCAATCTTCTTCTCTGATCCTGACCCTCATGTCCCCTTCTCAGAGGACCCTGCAGATTAAACTGGGCTCACCCAGTTAATGCAGAATAATCTCCCCATCTAAAATCCTTAAGTTAATTTCATCAATAAAGTCTCTTTTGCCATGTAAGGTAACATAGTCATAGGTTCTAGGGATTAGGATGTAGACATCTTTAGGGGGCCATTGTCCTATCTAGCACAGTCTACAAGGCAAGATGCTGAAATTGTGACCCTACAGAATGTCCCACCAGCCAAGGAAGATTTTACTTATTGCCTACAGTTCAAGCAGCTTGGAATCATAACACAAAACAATTCCCAGACACCTCAGAGAGGGGGCAGCAGATCAATATTTTTGATAGGGCTTAGAGATGCGTTTTTACCAGCAGGGAGTCAATATGAAGGTATGAGAAGATAGAAAAAAGGGATGTGGAGACTTACATGAATGTAATAGTCATCATAACATCTGCCATTTACTAAACCTTCATGTCCTTGACCTAGGGCTAGGCACGGTGTATGCTGTTTCACTTAATCTGCACAAATAGGCCAGCAAAATAGGCATTGATGTCCTTGTTTTAAAGAGGAGGAAACTGGCCAGGTGTGGTGGCTCACACTGTAATCTCAGCACTGTGGGGGGCTGAGGCTGGTGAATCACCTGAGGTCAAGAGTTTGAGACCAGCCTGGCCAACATGGTGAAACCTCATCTCTATTAAAAATACAAAAACTTGCTGGGCATAGTGGCATGCATCTGTAATCCCAGCTACTTAGGAGGCTGAGGCAGGAGAATCGCTTGAACCTGGGAGGTGGAGGTTGCAGTGAGCTGAGATTTCACCATTGCACTCCAGCCTGGGTGACAAGAGCGAAACTCTGTCTCAAAAAAAAAAAAAAAAAAAAAAAGATGAGGAAACGAATTTGTACAAGGATAATGGGCCTTACAGCTTCTAATCTAGGTAGGTGCCCCAGGACCACTGCTTGTCAGTAGAGATAATGATGTTTCTGAATGTGTTTTTAAATCACTAGAGTTACCTTCCCTGAAAAGAGTACCTTTAGCCTTCCCAGAACCTTCTGCTGTGGGTTCATTTCATCTTCCCCTATGTCAGCAGAATGAATCTGGCCATTGTTAGAGAGGATGGTGTTTATCCTTCTGGACATCGCCCATTACTTTCTTTCTCCACTCAACCGACCAGCAGTCTGTTGGATCTACTTGACTTTCATTAGAACAGAAACCACAGTGTTTTAATGATGGGCATTCAAGACCTTGTTAGAGAAGGAATTTGTATTTGATTAACATTTATTGAATACGTGTCATGGGCTGTGGGTTGAGCTGGGTAACTGGCATATAGCTCAGTAAGTGTGTGATGGAAATGGGGCTGCTGCCAGCACAGGCCACCGCAGCAGTTAGGCGGTCAAGTGGCTTGTAGTGAGGAGAGCTTAAAGGTCTGCTTACCACCATGATTTTCTGCCCTGCAGGAAAAGGGCCAGATGGCTGGACTCCATTCTGGTTTCAAGTGATTTTACTGCTTACTCTCCACTGATGGGAGTTCAGTCTCAAAATATGTGTTAGACTAGGTCTTCCTGTCACAAATAGTGAAAGGAGAAAATAAAATCGTAATATAGGAATTTAAGCTGATTTCAACAAATCTTGACGTTGCTCAGACTGTACCCAACTAGGGGTGTGTTGGATCCTGAGCTGGCCCTCGAGAGCCAATTGTACACATGTTCCCAGTTGCCTGTCAAGGGATCCAGTGACATCAGGTTCATACCTTGAAACTAGCTACAGTAGGACTATTTACACCATGAAAATCTGCAAACACTACAGTTCAGGGCTTCGTTTGTTTCTCTAAAGAGCCAGTTTATCAGCATGCTACTGTCCCCAACACACACATTTTGTGTAAGTGATCATCATACTGAATTAAAATAAGTAATTAATTGACTAAATAAAGCAATGTTAATATTTGTTAGCATTGGTAGTTTACTATGTTTCTGAATATGGTTTTTTAATAACTAGACCTATCTTACCTGAAGAGAGTATCGTTAGCCTTCTCATAACCTTCTGCTGTGGGTTAGTTTCGTCTTACCCTATGCCTAGGCCTGAAAAGAGCAGTATTTTAATATCATAGATCTGTATGCTAGAAGGGATGCTAGAGGGTAAACAGAATATTTTTCCATTTGACGGACAAGGAAATGGAATTGACCCTGAATCAGAAGAGCTCCGTATCCTTCTTCTTGGATGAACCGATCCAGATCCCTTTGGGGATGTCTTTCTGCACTTTTCCCCATAGCGTCAGCTTTTGGAACTCAAAAGTAGTAGATATCCCAGGGACAGAGTATTCAAAGCTTTACTGTGTTAGGGATTGAAGTGACGGCAGAGTAAGGAAGTAAATCCAGGATGCAGGAGTTTGGGTGGACATGCCAGGGCTGGTTTGTCTCTACCTACACTTGTGACGATTAATAAAGAAAACAATTTCTGTTTTCCGTAAGTCCTTTATTCATTCCAAAACACCTCTGCATGCCAAGCATGGAGATCCTAGGCCCAGAGTCAGGGTCAATCGCTGGCCATTATAGGACTCTCAGCTTCAGAAACTCCCATGGCACACACGTGGCCATGGTTTCTCATTAAAAACCCAAAGCAGAGGAGGATGGTTATACTGTACCAGTGTTGTCCAGGAACTCATCCTCTCATGGCTAACCAAACCAAACAGACTAATTTGTTTTAAACATTAATATAAGCAGGAAATCTACCACAAGACCTCCTGTTGGAGGGTAGGCTATTTGTAGTTTGCATCCAGAGAAGAACATATGAATATTTCTTCTGTCAACATTCGCCTGCACTGTACGTGCTGCTCTGCTTCTCTGGCCTCAGCCCCACACCGAGTCTGTTGAGGCGTGAAGCTGAGAGGTCAAGTGTCTCATATGTGCTGAATCCCAGATGTCGCTTTCCTGCTCTCAGCCTGCAAGCCACTGAACCATGCAGGGTGAAGGTTGGAGGTCTTGGCGGTGACTCTGTGTTCCTGGGAGCAGCCTCCTTCTCTCCCCATGTCCCTCTGGCCTGCACATGCCACCTGTCTCCCCAACCCTGCCCCATCTTATGACAATCCCTGCAAAAATAAATGAGCAGGGAAGATTATTAACTGTTTACCTGTGAACTCTGGCATGTTCTGAAAGCTGAGTTCTTGTGTCCAACAACCTAAGGTGAAGCTGGTTGTGTGTATTTTGCAGAGTAGCAGCTGGAAATGGGCTTTCTGATTCTAGAAGAGCCCCATTGGCTGTAGATGAATGTAGCCAATATTTCTAGCAATTTGTCCTGGCCTCTCATTTTCCCTCCTTCTAAAAACTTCTTAGCCATGGCTTCCAGGTATAAAGTGACTAAGATACGCCTTCGTTATTCTTGACCCAGGGCCCCAGGAAAGAGTTTCTGAGGCTTGACACAGGTGGGGTTTGCAGCAAAAACATCACACAGTGAAGTGACAAGTTTAGAGGCAGGGGGAATCATTGAGGATTCCCACGTTGTGAAGCATGAGGCGAGTTGTAATGTTGAGGGACCTGAAGAAGTTAGAGGCACGGGGAAGGAAAAAGGAAGAGGATTTTGTTACTGATTGGATTTAGAGATTCAAGAATAAACAAGAAACAAGTATGACTCTGAGGGTTTGAGCCTGAGCCGTGGGAGAATGGAGGAACCATTGACAGAAGTTGGGAGGGATAAAATGGGACCAGTGCTAGAGTGATGAGTACCTGAGAGAAAAATTCTTGAATGTCACTAATATTACTAAACATGGATTTGTTGTACTAGCCATGGTGGAATGATACCATAGTTACGTTCCTAAAAAGAAATCACAAGCCTTGACCTAGCTAAGGCAATTGCGCTGAGGGCTGAAAGAAAACAAAATAAAGTGTTTGTTCCCACCTCCCCTCTTCTCCTGGGCTTATAATCATTGACAGGTTACTACTGCTATGCATTTATAGCTTTTTGGAACAGAGCAAGATTCTTGGCTACCACCCAGGGAAGGCTGTCTAGCAGAGTGAGGCCACATGGAAAGTTTCAGTCCCAGGAAGGTTCATCCTGAGTCTTTCACTGATTTCACAAACACAATGAATTGAGTATCCTGTAGGCCAGGCCCTGGGCTAGGCCCTGGGGGGATAAGGTAAACAATACCAACACAGGCCCCCCTAATCCCAAGCACAGTCAGCAGTCTCTTAAGACTTTTGTCTGGAAAGGCTGTTGGTCTGCTCTGGCCATCATCACAAAGTACCACGGACTCGAGGCTGGAAATCTAAGATCAAGCTGTGGGCAGAATTGGTTTCTCCCAAGGCCTCTCTCCTTGGCTTGTAGATGGCATCTCTTTCCAGTGTATTTGTGTCCTCATCTCCCCTTCTTATAAGGACAGCAGTCATAGTAAATTAGGGCCCACATGAGTGACCTCATTTTACCTTAATTACCTTCTTAACCGGCCTGTCTCCAAATACAGTCACATTTTGAGGTCCTAGGGGGTTAGGACTTCAATATATGAATTTGTGAGAGTGGGACACAATTCAACCCATAGCAGGCTAGTCCCTGGCTGCCCACCTCGTCAGGGACTATTCTGTGGGATTCTGTGTAAGCAGCAGCCTCGTCCTGCCTCCCAGTCCTGAGGAAGTCCATCTGGTGGGCATGGGGAAGCCAGTGTGTCTGAGTTCGTATTAAAGATGCTCTGAACAAGAAGAAAACCCATTAGCAGCATGGATGGGCCTGTCCCTCTATCCATGGATCTGTGCTCTTTGTCTTGTGTGACTTGCGGACAGAATAAATGGTGATCTGGGCTTTTTACTCACACAAATGAAATGACTGGTGTGGTGTCAGTGTGTGTGAAAGGGAAGAGTCACTGGATCCAAGTAAGCCAGACTCCTGCCCCTCAGCCCCCTCTCCAGTACACAGGACACGGAGGGCAGGGGCCCTTCCTGCTTCCACTTAGGGCCTGGAGGGTTTCTCTATCTCTGACTGGGTCCCTAGGTTCCATGTTACCCTTTGATGATGTACCCGCTCACTCATTTTGTGCTCTTCCAGCCGAGATTGTCTGTTATTTGATAGAAGTGAGAAAAATCTCCAGATTGGCTGCAAAATCCAACTTTTACAGCTGTTTCCACTTCTATTTAATGTGACAACAAGATCTTTCCCTGAGATTTCTTCCAGACTCAATTTTGAGATGAAGAACCTTCTTTTATTTTATTTTATTATTATTATACTTTAAGTTTTAGGGTACATGTGCACAATGTGCAGGTTAGTTACATATGTATACATGTGCCATGCTGGTGTGCTGCACCCATTAACTCATCATTTAGCATTAGGTATATCTCCTAATACTATCCCTCCCCCCTCCCCCCACCCCACAACAGTCCCCAGAATGTGATGTTCCCCTTCCTGTGTCCATGTGTTCTCATTGTTCAGTTCCCACCTATGAGTGAGAACATGCAGTGTTTGGTTTTTTGTCCTTGCGATAGTTTACTGAGAATGATGATTTCCAATTTCATCCATGTCCCTACAAAGGACATGAACTCATCATTTTTTATGGCTGCATAGTATTCCATGGTGTATATGTGCCACATTTTCTTAATCCAGTCTATCATTGTTGGACATTTGGGTTGGTTCCAAGTCTTTGCTATTGTGAATAGTGCCGCAATAAACATACGTGTGCATGTGTCTTTATAGCAGCATGATTTATAGTCCTTTGGGTATATACCCAGTAATGGGATTGCTGGGTCAAATGATATTTCTAGTTCTAGATCTCTGAGGAATCGCCACACTGACTTCCACAATGGTTCAACTAGTTTACAGTCCCACCAACAGTGTAAAAGTGTTCCTATTTCTCCACATCCTCTCCAGCACCTGTTGTTTCCTGACTTTTTAATGATTGCCATTCTAACTGGTGTGAGATGGTATCTCATTGTGGTTTTGATTTGCATTTCTCTAATGGCCAGTGATGGTGAGCATTTTTTCATGTGTTTTTTGGCTGCATAAATGTCTTCTTTTGAGAAGTGCCTGTTCATGTCCTTCACCCACTTTTTGATGGGGTTGTTTGTTTTTTTCTTGTAAATTTGTTTGAGTTCATTGTAGATTCTGGATATTAGCCCTTTGTCAGATGAGTAGGTTGCGAAAATTTTCTCCCACTTTGTAGGTTGCCTGTTCACTCTGATGGTAGTTTCTTTTGCTGTGCAGAAGCTCTTTAGTTTAATTAGATCCCATTTGTCAATTTTGGCTTTTGTTGCCATTGCTTTTGGTGTTTTAGACATGAAGTCCTTGCCCATGCCTATGTCCTGAATGGTAATGCCTAGGTTTTCCTCTAGGGTTTTTATGGTTTTAGGTCTAACGTTTAAGTCTTTAATCCATCTTGAATTAATTTTTGTATAAGGTGTAAGGAAGGGATCCAGTTTCAGCTTTCTACATATGACTAGCCAGTTTTCCCAGCACCATTTATTAAACAGGGAATCCTTTCCCCATTGCTTGTTTTTCTCAGGTTTGTCAAAGATCAGATAGTTGTAGATATACGGCGTTATTTCTGAGGGCTCTGTTCTGTTCCATTGATCTATATCTCTGTTTTGGTACCAGTACCATGCTGTTTTGGTTACTGTAGCCTTGTAGTATAGTTTGAAGTCAGGTAGCGTGATGCCTCCAGCTTTGTTCTTTTGGCTTAGGATTGACTTGGCGAGAAGAACCTTCTTTTGCAACCTCTTCTCTGTATTGAAGTTACCTGAACCAAAGCCCAGAGGCGTCTCAGGATTCTGTTCATGGAATTTCACTGGACCAAACAGAGCTCTCCTCTGATGGGATTTCCTGTGCTCAAGTACTTTGCACTAAACTCATGATAGAGTTTTCTCAGCGCTCACAGTTCTTTGTGACATTCTGAAATATCTTTACAACCCTTTCCACATCTACCCAGAGTTTCAGCCTGCCTGGGTGGTATGGAATCCAAATTCATGGCTCCGTGACTCAGACACACATTGGCACTAAGTTATTTTATCTAAGACGCAAATATACATGCTGACCCCAGCCCTAAACAGAACACATCTGGCGTGAACACACCTCTGGTTGTAGAAGGGTGAGCGCATCTGCTGCGGGACAATGTGTAGACATGGGGAACATTTTCCTCTGGAAGGATAAGTCCCATGAGCTTAGTAGATCATGTTCTTTGTTTTCAAATTCCAATATTCATGCCTGAATAGCTAACACAAACAGATCTTTTCCACGAGGGTTGGCAACAGTGCTTAAAATTCCATAAAAAAAAAATCAGACAATAGGTTGTTAACATTTAAGCCAAGTAGTAAAAAGTTGAAAGAACCCATGTTAAGCAAAGAAGTCATTCTGGGACCCCGGTTGTTAAACCAGTATGGGACACGCATGAGCTCTGGCTTGGTGTTAATGCTATTTTGACAAAGCTATTTTATACTTGATTGTTTAAGAGGGAAAAAGCTCTGTCCTTGTAAAATTGAGAATGTCTTAACGTGAGCACTCTAGACTGCCTGACACGCGGGCCGAGGCTTCTCTTTCTCACATTTTGTTATCAGGGCAGTTCTTTGCAGGTTGGTGTCCCTGGAGAAGATGCTGAGATGGAGATTTGCCTGACTCTGGAATGCTCTCAGGATCAACATCCACGAGGGCAGAGGGAAAAGTTGGTGTGAGGCAGTCACCAGAGTTCTCAGCTAATCCCAGGGGCATGGTCCATCAGAGAGATCTGAGTTGGGGCAAGGGGACCAGGCATAGATACCCTGCATTGGCTGTTGGCAATGTGCTTTCCCAGGAAGGAGGGTAACCTTGAGTGAGCATCTCTCTTGAGCAAAGTTAACTCTCAAAGAGGACTATATTAATCCATTCTTGCACTGGTATAAAAAAAAATACCTGAGACTGGGTAATTTATAAGAAAAGAAGTTTAATTGTCTCACAGTTCTGCAGGCTGTACAGGAAGCATAGAGGCTTCTGCCCCTGGGGAGGCCTCAGGAAGCTTCCAGTCATTATGGAAGGCAGAACGGAAGCAGGCATCTCACATGGTGGGAGCAGAAGCAAGAGGGAGAGGGGGAAGGTGCCACACTCTTTTAAACAACCAGATCTCATGAGATCTCACTCACTTTCACCAGAACAGCACCAAGGGGGAAATCCACCTCTGTGATTCAATCACCTCCCACCAGGCCCTATGATTCAATCACCTCCCATGAGGCCCCACCTCCAACACTGGGGATTACGAGACAACCTGAGATTTGGGCAAGGACACAGAGCCAAACCATAACAAGGACTGACTGTATTGGGCATGAATTCTCCCTTTTTGAAGGGGGAAATTTAGGCAGTAGCACAGTATCCATGACATTCCCTATGTTTTGTGGAGGATTATTGAGGAGTTTGTAGGATATACATAGACGTGCATATATATGAATACTAATGATAAAATGATGGCAGAAATCAGGAACATAAATAATGGGAAACCTGACTACAGTGGATTAAACACAGAGTGGCTTATTTTGTATTATACAAAAGGAGGTCTGCAGGTAGGCACGCAGGAATGGGCCATCCAGGCATCTGCAACATGAGGGATGTAGGCTTGGCCCATCTTTCTACACACCATTCTCTTGCCAATCAATTGTCATGCTTGTTCCCTTGTGGCTGCAGGATGGCTGCTCCTTCTAAGCAGGAATGAGGGCAGGGCAAAGGTGCAAAGGGCAACAAAAGGGCTTTCCTTTTTTTATTTTGAGAAGGGGACCTCTTTCTTGGGGACTTTTACCTGCAGCTCACTGGCCAGCATCTTGTCACATGGCTGCTTTTAGTGGTGAAAGAAGCTGAGAAATTTACATAGTAGTTTCAGCTGGGTACTTTGCTCCCCTAGCACAATTATGATTCTGTTAGCCAGGAACAAGGGAAGCATATGAGACAGGCGACATCAGTGTTGTCTCTCTGTCCCCTAGGGCAGATTGAGTCTCTGAATTAATTAAGAATTTAGTGATTGAGGCTCAACCACATGAACTCCTTTTCCCTCTCTTCCTTCTCTTAAACGTATTTACTCTGTGCCTATGTGATCATATAAGAGGGTAAACGAAAGGAAGTTGTTGAAGGTGCTTCCTAGACATCTGCTTGGGAAGCCAGCAACGCTGACCAGCCTGGCTAACATGGCGAAACCCCATTTCTACTAAAGATACAAAAATTAGCTGGGCTTGGTGGCGGATGCCTGTAATCCCAGCTACTCAGGAGGCTGAGGCAGGAGAATCGCTTGGACCTGGGAGGTGGAGGTTGTAGTGAGCCAAGATCGGGCCACTGCATTGCAGCCTGGGTGACGAGAGTGAAACTCCATCTCAAAAGAAAAAAGAAAAAAGAGAGCTCAAGTCTGGCTGTGTTGAGGTTGAGGTCCTGGGAGACATCTGGGTGGAGACACCCAGTAGGCCTACAGAAAACAGTTGTGAGACTGTGGAGAAAGCCCTGGGCTAGAGATGCAGACTGAGAATCCTCAGCCATATGACATTGTTGGAAGTGTGAGAAGATGGCCAAGAATGATCAGAGAACATTTTCTTCATTAAATCAAATTCCACCTTTGCCATGCCTGAGGTGGTCATTCCATTCTCATAACTTTCTCTGGGGCTTTCATGTCTATTCTGCCACTTGATAGTTGCCATGGGCTTCCTGGTACAATTACAGATTCCTTTCCTCCCCAAATCATGTGAGCTCTGAGGTTGCCTGAGTCCTATGAGCCTTCTCCTTATGCTTCTGTTTCACTCAGCATTCTCCAAGGTGTGTCTGTGCCTTGAGGGCAGAAGACAGTGGGAAGGGGTGAGATCCAAGAATCCTGGCTAGAGCAAGGCAGGAGTCCTTGCAGAACATGTTGGGGAGCTCCCTTAGATGACATGGCAAGCTCAGAAATAGAAGCCAGGACAGAAGCTCACTCTCCTGAGGCACTCAGTGGACTCAGGATTAGGGAGTTGTGTGAAGAGGCTGTGGAACCTGAACCTCTGTCGTGGGGACAACCCTGGGGAGGGACTATGACTCAGGTGATTCCTGGGGCTCAGCAGCAGCCCTAGGACCCTGTTGGACCCAGGTTGGGCCAAAAGCAGATGGTGACGTGATTTGAAGCCCTGTGAACTGGGCGTTAGGAGGCAGGTAGAGGGGCGTGGGGATGGATGAGGACTGAGCGCACTTGGTATACCCTGTTAAGACTGTTCTGGAACTTGTGGCAAGACAGACAGGTGGCTGGTCATGTGAGTGGGGAAAGGGCCATACAGGGGAGGCAGTGCATCCCTTCCCGTAGCTGCTGCTGCTGGCTTTGCCTCTCTCCCAGCCTCATCTGCTGCTACTGCAACTTCCCTCCTGCAGCTCTGCCTTTGGAGGCTGTGAGGACTTCTCAGTGACCACAGACCCTTTAGGCCCCCAAAGGAAAACCCACACTTCCCCTTTTGCAAGGATGTGAGCCTGTTACCCAGGACTTGGACCCAAGAACATCTGAGGGATGCTCTTGGGATTTGTACTGTGGCTCCCAAAAGATATAGATCCACCCAGAATCTCAGAATGTGACCTTATTTGGATTAAGCATCTTTGTAGATGTCATTTAAATAAAAATCTCAAATCGAGATCATCCTGATTTAGGGTGGACCCCAAATCCAGTGAGGGGTGTTGTTTCAAGAGACAAAGAAAAAGGAGCAGACACAGAGACACCGGGAGGAGAAAGCCATGGGAGGATGGAGGCAGAGCTTGGAGTGATGCACCTGCTACTAAGGAATGCCAAAGATGGCGGGAGCCACCAGCAGCTAGGAGAGAGGCGAGGAACAGATTCCCCCTGTGAGCCCCTGGAAGCAATGAACCCTGCTGACACCTTGATTTCAGATATCTGGCCTCCAGGACTGTGAAAGAAATGAGTTTCTGTTGCTTTGAAGTACCCAATACTGTTACACCGGTCTTTAAGAAAAAAATAAAATAGATCGGGCATGGTGGCTCACACCTGTAATCTCAGCACTTTGGGAGGCCAAGGCAGGTGGATCATGAAGTTAAGAGATCAAGATCATACTGGCCAATGTGGTGAAACCCTGTCTCTACTAAAAATAAAAATTAGCCAGGCGTGGTGGCATGTGCCTGTAGTCCCAGCTACTCAGGAGGCTGAGGCAGGAGAATCGCTTGAACCTGGGAGACAGAGGTTGCAGTGAGCCAAGATGGCGCCACTGCACTCCAGCCTGGTGACAGAGCGAGACTCCATCTCAACAAATAAATAAATTAATTAAATAAACCACCCAACTTGGGATCATTTGTTGCGGTAGCCTCAGGCAATGAATGCAGGGTTGTATCAGAAAATTCCTCATCATCCACCAGTTCTGTGGTTCCTCTGACACTGTTAATGGGGAGCACTCTAACCCTCACTCTAATATTTCTTCTGAGTTTCTGTACTTGGCTTTCTGTGTTAGCTGGCCCTTTATCTCTGGGGCACCTCTATGCCAGAGAAGCCTTTTGTAAGAAGACTTTTGAAACTAGATCTCTATTTAGAGGCTAATCCTAACACCCAAGCAGAGATGGGCACAAAGACTAGGATCCTAGCGTGGCGCCCGCTACTGATAATCATATACAGTTGACTGTTTTCAGAGTGTCCTCGCATATATCATTTCATCCTCAGAGCAACTCCATAAAGAAGCAGGTCAAGAACAGTTACTTATTTTACCCAGGGGAAAATTGAAGCTTAGAGAACATAGAACGCTTTTGCTCGTCCCATAATTTGCTAATATATTTATGATGGAATTGGAGGGGACCAGGTTCTTTCTTTCTCTTGCATTAGTTAGAAATGTATTTGGCAACAAGTATCAGAACTCTTGAGATTTCTGATGGTGGCTTAAAGAAATAAAGGTATGCTTATCTCAGAAAATCATCATCAGAGGAGGCCAGGGCAGGGCTGGTGTGTGACCCAAACATGGCACCCTCCTATTGCTCGAGGTCGTCTTCCCATTGCTCAGCACAGAGGGCTCTCCTTCGTACTTGCCTATCTGATTTGTAGTGTGACTGCTACACCCCCAGGCTATCCAGTAGGGAGAATGGGAAGAAGTAAGAGGGCTACAGAGTGAAGAGCTTTCTCCTAACAAAGCTCTGCCCTTTGGCTTTAGGCCTCTTCCCCGGTGACGTCTGCCTACACGTCACCAGTCAGAATTGCGTCTCGTGGAGGGTTGCTTCCCTGAGGAACACAGGTGTGGAGAAAGGGATAAATATGGGAGGGAAAAACTCTTCAGGGTTACCATTTCAAGTATGTTTTGTTTCCTAAAGTCTGCTTAGGTTGGTACTTGCTGCAATTTTCATTTCACTTGTCAAGTCTTATGGAGAACTGCTTACTCTTACGGTTAGTAGTATTAGAACAGCCACAGTCACCCTAGTAACAATGATGATGAAAAATCTGATCAACTTCCACCTGCTCATCAGACTCTTTTTTCCTAATCTTTAGCAACACTGTATGTTAGGTGGAAACAAAAACAATAAATACGTTGCTGATTTTGATGTGAGATGTTCAAATCTCTGACATTTTTAACCTCTAAAGAAGGAGAACACAAGCTTTATTGAGGGCAAATATTTTTGTTATGTTGTTTAAAAAGTAGTATCCTGTGCCTTGGCTCATTAGAACAGCAATAAACATGTAATGGGAAGGCTATTTTGTTTTCTGCCGGGTGCTGTCATTTGCTTTCCTGTGAAAATTTTGGATGCCAAACTGAAATGCTGAAGAAAGTCTGTGCTCTGAAAATAAAATTACATCTTCCTGGAGACCCATGGGAACACGCAGGGGACGCTTGGCTGGGCCCCTGTCAGTGACAGCTGCCATTCTGCCTGTGCAGCTCACAGATGATTAAGTTACACAGGGCGGGCTGGCTCCCAATTGTTTCCTCCAGAGAAAGACCATTTCTTGGCCACTGAGCAGAGGTGGGTTTGCCATGAAGGCCACATGAAGCTGAAGCCTGAGGGCCCCTCACTTGCGGTGGCCTGCTTTCTGCGAAGAACCCGCCAATGTCTACATAAGTCCTGTGTTTCTGACAGTTTGTAAGAGGAATCCTTTTTATTTCTTTTTCTTAAAGAGGGTCCCCCAGAGTGTCTAAAAGTCCAGGTTCCACCCGGGATGACATTGTCATCTCTGCATCTGGGACAACATTGTTGGCAAAAATTTCCCGAGATGCAGCAAGCATTTGCCTTTTCTCCTCCCTGTACCTCTGGTCCCCAACACAGAGCCTTTTTCTCCCCATGGCGTCTACACCTCTGGACTAGAAAAGCTCTCTGGGCCAGGCCGGAAAGGCATTCAGCCCTCCGTGGCCAATTTTGAGGTGCTTTCATACTACAGAGGCTTGAACAGACAACTGCTGTACGGAGTGTTGACAGAAGAAAGCCAGGTTGGGGAAATCTTTGCCACTAAATGATCAGAAAAAAGGCCAAAAATATATCTTTTAACATGAGTGAAGTCTCTCTGGGAAAACCACTTTGAAACCTCAAGCTAAGGGTGGATTATCCTGTCCCTGTGGTCCCAGACATCCTGACCCTACTGGTCTCCTCAGACCTGGCTCATTAGAATGACAGTCCCTGCTTTGATGTTCATTCCCCGTGCTCATCCATGAGTTCCTCGGAGGTACTTAATTTTTATCCTCTCTGTGCCCAAGACCAGGGCTCCCCAGGGTGGCTGCTGAACAGTAGGCCCTAAAACTATTTGCTTAACCCTCTCCATCTCTCTCTTTCTCTCCCCTCTACTCCTTCCTCTCTCTCTTTCCTTCTCTTCTCTCTCTTCCCACCCCCCCTCCACATACAATTCAAATATGTGCTTATAAACATGGAGGCTGGGAAGAATTTTAATAGTTTAAGGTTAACTTCTGTGTTCATTAGACAAGAAGATGAACAGAGAAGAAAGGGGCATTGAGACCCCCTTTTCTTTTTATTTCAGCAGGAGCAGCGTAGCGTGCGCACGCGCACACACACCCTTCTTCTAAAACAGGTGGTTTAGGCAAAAGGCTACTGACAGCCTGGCATCTCTCTGGTGAGGCTGCGATAACTGGGACTTCCTTGTACACGTTCCTCTGTGGGGTGTGGCACAGCATCAGCCTTTGAGTTGCTTCTCCTGGGGATTCCTGGCAGTGCGTGACTTTGAGGGAAGTGAGGCGAGGATTCCTGCCCTCTGTTAAGCCATCCTCATTCATGTTCTCCCCTAATCAGAGCTGCATTTCTCTGTGTGTGTTTTTCAGATTTGAGTCCTGCTTTCAAAATATAAATATTCTAACTTAGTTACCTATTCATGCCTTAGCAGGATATTTAAAGGGATAAGATCTTGGAGACCCAGAGGATTGGAGACAGAGAAGGAGGGGAGGCAGCGGCCAACATGCCTGCTCCAAGAGTGCCCAGGACAAGTCCTGGGTGGTGCCTCAGTTTTGTGGGGGCCCAGACTCACACCCCCAAAGCTCCCAGCCCTGGCAGATGCAGCTGTCAGTACAGCCTAGCTGAGAGCAGGCCTGGGCTGGGAGAAGACACTGGAGGTCAACACATGGCTCTTTGTGCACTTTGTTGGCTTCTCTGCTGGACTCAGCTGGAGGTGACGCTTGGTGACCAAATACAGCACCGCGTCTCTGAGTAAGCCCAGCTCAGGAATGCAGGATGAAGGGGGGCTGCTCTCACTTGCCCAGGGAGAGGCCTTGTGGAGGAATCAGTAAGTCAGCAAGTATTTGTTGAGCATCTATTATGTGCCAGGTGTAGGCTAGTCCTTGTGAATAAAGCCACAAATATCATCATTCTCTGTGGGTCCTAGAAACCCCTTAGCTCACAGGATGCCACACAGTCAGCCCCAGGCAGGCAGGCATCACAAGGCATCCCTGGGAGGCTGGGCTGGAGCATGAGAAGCTGAGGTAAGAGGGCTGGAGTTTGAGTAGAGGAAGTGGACACCTGGCCTGCGCTCCTCCCAGGCAGCTCAGGTTCAATGACCTTGCAGCCAAGCATCCGCTGTGCCTAGCTTCCGCAGGTGTCAGATTAACCTGGCTTCTGAATTTTTCTGGATCACAACTCTGTACGCTGCCTACTCAGATCTTATTTTCCGCTCACATAATAATAATGTCTCCCAACAATTAAAAAAACAAACAGAAAAAACCTGAGTCCCAGCGAACTCTGGAAAATCAACCTGTAACAATATACATTAGTTACACCCGGAACTCCATCAGACTGTGAATTTGTCAGTCTATTTTAGGGGCTGCCTACACACCTTATTTCTATTTCTGTAAAATTGGAATCAACCCTGCTCCACAGGATTTTCATGAGGATTAAATGAGATAATTGACTTTAAGCTCAGGGCTTGGAGTATGGTTAGCCCTTGACAGAATGTAGTCAATAAGATAATTAATAATTCTATTTGATAGAGTTACTAATAAAAATTGCTATATTCCCAAGGAGGGCAGAACCGAAGGAGAGGGCCACCCAGGGAATTTCTGAATTGATGTAAGATTTTCTTGATAGAGCCAGATATGACTGGCTTGCCCACTTCAGGGATTTCCAGGGGTACAAAACCAGCTGGCTGCTGAAATGACGCACTTGCAGGCCATTGTTTTCTTATAAGGTGTGTGCAGTTTGAATTGGGGGAGAAAAAGCATTCCTTGTTCATGTTGCGGGAAAACTGAAATAGAGCAGCAGATCTTGATTGTCTGGACAAAGCTCACTCCCTTATCCATTCCCCACACTCCTGACCCCACCCCAGGGAGGAATATCTTCTGAAACCCCTTTTCTTTTAGAAAAAAGGATGCAGGGTTGGAGAGAATCCTGTTAATCCTAGCTTGGAGAGCAGTGGATTCTAGAGGTCCCTGGGAAGTGGTGGACCAAGCAGGGCTTCCATGGGCCTCAGCTGAATTAAAGGAATGTGGGCCCCGCAACCTCAGGCAGGAGCAAGGCAGGGCCACTCCACAGACAGGTGTCTGCTTTACCTGGAAGGCAGGGCCAGCGCACGGTGACCTGGTCTGTCTCCTGCTGACACTCTCTCAAACCCCTGATCCTGAGCAGCCAGGTGGGTGTGAAAGTCAGGGCCCTGCGAGGTCTCCAGCCACCCTGAGCACCTGCCTGGACTTGAAGGCTTTGGCCTGAGCATTCAACGTTTGGCTTTGAACTTGACTGCCTTTGTCTATGATGATGAGTCTGACATACCTTTGCCTTCATGTCAAATATGTACTATAAACGTGAATGCTGGGAAGAGTTTTAATAGTTTGAGCCTGACCCTGTATGTTCATTAGAAAAGAAGATGAAAAGAGAAGAAAGGGGCTTTGAGACCCCCTTTTCTTTTCATTTCAGCAGGAACAGCCCAGCACCTGGCTGGTCTGGACAGTGGAGCGTGTCATATGTGGGTTATGAATTTGACCATAATGTTGCTGCTTTTTTTTTTCTCAATTTTTTTTCTACTAGTATTTACTAATGACCAACTGTGTGTCAGGCACTGCTGTGGGCACCAGAGGATGCCTGGCCCTGTGACGTCCCTGAGACAGCTCACACTGTCTGGGCCCAGTGGCTTCCTTAGTACTGGGCATCTGTTGCACTCTTACCCCTTGGTGAGACTCCCAAAACTTAGCTTCCTGCCTTTCTTTTAAATATTAATTCTGAAGCAGACTATGAAGCAAGTGGCTAATGTTCCCATGTGGCTGATCAACTGGTTATAAGGAAAGTTCCCAAAGAACAGCTCCAAAATAATCCAAGCAGTGATGACCAGGTTTGAATGAGCCTGTAGCCATCTGTGCTGACTCCCAGGAAGGACCTGTTTATTTAGAGGCAGGAGTTCTGGCCTGTTTGCCAATAAGCAGAATGACAGCTGAGCCTCATTGCCTCGTTAGTCACACCTTGTCCAGGTCAAAGCCCCTCGCTCTGTGTGCCCTGAAGGACTCGATGGTGGAGCTGGAGGCTTCTTTCATAGGACGATATTTCCACCTGTCACGTGCAGATCATTAGCTGGCACTGAGAAATCTCTGTCATATACTTTTAAATTGTAATCATATTTTAATATCAGGATTGGGTCTAGACTTAATTTAAGTGATGTCTTCAATGTATTCTTTCCTTGATAAGTGATAGATTGAGAACACAAATAAGCTACTCGTCTTCTTTTTACCCTGAGCACTACCCTGGCAATGAGGTAAAAACCAAAGCTCATTGAATGAGTGGCTGAATCATATATGAAGGAGAGACTGTGCCCATTAAACTCATTTTGCGTAGACGTTTTAAAAATAACATTTACTGGGCAGGAGGATTGGTTGAGGCCTGGAGTTGAGACCAGCCTGGGCAACATAGCGAGACCCCATCTTGACAAAAAAATTTAAAAAAATAGCTGGGCATGGTGGTGCCTACCTGTAGTTCAGCTACTCAGAGGCTAAGGTGCGGGAGGATTGCTTGAGCCCAGGAGTTCGAGATTGCAGTGAGCTATAATTGTGCCATTGCACTGCAGCCTGGGCGACAAAGCGAGACCCTGTCTCAAAAAGAAAAAAGGCATTTAGTTGTGTTATTAGGTATTCAAATTGAATTAGTAATTCAAATGAACTCCAGAAACATTTAAGATAAGCAAAAAGAAGAAAATAATTGTTCACATGTTTAGCTGCTGACCTTCCCTCCACTATTGTCCTATGACCCTGCCAAATCCCCCTCTCCCAGAAACACCCAAGAATGGTCAATAAATACTAAAAAAAAAAAAAAAAGATTCCAATAAAAATTAACATTATTTCAAAAAAAAAAAAAAAAAAAGAAAATAATTGCCCTTATAAAGCAATCCTTTCCTACTGTTTTCTAGGTTTCTCTGGGATGTACATGTGCACGTGTGACTTTGTGCCTGTGCCTGAGTGTCATCTGAGTGCATATTTCTCTTGCATCCTGTGTTGAGTTTAAGAGGGACCTAGATGTGGGTACCTGAGCCAGGTTGGGGAGGCTTGCCAGACACCTGTTTGCATGAGGAACAGGACAGGCGTGTGCTGGGAACTCACCCTGAACATAGGCAGGCCCAGGTGTGTATTTGACCCAGTGAGGGAGTGGCTCTGTGGGTACTGGGGAAGCCCAGTTTCGGTCCTTGTAGCCTGAGTTAATGTCTCTTGGTGATTTCTTTCAGAAGGGCTAGGTGGGAGGCACATTCTGGGCTGGGGATGGTGTGAGGGATCAGGGTGCCTGGGAAGTGCACAGGGTGATGTAAGATTCACAGATAAATGAATGAGAGATGGTGCTGTGTTCAAAAACGCATGCGTAAAATGAGAAGGCTCATGCATGCGGGAGAGAGGAGAGCACGGCAATGTGGAGCTGTCTGCTGGGGTGGTCAAGGCCCTTCTCTCCTGGGTGAGGTTCCCCATCTCCTATTGCCTGTGGGCCCTGGAGATCCCTGAGCACTGTGGCAGAGAGTGCTGAGTGATGGTCCTGCTGGAAGATGTGGCCAGATCTATAAAACAGGCCAGGCTAAGCAAAGGCTTTGAATGTGAAGACGTGACCTAGAGCTTCCAGAAAAGTAAGGCTTGGCTGCTGCCACATTTCACTTGAAAAAGACAAGAAGTTCAGGTTGCCACATAAGCCAACAATGGACACTGAGTTTCAACCCTGCTTTGATAGGATCATGTCCCCAAGACCCCCCAATAATAGCAACCTGGGGTGAGTTGCCTCACCTCATTAGGCCTCAGCATTCTCATCTATGAAATAAAACTTGGAATAAATGTTCTTTAGTCTTTTTTCCACTGGAAAGTTTGTTCCTCCCCTTCTCCCAACCCCTCCTCATCTCCTAGGCCTCATTTTCCACACAGCTCTCCTAGGCCCCCCTCAGCTGACCTTGGAAATTCTTCCTGGGGACCTCGGTCAAAGGGAAAGTTGCCAGAAGCTTGGAGGTCTACCACCCCCACAAAGAATGAAAATAGGGTGTTGTGTGGAAAGAGAGGAGGAGGAGGAAAGTAATTAAAGTTAATTATGGAAATAACAAGTTAGAAAGATACCCTAAGAGGAGAAAAATCCAGCCCCCATTGCTTGGTGGGTGAGGAAGTCATTCTGGTTTGGAAGCCCAAGTCCCCTAGAGAGGTTTGGGGGTGACTAGGGAGGGTCAGAGAGCAGCCTTGAGGTTTTTATTTTAAGCCACAGTGGTATCACCAATTGTTTGAAGGATTGCAGACCAGGGTAGAATAATATTTACAAAGCCAGCTGGGTAAACCCCATGTTGGCAGCCTCATTCCTCTGAAACCGAGGCCACTTCTAGAATTCCCTTTTCTCAAGTACAAGGAAAGAGGAAAGTTTTTATTTCAGTCATAAGTGGATTAAAAATACATTAAACACAAATTGCTAGAGCATATTAATCACCGATAATCAGTTCATTGATGTCTTATTGCTGCAGAGATATTTTAAGAAAGGGAGGACTTTAGTGATGACCTAGACTTAGTTGTAGAAACTTTTCTTAAAATGAAACAAGATGTGGGCAGTCACAAAAAAGCAGATAGAGCATCTCTGGTGAGGCCCAGCACACAGGACCCCACAGCAGGGACCAAGGCTTGTCTGGGGAATCTGTAGACCTAGGTTAAGCTCAGTTCCAAACTTACTTGTGTAGCCCACCCCTCTCGTTGATTCAAAAGCATTTTTTTTTTTGAGACAGAGTCTCGTTCTGTTGCCAGACTGGAGTGCAGTGGCATGATCTCGGCTCACTGCAACCTCCAACTACCTGGTTCAAGCAATTCTCCTGTCTCAGCCTCCCTAGTAGGTGGGATTACAGGCATGTGCCACCACGCCCAGCTCAAAAGCATTTGTTGAGCCCAATAGTATGCCATGTCTGTTGGAGCTTAAAAGAAAAAATTAATATAAGTCAGCCATTCTTATTGATGTCCCCTTTAACCGCATTTCCATAAATCTGGCGTGAGCTCTGGTGGTTAAATCTGTTCAGACCCTCAGGCAGGAGGCCTGGGTAAAGTGATGAGTTGAGTCTTCTTTAGCCCCCTGCAACAGGGACTTGGCAGCTGTTCCCAGAAGAGTTCATGGGCATGCCACAGTCCTGGGTGGGGAAGGACACAGGTGAAATAGGAATACTCTAGGAGACCAAGGACATGAGTGTGGTCTGGGTCATTCCTGGCCTGCGTCTGTGAGTCTTCCTTTCTATTTTCACTCCCCAAGCCAGGACTTTCTCCCTCCGCTCTTACGAGGAGCATGGCTGCAGCCGCTAACTCACCTCCTTGCCTCACACACCTCTGGTTCCTTCTTCTTATTGTCACCAAAGAAACTCTGCAGCAACAGAAATCTCAAAACAAATCCATAAGCCAAAAATTAACAGTTATGCTTGTGGGGGGAGAGAGAGAGAGTCCTTTGATGCTGCCACATTGCCTATGCCATAAAGCTGAGATTCCTCAGCATGGCGGTTGATGGTGTCCTTCAAAATCTGACTCATCTAAACTCCAGCTTTGTGGGATCCCTTGCTGTGTGTGGAACACACCATGCTGTTCCCCATCTCTGTGATGGTGTTCATGACCTTCCCTCTGCCAATAATGCCCTTCCAGCTTCCTTAGTGAGTCTCCGTCCTGCTTCCATACTTAGCACAAATGTTTCTTCCACTATGAGCCCTTAGCAGAGATGAACGTTCTGTCTTCTGTGTTTCCACTTAGGGTGTACATAATCCTCCTCCATACCAACCATTTTTACTCTAATTATCTCTTTCTATGGCTGCCTTACTCCCCAGACAGGAGTGCCATCCGTCATGGCCAGTGTTCTACGATCCTGTATCTACAGTGCCTAGAATATGGCAGATGCTTACCAAAAAATACATTTGTTGAACAAATGAATAGTCATCTCTGGTATAAAGCCAACACAGATACACTCGGGGATTTCTATGTTTTTTTTTTTTTTTCAAAAAAAAATGACAGAATCTTGTTTTACCTTCCATATCTTTGCTTTTGCAGCAGAATTTAAAGATTACCAGTTTATCAAGGACAAGAACAAAATGAGCTCGTGACACACAACCTCCCAATGGTTGGACCAGGCCATTGGGTTCAGATATATGTGTGTTCCTGTGTCTATGTGTCCTTACATCCATGCATGCTTGTGTGTATATGGGTGGTGTGTGTGTGTGTGCATGTTTGTGTGTGCATGCCTTTTGCTGCCTGGGAATGCTTTTCTTTTAAGATATTCTTGGCATTTCGTTTCTTCTAGGGCCCTTTCCCTATTTTTGGTAGAGGAAGTTTCCATTTTCCTTTTTGCTTGGCCTTATTTTTCCCATATGGAATGTTTCTCTAGACCTTCATAAACTGGATTGTTGGCAGTGAACTTCTTCTAACCCTTTCAAACTAGTGATTGGGTAGAGAGAATTAAAAATTCCACCAAGTTTAAATATACATATATGAAATCTATAGCCTCTTCCAACCCTTCTTAATGGGAATAAATGAAAAACTCTATTTTTTTCCACAGGAGACAAAAAACGAAATGAAGATACAGCTATTTTTTTCCGATTGTTTTTCATTAGAAAATGGATATGTGAAGGAGTGGCAGTTAAGAACTGAATTGTGGGCCAAAAAACTTTTTAATATTCCTATGTGACTGTAACTCTGTAAGAGGACAGAGCTAAAATCGGCAGTTTCTTCTGAGTACTGCATGAAACTGACATCCTTGGGCTCCATTTAGCGCTGGTTCATAGAAGCACAGCACATGGGTTTGAGAAAGAACTCAAAGGAACAGTAAAGAGACAGAGACTCAGCATCCAGGGAAAAGAGGGAGAGAAGAGGCCAAATAACCTCCAGGCAGGAGGCCAATTTCTGCGGCTAACTACTTTATAGTTCCCCCTTTGGCCTTTGTGTGGCTCATGGTGCAGTTAAAATGATCAGGGACATTTTCATGAAGTAGTCCTTTTCCATGCAGAGACACTCAGAGCTGTGCTGGAAAGTCAGAGGCTATAGGAGCAGAGTGACGGTCGTAGCTTTGTTCACCAACTAGCAGCGCAGTGCATGAGAAATCCTCAGATGAGTGACAACTCTGTCTCCCCCACTCCATGAAATCTGGAACTTAAGGGAACCCCAAATAACATGGGCAGAAGCATGTCAAGTGTAGCTGCAACAGATAATGGATTTTCTTGATTTCTTTTGATTTCAGAAGGGGGAACCTTACCTTGCCCTCTTCTTGCATGAGTTCCATCTATGGAAATGTGTTCATATTCATCTCCTTTTACCTCAAAATAGACCCAATTGAAGTGGCAACTTCTGGATCTGGCCTGGTGAGAGGAATTGGCTTTAATAGTTTTTTTTTTTTTTTAACTTTGGAATCTAAAAACAAGAAAATGAACCCTGCTGTCACCGAGGCCCCTCCAATATTACCCTTCAAGGCTATTTTCCATTACTCAGTGAAAAAGGAATGGAAATGTATTTTGTTAGTAAAGGAAGATTGATGAGATTTTAAACTCTATTTGCAGATTTGTAATAGTCTTCCAAAAATCCCTGTGCTCAAAGTAAAATTATGGTTTTCTTCCCTGTGACCTGTTTTGACAGAATCAGAGAAGGTTATGGCTGGATGAAACCTTAGAAATCAAACAAATCCCTCATTTACAAATGAGGAAACTAAGGTCCAGAGAGGTTAAGCCCGAGGACACTAAGCTAGTTAATGTACCTTGAGAGAGAATGAAGAGTTGCATTTTCTTTCCAAGGAGGGCCTGATGGCTCCATTTTGTGGGTGTGCATTGCAAGTGCTTTTGTGTGGTGACACCAGAACTTTTTAGCAGAAAAGGAATTCTTTGAAATGTGAAGCCAATTCTCTCCCTGCCAAGATACTTAAAAAGCAACAGCAATGAGCTAGGACATCTGTCTATCATTGGGAATTTGGGAGGCAAATATTTTCACAGAACCTAAGTGTTCAAACAAACACGAGTAGCAAATATGGTCTCAACTCCAGCTGAGCCATTAAAACTTGGACAAGAGAAGCAAGGGAAAATGGAAATAGAGGGTAGATAGGAAATCCAGGGCTCCAGGATTCTTGTATGAATTACATGAAAAATGAAGTTTGAGTCATTCAAAAATACATGAAGTCCTGCACCATGATCCCATAATTGTTGGTTTCAAGGAAAGAATATGAATTCATAAGTCTCCCTTTGGAACATAGGTTCATGGTGAGGAATTGGCAGAGCTGGCCTATACTTAGAGGATTGGGCAACCTGAGCCAGGAAGAGTGCTGCTTTTCCCCTGAAGGGCAGGGGTGGGCTCAGAATTGTCAGGGGGCATGAGCTGGACCTGCAGATTCTGAAATAGCTTTTAGCTGGACTTGACTGGGAAGGGGGGACCTCATCAGGGAAAGGTCATCGATGGGAAAAATGCCGGGATGGGAGCAAGTATGGCAAGGCCAAGGCATTAGCCTGAAGTAAGACAAGGGTGAGGTGAAGGCTGCAACACAGAGCATGGGCTTAGGTCTGTTCCATTCATGGGGAGTTAGTGGGTGATATGGTTTGGCTATGTCCCCACCCAAATCTCATCTTAAATTGTAGCTCCCACAATTCTCATGAGTCATGGAAGGGACCTGGAGGGAGGTAGCTGAATCATGGAGGTGGGTCTTTCCTGTGCCATTCTCATGATAGTGACTAAGTCTTACAAGATCTGATTTTTTTTTTTTTTTTTTTTTTTTTTTTGAGACAGAGTCTCGCTGTGTCCCCCAGGCTGGAGTGCAGTGGCGCAATCTTGGCTCACTGCAAGCTCCGCCTCCCGGGTTCACGCCATTCTCTTGCCTCAGCCTCCCGAGTAGCTGAGCCCGGGTAATTTTTTGTATTTTTAGTAGAGATGGGGTTTCACCGTGTTAGCCAGGATGGTCTCGATCTCCTGACCTTGTGATCCACCCATCTCGGCCTCCCAAAGTGCTGGGATTACAGGCGCGAGCCACTGCGCCCGGCCGAGATCTGATGGTTTTATAAGGGATAGTTTCCCTGCGTAAGTTCTCTCATTTTCTCTTGTCTGCCACCATGTAAGATGTGCCTTTCACCATCCACAGGATTGTGAGGCCTCCCCAGCCACATGGAACTGTGAGTCCATTAAACCTCTTTTTCTTTATAAATTTCTCAGTCTCAGATATGTCTTTATCAGCAGTGTGAAAATGGACTAATACAGTGGAAAAAGGCGAGGTGGGGACAGGTAAATCAGGCTTTTAACTTTAAGACTTCAAGTGCTTTTCAGATGAGAGATGTGTTAAGGGGAAGGTCTTCCATCCCAGAGCAATCCTTTAATCATCCTCATACACCTTCCCAAAAGGTGTGCCATGACCACAGGGTGGCCAGGAAGACTCCCTCTAGAACTGGTGAAAATGGGAGCCCTTTGGGAGCAATATCCTCTGAACCTGTTATACCCTCTAGGGTATGAATGGAGTTTTGATACAACAGGTATTGAAATAAACCTGATTCTCCTCTTCTTTGCATGGAAAAGCTGTGCTCTTTGTAGCTGGAGGAGCAGAATTCTTTACTACCCCTTTCAAAATATTCTTGCCTAGATATGAGAGGATCATCTCATCTTCACTAAAAAGTTAAAGTGAGTAGCAAACTTAGTGTTCAGGCTTATATGGGGAATATAAAATAGCCTACATGGTTGACTTGAATAACTTCCTAAAAAAATAGCTTCCCCTGGTACAACAGTTATTGGAATCCCATCATTAGGGGTACATTCTTTAGCATCCACTGTAGCCCGAACACTGCAGCTCTCTTTTAAAATGCAAAATACTGCGGGAATAAACAATACATAAAATCATTATCTTTTCAGTGTAAATTAATTCACTAGTTCAGGGGCTCAGGGAGGAATGACAGCTATTGGTGAGGACAGCTCTTGGTGAGGACTGGAGAGGAAGGAAAACTGAGAGGTTAAAAGTAAGGGGCAATGTTTGAGAGGGGAGAAGACACCACAGGTATATTGATTTTCCCATCACGGTAGAGGACAGTCCTGGGAATCAGTGTCACTTATCTGGTTTTGATAAAACACAGAAGGACATGAGCAAACTCAGATGCCAGGTAACATCTTTTGTGTCCAGGGAAAGGCCCAGAAGACCGAAGCTGGTCCTCCCGGTGCGTTGCACTTTCATTAAACAGAGTCACCGTGCATTCACACAGTAATCTACACTTTCCAGTCTACTTCCATAATTGATATTTTACTCCCTCCCCAGAGTACTGTGATGGAGTAGGAGGTAGCACTATGAGAGCAGCAAATTTTATGGAAGATGAAACTCAGCAGCTCAGGGAGGTTAACTGACTTTCTTGACGTCATAATGTCAGAGGTTCCCTGACCACCTTGATGGATTCCTAGGAGATTTAAGGATGAAACTGATGGTGGTGGGGTCCATAACTCACTGAAATGATACTTAAAATTTGCTTTTTGCAGGTGTGTACATGCAATTTTATTGAAGAGATTTTCACCACATTCTCAAAGTAGTCATTGAACATCAAAAGCTTAAGACCTCCAGGCTTTTCAGTGTGTAACTGGAGAGGTATGGAAAAAACTGGCCAACCACAACCCTTGTGGGAAGAGAGTGGGGCCCACATGTGAAGTAGAGAGTTCAGGATGAGAGTCACAGTCCCTCTCTGCCCAACATAGCTTAAAAGGCCCTCTCACCAGCAGCAGTGATATCACTATGTCACTACACAGCCATCAAACTTCCATCTTCATTACTTGTTCAGAGGACCCTACATGGGAACTCTCCCAGTGCTCACACACCTGCCTGGTACAATGACAGCATTCCATCACATGTAAGCCTAACTTTAAGAAAACCAGATTATAAAAAATCATTTAGCCCCTAGTCCCAGCTACTCAGGAGGCTGAGGCGCGAGGATCACTTGAGCCCAGGAGTTCTGGGCTGTAGGACGCTATGCTGGTTAAGCATCTGCACTAAGTTCAACATCACTATGATGACCTCCCAGAAGCAGGGGCCACCAGGTTGCCTAAAGAGGGATGAGCCAGTTCAGATCAGATACAAGCAGTTAAAACTACTGTGCTGATGAGTAGTGGGATTGCACCTGTGAATAATCACTGCATTCCAGCCTGGGCAACATAGCAAGACCCCATCTCTAAAATAAATAAATAAAAATGATAAATTTTAAAAATCATGTAAAGGATAAATATGAGAGTGGGGTAGTTTTCTACTTTACAAAATGATGCAACATATTTTTCTGAAGCAGTTTTAGGTAGAAAGTGTTAGTTTATAGGATTGTCATGTCTGTAGCTTACTTAGAAATATTTGACAGTGGCCAGGCGCGGTGGATCACGCCTGTAATCCCAGCATTTTGGGAGGCTGAGGTGGGCAGATCACGAGGTCAGGAGATTGAGACCATCCTGGCCAACATGGTGAAATCCCATCTCTATTAAAATACAAAAAATTAGATGGAGAGGTGGTGTGCGCCTGTAGTCCCAGCTACTCAGGAGGCTGAGGCAGGGGAATTGCTTGAACCTGGGAGGCAGAGATTGTAATAAGTCAAGATTGCGCCACTGCACTCCAGCCTAGCAACAGAGCAAGACTCCATCTAGAAAGAAAGAAATACCTGATAGTATCTAGTGTGATACTGTGTGTGTTACTTTAGCTTAGGTGAACTTCATGTGCCAATCAAGAACGCCTCTTACGGGGTGACCAGGCAGGATTACATCAGAAAGTCCAGACACGTCTTTTACAAGCCCTCCTTGTTCAACAACCATTACTTTGCTAATTCTTATATAAGGTGTAAACAATAGGTTTTTATTGATGAAATTCGTGTCTTGGTAGTTAGTTTTCACTGGCAAAATTAAAGGAATTCAAGATGCATAGATTAGAGCTTAGAGGTCCTCCTTCCTTCTTGACTGAAGAGGACCTCAGAATGCACTCAACCATGGATCTGTTCCCTTTGAGGATATTTTCTTAGCTTGAGCCCCAGTTAGTCTTACAGCCATTGGTTAAGAGAGGAGATAATGCAGATGGCAATGTTTTGCAATGTTTTGAATCTTGCTGAGAATTGTTGCTGTGTCTGTGGTGAGCAGACCTTTTATAGGATATGCTTGGAGCACCTAAACAGAGAGCTGAGAGCTGGGACTCCAAGTTTACAGGACTGCTTGATGGACTGTTCTGAGCTTGTTTTGGTCAGGGACTTGCTTTTTTTTTTTATTACCTGCTAAAAAGGTGGTAGAGGAAAACTAATTATTTGCCCACTCCGATTTTCTTGAAGCCTACTGTGATCTACCAAACCAAAGCAAACCAAACTCCCAAAGTTGGCCATGACCAAATTCAAATTAAATACTTTGCAGTAATGTTATTTTTCAGAGGGTCATTAATCATACACATGTAATATAGAATTTGCCTATGTGGATTCTCAACATTTTTTTACTCCAGAGATAGCATGAGGGAAAAGGCTACCATGGAAGAGGACTGAGGAAGAGGATTTCTTCCTCCAAAGAGGTTTAGGAAGAGGAAACGAAAGGCAAGTTCAAGAAGACAGCTCGGGGTGAAGGTCCTGGTGAGGATTTCAGAGTGTAGATGAAGATCTCACCTAAAGCACTGGTGGGGAGTCCAGAGGGATGGGTTCCTTGTCTCTGGAGGGAAAGAATGAAAACATTGGAAAGACATGCACTCCTCCCCTATAGAAGAGTTGGAGAAAGAAAGGGACTACTTCAGCCAGGTGCAGTGGCTCACGCCTGTAATCCCAGCACTTTGGGAGGCCGAGGTGGGTGGATCACTTGAGGTCAGGAGTTCGAGACCAGCCTGGCCAACATGGTGAAACCCTATCTCTACTAAAAATACAAAAATTAGTTGGGTGTGGTGGCAGGTACCTATAATCCCAGCTACTTGGGAGGCTGAGGCAGGAGAATCACTTGAACCTGGGAGGTGGAGGTTTCAGTGAGGTGAGACTGTGCCATTGCATTCCAGCCTGGGCAATAAGAGCAAAATTCCATGTCAAAAAAAAAGAAAGTCATAGCTTCATTATTTCTTTATTTAAGAAATACTTAAATATATCCCAAGAAAAGTTCTAGCTGGCCGATTAGCAGGGAATGACCACAATATTTATGAAAGTTTTCTCTTTCCATTTTCAGAAATCTGTTTGAGAATTATCAGCATTTTAGCTTGTCTCAGGATGCCAGCATGAACCACATCTTTGCAGGTGCTCCGCTAGGACCATTTTTTGTAAAGCCAATTAATAGACATTTATTTAATGTCTATCTAACTGTGCTAGGCACTGAGGAGGACAGCAGAGAAGCATTTGACTTAGTTCTGACCTCGAGAACTGATAGAAGATGCTGATTTGAAAGACATTAGACAACTAGCCACCCATTTCCAGCATTTTATGGTTTATAAGCATTATTATGATGGGATTCAGCGGAAGAGGATATTAGTGCAGGCAAATGTGAAGGCTTTGAGCAGAAGACAGGATTTAGGCTGAAGCTGTATTTTATAAGCTTAGATATTTATTTTGATAGGGAAAAGGGGAATCTTTGAAACAGAGTCAGGAGGCTGGGTGAAAATGGGGAAGAGGGAAAGCAGCCTCTACATCAGCGCAGCTATGTCACTGTCAACATGAGGGCTTAGGAGGCAACCGGCTCTGTTCACTGCTCTCTGAAGCCAGCCTTGGCTGAATTCTAGCCGGTCAAGCAGACGTCTGACCAATACTTTATATAGCAGCTTGGCAGAAAGAGTACCCCTTCCTCCACCACCATCAACTAAAAAATGGTGAGGACAACAAAACTCACACCTAAAAAAATGTTAGGCCATGCTATGATTCACTTGCAAACCAGAATTAATCTGTAAGTCTATGAGATGCTGGCCTGGGGGCCTAACGGGCTCGTACTCACACATGAGGGACACCAGGAAATAAGAATTCACATGGGAGAACAGAGGAGGACTCAGAGGAAGTAAATGTACTCAGCTTAGACTGAGTAGGAAGGGGCTTCCCAGGCCCTAGCAGACCCCACTGAGGCTGGCTTCAGGTGGGCAGATTTCACTACTGCTGCCCACCTCAGCATGCAGAAAAGGTCATTATCAGCACATAAACAAAACACACTAATCTAAAACACTTTGCTTTCATTGAAATCAAACACAATTAACTTATTATTTTAACTACCCAGTAGAGTCCAAGGTGGAATTTTAAAAACCAAGGAAAAGAATATGATAACTTTCAGAGAGTTCAAAGAACAGTCAGGCCATTTTATCAGTACAATGGTTTTGGAGGTCACTGTTTTCTGAAAGAATTAAAAGTGGAAAGGTCCTCAGGGAGCATCTGTCCACCCTCCTCGTTTTACAGAGGAGGGCGCAGAGGCTGGAGACCGAAGGCACTTGCCTCAGTTACTTAGTCATTTAGAGCAGGGTCAAGGTTGGGACGAGATTGCAAAGAGTCTGGGTGAAGTCCCATGCTCTTTCAATTAAATTTGCCAGCTAATTATGAGTATTTAATTAACCTCATAGTTTTTTAAAAGCTTTGATGAAATAAAATTCATATAACGGATAATTCACCCCTGTGACGCTTACAGATCAATGGCCTTTACAATATCCACACAGTTGTGCACCCATCAGCAGAAGCAATTTTTAGAACATTCTCGTTATCCTAAAAAGAAATTTCACACCCCTTAGCTGTCAGTCCCTGATACGCCCATTTGGCTATTTCTGCATCTTCTTGGGAGAAATAGCCGTTCAGAATGCCTCCTAAGTCTTAGGCAACCACTAATCTGCTTTCTGTCTCTGCAGTTTGCCAGTTCTGGATGTTTCATAATATGAAGTCATATAATATGGGGTCCTTTGTGACTGGCTTCCTTCACTTGATATGTTTGTGTTTTGTTTTGTTTTGTTTTTTTTCTTTTTGAGATGGAGTCTCGCTCTGTTGCCCAGGCTGGAGTGTAGTGGTGTGATCTCAGCTCACTGCAAGCTCCACCTCCTAGATTCAAGCAATTCTCCTGCCTCTGCCTCCCGAGTAGCTGGGACTACATCACTTGGCATGTTTTTAAGGTTCATTCATGTTGTAGCATGTATTTATACTTCATTTCTTTTTGTTGCTGAATAATATTCCATTGTATGGACATACCACATTTTATTTATCCTTTAATCAGTTGATGGACATTTGGATTCTTTGTGCTTTTTTGCTATGATGAATAATGCTGCTATGCACATTTGTGTACAAGTTTTTGTGTAGACATGTTTGTCATGTCTTTTGGGTATATACCTGGGAGGTGAATTACTGGCATCTGTGGTAACTCTGTGTTTAATCATTCAAGGAACTGCCAGACTGGTTGACTGCAGAATGGTTTCCAAAGCAGCTGCAGCATTCTGCATTCCCATCAGCAGCATATTAGAGTTCTGATGTCTCCACATTCTCACCAACACTTGTTATTATCTGTCTTCTCTGTTAGAGTTATTTTAGTGGGTGTGAAGTGGTGAGAGACAGGACTAGCCAGATTTCTTAGGCCGACTAAGAATTCCACAGCCTAGCTGGGAAAGGTGACCGCACCTACATTTAAACACTGGGCTTGTAACTCAACTCACACCCAACCAATCAGGTAGTAAAGAGGGCTCACTAAAATATAAATTAGGCTAAAGCAGGAGGATAAAGAAATAGTCAAATCATATATCTCCTGAGAGCACAGGGGGAGGGACAATGATCGGGATATAAACCCAGGCATTCGGGCAGGGAGCAGCAACCCTCTTTGGGTCCCTTCCTATTGTATGGGAGCTCTGTTTCCGCTCTATTAAATCTTGCAACTGCACACTCTTCTGGTCCATGTTTGTTATGGCTCGAGCTGAGCTTTCGTTCGCGGTCCACTACTGCTGTTTGCCGCCGTCACAGACCCGCCGCTGACTTCCACCCCTCTGGATCCGTCAGGTTGTCCGCTGTGCTTCTGATCCAGCAAGATGCCCATTGCCGCTCGCAATCGGGCTGGAGGCTCGCTATTGTTCCTGCATGGCTAAGGGCCCAGGGTTCATCCTAATTGAGCTGAACGCTAGTTGCTGGGTTCCGGGGTTCTCTTCTGTGACTCACGGCTTCTAGTAGAGCTATAACACTCACCGCATGGCCCAAGCTTCCATTCCTTGGAATCTGTGAGGCCAAGAACCCCAGGTCAGAGAATAAGAGGCTTGCCCCCCTCTTGAGAGTGGCCCGCCATATCTTGGGAGCTCTAAGAACAAAGACCCGCATGTAACAGTGGTATCCTATTGTGGTTTTGATGGATCCTTGGGGGCTAATGACACCGAACGTCTTTTCATGTGCTTGCTGGCTACTTGTATGTCTTCTTTGGTAAAATGTCTGTTCAGCTTCTTGCCTGCTTTCAACTGGGTTATTTGTCTTGAGTTGTCATAGTTCCCTATATATTCTAGATACAAGTCCCTTATTAAATGTATGATTTGTGAAACTTTTCTTCCACTCTATGAGCTTCTTCACTTTCTTGATGGTGTCTTTAAATCATATATGTTTTTAATTTTGATAATCTCATAGGACTTTAAACGGTGAATTATTTTTTCTCTGCCTTTCGGTCATTAACAAATAGACATTAATAAACGTGGTGATAAAAATGTTTGCTAAGGAATACACGGTGAAGTGATCTGTAAGAGGGAATTCCAGATTAATATAAAAGGCAAAATGAATGGATAGAAACTGTAGCATTAGACGAAACAGCAGGAAGTAGGGTACTGTGGGAGAAGATGTGGTGTGGAGAAGGGCAGTCCTATATATCCAGGAATCACTCCAGCTGCCGAATACCAAAAGGCCCCTCTTCAGTGTCATTGTCAGAAGGAAATATCCTTGAGGAACAGAACTCACGTAATTAAGGACAACCACAAGGAGATTATAGTTTATAATTTTCTGCATGTTCTTAGAATAAACAGACCCCCTCATAGCAATAACTGCTTATTAATGAAGTCAGGTGTGCATGCTCATTCCTAGCCTGGTTAGTCTATTGCATGCACATAACACAGAATTTTTGATGGATGAATATTTATTTATGCATGAGTAGCAAGGATATTACACTTGCAGATGAAGCCAGAGTTCCAGGTTGCTATCATCATTGTATGAATAGAATGGAGTTGTTTTTCCTTATTATTTTCCTTGTCTTTCTCCCTTCACCTCCCCCAACCTTGCCACTTCCCATCTAAACACAGGAATATACTAATCAGGGAAATATGCACTGCTGTTTAGCAAAGGGGTCAAACCCATTTGGATGGAATTCCAGGCTCAACCGGCTAACAATGGCAGGAAACTGGGCCCTCAAGCCGGCTGCACCGGGGGGCTGTTGAGCGATAGCTTGTTGAAAGAGGCGGCCCTGGGGTATGCTACTTTGGCTTGCTTTATGTTTGGAATGCTGCGATTGTTCCAGACACAATGAGGGATCTGTCTGTCCACACAGGAGCAGTTATAATTACAGGAACAGAAGCTAAATTACTGCTCTTAATTGCAAATGATTCCATTGCAGCCTGTATACAACTCTACTAATTTGTCCTCTGGGCTTTATGGGGGCAGGCAGGATTTTTAATTTAATGTCTTTGGTGATTATGCTTTATGTCCACTTCAAATTGTAATGCCCTGCCGGTGAGGCCAGGGTCCCTTCTGCTTCAAGTTCATACCCTTCTGTACTACCTGTCTTGTTGATTTTCATGATTCAGGCCAGTACATGATGTTGCCTCTGCTGAGAAGACAGGGTGTTCAAAGTGCATCTGACTCTGGTGTCCTAAAACCTTGCTTTGTTGCTGCCTTTAAGGGGCAATCATAACATCCTGTAGAGAGGTCTTCTTGTGTATGTGACTTAGGAAACACTTCCTACTTAGGAAAGAAGGTTGACATCTGGCCTGGCATTGTGTTCTGGAAAAGGCAGCTGCAACAGATGTGAATTTATAGCAAACATCACCAATAAGTGGATGCTCTTTTATTGTGGAGCAGGATCTCTGTCCCTTTGTCTGTTAGGAAGTGCTTTGGGAAGATTCACCACCCTTGATAACTTAAACATCATTCCTTCATTCATTCAGCAACTGTTATTTGAAGGTCTACTATGTGCCAGTATTAGGAGTGGGATGAAGAGTAGAGTAAGAGAAGGCCTACGCTATGAGCTTACAGTCTCTGTAGGGATCCAAACACATAAATGAGTAAGGCAGTGTGATAGTGTCATGGCAGAATTTTACACGTTTCATGGCCTGCAGATAAGGAGTGAAGAACATTCCCAGAAGCAGCCACAAACCTTTCCTTCCAGAACATTGTCCAGAACTGAAACATGGACCAATATTAAAACAGTCACTGGTAAGTGGATAGGCTAACTCTTCGATCAATCAGGCCTGCCCAAGGAAAAGGAAGAAGAGACAGCTTTCCTAGAAGCATATGGCAAAGGTGGGAGATTTAGGTGTCTGAACGAAATCCAGTCTCTGTTTAAAGAAGAAGACAGAATGATGCTGAGAGACACCCAATAATATCCACCACCTCGGACAGACATGTCAGAGAGCTCACTCTGGCAGCAATGTAGGGATTGGGGATGATGGGGGCAGACTGAAGGCAGGGACATAGTTGGGAGGTGCTGTGGGATTCAGGGAGGGGGCTGAGAGCTGGAACTGAAGCAGAGATACGTGCCAAAGAGAGGAGGGATCAGTTCTGAGAGCTGCAAGGAAGAAGAATT
This sequence comes from Pan paniscus, assembly GCF_029289425.2. NCBI lineage: Eukaryota > Metazoa > Chordata > Mammalia > Primates > Hominidae > Pan > Pan paniscus. The sequence continues at coordinate 26,299,794 of NC_073254.2, forward strand.
TATAACAGTGATTCTTAAGCACTGGGGGAACGTTGGCCCCAAATAATCTGATGCTAGCAGTTTTACATTAAATGTCAAGCTTGCCAACTTGATCCATTAGCATCAGTGTGACCTCCATGACCAGGAAGCTGGACTGGTCAGCCCTGTGTTGGGCCACTCTTGGTTCTGATGGAACCAGAGATTTTTCTTTTCTGGGGGGAGTTGGGGACAGAGTCTCGCTCTGTTGCTCAGGCTGGAGTGCAGTGGTATGTTTTCGGCTCACTGCAGCATCTGCCTCCCGGGTTCAAGCGATTCTCCTGCCTCAGCCTCCTGAGTAGCTGGGATTACAGGTGTGCGCAACCACGCCTGGCTAATTTTTGTGTTTTTAGTAGAGATGGGGTTTTGCCATGTTGGCTAGGCTGGTCTCCAACTCCTGACCTCAAGTGAGCTGCCCGACTCGGCCTCCCAAAGTGCTGGGATTACAGGTGTGTGCCACCACAACTGGGTAATTTTTTGTATTTTTAGTAGAGACAGGGTTTCACCATGTTAGCCAGGCTGGTCTCGAACTCCTGACCTCAGGTGATCCACCCGCCTTGGCCTCCCAAAGTGCTGGGATTACAGGTGTGAGCCACCGTGCCCAGCCGCACCAGAGATTTCTTTTTTGTTTGTTTGTTTTTGAGACAGTTTCACTCTGGAAGTTGCCCAGGCTGGAGTGCAGTGGCGCGATCTCAGCTCACCACAACCTCCACCTGCCAGGTTCAAGCGATTCTCCTGCCTCAGCCTCCCCAGTAGCTGGAATTACAGGCATGTGCCACCATGCCTGGCTAATTTTGTATTTTTAGTAGAGATGGGGTTTCTCCATGCTGGTCAGGCTGGTCTCAAACTCCCCACCTCAGGTGATCCGCCGGCCTCGGCCTCCCAAAGTGCTGGGATTATAGGCTTGAGCCACCGCGCCTGGCCATTGGAGATTTCTAACCACATCATGCAGGAGGAGGGTGGATGAGAAGCAGCATTGATCAGGCACTGGCTACCTATATCACCCACTGCTTCTATAAGTACTCGGCTCAGCCCTCATGGTGATGCTCTGATGCCCATCAAGCAGATGGGGAAACTGAGGCATTTATGCAGTTCAGTGTCATACCCCTGGAAAACAGCAGCTATGGGATTCCAGCTTGGGTTTGTGTGAGTCATAACATGACTCTGTCTTCCACCGGTGCTGCCATATTTGGTCCACACGTGAATTGCTGTGATTACCAGCTTTTTTCTTTCCTGGAGACCTTTGGTGGCCTCTATTTATGCAGCTGAAGGAGACACTTACGACCTCATTCCTGACAGTTTTGGGAGCTGACAGCAGAACATTCAAAGAATGACATCAAGTGGCTTTCCTCAAGGTCATTTCCTGCTAGTGACCTCTGCAAAGATCACATTCTTTAAGGATGTGTGGGGGTCAGAAACAGACCCTATTCTGTCAGGCGAGAGATGCCTGGAGCAGCTGTAATGGGCAGACGTGTGTGTGTGTGTGTGTGTGTGTGTGTGTGTGTGTGTGTGTGTGTGTACATCCTCCGTGACATGCTTTGCTGGTGAATACAACCCCTCCTCCCCCGGCCACACTTCGCTAAAAACAAACCAGGTCTGCTGGGGTGCATGACTCATGCTTGAACCGGAGTCTTCACCCGGAGACAATAATTCTCATTTTAAAAGCAAATGCTGAAGTCAACAGCTGCTGGGGTGACTTTACCTGTCTCAATTTGGTTGTTACAGACAGCACCTCCTTAGCTGCTTGAAGGAGAACTTAAGTGGACCTTCCATGACTCTGTTCCTTTTCCTATCCAGGGCTCACATAAGAGTTGTCTGCAGCTGGAGACATGAAACAGTGATAGGATTTGGAGTCAGGGTGTCCTGATTTCATGTGTGTGTTCTGCCCTTTTATTACCACACGGTGGTGGGCAATTTACCCACCTGAGCATGAGGTGCCTCACCTGTGGAATGGATAGAACCCTGCTGTATTGGAGAATGTTCACCCATTCAAGATAACGCATGTGAAGCACCTGCCATATAGTAGATGCTCAATCACGTGGATGTTAGCATTGACTTTGTTGCATGTTCTCTGCTTAGCTATCATTTCTCCCTTCCTCCTTTATTTTGCATTAATTTATTTCTGTAAAGGAGGAAGCTGCTGGGCACAGTGGCTCACACCTGAAGTCACCACTTTGAGAGGCCAAGGCGGGAGGATCACCTGAGGTCAGGGGTTCAAGACCATCCTGGGGAATATAGTGAGACTACCGTCTCTAAAGAAACATTTTAACAAATTAGCCAGGCATGGAGGTGTGCTCCTTGTAGTCCCAGCTACTCGGGAGGCTGAGGCAAAAGGCTCACTTGAGCCCAGGATTTCAAGTTACGATTGTGTCACTGCACTCCAACCTGGGTAACAGAACAAGACCCTATCTCAAAAAAATTTTTAAAGGAGGAAGTCATCAGTTATGTATATCACACAGATTCACTGGTGACTTTGCCACCTTTTCCATCCCTTTGAAGTTCTGCATCGCCGGTGGGAGGACGTAGGTCAGAGCAAGCAGAGTGTGGAGGCAGAAGCAGAGAGCGGAGGACCTCAACTCTCTCTCTCCCTGGGCTCTGCTCTAACTTGATAAGGGCCCATGGGAACATCACCTAAACTCTTGGGGGCCTGTGTTCATTTGTCTGTAAAAAGAGGGGCTTAAATTAAATGATCATTGAACCCTCCAAGCTCTTGCTGGGCTGTTTCTGGGGGCTCTTCTCTCTGGAGAAGAATTCAATTCAAAATTGATTTGAATTTTGGTGCTGAGCCAGCCAGTGCACGAAATACTACCACTTTGCTCAGTCTCGTAGATGTTTTTCTGTATTTCCTATGTTCAGCATAAAGGGGGCCAGCCCACTACTGCCTTTAACATGAATTGCCCTTCGGAGTATGGAGCACGAGGCAAGCAGCGCTTGTCTCCGGATAGACCCACACATTTCCAGGAGAATTTTTTTTTCCTCCTTGCTACTCACAACACATCACTTGTTTTTGTGAAGGTTTTTACACACAGCTGATTTATAAGGGATTAGATTTCTCTAAAACATAATCTGTGTTGGTTCTATTGGCCAGTTAAAATTGGTATCCTAGCACAGCTTGTTAAGACATTACATATCATTCCTCTTGTTTTTCTCACACTCAGGAATGATAGGTTAAGAAATATGATTCTAGTTCATAAAAGCCTGAGAGGGACTAACTGGGCTCTATTTATGTTTTATCCAAGAATGTGGAATTTGAAGCTTTTCTCAAAGTGAAAGTTGACCCACTGGACCCGTGTGCTTGGGCCAAATATGAGTATGAGAAACATTCTCAAACCTTTTTGGAATCCTAGGCCAGTAGACACTGAAGGGGCCTAAAGGATTTCTGGGCAATTCCTTCTCCTTCTCTCATGCCACAATAATTATTTACAGTTCTTGCCCTTCTTTTAGCTCAAAAGTGAACTCTGCATGTAGCATATTACCTTAGAGAAAATGTTCACTTAAAGAAAGCCACCTGTTCAGGAAAACAAATTGTCCCCAAGAGGTGTGGTGGAACGCAGGTGGGGAATTTTGTCTTCAATAAGGAGAAATTTAAATTCTCTATATTCTTAGAAATTTACCAAATTGGTTGCACCAGGGTTTTTTTCTTTTTTTTTTTTTTTTGAGACGGAGTCTCGCTTTGTCGCCCAGGCTGGAGTGCAGTGGCGTGATCTTGGCTCACTGCAAGCTCCGCCTCCCGGGTTCACGCCACTCTGCCTCAGCCTCCCGAGTAGCACCAGGGTTTTTAATATCCAGTTCAACCGGGAGACATTTATACTTTGTGAAGGCTGAGGCGTCCGTGTAAATTTGGCCACCAGGTGGCACCAAATGTTTTCATTAGAAAAATTGCTGAGGGAAAGCCTGGTCAGCATTCTCTCTCCTAGTTAAAAGGAAAAAAAAAGAAAAAGAAAACCCTTTAAAGTGAGTGTTGTCGGTTCATTCACCCAAATTCAGGAAGCATGTGCCTTTCTTATTTGCTAGCGCTTTGGCAGTACACTGTGGCAGTTCAGGGTGAGTTATTTCCTTGAAGTTTGTTAAAAGGGAAACATGGATGAAATTCAAGACTTGAAACAAAGCTTTATTGGAGCTTTGCAGGACAATTAAAATCCAGTCTCTCAGCCAACAGACGGTTCCATCAACCCCCTTCTAGGCCTAGCAGGACACAGGATGCCCAAACAAAAGGCAGAACGGGGCGGCATGGCTGGGTTTTTCCTTTTTATCATTTGCTGCACAATCTTATTCTTTCAGATCCCAAACCAGCTTTTATGGTCTGGTTAAAATTTTGTTCTGTTTGGAAAAGAGGGTATCCTAAAGCAATCTAACTGAGCAGGGGTTGTTGCAGAGGGACACCCGCCTGCTTTCAGATGTGAGTGCTGCTGGGGATGATGTCTTTCTGCCCCTGCTCATGGTCTCCAGAAGAAAGTGCTGGCACGCTAAAGATAGGAAAAACATTGGCCAATTTATTGCTAAATTTCAATTCTTAAGAAGTGTTTTTTTTTAAATAAAAGAGGTGTGCATTCATTTATTTATTCATTCATCCATTCATTTGATGAATATTTATTGAGTGTTCACTGTGCCAGCCATCGTATTTAGAAGCCAGGGGAAGGGTGGTAACCAAAACTACGTTCCAGCTTTGGGCTGCTTCTAGTCTAGAGGAAGAAGCAGATACTCGTCAAGCCACTCGCATGAATGTGCATCAACAAGCTGCAGGAGGTGCTTTAAAGGCAAAGATTGCTGTACCGGGATGATGTGGAGCTAATGAAGTTGACCTAGATTCGTGGAGTGATGGGAACAGGCAGTGTTCCCTAACGAGGGACCCTGGAGCTGAGATTTGAAGGATGAGGAGGAAGTAATTAGGCAAAGGGATGGGAAGAGGTGAGAGGAAGATTTAGGCCAGGGAATTGCAAATTCAAAGGCCATGGGAGGAGAGGGAGAATGACAAGTTTGAGTTCAGCGTTTGAGATGCAAGTGTGGAGGGAACTCAGTAAGCGAAGCAGGAATGGATGCAGTTACAGGAGTAAAAACTCACCATGAGTTCTCCACTTTCCTCTGTGTTTGGTATACTTTTCCTCTGCCAAATGGGAGAAGAAAGGTCAACACACACACACACACACACACACACACACACACACACACACACACACTTCAAAACTCTATCAATTACCAGATCTCTACTAGTCGCCTGCTTTGATAGGTGGTCTGTGGTATGGTTGGCTTGGAGCCAGTGTCCAAATATTTGAGAAAAGTTTGGGCATTTTTCCCCCAGTACAGTAACCTGTTTAAATGGACCCAAGTACCACTGGGGAAGGCTAAGAGGAAAAGTCACAGAACATACTTGGCAATTTTAGCAGAAAGTGCTACCTTAAGCATCCCTATTTTCCCTTTAGTAAAGGGATGTGGGTCTGGGAACTGACTGGGTCTTAGACACGACCCCAAATTTCTGATGTAATAGCAGCCCCCATTCATCAGACCTGGAGTTTTTTCAGTTATACGCCAAGTTAGGCCAGAAATCCTGCAATCAACTGGCCACACCCTAAGATTCCTGCAGTTCAGTTCATTCTGGTAAGCCCTAATGTCTTGTAAGATGACTATACCCATTTCTATCTTACTATTCTAGTGTACCTATTTGTCCTTTTCCACCCGGGCCCTTCCCACATGCTTGGCATCAAGCAGTCCTTTTTGATGGTAGCATCTTCCACCACTATTCCCAACTCACAGAGAAGAGCCTCTACACTCTTTTCGAAGATGCTGGTGTTTGCCTTACCAGTGTCTATCCCAGGCTTTGATGACGGGATTGCCTGTAAGGCTACAGCCACATTCCTCTCTTGACACCTATGAGTTCTTTTGTTATATTGAACCTTACAGTTTCTAGCTTCTCAACTTTCCCTAGATTGTACTTCCAATGGAGCCCTGGACTTCTTGGGCCAGCAAGTAAACTATCAGAACCACTCTCAGCTGCCCCAGCTATCACCACTAGATCCAGAATCGTGGGTGAGTGCACAGTGCACCCACATTTACCCTGATCAAAGTGATGTTCCTTCCTCTTGACCAATAGCCTTCAGGATGCCTTTCCTCACATATTCCCACATCTTTGCCAATATAATTAAGTCCTGTAAGTCTTCTGGTGGTTGAATTCCCTTCTCCCCTAGTAAGTGCTGGGGTCTGACTTTAGTTACAAGTCTGGGGATGTGGAAGATGAGTGTGTAAAGGTGAGAGGTGGGGGTAGGGATAGAGCATTAAGTGAGTCTGTCCCTCTGCCAAGGTAACTGATAGCCACTGAGAGAAGGTAACAGTGTCTTCAGGCCAGACATGAAGAGCCTAACCGGGGAACGCAGAGGAGGAGGGAGCTCAGGGTGGGTTGTGGGTTGGGGAAATTGAAGGTCTCCAAATCCTGCTCTATATTCCCATTCCATTTGTCTCTTTTCTAATCAATGTCCTTACATATACAAAAGAAACATAATGAAGATTTGAGTACAACTGATAATGTAATTTGGCAAACACAGAACAAACTTTGCCTTTGCTTTCCAGCTACCTCAGCCCATTCTTTTGGCATTGTCAGAGAAATCTCTGGTTAAAGAAAGTCCGTGCCTTGTGCTTTTCATGTGTCTTTCAAGGCCAGTGCCCCACAGGACCACATCTCTTGGACCCTTTTCATTTTGGTGCACGCACCCAGACTCCCAACTGCCTGCGTTCACATCTCTACCTGAAGACTCTCTGGCTTCCAGAGGTTACTCTGACCATGTGAGGCAGACCAGAAGGGCAGGGAACAGCCCCTTTTGGGAACAGTGCTCCGCTGATGACTGGTGGGAATTGGTGCAGAAACACCCCAGCTGCCTTGTCCTTTGGATGGGGTGGTTCTTTTCTTTCTTTCTTTTTTTCTTTTTTTCCTGAGATGGTGTCTCGCTCTGTTGCCCAGGCTGGAGTGCAGTGGTGCGATCTTGGCTCACTGCTACCTCTGTCTCCTGGGTTCAAATGATTCTCCTGCCTCAGCCTCCAAGTAACTGGGATTGCAGGTACACACCACCACGCCTGGCTAATTTTTAGTAAAGACAGGGTTTCACCATGTTGGCCAGGCTGCTATCGAACTCCTGACTTAAAGTGATCCACCTGCCTCAGCCTCCCAAAGTACTGGGATTACAGGCATGAGCCACTGCGCTGGGCCTTAGGTAGGGTAGTTCTGAGATGCATATTTTACTCTTTTCCCTGGAGTGCGTGCGTGTAGCTGAGCTCACAAAATAGGGGAATTTTCTCTCAAACTTTGAAGAATGTCCAAGTGGAAGGCAAATCCCAAATTATAACTGGTCATCTTTGAACAATCATGGACCTTGAGGGGTTTGAGGGCTCTAGATTCGGGACAACTGGTACTACCTCTTCCAAAAAGTAAAATTTACTCAGAAGTGCTTGTAGGGAGGCATCAGATATGGTCTTGAGTTGTAAAAGTTCGCCAAACCTTGTACAAATTATGAATCAGAGCAGCTTTTAAAGTAGAAGATCCTCAGTATAATTGGGTGTTCTTAAGTGAAAAATGTGAGATAAGAAAGCTGTCCTTTTTGATGTCCCTTTGAATTCAGAATTTTAAGCGGATGCACATACAAATTTTTGGAATTGAGACTTAGAATTTCTAATTCTCCAGCTAGGTGCTCCCCATGGCATGGTGGAAAGATCACACTAGGAAGATGTCAGCATTGCCACTGGCCAGTGGTGGGATCTCAAGCAAGTCCTTCATGTCTCTTACCTGTATGAGAAGAGTGTGGAATTAAGTAATTTTAGGGTTTTCCTACCTCTACCATTTTATATATCAAGGGATATAGGAAGAAAGAATGTAAGAAAGAAAGGAAGGGAGGATGGAATGAAAGATTTCTTTTGGGTTTCCCATGTATCATGGCCTTTTGATTCCTCTAACAATACCAAAGGGAAGACATTATTATTTTCATTGCATGGTGAGGAAATGGAAGTTCAGAGAGGTTAAGTCACTTGCCCAAGTCTACCCAGCAACTGAACATCACTCAAACCCATATCTGTCTGGCTCTGAAAGTCATGTACTTTCCACAAAACAACACTGTTCCATGCTTTAGGGGAAATGAGAGTCAGCAACGATATGCTTGGGTGTTTTTCCTTCCCCTGGCCTTGGGGACCCTCTCTTGGCTGCCTGGGCATTTTTCATGTTGCTCAAGTCTGAGGCTACCTCATTCGAGCATGCATGCCATTGTCAGTGGCCTACATTGACCCTCTTTCTTCCAATAGTTCCAGCTTTTCTTGCTGTTGCTGAAATGTGCAGTCAGGAGATTGTGGAGTACACTGAATGTACTACCCAGGCTCTCAGGACCGAGTGCTGAGAGTTTGCTAATCTGGTAAATATATACGGGAGAAGAGTAAGGCACCAGAACATCTTTCTGCCTTGACACTGTGCAGAGAAATAGATGCCCAAAGATGTAAGGCTTTAATCCAATAGCCTTAAAGCATACATTCCTAGAATGGAATATACCCCTGCCATGAAAATGAGTGACTAATCTGAATATTTCTCACCAAAATAGTTTTAAGTAAAAGAAGCCACATTATACTTTATGATTTCATTTATATAAAGTTCAAAACACAGGGAAAACTAAGCTATTGTATTTAGGGATATGTAGTTAGGTTGTAAAGATTAAAAAGAAAAGTAATTAAGTAATTTCTCTAACGATCAATATAGTGACTGCTTCTAAGGAAGAGGAGAAGTCAGTGGTATTCAGGAGGAAGCCCCAGGGAGGCGTCAGGGGGTGCTGGCCATGTTCCTTACACCTAGATGGTGCTTAGGTGGGTGGTTGCTTTTTAGGGATTATTTACATTGAGCTGCACATTTTTGCATTTTCCTTATGAGTATTATACTTTGTAATTTTTTTTAAAAGGCAATTCTGACAACTCCACACACATATATATTTGACAACTTAAATGAAACAGATCAATTCCTCGAAAAGTACAAAATAGCACAATCCACCCAATATGAAATAGGTAACTTGAAAACCCTGTAACTATTTAAAAATTGAATTTATATTGTAAAAACTTAGAAAGAAGAAATCTCTAGACTCAGTTTTTCACTGAAAAATTAGACCAAATATTTAAGTGAAAATTAATACCAATTGTACACAATATCTTTCAAAGAGTGGAGGGAGGGAACACTTTCCCAACTCATTCTGTGAGGCCAGTTATTACCTTGTACCAAAACAAAGACAATACAATAAACTACAGATTAATATCCTTTATGAATACAGCTGCAAAAATTCTTCATAAAATGTTAAGTTGAATTTAGCAATGTATAAAAAGAATTATATCCTATGAGCAACTGAGATTTATTCCAAGGATGCAAGCCTGACTCAATCCTAGCATTTTTTTCTTTTCTTTTCTTTTTTTTGAGACAGACCCTTGCTCTCTCACCTAGACTGGAGCGCAGTGGCAGATCTCGGCTCACTGCAACATCCGCCTCCCTGGTTCAAGGGATTCTCTTGCCTCAGCCTCTCAAGTAGCTGGGATTACAGGCACAAGCCACCATTCCCAAGAAATTTTTGTATTTTTAGTACAGATGGGGTTTCACCATGTTGGCCAGGCCTCCAACTCCTCAAAAGTGCTGGGATTACAGGCATGAGCCATCACGCCCGGCCTCAATCTTAGTTTTTTTTAAAAAATAATTTCAACTTATATTTTCGATTCAGGGGTACATTGAGTGATGCTGAGGTTTAGGGTATGATTGATCCTGTTGCCCAGGTACTGAGCATGGTACCCACTGGTTAGTTTCTCAATCTTTATCCCCCCACTTCCCTCCTCCCCACTAGTAGTCCCCAGTGTCTCTTGTTGCCATCTTTATGTCCATGAGTACCCAACGTTTAGCTGCCACTTATAAGTGAGAACATGCAGTATTTGGTTTTCCGTACTTGTATGAATTTTCTTAGGATAATGCCCTCCTGCTTCATCCATGTTGTGACAAAGAACATGATTTTATTCTTTTTTATTTTTATTTTTTTCTGAGATGGAGTTTTGCTCTTGTAGCCCAGGCTGGAGTGCAATGGCACTATCTCAGCTCACTGCAACCTCCACCCCCCAGGTTCAAGTAATTCTCCTGCCTCGGCATCCCACGTAGCTGGGATTACAGGCATGTGCCACCACCCCAGCTAATTTTGTATTTTTAGTAGAGATGGGGTTTTGCCATGTTGGTCAGGCTGGTCTCGAACTCATGATCTTAGATTATCTACCCTTCTCAGCTTCCCAAAGTGCTGGGATTACAGGCATGAGCCACCATGCCTGGCCTGATTTCATTCTTTTTTATGGCTGCATAGGATTCCAGGTGTATATGTTCCATATTTTCTTTATCCAATCCATCATTGATAGGCACCTAGTTTGATTCCATGTCTTTGCTATTGTGCATAGTGCTGTGATGAGCACGTGAGTGCATATATCTTTTGGTAGAATGATTTATATTATTCTGGATATATACTCATTAATGGGATTGCTGGATTGAATGGTAGTTCTAAGTTTTTTGAGAAATAGCCTAACTGCTTTCTACAGTGGCTGAACTAATTTACATTCCCACCAGCATTGTATAAACATTCTTTCTTCTCTGCAGCCTTGTCAACACCTGTTGCTTTTTGACTTTTTAATAATAGCCATCCTGACTGGTGTGAGATGTTACCTCATTGTGATTTTATTTGCATTTCCCTGATGATTAGTAATGATGAGCATTTTTTCATATTTGTTGGCTACTTGTACGTCTTCTTTTGAGAAGTGTCTGTACATGTCTTTTGCCCACTTCTTAATGGGGTTATTTTGTTTTTTGCTTGCTGAATTAAGTTCCTTATAGATTCTGGATATTAAACCTTTGTCAGAGCCATTGTTTGTGAATATTTTCTCCTATCCTGTAGGTTGTTTATTTAGTCTATTGATAGTTTCTTTTGCTGTGCAGAAGCTTTTTAGTTTGATTAAGTCCCATTTATCAATTTTTGTTTTTGTTGCAATTGCTTTTGAGAACTTAGTCACAAATTCTTTCTCAAGGCCAATGTCCAGAATGATGTTTCCTAAGTTTTCTTCTAGGATTCTTATAGTTTGAGGTCTTACATTTAAATCGATAATTCATCTTAAGTTTTGTATATGGCAAATGGGGTCCAGTTTCATTTTTCCACATATGGCTAGACAACTACCACAGCACCATTTATTGAATAGGGAGTCCTTTCCCCATTGCTTAGTTTTGTTGGCTTTCTTGAAGATCAAATGGCTGTAGATGTGCAGCTATATTTTTGGGTTCTCTATTCTGTTCCACTGGTCTATGTGTCTATTTTCGTACCAGTACCATGCTGTTTTAGTTACTGTAGCCTTATACTATAGTTTGAAGAAAAGAAGAAACCCTCTGACTTTGTTCTTTTTGGTTAGGAGAGCCTTGGCTATTCAGGCTCTTTTTTTGGTTCCACATGAATTTTAGAATAGTTTTTTCTAGTTCTGTGAACAATTACATTGGTAGCTTGATAGGAATAGTGTTGAATCTGTAGATTGCTTCAGGCAGTATGGCCATTTTAACACTATTTATTCTTCCAATCCATGAGCATGCATGGAATTGTTGTGTAGGAAAAATCTTGTCACATGACAAGGAAATATTAGGCTCACAGACATGTTGAAGGATGAGATGGGCAGGGTTTATTGGGTGAAAAGGAAAAAAAAAATTGGGAAACAGGGACTCTCCACAAAGCGAGAGTCCTGTTAGCTGGCTTCCTGCCTCACAGATTGAATCCCAGGTTACCATCCCAGAACAGGAGAGGCTAGGCTCCTCCCCACTGCAAAAGGTGTGAACTTCCTACAGCTCCATCCCATTCTTTCAGTGCTCAGGCCTGTCAGAGGTTCTCCGGGGACTCCTTTACACTTGGCTATCTCAGAATGCTTTTTATTTGTTTGTGTGTCATCAGCAGTGTGTTGTAATTCTGCTTGTAAAGATCTTTCAATTTAGTAGCCAGATGTATTCCTAGGTATTGTGTGTCTGTGTGTAGGGGAGGCGAGGGGTGGGGGTCTATTGGAAATGGAATTGCATTCTTGATTTGGCTCTCAGCTTGAATGCTATTGGTGTATAGAAATGCCACTGATTTTCATACATTGATTTTTTATATCCTGAAACTTTACTAGAGTCAGTTATCAGTTTCAGGAACCTTCTGGTGGACTCTAGGGTTTTCTAGGTATAGAATGATACCTTCAGCAGAGATAGTTTGACTTATTTTCCTATTTGGATGCCTTCTATTTCTTTCTCTTGCCTAATTCCTCTTACTGTGTCTTCCTGACTCAATATTTGGAAATCAGTCAATGTAATCTGCCATATTAACAGGTTAAAGAAGAAAATTACGTGATCATATCAATCCATGTGGGAAAAGCATTTGACAATATCTGACACTCATTTATGATAAAAACTACCAGAAAAGTAGGAATAGAGGGGAACATCCTCAATTTAGCAGAGAAACTTAACATCAGACTTAATGGTGGAAGGCTGAATGCTTTATGCATAAAATTGGGAAGAAGGCAAGGATAACCTCTGTCACAACTGCTATTCAACATAGAACTATGGTACATCCATACCATGGGATACTCATCAGTAATAAAAAAGTACAAACCACCAATATATGTGACAATGTAGATGTATCTCAAAAACATTATATTGAGGGAAAAAGCCAGATGAATCTCAAGGACATTAAGTTACGTTGAAAAAAAAAAGCCAACCTGAAAAAGTCACATGGTCTGTGACTTTTTATGTATATCATTCTTGAAAAGTGAAAATTACAGAGGTGGAAAACAGATGAATGGTTGAAGAGCTTAGAGATGGTGGAGGACAGAAGGGAGAGGTAAGTATGACATAGAGAGGTAGCACAAGGGAGATCTCTGTGCTGATGGAATAGTTCTGTATAGTAATTGCTATAGTGGTGGTAACATAAATCTACACATGACAAAATCGTGTAGAACTATAAACACATGGTACCAATGTCAAATACATAGTTTTCATATTGTATTATAATTACATAAGATGTATCTTATTGTATTGGGAAAACTGGATGCAGAATACATGAATCCTCTCTGTACTATCTTTGTAACTTCCTGCAAATTTATGATTATTTCAAAATAAAAAGTTTTTATAAAAGGCCATTTTGGATGCAGTACAGAGAAGAGACTGAAAGGATGAAATGGTGGAAAGATGCTGGTGCCAGGGAGGTGACAAGAAACCAATTAGGAGATTTCCTGCAGCCATTCATGACAGTGCACATTCACTCTGACCAGAGGAGGAGTGGCAGAAATAAAGAAAGTGAGTGGACGTGAGAAATTTTTAGGTAACAAGATGGAAAGTATCTCCTTGGTGATGGTCGAATACGGAAGGAAGGAGAGGAACTTGTCATCAATAATGCCCAGATTTCTGGATGGCAAAGGCAAGTGTGGTGATACCACTATGAGACAGAGTATGGGAAAAAGAACAGGACAGGTGTAGGGAGTTGGTGTGAAGGGTGAACTAGTTTTAGACACGTCAAATTTGGGGTGTTTTTGAGATAGCCACATAGATCTGTTGAGTTGACAGTTTGGAATGCAAAGTTAAATAATGGGAAGTCCAGACACAGAAATAATAATATTTAATAATAAAAAGTCATGAGCAGAAGGATTGAGGACCTACGATCTATTCTTAATAAATTTACAAGATTTCATAGCTAGGAGGAGAAGGACAAGTAGACCAAGAATAACGAAGAGGAGGTGTCAGAGAAATATTAGGTTGGTGCAAAAGTTATTGTGGAGCAAAAACCACAATAACTTTTGCAACAAGAAGAAGAAAATCCAGAAGTGGGTAGTATCAGGGAAGCTGAGGAAAGAGAGTATTTCAAGGAGAATGTGACTCACAGTATTCAATGGTCTGAGAAGTCCAGTCAGATCAGAACTGAAAATGGCTGCTGTGTTTTATGGCATAGATGTTATTGGTGGCCTCAGTGAATGGTGACTTAGATTAAGGAGCCAGTGGAAAAGGAAAAAATGAATATAGAAAATATATTAAGTTTTTTCCCAAAGTTAGGCTGCGAAGGGATAGAGAGAGCTATAAAGGAAGATTTTCATTTGTTTTGTGTGTGTTTGTTTGTTTCAAGCTAGGAGTGACTCAAAGATGCATAAATGCCAATGGAAGAGAATTGAAAATACAGAAGTGAAATGATGTGATCTAGTGCCTAAGAAGCCAAGAGGCCACAGGGTCCAGAGCACAGAGATAGAGACATAGCCGGTTATTTTTCCCAACTAGAGAGAGAAGTGCCTCTCATTCAGCAGTACCAAGATGTTGGTTGTAATGGTAATTGTGGCAATTGCCTTTAGTCTGTATTCTTCATTTGAATAAATATTCTTTCATTAAATTATAGCTTAGTAAAGTTAGAAGACACGTTAGAAATTACCTAGCTCTACTACTACTTTTACAAGTCAGAAACCTGGGGCCTGGAGAGGATGGAAGAGATCACTCCTCCCAATGATATATTGATCTTGGGCTTAAGTCACTGCAAACCCTTGTATCCACTAGTGTCTTCTGCAGGTCAGTAGCTTCTTTGAGCCCAGATTTCTTCATGTGAAGTAATTGGACCATAATTGTTTTGGAAAGGAACAATCTGCTTTTTTGTCGATACTATTTTGAAAAAATATTTTACTTCTCTACTCACCAGCCTTTCTGTTTGAAGCTTACAGGTCTTAGAGGTAAAACTGGTCAAGCAACATGATTACAGTTCAGCAGATGAGGCACCCATGCTATATTGAACTATAAGCATGTAACTGGGTTTTAGGTGTGGTTTTTTTTTTTTTTTTTTTGAGGCAGAGTTTCACTCTGTCACCTGGTCTGGAGGGCAGTGGTGCAATCTCGGCTCACTGCAACTCCACCTCCTGGGTTCAAGCGATTCTCCTGCCTCAGCCTCCCAAGTAGTTGGGATTACAGGCACCTGCCACTATGCCCAGCTAATTTTTTTGTTGTTGTTGATGTGTATTTGTAGTAGGCAGGGCATGGTGGCTCACGCCTGTAATCCCAGCACTTTGGGAGGCCGAGGAGAGTGAATCACTAGGTCAGGAGTTCAAGATCATCCTGACCAACATGATGAAACCCAGTCTCTAATAAAAATAGGTGTGTATTTAAAAAGGATTAATAGTTCATTTTTACCTGGATAGACCAGCCCTGACATCCAGAATTTTTGCTAAGACTTAGGCCATCACCCAACTGGCCCCATCAGAATTAGTTTCCTCAGCAAGGCAGGTGCCTGTTCTGTGCTTGATGCTGTTGCATCTGCTGGGACCAGGATGGTGCTTCTGTTCTTCTATAAAATAATGAAGAACTCAATTTTTCTGAGGGTCCATAGGCTAATGGATCATTCTTTCCTCTACTCACCCTCTTCTTCATGCCTTGAAATTTTAAGCCTTTTCTATGCTCTTTGCATAAAAATTGTTAATCTTCTTTTATTTATTTAGGTTTTTGTTTACTTATTTATTTATTTTAGTGGTGTTTTCAACATTTACTATAGACTTACAGCCACGTTGTAAAAATAGTCCACAGAGCTTTCATATACTCACTTCTCAGCTCTTCCACAACTGTAATTGTAGTGCAATTGACAGACCTTATTCAAATCTTGCCAGTTGTCACACTAATGTTTTTCCTGTGATCTAGAATCCAAACCAGCATTCCCAAATTGCATTTAGTTGTCATGACTCCAACCCGGGAGGCACTTTTCTCTTTGATGACCTTGAAACTTTTGAGAACTGCCTCTCAATTCGGGTTTGTCTGGTGTTTCCTTAAGCATACATTCAGGTTATACGTGCTTCTCCCTTGTAAGCACTGGGTCTTTGGAGTCTGGGAGCTGAAGTTCGTCTGCTCCCCATTCATCATGAGCCTGTGTTCTTTGTGAAAAGCACATTCATTTAGAAATAAAGAATGAGTTTCTAGCTCCACATTTAGAGCTATAGCATAGTACTTACTGCAACTAATACAACACTTATTGTTCACCTCCAGGGTTAAGTATTATATTGTTTAATGTGCTATTTAAAACAACTGAGCACCTGGGGGTGTCTGTTCTAAATCTCTATCATCAGTTATTGTTAACTCACTAGGAACACAGCTAAGTCATCCAAACCTGATGCTTAGACCAATTACTGGATCAACCAGAATTCCTACAGACTAGAGTCACCCGTAAATAACTTAACAGTCTAACAGCTCCTTAGGCCAAATGCACCAGTAACCAGTCATGGGCATCAGAGAGGGGCTGACTTTCCAAGAGATGTGCAGGCTGGGGTACCATCACCGACATCCCCAAAATGGATATGAGAAGAAGTTGACAGCAGTCAAAACTTTCTTTCAAGCTTCTAATTCAAACGCCACATGAAAACTAACTGGGCCAAGAATCAGAGTATAATTCTAATGTCCCAACTTATTACTGTGTCACTTTAGTCAAGGAGCTTATCCTCTCATTCATTCATTCATTATAAGAAATTACGGAATGTCTTCTATGTGCTACACTCGATGTCAGGTGCTGAACATCTTATGGTGAGTCAAAATAGATAATTTTTTTTGGCAAAACAGGTAAGGAATAATGTTCTACATGGGGTGGGGGTGGGGGAGGAATAGTGTGAACAAGAGCCATGTGGTAGAAGGGCGCAAGGGTTCTGAAAAAAGACCATTGTAGCTGGATGGCAAAAAAAAAAAAAAAAAAAAGAAGCAAGCAGAATAGAAACTGAAGCTGTGGGGTGTGGAAGGGTGAGACCAGGAGAGCACCGTAGGCATGTTAGGGAGTTTTTGTCTCGTCCTAATAGGATGGGGGAAGCCACCAATAGATATTAAACACTGCAAACATTTAATCAGATGCTGGGTCTGTCCTGCAGACCCTGGCTGACAGATGAAATGGGTACTCAGACACAGATACGCAGTGTAAGAGCAGCTAGGTGACTAGGTGCTAGGTGACTGCCTGGCTCTAGACGCCAGAGAGAAGCTGGAGCAGCTTGCTTTTATTCAGAAAACCTGGAGCCCACACAACCTGTAGGTAATTAACATTTATTGTTCCCCTTTCAGGGAACGTCATGCACATGGATGATCAAAGGTCAGGTCCTGGTCAATATAAGTAAACAAGTCTGTTGAAGATAAATTCCCCCACATTCCCTTGTACCTACCCCTTGCCCTCTGCCTCAGGGTTATAGAACAGCTGCCTTCGGCTATTCTCCCCCTGGGGCTCTGCAGAACCTTCCGACCTTTCAGAAGGTTTGTGTCCTTTCCCTATAGTTTTTCCCACCCCTCTGATGGATCCCCCACAATCAGATTTGGGTTTTGAAAGATTACTCTAACTGTAATGAAGAAAATGATTTGGAAGTCACAACACCAATTACATGGTAGCTCAGGCAAGAGATGATGCTAGCTTGAACTAGGGTGGCGGTATGGAGACCTAAGTGGAGACGTAAGGGAGTAGAAGTATTTGTAAAAAGGCAGCAATGTTTCCATGGGATCTGCTTCTTACTGCTGATTTTCAATCACTTACCCTATGACTTGAAAACTTACTTTACTTCTCCATGCCTGTTTCCTCATCTGTACAAATGAGGTATAATAATGATTTCTATATCATAGGGTTATTGAGAGGATTAAATTAATAGAAGTAAAATGCTTAGAAAAGTACCTGGAACACAATAATCACACATACCACACTCTACATATACATACACACATATATAAACTTACTGCAATTAAGAAGCTATTTAAAAAATAAAACTGACAGGACTGGGAGATAAATTGAGTATCTAAAGAAAGGGAGAGGTAGATGTGTATCTGCCAGACCTCTTCCTCGCAAACAATAGATATCGACTCTGTTATTTAAGTTGAAAGAAACTGATAAGGAAAGGAATAGGCAGAAAAAAGGTGCACTTCCTACCAAAATGGAGTAATAGGGAACCATATTTCCCCTCCTACTTGGAATGACTAAGAAATTGGACAAAAATATATGAAGGAACAGATTTCAAGATATTGGACATTAGGCAATGAAGGGCGGTTATTTTTAAGAGATGGGGATGGGGAATGACGTGAGCCTTACAAATGCCCCAGTTTACCACCTTGAGAGAATTTCTAGGCTGCAGTGCACCAAGGGTGAACCCAAAAGGAGTCTGCTGCTCACCCTGAGTTGAGGAGGTGGAGCCTCCAGAGAGTTCACAGTAGTTAGAGTTTTCAGGGTACAGCATCAGAGAGGAGAGAGCTGCATGGAGTGATAACTCTGAAGATGTACATAGGGTCCTTCTTGAGTCCTGAGCACTGAGCCTCAGTACTTCTAGAGAGGTACTCATTCTGAGCAGCACATATGGTAAAGAAAACTACCTGAGACCAGAGAAAAAACACCTGAAAGGAAGAGAGGGTAGTCAGAGTCAGAGCTCACACAAAGCTGGGAATAGTGTCTGTGCCTGGCCAGACTGGAAAATGGGTCATGGAATAGAATACTTAGAAGGGTCTTAGGCAGGGGAAATTATCCCTAGACTAAATGCCACTCCAGTACTCCCTAACAAATCTTAAAAGCAAGCCCTGAAAGAATTGAACTGTTTCAAAATAATTAAACTATTAATTATTTTGAAATAATTTAACTATCTCCCAGAACAAATCTCAATTTTATATATATATGAATTTTTTAAAATCCACTACCTAATATGGTAAAATTGACAATGTGTGACATCAAATAAGAAATTATCAGGCATATAAAAAATTGGAAAATATGAACAATATTGAGAAAAATTAATCAAAACTCATAAGCAAATCAGAACTCACAAGATGTCAGAATCAGGGAACGAGGACATTGAAACAGTTACTACAAGTGCCTTCCATTTATTTAAAAAAAGCTAGAGTAGAGATTCAACATGTTAAGTTGTACAAAATATTAACAGTGACTCATATTTAACTTCTAAAAAAGAAAACTAAACTGCCTCAGATGAAGAATACATTGTATGGGATTAATGGCAGATTAGACATTGCAGAAGAAAAGATTAGTGAGTTGAACAGCATAACAATAGAAAGTACCCAAGTGAAATTCAGAGATAACAAAAGACTAAAAATTCAATGAACAGAACATCACTGATATGTTGGATAACTTGAAAGAATGTAATGTAGATATAATTGGAGTCTCTAAAAGAGAAGAGAAAGAAAGGAAAAAGAGAAAACTAAAGAAACAATGGCTGAAGATTTCCCAGATATGATGAAAACCATAAACCCAAATATCCAAGAAACTCAGCAAATCCTAAGTACAAGAAACACAAAGGCAATAAGAAATTGCTCAAAATTAGTGAAAAAGAGAAAATCACTTAAAAACAGATAAAAAGGTACTATATATACAAAAGAATGAAGATAATAGTGACAGCAAAATTTCTACTGGAAACAATCTAAGTAAAAGAAGAAAAACATCTTTAAAATTCTAAAATGAAAAAAAATCAACTGCCAATCTATCATTCTGTGGTGAAAATATAATTCAAAAACAAAAGTGAAGAAGGACTTTGAAGACATAAAAAAGGTGAAAATATTCATCACCACTGGATCTATACTACAAAACATACTTCAAGATGTTGAAGTGAAATGTATGGTAAACATAGCACAAAGGCTGGGAGAAATAAAATGGACATATAATATCATAAATGAAGTGGTATAAGCATTACTAGAATGTAGACTGTGATAAGTTAGAGATGTATACTGTATACTGTAAATGCTAGAGTAACCACTAAAATAACAAAACAAAGATATCTAGCTAAGGAGCTAGAAGGAGATGAAGTGGAGTAATAAAATCGTTCAATTAATACAAAGGGCCACAGAAAAAGAAATCTGTAACAAAGAACAGATAGAAAACAAATAGCAAAATAGTAGCTTTAAACCTAACCATATCAATTATCAATTATCACATGAAATGTCTAAATACCTCCATTATAAACCAGAAGTTGTCAAATTATATACTGCCTACAGAAATCTACATTTAATATAACGATACAAATAGGTTAAAAATAAAAGCATGAAAAAAGATATAATATGCTAACACTAATTAAAAGAAAGCTGGGATGACAATATTGCTGTCAGATAAAGTATATTTCAAAGCAAAAAAATTACAAGAGATAGTCATTTTATAATGAAAAAGTGGTCATTTTTATCAAGAGAATATAACAATCTTAAACTTGTATGCACCTAATAACAAAGTTTCAAAGTAAATAAGCAAGGAGAAATAGACAAATCCCCATTTGTAATTGCAGATTTTAATATCTATCTCTCAGTAATTGATGAAACAAGACAGAAAATTGGCAAAGTTACAGAAAGTTAGAAAATCACTATCATTAAAATGCAACAGGATGCAGTACAAGAAAAAAATTTTTAAAATCACTATCAATCAACTTGACATAATTAGCATTTATAGAGCACACTACACAACAACAGAAGAACAGACATTCCTTTCAATGCATATGGACTATCTATTATGATAGAACATATTCTGAGCCATAACACAAGTGCCAATGAATTTAAAAAATTCAAATCATGGAAACTGTGTGATGTGATCACAATGGAATTAACTTAGAAATCAACAAGAGAAAGATATCTGAAAAGTACTCAACTATCTGGGGAAAAAATAATACTTTTAAGCAACTCATGAGCCAGAAAAAAATCAAACAGGAAATTAGAAAGTGTATTGAAATGAATGAAAATGAAAACAATATATCAAAATTTGTAGAATACTAGAGTAGTACTTAAAAGGAAATTTATAGTACTGCATGTCTCTATATGTAAAGATGAAAGATCTTTACTTACTTTAAAGCTGGTATGATAACAATTGGCATAGAGATCGACAAATAGGTCAATGAAAGAGAATAGAAAAGCCAGAAACGGACCCATGCATATTTGGGCATCTGATTTTCAGCACAGAGACTAGAATTGTGGTTCCTGCTGCCTCCTGAAACTAGATGCAGCTGCTCTATCTCATCTCCAGAATTCATCTTGCTTTTCTACTCCTCTAACTTCTGATTCTGGGGCTGAGGCAGGGGGTGTTTCATAGCGGGGCTATGTGCCTATGTCTTATCTAAATTAGAGTCCAGGAAGGTGCATGCTTGCCGGGTAAGATGGAGGATGCTCCAAATGCTTCAACAGTAAACAGAGGTCAGGTAGCCAAGAAGAATAACCAACATAAGGAGTCAGTGATGCCCTTAAGCTTACCCTCAATGGCTCAGTTTCCTTAGCTAAGAAAGAAGTATTTCATAAGATTTCCATGAGAATCAAATAAGATCATATATGTAGAAATACTTTGCAATTTTAAGTATAAATGTAAAATGTTATTTTTGAGACCCATAAAACTTTGCAACTTAACTCTTTTGAACTAAAGCCTTAATGGGACAAGCAAGAGTTAAGCAACTGGGGGAGAAGGCCCAGTGAACAAACAGGAGGAGATTCCAGGAGACAGAAAAAGGTCTGGATACCAGGTTGTGGTACAACCAGTTGTAGATCAAAAAGAGGGAAAGAATGGTTAAGTAGCTCCCTTAAGGACATTGTTTATATAGCTGTTTCCATACCTTTAAAATATAATGATTAGTACCTTAGCAAAAGAATTATAGTCAATACATTTATATATCTTGTGCAGGCCTATCACAAATAAGTTAGATAAGAATTCTCTTACAGTTGTCATGAAGTATTGTTTATTAATCTGTTTGCATCTGTATAACATAAATTACCAATTCAAATCTGGGAAAATGCTATTGCTTTCATTCTAATTTAATTGTTTATTCGACTTCATCCTTCTGCATCTTCTCATCCTCAAAAAACAAAAACGAAAACCACAAAGTTTGATTATTCCAATTGAGCTAACTAGATACTTTAAATCCACACATAACTTCTGTCTCTTGGTCTCACCTCTAGTTTGTACTATAATGACCAACATTGAAAATAAAAGCATTTATTTCATAGAGATACAAATAAAGACCTTACAACTGCATTTAGAGGATTATACAGTCACATGTCACTTAACAAGGGGGATGCATTCTCAGAAATGTGTCCATAGGCAATTTTGTCATTGTGTGAACATCATGCAGTGTATTTCCATAAACCTAGATGGTACAGCCTATGACACACCTAGGCTATGTGGTACAGCCTATTGCTCCTAGGCTACAAACCTGTACTGCATGTTGCTGTACTGAATACTGTAGGCAGTTGTGACATAGGGTAAGTATTTGTAAATATTTGTGTTTTTAAACATGGAAAAGGTAGAGTAAAAATACGGTATTATAATCTTATGGGGTCCATCATTGACTGAAACATCGTTATGTGGTACATGAGTATAATCTACCAACACCTGTAATATTACAAAATAACATTAGGTAATTATTTGCTGTTTTTTAGTGTAGGCTTTTTATTCTAGAACAGCTTTAGAATTACAGGAAAATTGTGAAGATAGAACAGAGAGCTCCCATTCCCTCCACACCCAGTTTCTTCTATTGTTAACATTTTACATTAGAATGATATAATTGGTCCAACTACTACACCAGTATAGATATATTGTTATCAACTAATGTCCATACTTTATTGAAATTTCCTTAGTTTTTACCTGATTACTCTTTCTTTTCCACAATCCCATATAGGATGCCACAACACATTTAATCATCACATCTCCGTAGGCTCTTCTTAGCTGTGATAGTTTCTGATTTTCCTTAATTTCGATGACTTTTGACAGTTTTAAGGTTTCCTGGTCAGGTGTTTTGCAGAGAGTGCCTCAGTCAGAATTTGTCTGATGTTTTTCTCATGATTAGACAGGGGTTATGGGTTTTTGAAATGAAAATCACAGAAGGAAAGTGCCACTCATCCTATCATCTCCAGGGTGCATGCTCTCAAATGAGGTATCAACATGACGTATTACTGTCGACATTGACCTTGGACACTTGAGTTAGATCTGTTCTGTAACGTGTGTTGTTTGCTCTGCACTGCTGCCATTCTGTATGACATTATTTTTTTTCATTTTTTCCAACATTTTGTTGTGAGAATTTTTAAAAATACTGCAAAGTGAACTTTTAGGTTTTTATAATAATGTTTTATACATGCTGCCACTGAGATCCTACCATCCATCTTTTACTACCCTCACTTTGTCACATCCCTGTCCATCTACCCATTCTGCCATCCATCCCACTGATCCATCTTGTTGCTTGAATTCTGTCATTTATTTTGGGTTCTATCTATTTTTCTATTCAACAGAAGAGAAAAATAGAACTGGATTTGCTGCAAAGAAACAAAGGAGAAAGAATCATGGTGAATTTTAGAGTTCAAGTTTTATAGATGTGCAGGGAGGGGCACATTTAAGAAAGTAGTGAAGGGCCTGGCCATCAGAGAAATGCAAATCAAAACCACTATGAGATATCATCTCACACCAGTTAGAATGGCAATCATTAAAAAGTCAGGAAACAACAGGTGCTGGAGAGGATGTGGAGAAATAGGAACACTTTTACACTGTTGGTGGGACTGTAAACTAGTTCAACCATTGTGGAAGTCAGTGTGGCGATTCCTCAGGGATCTAGAACTAGAAATACCATTTGACCCAGCCATCCCATTACTGGGTATATACCCAAAGGACTATAAATCATGCTGCTATAAAGACACATGCACACGTATGTTTATTGCGGCATTACTCACAATAGCAAAGACTTGGAACCAACCCAAATGTCCAACAATGATAGACTGGATTAAGAAAATGTGGCACATATACACCATGGAATACTATGCAGCCATAAAAAATGATGAGTTCATGTCCTTTGTAGGGACATGGATGAAACTGGAAACCATCATTCTCAGTAAACTATCGCAAGAACAAAAAACCAAACACCGCATATTCTCACTCATAGGTGGGAATTGAACAATGAGATCACATGGACACAGGAAGGGGAATATCACACTCTGGGGACTGTGGTGGGGAGTGGGGAGGGGGGAGGGATAGCATTGGGAGATATACCTAATGCTAGATGACGAGTTAGTGGGTGCAGCGCACCAGCATGGCACATGTATACATATGTAACTAACCTGCACAATGTGCACATGTACCCTAAAACTTAAAGTATAATAAAAAAAAATAAATAAAAATAAAAATAAAAATAAAAATAAAAGAAAGTAGTGAAGGGCAAAAATTAGTCTGCAATTTAGGAACTGGTAGAAGTTCTTTGATATTATGAAGTATGTCTAAAATATCACTGCCACCCTGAAAATTGCCAAACAATTGTACAAAAGAAAGCTAGAGGGAACTATGGACCAAACACGCATGACCTCAGGGGATTGGAAGGGAATGGAAGAGCATTTGCCAATTTGGAACAACAGCAGCGTGTCTCTAAAGGGACTATGTCAGAAAGACCCAGAATTGCATTTCCATTTCCAAGAACCCATCCTCAGCACTAACTAAATAGGAATTTCTGAGATACACATTTTGTTTATCCATTCCCCTAATGCAAAGAACTCTTCAATGAATGTCCTTTACACTTTTCTTATCTGCAAGTATGAGAGTTTCTCCAGGAGAATGATCTTTGTGTTAGTTTGCTAGGGCGCCACAACAAATTATCAAAAACTGGGTGGCTTAGAACAACAAAAATTTATTGTTTTACAGTTCTGGAAGCAGAAGTCCAAGATCAAGATGTTGGCAGGGTTGCTTCCTTCTGAGGATTGTGGGAGTAAGATCTGGCCCAAGCCTCTCTACTTGGCCTGTAGGTGGCCATCTTCTCCATGTGTCTCTTCACATCATTTTCACTTTCTCTGTGTCTCTGTGTCTAAATTCCCCTTTTTAAAAGGACACCAGTCCTATTGGATTAAGGCCCACTCTAGTGACCTTATTTTAACTGGACTGATTAACCAATGTAAAGACCCTATCTCCAAATAAGGTCACATTCTGAGATGCTGAATGTTAGGACTTCAACATATGATTTTTGGGAGGACACACTCTAGCCCAGGCTTCACATTTATTTCTTGTATAACCTTTAAAGGAATTTGGAAAAACTATCTACTCCTTACACATTTTAATATTGACATTTAACAATTTAAATCATAGATTTAAAGAGTTTCAAAGGATAAAACTTCTGACATTTTGTAATTATTGATGCTTTAAAACAAAATGATTATATCACTTTTTAAAATGTATCCAAAGGAATCTGGATACCATAACAATTTAATTCAATTCTCATAATCCATTATAAACATGCATGCATAATCTCCTGTGGAAATGTTATAACTTTTTTCTCCTTTTCATTCCAATTGTCCCACAGAATTTTATCTTATTGTAATATATTTTTGTCCTAGAAGGTCTCTTTTTTGACCACCCTATCATACTTCTCTTTGAGAAAATTATGGATAGAGATTGAATTTTTAAAATGTCTTATTTCCTGGAAGGCAGTAAGTGTTAAACACTTTCTTCTGGATTGAGTTATTGTAATTGTTACCCAATCGATCAAGACACCAAATCATAAAACTACAATTAATTTGTAGTTTATTAAACAGAAAAAGTAAAGTTCTATAGAAAATTCTTCTCTTAATTATAGAAATGGTACTTCTCTCCCTAAGTTAGTTCATGTATCCACTGATGAAATCTGTATTGTTCCAGCATTCATCAATGCTGGAACAATACAGATTTCTGTACTCATTTTTGTCCCTCCCTCACTTTTATAGAAGTAACTGCTGAGAAAATATATTCATGATAATAAATAAATGGGAGCAAATGGCATTGGTTTAGAGCAGTTTCCTCCAATTCTATGCATTCCATTCAAGTTAAATACCAAACGCTACCTAGTAATTTACTGACAAAATATTTTTTGTGCTGTCTGCCAAAAATTCTATTAAGTTATTTAAATTCATGAAAGTGTCAAAAACCACCTAACATGCAGACAATCTATTGCCCAGTTATAAGAGTTATTCACATTCTTGAATTCTGAGAGGTACACCAGAAAGAGTTTATCAACCCTAATCAAATAACTCTTAAATATACCTGTTGCTGTTTTATTTAAAAGCCCCCTGTGTAGAATGGATTGGTGTCTTAGTTTGGGCTCCCACAAAAAAGCAGACCCCAAGATGAAATCTTGAGTTGAAGAAGTTTACCTGACAGGTGATTCCAGAAAGTACAACTGAGTCAGTGAGGAGAGTGAACCAGAGAGGGAGAAAAACAATATAAAAGTGAGTTAGTGAGTGGGTTACTACTGTAGGCCACAGAGCCCAGTTCCACCTTCTGAGTATCCTGCAGAATGCACGTCAGAACTGTCCCAATAAAGAATAGAGAAGCGGGGAATTCATCCATGGACTCCTATCTTTCATTACTTTCCTTGGCCCTTCCAGTCTCCCTGTACAAGGCTGAAGACTGGAGAGAGGGCGAATCCTCCTTACGCCAAGAAGCAGAAAGACTTGGGCATTTAAGACTCTAGAAGGTACAGTGAACTCACAGGTGGCTGCTGGGATAGGCAACAGAACAGCAATAGTGTCTCTAACAGCTGGAAATATAGAAAAATACTAATTTTATTACTGACAAAGATATTTATCTTATCAAATGCTGTAAAATATATTTTCATCTAAACCTTGAAACTGCAGATTTATCTCACTTAATTTATCAAAAATATCCTATGTTGGCAAAGCCTATACTTTTGTTAAACCTATCAGCAAAATAAGACCTTTTTTCTTACAGAAACAGTCTAATTTCATTCTTAATTCAAATAAATATGTTAATACAAGATTTAAAAATGCTATCAAGTAATTCTCAAATTTAATTTGCATTTAATATTGAGTAAATGTTAAATATTGCTGGTCGGGCATGGTGGCTCATGCCTGTAATCCCAGAACTTTGGGAAGCCGAGGTGGGAGGATTGCTTGAGCTCAGGAGTTCGAGACCAGCCTGGGCAACATGGTGAAACCCCGTCTCTATAAAAAATACAAAAATTAGCCCAGCGTGGTCGTTTGTGCCTGTAGTCCAAGCTACTTGGAGGGCTGAGGTGGGAGGATCGCTTGAGCCCCGGCAGTGGAGGCTGTAGTGAGCCGTGTTCACAGCACCATCATACCCCAGCCTAGACAACAGAGAGACTCTGTCTCAAAAAAAAAAAAAAATAAATAAATCAAATAAATAGTGCTAGAACTACTGATAAATAAATTTTAGAATGCATACTGTAAGGAGATTAAAATAATGTAAATATAATACCATTAATTTATTCACTTTTTCGTAAGTTATAAAAATAAGAAAATCATGATGCTGTTTCTGGGTAATTTATAAATACTTTTAAGCTAAAATTGTAAGTTATGTTTGAAGCGAGGTATATGTATTTCTTTGGTATGTGTGTGTATATACTTATTGTTCGTGTTCTGCTTTGGTGAATAATTAAATTACAATCAAATTTAAATATAATGCATAACACCATTCATTTCTAGACCTCAGGATAATGCTTTCCCCAGTATGTAAAAAGGCGAAAACTACCTAATGCTAAAACTCATCAGTCTGGAAGAAAGCATGTAATTTTATTTATTTTTTTGTTCATAGGAATAGAAAGCATTAAGAATTTTATAAGTAAAATTAGGTGAAGATAAACTTCAATTAGAATACATGTTTAAAGATGTGCTTTTATAATGTGGATTTTAACCGCTTTATCAAAGTGCACACCCCAAATCTGACAGAAATTATGAAAGTATTTTATTTGTGGATTTTATCTCATTTACTCTGGGAAATTTGATAATTCCAGAAAACATTTTAGATGTGTTTAAAAGAATCAGAGTCATCAACATACTCCTTTGGCTAGCCAAGGTGCTTTTCTTTCCAGCTGACAATACTTTTTAGGCATAAACATTGAGAAAAGTGAAATAGAATTGCCTACACTTTAACATAGGAAAAACAGCCATAAAGTATTCAAAACATTTCACCGCTGATTTGCTTTCCTAGGCTCTCCTGCCGCCACTGCTAATCGGGTTACAATTTCTGACAGTAGATTGTCGTCACCTCCACCTCTCTCTACCATGTATCTGAATATCTCATTTTATCACAAATCTTCACTCTTAACAGAAATATGTGTGGTATGGGAAAGACTAGAAGGCCACAGGCTTTATGGGCCCTAAGTAATCATTAAAGGAAGCATCTCCTTTTTCAGTTATCCAAAGGTTTTTGAACTCAGGAGCAATGCCCTAAAGCAAGATATGGCTGGGTGTGGAAAGGGCTTTTCTGAACATAGGCAGGCTCTTAGGCCAGTCTGTGAAATTCTTTATGCTTAGGAACCCCTTGGATAGTGCAGACGTGAGACTACCAGACTCTTGGATATGCACGTGTTCAGTTTTACTAAATATTAACTATTGCTCTCCAAAATGGTTGTGCAAATTTACACTTCCACCACCCATAAGGTTTCCCATCACGCTAGATCTTTGCCAACTTTTGATGTCATCAGACTTTGAAATTTCTGTCAATTTAGTATGTAAGAAATATTATTTCATAGGTTTTACTTTATATTTTCTAAATTATTAATGAGTTTTTAGCTTATATGTTTGCTAGCTATTTAAGTTTCTACTGCAGTTAATTACCTCATATCTTTTCCTCATTTTTGGTGTTTTTTAGAAATTAAATTTTGACTTCTTTTATCTATTCTATATGCTAATCCTTTGTTTTATATGTTGTAAAGACTGTCACACAGTATATCACTGTCATATAACTTCAATCATGGAGTTGTCATATAACTTCAATCATGGAGTTGTCATCATCATGATTATCATCATTTTAATACTACTAATAATAACAGTTATGTTTACAATGTGCAGGGCCTGTTTTAAGTATCTTATATGTGTTGCCTTATTTAATTCTCACAACAGCTCTAGGAAGCAAGTACTTATACCCCATTTTATACCGACTAAGGTATAGAAAGGAAATTGATCGAGATTGTTCACCTGGTAAATGGCAGAGACAAGATTTGAATCTAGAAACTAATTTCAGAGCACTCATCCTCCATCACTATACTATCTCATATAACTTCATCTTAATACAATATAAAGAGTATTATAATTTTCAAATAACCTTACCTTGGTTTTGTGTAAATGGTATTGCGTTTTATAGTTAAAAGCTATATTCACATCACTTTGATAATTGACATTAAGTTCCCACATGGGTCATGTATTATGCTATACGTGTGGATTTAAAAAAGGACACAGTTTCTGCCTTCAAAAGCTTACAATGTAGGAGGTAAGAGAAACAATTGCAATACCGTGTGATGAACATTTGTAACAGGATTCAGCAAGTGATGCTATGAGAACATTTAGTAAGGTTCCCTAACATACAGTAGCATGTGATTGCCAACACTGGCTCGGTCGGGGAGACCCTAACCCAGTGGTGCTAGAGGAATTAAAGACACACACACAGAAATATAGAGGCGTGAAGTGGGAAATCAGGGGTCTCACAGCCTTCAGAGCTGAGAGCCCCGAACAGAGATTTACCTACATATTTATTAACAGCAAACCAGTCATTAGTATTGTTTCTATAGATATTAAATTAACTAAAAGTATCCCTTATGGGAAATGAGGGGATGGGCCCAATTAAAGGAATAGGTTGGGCTAGTTAACTGCAGCAGGAACATGCCCTTAAGGCATAAATCGCTCATGCTATTGTTTGTGGCTTAAGAATGCCTTTAAGCAGTTTTCTGCCCTGGGCGGGCCAGGTTTTCCTTGCCCTCATTCCTGTAAACCCACAACCTTCCAATGCTGGCGATAGGGCCATTATGAACGTGTTACAGTGCTGCAGAGATTTTGTTTATGGGGCCAGTTTATGG
This sequence comes from Pan paniscus, assembly GCF_029289425.2. Classification (NCBI taxonomy): domain Eukaryota; kingdom Metazoa; phylum Chordata; class Mammalia; order Primates; family Hominidae; genus Pan; species Pan paniscus. Next base: position 26,329,608 of record NC_073254.2, read on the forward strand.
CCGGATTTTGGGGGTCTTGCTCCCAACATGTGATGATATAGCTAACTACATCATATGAATGACTTAACTGAACCTACAGTCAACAAAACTGCCAAATCTTTGTTTCATATGCCAACCTTCTCTCCTGTTACTCATTAGTTTGGACCTAAGTGACCTAATTAATCTTCTAGGTCTGCTTGTTGAGATCTTTATGGATTCTGATTTGCCCGTGGAAAGTTTTAGCTAGCCTTTCACCACCATGTCATTTATAACTATAAACTTGCTCAGCACAGTATTGATGGTATCATTCAAGTCACTGGCATCCCCCAGATTGATAAGACTCCTAGGATAGATTTTGCAGACAAGTCCAGGCAACAACCAGGCCACCTATCAGCATTCTCAAGATTGTTCATCCAGTTCCCTATCTGCTTCCAGAACAGAGGAGGGTTGTGGGGATGGGAGGGGGAGTGAGCAGAGGAGGGGGATGGATGGAATAAGGTCATGATAAGCAACTCAGGCAGCAGAGGTGGGGGTGGAGGGCAGTAGTAGTGGTAGCTGTTGCATCTTTGCCTTTTATTTTCTTTTTCATTATTTTCCCCCCATAAAAGCTGCATAATCTCTTCCAGAGAAAAATGACTTTTTAAGTTCAGAGGTGAGCTGAAAATGATGAGATACCACTTAAACTGCTGACACCTCCATTTATTCTTCTTTAAAATGGAAAAAGTAAGGCTGCACACTAAATGAAAACATTTAATTCCTTGGTATGTTTTGGAGGGAAGAAAGATTAAGAAATGCCAGAGATTAGTTTTGCTTTTAAATCTTTGTCGTACAGAAGGGGAAAAGTGCATCCAGCAGTAAAGCCACTTGTGACTTCATACCAGGGCAGGTGCAGTGTTATCTGGATTTTTCCTATAATGTCATTCCAGATTGGTTATTTTTAAGCACATGAGCACAAATAGTGATTTCTTGGCTGCTAGTTTTCTATCTCACCTCATTGCTATTTTAGCAATTGTCCTATAAATGGACAGTGCCGTGATCACACAGATGCTGGGAAAGGGAGAGAAAGAGGGCAGAGACAAGCCTGTGGATGACATGATGGGAAGGCAGGCAGGGAGTCTGCCATGAACACTGTTAGCAGGCAGAGGGAGCAGGGAAGCAAACTCAATGAAAATGCCAGCCCCCAGGATAGGCTCTTTGCCATTTGTGGAAGAAGAGTGAGGTTCTTTAAAATTATGCAGTATAAAAACACATAAAAGCTGTCTAATATTTTTACAAACTGGGGGCTTACTTCTCTGCATGATGCTTTCAGTGAATCCATAAAAGATCTAACTATTATCTGTTCACTCCAATCAATGACTGCAGATCCCTTTAGAAAATGTTTGCAGGAAGGTGTACAGTATGTACTATGCCGCAGGTTCCTTCTTTAAGGGGACATGGTCCTCCCTTCAGCCAAAGGGATCTGGATGGGTGAACTGGTTTGGATCTAGAAACCAGGTGAGAGGTCATGGTCATCTATTGTACCATGACTCAAGTCAAGTTTTTAGCTCTCAGACTTGGAGTTCCATTATATTGTTCAAGGGTTGGACAAAGAAAGGGTAGTCCCTGGCCAGATCTGGCCTGCCTTCTGTGTTGTAAAACCTATGACCTAAGAATGGCTTTTACATATTTAAATGGTTGGAAAACATCAAAAGGAAAATAGACTTGGTGACAAATGAAAGTTTTATGAGCAATGTCCATAAATAAAATTTTATTGGAACCCAGCCACCTTCCTTTGGTTACTTGTGGTCTATGAATGATTTTACACTACTATGGCAGGGTTGAGCAGATGCATCAGAGACCAGATGTGTCTTCATTGCTTATAAGGTGACACTCAGCATGATGTTAAGGTGATGCAATTATAACGTGATGGCATTTTGAGTGCCATACATATCACTCCATTGCGAAATATTTTTTTTACCAGTTCATACAATTATGTCATGACAACAAAATAATAGTGAACTTTGCATGCATGCCTTTAAGGTACAGTGAAGCATGGATTATTTTGTTATCAAATTAAATGGCAAAGCATTACGTTTATTATGCAATGACACAATAGTTTCCAAGTGGTTCATTTGTTAGCCAAACAAGCGAGGAACACCGTTTACTAATGGTGGATTCATTAAATTATGCTTGATCATAGCAGCCAAATAAATGAGTCCAGAGAAAATAAACTTGTTCAAGACTATTAGCATTTCAGCAAGAACAGTTGTTTGAAGAGTTCAGAACATTGAAAGTAACACCAATGGTCAAAAAAAAAAAACAAAGCAGATGATTTCAAGTGGTTTTCTTTGGCTCTTTATGAATTGACAGATGTTTACAATACTGTTCAATTGTTTAATTCAAGGAATCAGTACTTGACTAGTTTGAAGTGACTAAAGAATTAGCCAGTATGAATAGTCTGTGTGGAATAAATGCAGGTAAGCATATGTTAACAGAAGTTAAGAAAATATGAATCTAGTATAACATGAAGTAGAATCTGCTATGATGTGTTACAATTGAGGGTAGTAAAAATATAACTGGAGCAGAAAAAGACTTAGACAAATTTGCAGTGCTTGTAACGATGTAAAAATTTTTAAGCCTCTGTTTATTTGTTGTAGTATCTGTTACAGGTATCTTGTGAAAAATACATTAATCTGTTATGTATTATTAAACCAGTCGTACCAGTGGTGAACTGCATTTACGATTGTAGATTTTACTGTCGGTTCCATGAATTTTTGTCAGAGATAGAAGCTAAACATTAAACATGGCAGTTTTATGGTTTAGCAGTGGTAAAGTTTTATTGCAATAAAAATTTTGAGCTGAGGGATGACACTGAATTTTTTCTGAAAGAGAAGAACTGGTTTAAACCATTATTATCAAACACTGAATAGCTTTGGAAATTAGCCTTTGCTACAGACTAAATAATGTTTATTAATGAATTCAACCTAAAATCATAAGGCAAATGTCACTTATATATGTGAAGCTTAACTATAGTAAAATTACTTTGACAACTAATGTTTGAACTGCAATTAATGTCAAGCTGCTTTATACACTTTCTAATCTGTCAATGGTTAAAACAAGAATGAGATCTCCATTCCCACATAAATTTGCAGTAGATACATTCTCAAGCTCAGACAATGGTTATGGCAATGTTTTTCAGACCTCAATGGAAGTGCAAAGGAAATTTCAGTATTTCGAAACTGATTTAGTTGTACAATTGAGGAACTTCTTGCAATGTAATGACCTGCTAACAGGCAAATATAAGGGAAGAGTCTAGTAAAATTCCATAAATACCTTCTAAGCAATGAATACACTCAAATACAAATCCATGCTCCTGAATTTCATGTTAATATTTGGCGATGCCTATCTGTATAAAAATGTAGTTTCAAATATTAGATTAAATGTATAAAAGTTCATTAAAGATCAAAATGACAGATGATATTAGCAAACAACTTTAATGATAGAAAACACTAATTTTGAACCTGAATTAAGTGAAATGTTATCCCCCCAAAAAATTCCTTTTCCTCATTAGTATTACAAAAAAAGTACTCAATTAGTAGTAGTATATTTTAAGTTTCATCAACAAAAATTTTGTAAAAATTTGTGTTATCTTCTGTAATATAAGTACCTATATAACATCATTAATTTTGCTTCTTGAAGTGAAAAGTCTAAAATATTTACTATCTGTACCTTTACAGGGAGAGTTTGGTAAATCCTGACATAGATTAAGTAACATTTTCATGGGTAGTCCATCTATTTCATTTCCAAGGACACTGTGGTCAGCAATGACCACTGTAAGTCAGAAACTTTCTAATTATCACTTTGTCTCTCCTGTACTTTTCTGTAAATGCATTTCATCTTTCTTTGGTAGTAAAAACTACCAAATGACCTATGTCACTCTGGGATCTCATATTCCCATCAAAATATCAATGTGGAATCCTCACCGTCATTTGAGGCCTACAGATGACAGCCACCATATAGCTAACATTCAAGAATGCTGATGCTCTCTTCACCAGTGAATTTCTCAATTGTGAAGGAAGCATCTTTGGGCCACCTGGGGATGTGGAGAGTAGAGGCAGGGTGTTCAGGGAACACATTATAAATGTGCTTCAACATTGTTGTATTCCTAAGACTCCAGATTCCTTCACATTTTGCCAAGGAAGTTCAGGCATGTCAATCTCATTAAACATAAGCCATGGTTGAGTCAATCTATCAACCAGGCAAACTGCTAGAGCCACATCTAGCTTCACGAGATAAAATATTAAATCCGGGGTTTCTGGTAAGTGCACTCACATCAATAAGTTCAATAAAATCCAGTCCACTTGTTATATTTCATTCTCCTTGGTCTAATACCCTTGGAATAAACTCCCACACATACTTTTTTCAGGATTCTACCACTAAAATTAGCATAATCTTACAACTGTTTTAGCATGTAAGTTATTTCCTCCTGGGTCAGACTTTGTACTTGCCCTTAGGGAACATGCTGAGATCGGGCCCTTATTATGGGTATAGTGAGAAAAGGAATGGTCAGAATGGGTTGATGAGAAGACGTATTTCATGGCAAGGCAACTGCCCCATTATTAAAGTTTATTCAAGAAACAGAAGGCTGGTCTCTCCAGGTATGTGAGGATAGGCATCTTCTGCTGGCAAAGGAGGTCAGATGACTCAGGGGTTCAGAATTCTGAGCTTGCTATGAATCCATCCTGATGTCATTCTTTCGAGTCTAAGGGTCATTATCTTTTCTAGTTGATACCCAACCTTCACTTGAGAAACTTGAGAGTCTATAAATTCAAATTCAACTTTCAACTCTGAAATCTGTGCAATTAACTTTTGTGTCTTATTTTCAGCAAACAAGAGAAAGAAATGATATTCTTTCAGGACTGGCCTGGAAGCTTCTTAATTATCTATGACTCAAGCTCAGAACTTAAAGAAGCAGGCTTTTTTTTTTCTTTCTTTCTTTTTTCCTTATGCAAGTGCTTTAGGGCATTCAGAGGGAGCCATTCCATACTATCACCCGTGTAGTCATCGTAGCTGCTGCAGTAGTCAAATGCAGAGGACATTTGGTTCTTCCAAGGCTCTTGCTTTAGTAAGCACTTGAAAAGCAACCACAGGTAATAGTTTTATAAACTGTGATGTCACTGCATGCCACTGGTTACTGGAATTCCATTTGCCATTAGCAGGAAGTTCAGCACTGCATTCAAGATGAGGGACACAGCCAAAGCAAACCCACAATTCCATTGTTGATGTTTGGTCCTACTGATTTGGGTTCTAGACCCCCAAGGAAAGGATAGCCACCTGCTAGTGTTTCTGAGGGGGCATGAATATTGGAAAACTACAACTGGAATCTTCTGCTACTTCCCTAACCATCCCTGCTAAAGTAAAGGAGTGAGGCTGGGCGATGATGACAGCAACGGTACGCAAACAAGAAGAGTGAGTGCCTTCTTCTTCTCCAGCCATCTAGTCTTCCTCCACCCACCACTATTAGAGGAGGCACACCTGGGGCCAGGCACAGTGGCTCATGCCTGTAATCCCAGCACTTTGGGAGGCTGAGGTGGGCGGATCACTTGAGGTCAGGAGTTTGAGACCAGCCTGGCCAACATGGTGAAACTCCATCTCTACCAAAAATACCATCTCTACTAAAAATACAAAAATTAGCCAGGTTTGTTGGTGGGTACCTGTAATCCCAGCGACTCAGGAGGCTGAGGTGGGAGTACAGGAGATTCGCTTGGACCTGGGAGGCAGAGGTTGCAGTGAGCCAAGATTGCACCACTGCACTCCAGCCTGGGTGCAGTGAGACTCTGTCTCAAAAAAAAAAGAAAAAAGGAAAGAAAAGGAAAGACACACTTGGAGGGAGCTGGTAAAGCAGAAATGGGATTTGCAAAGTCAGCCCCAGAATCACAAAGCCAAGTATAGAAGCATGAGTTTGAGTTTGATACCGAGAGAATAGCTTAATAACTGGCTCACTAATAAAGTGCACTAGGATGAAGTTTTAGCCACTTTTTCATTTAGTACACTTGTAAGACATGGTTAGAGTCTGGGCTGTAATTAAGGATATAGGAGAGGACATATATTTTCCCTTGAAAAGAAAATATTATTGGTTTCCCTATGAAATGTTTCTTTTTAACGTAGTCTCTGTGGAGTCACTCATTTACACTGTGAGCATTATTTATTAGCTCACGGATTTATAGAATACAAGTCAGGATGCACCTTCTGGGTTTATGGTGTTTGCTGCTGGGGGATTCTGTAGAATGGGAAAGAAACCTCATTTAAGCTAAGTTATGTTTTCAGCTGTGCCAGTAGCCAATTTATTTGAAGTTGGCTAGAGTCTTAGTCAATTTTCTTTTGCCACAGTCCATTATTTATCAACAGAGGTCTGTGTTAAAGAGAGAAAGAGATGAAAGAAAGAAAAAGAAAGAGAGAGGAACATACATTTAAAAATATATAAACACCTCATCTCGGCTCCTTGATCCATTTTCACAATCTCCCAGGGATTTGGGGAGAGGGAAGGAAGTGTGAGTCCCTTGCTTTAGGCACTGATTATATAAGGTGAGATTAATTTTCCCACATCGTGTATGGAATCCATCTCCTTGCTTGGCAGTCATAGTTCTGCCTCACTTAAATCTATTTGCATCTAGCTAAGCCCACAGAGGAGGGTGTAGCTTAGAATAGAATTTTGCCTTTCCAATGCTTCTTTGGGAACTTTTCAGGATGATGATAAAGGAAATAATATGGTTAGCTTCATACGTGCTCATAATTCTTCTGCAATAAAAATTGAAAGCGAGGGGTTGAGAGAAAGGAAGAGACCTGGCTATCTTCTGGGTCATGCTGGAATGCGCTGTTGGTTTTCAAAGTGTGAGGAGTGTTTTAAGATAGTAGGGATCAGGGACAGGCCAAATGGACCCTGTGATGGGGGCCTCTGTTATCCTTCACTGCAGTTAATTAATAGCCTAAGGGAGAAGATAAAGGAGAAGAGAAATGCTTTAGAAAATAAATAAATAAAACGTGGGTACAGGGTCAAGTAGTGCTCTCGCTGTAGAAGGAGATGATTATTGTAATTAGCAGCAATGCATATGGATCGTGCCAATTTGTGAAACTGTGAGGGTGTCGTATTTCTTCTATTCTCTCCTCCTACAATCCTCTGCTAACTCGGCTACTCTTGTTAACCTGGTTACTCTGCTGTCTCTGTGTTTCTTCTTTCTCTCTCTCTCTCTGTGTGTGTGTGTGTGTGTGTGTGTGTGTATGTGCGTACGTCTGTAGGTAGCTAGATACATGGCTGTGGTAAGTGGTTCTACAGCAGGCAAATATCCCAAAACAGTCGAAAGGGCCAATGTTCTTAGTTGAATGCGACTCAAAATGCAACCAAGTCCATGGTTGCCTGTGATTAATATGAACTAACCCCCTCCCACTTGAAGATGAGAGAGGAGGATTGTGTTGCCTTAATATTCACAATTGCTCATTATCTCGCTTATCAAAGAATGACTGAATTTTAAAGCTGGAAGGGCTTTAGAAATCACATTTTCTAACTTCTTATTTTTAAACATGAGAAAGCTGAGGCACGATAGGCTGAATTATGTCTCTGAAGTAACACAGCTGGAGGAAAGCTGGGCCAGGATTGGAAAACAAAGGTTTGCCAGTAACTTTATTGCTGCTTCTTACATGTGATGTACACATGAATAGAAGAGGGTAAATACAATATGTATGCATAATGTAATATGTAAATACATTCAGCTATATTTGAATATGACATTTTTTTAAAAACTGCTCTTTCTACTTTTTTATGTACAGACATGGGTTCAAAGATCTATTAAGCTTTATCGCATACATTCTTAGATAAAAAATTTGTTATTTGTTGAATATCAAACTATATCCTTGATAACGTCCCTCCTTTTATCTTTCTATATTCTGCCTTTCAAAAGCTTCTATGAGAACTTTTCAGGATAATGATAAAGGAAGTAATGAGGTTAGCTTGACATATGCTTAAGTTCTCTTTGATAACCCTGTCTAAGGAAAGATTCCTCGGGAGACAGAATGGTCTCTGAACTACGAAGAGAAGAACAGGAAGCAAAGGATACACAGACAGGGGTAGAGGTAACAAGAGAAAACTGCAGGACCTGGGCGCTGATCGCTAAGTTCCTGCTTGGTCTCATTTGGAGACCTTTGCTACTTTGTATATTCACCTTTAAAACTTTCTCTGGGTTGCTTCTTTTAAAAAGAGCAGTCTCTTTTCAAAACAAGACATACAGACAGCCAACAATCATATGAAAAAAAGCTCAACATCCCTGATCATTAGACAAAAGCAAATCAAAAACCACAATGAAATACCATCTCACACCAATCAGAATGGTCATTATTAAAAAGTCAAAAAATAATAGATGCTGGCAAGGTTGCGGAGAAAAGAGAACGCTTATACACTGCTGGCGAGGGTATAAATTGCTTCAACCATTGTGGAAGACAGTGTGGTGATTCCTCAAAGACCTGAAAAACAGAAATACCATTGGACCCAGCAATCCCATTACTGGGTAGATACCCAAAGAAATAGAAATCATTCTATTCTAAGGACACATGCACAAGTATGTTCACTGCAGCACTATTCACAACAGCAAAGACATGGAATCAGCCTAAATGCTCATCACTGATAGACTGGGAAGAAAATGAGGTACATATACACCGTGGAATACTATGCAGCCGTAAAAAAAGAACAAGCTCATGTCCTTTGCAGGGACATGGAAGGAGCTGGAAGCTATTATCCTCAGCAAACTAACTCAGGAACAGAAGATCAAATACCACGTTTTCACTTATAAGTGGGAGCTAAATGATAACACATGGACACAAAGAGGGGAACAGCAGACACTGAGGCCTATTGGAGGGTGGAGGCTGAGAGAAGGGAAAAGATCAGGAAAAATAACTAATGGGTACTAGGCTTAATACCTGGGTAATGAAAAAGTGTGTACAACAAACCCCCATAATGTGTGTTTACCTACGTAACAAACCTGTACATGTACCCCTGAACTTAAAATAAAAGTTAAAAAAACAAATAAATATAAACAGCAATTGTGTTGTAGATTCAGGTAGTTCTCTCTGACCTCACACAGCTCCTGTGCTTTGTTGATATTGAGTTCCAGAACTCAAAAACAGCCTTCAGTAGCCGGCATAGGCTCATTAGTCATCATTTCCTATCTTTACTCTTCCTTTCTTGTTTTCTGTCAGAACCTATACCATGAATTGTCAGGTCATTTACTTTAACAAATGTGTATATATTTACCTTTGAAAAGAGCACTGTCAAAAATCTTAATTTCAAGTTCCCACTCAGTTACTTAACTGTATGGCTACAACCAAATCACCCAACTTCTCAGAGGCTTATTTTTTCCTCTGTAAAACTGGAAAATTTATACTGGATCTGCTACTCTGATGAGATAAAGTGGGAGGTGCTTGTTATTTTTTGGTAAGTGTGGTGGGCAAAATTCAAAGATGGGCCCTGAGATTCCCAACCCCTGGTATATGCCCTGTGTAATCTTTTCCATTTGAATTTGGGTGAGACCTTAAGTGAATATGATGGAATATCACTCCTGTGATTTGGCAGGTAATCAATCAGCTGACTAAGAGTTAAGCAAGAGGGAGAAAATCCCAGGTGGGCCTGACCTAATGAAGGGAACACTTAGAAAGGAACTGGACTTTATCTGACAAAAGACATGAAACCAGGGAGATACTCCTGTATCTCTGAGGAAGGAAACAGCCTTCTTGTGAATTACCTACCGAGGGGTGCACCTGTGAATGAGGGACGGGTCTGAGTGTGGAGCTGAGAGTAGTCTCCAGCTGAGAGCTGGCAAGAAAGTGGGAACCTCAGACATGAAGCTGAGCATGAATAAACTCTACTACCACTTTATAGAGCTTGGAAACAGACTCTTCCCCAGTCAAGCCTCCAGATGAGAATATAGCCCTGCTGAGGCTGTGCTGGAATTCTGACTCATGGGAATTGTGAGATAATAAATTTGTGTTGTAAGCTGCTAAGTTTGTGGTAATTTATTATGCAGCAATATAAAACTAATGCACTGGGTGCAGTGGTGTGTGCCTCTAGTCTCAGCTACTTAGGAAGCTGAAGCAGGTGTATCAGTTGAGCCCAGGAGTTGGAGGCTAGCCAGGGAGACATAGCAAGACCCCATCTCAGATAAATAAATAAATAAATAAATAAATAAATAAATACAACTTAAAATATGCACAATGGCCTAAAAATAAACAAATAGAAAACTAATATAATTATCCAGTACTGCACTCCAAGAAGTGAGGGGTAAAGAAAGTATATATTCTTTCTTCTCACCTTGCAGCACCTAGAGGACAGATTTCTCCAATAAGATGTGCCCACCTAGAACTATGAATCTGGAAGGAGGAACATCCAGACCCAGAGACCAGTCACAGTGGCAGCAGTGGCAGATGCTAGTGGTGCTGGAGGTTGGGATAGCTTTCAGGCCAGATGTGACCATGGCATGACTTTGTGCCGCGCAGGGCCAGGTTCCCTTAGTTCCTGAGTGTTCTCTGTGCTCTAGGGCTCACATAAGTTCTGTGGACTATTCATCATTTTCCCAATACATTTATTTCTGCTGCAATTAATCAGACTTGGCTTCTCTTGTTTGACTCCAAGAACTTGGATTATTATGGACCATATATGTAAGAGTGCCTTGTAAACTGTGACAAATACTATACTATAAATGTAATGCACTATTTTAGTTGTTTCTCTGCTCTCGTTTTCCTTTAGGCTCATATGTATGACCTTAGACCCTCTCTGAGTTGTTATAATTCTTGGTGTCATCCTGCATGCTGATATTCCCATAAATAAGTGTACCTTTATTCCAATAAATACATGAACATAACATGAATCTATGTAAAAATGAAAGGCTTATTGACAGATCAGAAAAGTGAAAACATTTAAGGACTCAAAGTAGAGACTATTTCCTGAAGGGCTTGTTTAGGTTTAACATATTGCTTTCAGCTGAACTCAAAGGTCAAACAAAGCAACATCTGTTTCTGTCTTAAACCATTGAGAAAACAAATGTCTGCTACTATGAGTGTCTCCAGGGAAGAGGTCTCCTTGACCATTCTTCAGAATGAACTGGAGTCTCAGGAGTATGTATTCTGATGGGTTCAGATTCACATCTTCACTCACCAGGAACCAGAACAGAGGTCTCTATGTATCTTTCCAGACCTCTTACAAATTCCTATTATGAAAGGTGCAGAACAGTGAATAAGCACAATGAAAAGTTTCATCTTTGAAACTTAATTGCAAAGCACAGTTAAAAGCCAGACAAAACAAAAACCACTGTGTTCATCAGAGCCATCTCAGGAGCCTTGCAGGTAGTGGGGGAAAGAAGGGGCGAAGCTTTGGCAAGTAACTACACTCAATCATTGCAGCTATGCTCTGAGATTTGCATGTTGAGGTTTTGAGGCTCTAAAAACTTTGAGAGTACCTGCTGGCAGAGCTATTTGTTTTGATTGTCTAAACCCAGGACCATTGGGTAAATTTACGTATGGCCACTGTGGCTCTGCAAGGCAAAAGACTATAACGATGACTTTCTCCAGTCACTACATTTGCATCTAGTCTCCAGCAAGGGGAAATAAGTTTTTTGCCTCTGATCCCTGGGAGGAGAGCTCCAGTGAAGCAGAAGGCTGAGGTTCAGTCAGAGAACATGCATTTTCTGAAGCACAGGGAAAGAGGTAGGAAAAAGAGGTATTAGAATGGCATGTGGTGCTTTGCTGAATAGCTTCCCCAGGACAACAATATGAGGACTTCATTTAAGTTCCCAAATACAGAAAAATGCTGTCAACACAACCTCAGTAGAGAAAGCTGCAAAAGTTAATAAATACAGCAACTTCGGCTAGCAGTTTACTTGTAGCACTTGGAACAGAAACGATGAATGCACCAGAAAGTCAGCTGCCACGTGGCGGTGGGAGGTGCAGAGTGCATTGGTAGTAAAAGCTGCTGCTGCAAGGAGAGGCAGAGCAAGGCCAACTGACCTCATGGGTATCAGAGCCAAACTGGAGAGGACTCCCCTGGGAGCTGTCCCTGGCCTGCCTATGCCATGGAGGAAACTGTTGCTCTGATGTTCCCTAAGTTGATTTAACTTTAATGGTATATCCTTCAACACAGAGGGCAGAGTGTGGCCAGGGGACTTGGTAGTCTTGGAGTCCTATGTCATCTATGTGGTCTGATATGGTTTGGCTCTTTGTCCCCACCCAAATCTCATGTCGAATGTAATCCACATGTGTTGGGGAAGTGGCCTTGTGGGAGGTGATTGAGTCATGGGGGCTGACTTCCCTCCTGTTGTTCCCTTGATAGAGGTCTCATGAGGTCTAGTTGTTTGGTAAGTGTCTGGCACTTCCCCCTTCTCTCTCTCTATGTCTCTCCTGCTGCAATGTAAGATGTGCTTTCTTCCCCTTTGCCTTCCACCATGATCATACATTTCCTGAAGCCTCCTACCCATGCTTCTTGTTAAGCCTTTGGAACTGTGAGTCAATTAAACCACTTTTCTTTATAAATTACCCAGTCTCAAGCAGTTCTTTATATCAGTGTGAAAAGGCATTTGAGACTTTTATTTCAGAGGCACAGGCTTGGCTGGAAATAAGGATGGTGTACCACTTGATGCAGCAGAATCCACCTGGCAGTCAGCTCCTTTTGGCTGATACGAGGCCAGAAAATCTGTGCCTGTGTCCCTTCAGTCTGCATTTATGAACATGGGCTGTGATTGAGTGAGACCTTGTAACTGTTAAATTCCCTGTAGACATGGTGCCTTCAGTGAAGGGTAGTATAATTTCAGAATTTCAAGGCTCAAAAGATAATAAAGCAGAGCTAAACAAAGCTTAAATTGTATCTCCTGGTTCATATACAAATGAATATGGCTATGAGTGAGTCACTGGATGTTTAGAAAAATTGATCACCGATTTATACACATTGTTCACTTCATTCACATTACTGGAAAATCAGAGCTGCAACATTTAAACTAAAAGGCTTAAAGTTATATGAGAGAACAAGGGACACTGATATTTGGAATTTCTTTGACTTACTGCTGGAACCCAATGTGATCAAGACATCTTTAATGGGCATTCTAATTGGTTGCTTTGGCCAAAGTTTTGGTGTGACTGAGAGAGGGGGGATGATGAAGCCTAGTTAGGAGCTCTCCTACCTACCAGGGAGTAACAACTTGTCCCGTAGGGAAATATGAACAAGAACCATGTAACAGACCAAGGTCAATAGCAGTGGCAGCTCTGTATTGAGCATTTATTCAGTGTCAACTACTGTGCTGGGCTTACCTTCACAGCGAGACAGTATTACCATCATCATTTTACCAGTTAACAGTTACCTATGTAAGGCCACACCGTTCATAAGTGGTCGAATGATAATGATGATGATATTAACAATCATCATGAGAACTTACCTGGCATTGTGCTTTTCTGTTTACAGAAGGAATTTAAATAAATAATTGCATTTGATCCTTATAGTATGTTGGTGTTGCTATTATTATTTTCATTCTTTGTGTGGAAAAACTTGGACTGAAAATTGCCTTCAAAAGTAGCACATATTAAAATAGTAAGTCAAAATTCTTTCTTTATATCCATTGAAAGTATACCAACTTTCAGCTGTGTGACATTAAGCAAGTTATTTAACTTATTTAAGCCTTGTTTTCCTTGTATTGACTACTCAAGAGTAGAAAGAATGAATGCAATGATTGCCTTAAATTGTTTGGTGTTGTTGGGGTTCAATAAATATTAGCCATTTTAATATTATTATTATGAGAGTTTCAGATTTTCTGGGGAATTTTCCATGGGACTTATTTTACAAAACCATCAAAAGGACTTTTTAATAAGGTGCTCATATCCTTGAAACAGTATCCTAGTGTAACCAAGGACAAACTGGATGGAAGATGTATTGTTTACTTACGTCTTTTTCTTAAAGAATATTTTCTCCTCAATATATTGATTCAAGAAATGCATAGTTAATGCCTCCTCTGTGTCCTTTATTGTGCAAGACATTGAAGATAAGCCAATAAACCAAACCCGGTCCCTGTTTTCAAATAGCTTTCACTCCAATGGAGCAGCCATTTATATGGATAATACCAACACACTGGTGAGTGCATTTCAGTGCAGGTGCTTCACTTCTAGGTATTTCCTCAAGAGAAGAGAAAAAATATATCCAGTAAAGGCCTTGTATAGGAATATTCATAAAACCTTTATTAATAATGAATCAAACTGAAATTGACCCAAATGTCTAAAAAGAAGAAAATGGATTAACAGATTGTGATGTATCCATACATACTAAAGCAATACAAATGATGAAACATGGATGCAAAGATATGAATGAGTCTTTAAAACATCATGCCTATACCAATGTAAAGAAGCCAGACTATGTTCATCCTATACAATTTATATGAAATTCTATAATGACATTAATCTATGCTGAAAGGAATCAGAACAGAAGTTGCCTGGACTTGGAGGTGAAACAGGGATTTACCAGGAGGTGGCATGGGAGCTTTCTGGAGTGATGAAAGTGTTTTATATCTTGACAAGGAGAAAGGGACATGGCATAGGATACACAGGTGTATGCATTTGTCAAAACTCATCAGACTGAGCACATGAGATCTATGTATTTCACTGTATGTAAATCCTACCTTAATTAAAAAATTTCTAAGGATTTTTTGTTTTTACACTATGGTAAATTGTATTTTTGGACATTTTATTTTCCAAATCTTTGCTATTAATATGAAGCAACACAATTGATTTTTGTATATGAACCTTGCATCTTCAGACAGACAGTGATAAATTCACTAATTATTTCTAGTAATCAGTTTTTAAAAATATAACTCTTTTGGATTCTGCATGGTAGACCTCCTTCAGTCTTTCATTTCTCTTAGCTATTCCCTCATGTTTTCCATCTTTTGTCTCTCTGTGCTACACTTAAAATAATTTCTTTTAATATTTTAGTTCTCTCTAGTTTTGGCCTTTCTTCTCTCAAACTCATCTATTAGGTTTTTTATTTCTATATTTGTATTTTATTTTATTTATTTATTTATTTATTTATTTATTTATTGAGACAGAGTTTCACGCTTGTTGCCCAGGCTGGAGTACAACAGCACAATTTTGGCGTATCTCTGCCTCCAGGGTTCAAGCAAATCTCCTGCTTTACCCTCCGAAGTAGCTAGGATTATAAGCATGCACCACCATGCTTGCCTAATTTTTGTATTTTTAGTAGAGATGGGGTTTCGCCATGTTGGTCAGGCTGGTCTCAAAAGTCCTGACTTCAGGCAATTCACCTGCCTTGGCCTCCTGAAGTGTTAGGATTACAGGCATGAGCCACTGCTCCTGGCCTGTATTTGTATTTGTATTTCTAGAAATTTTACTTGGTTATTTTTCATATCTGCTAGGTCACTTTTCTTTTTTTACAATTTCCTGTTTGCTGCAAATATTTTCTATCTTTATTTCTTTAAACATTGCTATTTTGTAGCTTGCATCTAATTGTTCCTATACCTGAAGTCTTTCAGGGTCTGTTTATGTCATCTGTTATTGCTGCTGTTTCTTTCTCATCATAACTTCCTTTCTTGTGGCTTGGTTACCATGAACTCTGCACTGCTCATTGTCTAGAAGACATGATTTCTGGTAATTCCTGTGACTTGGGTGAAGGCATCCTTCTCCAAATAGTTTTGCCTTTGTTTCTGTGAGACATTTAGGAGCACTACCTCTCTGTAACCAATTTATATTAAAGTTATGGCTTGAAGTTTTCTGGTCCACCCTTGGGTTTCAAATTTAGGCTAACAATTCTCAGAAGCTAATCTCTAGACAGACTACTCACGGACAGGTTATGTGTTGTTTTTGTTTTTCTCCTTTATTTAGCACTAAGACACTGCTATCTTAGGATTTTTTTTAAACAAGAGGAATGGGTAATTTTTACTTCCTGAAGGTTTTACCTTTGGGATTCTAGCTTAATGTAAGTGGGGAGTCTGATATTAACATTCCAATTTGGGTGGGCTCTAGGCTTTTGACTTCTGTCCCCCTTATTTTGTGAGGTCTTCAAAACTGGAGCACAGTTCTCTATATGTTCTTAGGACAAAAGGCTTTGTTTGGCTGTGTCCCCACTGAAATCTCATATGATATGGTTTGGCTGTGTCCCCACCCAAATCTCATCTTGAATTCCCACGTGTTGTGGGAGGTAATTGAATCATGGGGGCAGGTCTTTCCTGTGCTGTCTGCGTGATAGTGAATAAGTCTCACGAGATCTGATGATTATATAAGGGGGAGTTTCCCTGCATAAGCTCTCTTCTCTTGTCTGCCGCCATGTGAGACATATCTTTCACCTTACACCGTGATTTTGAGGCATCCCCAGCCACGTGGAACTCTGAGTCTATTAAACCTTTTTTTCTTCCCAGTCTCGGGTATGTCTTTATCAACCGTGTGAAAACGGACTAATACAGTTTCTCTTCTGGGTTCCTGGAATCTCTTAGATCTTGGTCTGGTAATTCATTATTATCTTGTCAGTGTCTTGATGCTTTAAAGGATACTAGAAAATTATTGTATTCATTATTTTTAGTTGATTTTAGCAGGAGAGTTGACCAAAGTGGCCTAGCTCTTTATTATTAGAAATGGAAGAAAATAAAATTTGGAATTTGTATGGTCTATCTTTCATCATTTCTAAGTATAAAAGTAATCCCCCAAGTTGATAAGTTTCACTATGTAAATTTTTTTTTAAAAAATCTGCATGGCAAAAAAGAAAATAAAGAAAAAAAAGAAAGAAAATAAATCACAAAGAGGACTAATAGACATTCAACAAGCAAGAAAAAGCATTTAAAATTCTAATCAAGAAACTCAAGCTCAGGAGAAAGAGACCGATTTTCTTTCTTTTTAAAAAGTTTACCATTTTATTTATTTAATTCATTCATTCTTAGAGATGAAGTCTCACTCTGTTGCCCAGGCTGCACTTGACCTCCTGGGCTCAAGTGATCCTCCTGCCTCAGCCTCCCAAGTAGATAGGACTACAGGCACTCATCATTGCACTTGACTTAGCTTTCTTAATATATCAAAAACTCTATATTATTATCAAACTCTATATTATCAAACTATATCATTATCAACTCTATATTATCAACTTACACTATTTTATCAAGTCTTAAATATTGCCTTAAAACTTAATACCCTAGGGCAACAAATACTTATAATCTCAAAGTTCCTGTGGGTCAGGAATCTGGGAGCATATTAACTGAGTGATTCCAGCTCAGGGTCTCTCAGGATGTTGCAGTGGAGACATCAGTCAGGGCTGGGTCTTTCTAAGGCTTGCCTGAGGCTGAAGGACCCTGGCTAAGGTCATTCATGAAACTCTCAAAAGAGCCTCTGCTTCTCACCACGTGGTCTTCTTTATCCAGGGCTGCTCAAGACCTGGCTACTGGTGTCCCCCAGAGCAAGTGAGCTTGAGAGAGCCACCAAGACAGAAGCTGATTATCTTTTATGAGCTAATCTTGGGAATGACATACCATCTCTTCTGCCATATTTTATTGGTCACACAGAGCAACTGTGGTACAATGTGGGAGGGGGAGTATGTCAGGGTGTGAATATCAGGAGATGGAGTCATCTGGGGCCATCTTGGAAGCTGCCTGCCACAAACTCCTACAGTTCAATAAGACAAGCAAAAAACAAACCCCAAGCAGAAAAATGAACAAGAGATATAAGGAGACACATATAACTAAATACATGTATAGTAAAGATAAGGACAAAGGTGTATCTTTATGTTAAAATACATCTTAAACATCCAAAGATGCTTGACCTCACTCAAATTAAGAATAATGTAACTTAAAACTGTATTGGGGCACCATTTCTACCCATAAGATTGGTAAAGATAAAACACAAAGTTCTAACTCACGGTATAGTTGAGAATTTGGGGAAACAGAGCCTCATATTTTGTCAGTGAGCATAGACTTTGGTAAAACCTCTATGAAGAATAATTTGGCAATAACTATCAAAAGTAAAAATATACATATCCTTTGATCCAATAATTTCACTTCTAGGAATTTATTCTAAGTATATTCTGGCACACGTGCAAAAATGATGTCTGCAAGAAGATATTTATTGCAGCATTGACTTGTAATAGTAAAAGATTGGAAACCATCTGAATTTCTATCAATAGAGAATTGATTAAATAAATTATGGTAATATACATACATATAATAGAATTCTGTGCATCTCTTGAAAAAGAATGAAGCAGCCCTCTTTACACTGATTTAGGATTTTCTCCAACAGGTACTGAAAGATGTCAAAGCAAGGCACTGAACTGCGTGTCATCATTTGTGAGAAAAATACGTACATGCTTGCATGTGAACCGAATATCTCTACAAGTATATCCAAAGGGTT
The DNA here is from genome assembly GCF_029289425.2 of Pan paniscus. NCBI lineage: Eukaryota > Metazoa > Chordata > Mammalia > Primates > Hominidae > Pan > Pan paniscus. The sequence continues at coordinate 26,347,983 of NC_073254.2, forward strand.
GATACTTGTAGCTGTTTTGTAGAAGGGAACCAGGTGGGTACGGTGTAGGAGTGTGAGGGAGACTTACCTGTTATGCATTTGTTATTGTATATGTTGAATTCTGTACTATGTACATGTATTAAGCACTCAAAAATAACTTAAAAATACATTTCTAAAAAGCATACCGTAAGCCTGGGCAACGTAGGGAGTACCCTGTCTCTACAAAAAATTAAAAAATTAGCCTCTTATGGTGGCACATGCCTGTAGTCCCAGCTACTGAGGAGGCTGAGGCAAGAGGATTGTTTGAGCCCAGGAGGTCGAGGCTGCAGTGAGCTGTGATTGTGCCACTGCATTCCAGTCTGGGTGATAGAGAGAGACCCTGTCTCAATAAAAAATAAAAAATAAAAAATAAAAAATAAAAATAAAAATAAAATAAAATAAATAAAAGGATATAGTAATGACCTGAAATTTAGGTGCCCCGATCTAAGTTGGCATCAATAGAAATAAAGAGAAGTAGAGCTGGCAGGACATGATGAATCATTGGATTGGAGAGTGGGAGAAGGAAAAGTTCAACGTGATGATCCACTTCTTGCTACAGGCATCCGAGTAGATGGAAGATAGGGAACCTAGGAGAATACCTCTGACAAGAAAACTTCTGTATTTGATAAAATGATTAAAGTTTATAGAAAAAAATACGTTTTTAAAAAGTCAAGGCTGTTCTTTTTTGTACTCTACTATAAGCTTCTTGCAACTAGATGTTATATTATAAATTTTCTTATAGCTCTTACAGTACTTAGAACGGTGTCTTACTTGTTATAGATGCCCCATAAATATTTGTTAGATGAGTGTCTGAAAATCAAATTTCTAAAACACTGTTTTATCTTTTCAGAAGGTGGATTAACTATTTGCCTAAATGCAAAGTGTGAGCATCAAAGAGGTTGAAAATGTAATATCTCATTATCTGTTTACTCAAGGGTGAGGAGAAAAGATGAAGAAAAGTGGAGAAAAGTGGAGAAAAGATGAAGTTTATGCAGCAAATTGCTAACTGGAACAAGGCATAGAATTTTCAAAACACAAGATAATTAGTTTCACTATCTCTTAAAAAAAAGAAGAGTCCATTTAGCCACCAGAGGGCTCTCATCTTCCCATTTAATTACAGGCCTAGACCCAAACATGAGATAATGTAAACATGCGGTTGAAAACCAGAAGAGAATATATATATATATATATTCAACTGCATTTTTGCATTTTATATATTTTGTATATATAAAATACACACATATATAGGTATTTCCTTTCCTCCCCATGAAATGTATACTACAATTGTAAAAACATCCTGCCAAGCCTTCTTATCACAACATAAGAAGATAGAAATTCATCAAATATGCTTGAAATACTCTATCTCCAAATATCAAGGAGGGCCTCCTTGTATTTTGTTAATTGCAAAATGAGGCCGGGCGCTGAGGCTTATGCCTATAATTCCAACAATTTGGGAGGCCGAGGAGGGTGGATCGCCTGAGGTCAGGAGTTTGAAACCAGCCTGGCCAACATGGCGAAATCCCGTTTCTATTAAAAATACAAAAATTAGCCAGGTGTGGTGGCGAGTGCCTTTAATCCCAGCTACTCGGGAGGCTGAGGCATGAGAATTGCTTGAACCCAGGAGGTGGAGATTGCAGTAAGCCGAGATCACGCCACTGCACTCCAGCCAGGGTGACAGAGCAATAGTCCATCTCAAATAATAATAATAATAATAAAACAAAAAAGCAAAATGAATTTGTCTCTAGGGCTCTGTAAGGCCACGACTGCTTAGGAGGCATTCCTATACACCAGTGGGAAGAAGGAGGGCACTGCAATGGACTGCTTTTCCTTTGCGTAAGCCTCCTGAAATTGGGTTATGTGTTGAAATGTTAATGCTTTTCATAGACTTAGAGGGTTCTAAAATCTAGGATTTCTAGACTCCATGGCATTTACAATATTTCATTGCTTTCCTTTATTTTTATTGTGTTTGGACTTCAAGTTGGGGAATGGGTGCTGGAACATGTGATTTGGGACCCTCTTGTTGATGCTGTGAAGCCATGCGGACAGTAAGGGAGCTTCCCTTCCATGAACGCCTTCTGCATCCTAGTCCTGCCATCAGCTCCCCTTCCATGAACGCTGTCTGCATCCTAGTGCTGCCATCAGCTCCCCTTGCATAAATGCCTTCTGCATCCTAGTCCTGTCATCAACTCCCCTTCCGTGAATGCCGTCTGCATCGTAGTGCTGCCATCAGCTCCTCTATACTATGATTTCACAGTACCTCTCCCAGGCGTTCAAATTGTGACCCATAAGTAGCCTCCACTGGATTAGTAGAGCCTTTTAGTTAAGAGAACAGAGAAAGAAACGGGTATTTATTGGATGCTAACACTGGGCTGAATGTCCTCAGCCTATTATTATTATCAACATCATCATCCTTCTTCTCAGTAGCACTAACACAAAGCAGGTATTGCGTTCCTCCTCTATATATGAGGAAACCTAGCTCTGAAAGGTTGAATGAGTCACCCAAGATGGTAAATGCTGTGGAAATGGGACTAACCGAATTTAGAGTATCTGTAAAGCTTATGTTCTTTCACTCTGACGCTTTAGTACCCCCGCGATGTGAACATATACTTTGGGCTTTCTTTGTCCCTGGGATACCACCAGCTGTCTATGGCATTCAGGGGTCTCTGGGGCCATAGCTTGTAGGTGGAGCTTTGAGGCAGCATGTCCGATGGCTGTGCAATGTCCACTGAGAATGTGGCTTAATGGTGGTTGAAGCAACACGACAGGGGCCCCTCTACATGTGTGGTAGGAAGGGAAGGATAGTGCCTCCTCAACCCTTCATCCTTCACAGGAGGAAGACATGGTGGCCCACAGCTGAGAGAACGCATGCTCAGGGATTTTCTCTGACTGCTCCTTGCCTTAAGCAATGTCATACGAACAGGCTGGTGGCATAGGGTTGGTTGTGAAATCTGTAGCCATGCAGGACAGTGGCCTTCAGTAGCTTGTTCAGGAGGCCACGCCCCAGACCACCATCTGGTAGGCACCACTAGCCACATGAGACCATGTGCCAAATGCAGACCTGTGCAGAGCAGACGGAGCCCTGTAGCCTGGCCTCTGAGATGGAGCCTGTGGAACACCAAGTCCCCTCACTGTCATGCGTGGAACAGTCTCCAACATGAATTTTCAAAGAAACACTCACACAGACAGTTTTCTTTCTGAAATCTGCTCCATGAATGGCTTCATCCTAGGGAGGAGAGACTGTTGTTTCCTTGATGGGATGATGTGGGATTTGGGGAGACTCTTGAATGAAAAGAGGAGAGTTTGGCAAGCAGAAGCGGAAGGATTATTATAGGCCTATGAGTCACAGACACTGCAGGCAAACGACACGGACAGCGGAGGGTGGGAGGATCCAGAGAAAGGAGGTGAGGCTAGGGGAGCCAAGGAAGAGTGTAGCAGTCAGGGATCTCCAGAGAAGCTGGATCAATGGGATGTGTATGTACCTAGAAAGAGATTTATTTTAAGGGCTTGGTTCCCATGATGATGGAGGCTGGCAAGTCCCAAATTATCAGGGCAGGCCAGCAGGCTGGAGACCCAGAAGAGAGCCAGGCCACAGTTCAAGTCCAAAGGTCATTTGTTGGCACAATTCCCACAAGGTGCCTCCCTGGCTCCAGTAGTCTGGGCTCTTGCTAAGGAAGTGCACTGAGGTCCCAGGGAGACAGGAGACAGCTCCACCGGAAAGCTTTGCAGGGGTATCTGAGCCGTTCCCAGAGCCTGGCTCCACACTCCACCCCAAAGTCACCTCTGCTATTGCACCCAAAGGGACCAGGCAGTTGGTCATGCCATAAAATGTGCTGAGCACTTGCATGGCTGGGCAGTGGCTTTACAAGGAAGCTTGGAACAAAGGCAGTGGCTCTCTCAGATGATGTTCAAAACAACCTGAAGACCTCAGCTGCTGCCATAGGCAAGGAAAATGGACAAGAATTCCCATACGTCAGGAATCCAGGCAGCCTTCAACCTTGGCTGCACATGGGAATGACCTGGAAGTGCTTTTAAGATTCCCAATGCCCAATCTGCAGCCCAGACCAATTCAGAAGCTCTGGAGGAGACATCTGGGCAAAAGTACTTTTAGAAGGTCCCCAGGCGACTCCGAATCTGCAGGCGAGGCTGAATGGCTCTGCCATATACTCTTAGCAGCAATTTGTATTTCCCCTTTCCCTTTGAGGTCCCCTTCTGTCCATTTACCCACTTGCATGCCTGTTAAGGCTCCGGCTCAGGAAAGAGGGTGTTTCCACCATAACACCCATGCCCCTGAGCCTGCATCCTTCCCACAGTGCCTCAGAAGATTTGAAATGAAAATATTTAATGTTTTGACCTTGAGGAGACAGAAGGAAGGGCTGATGTTCCAGACACTGTGAAGGGAACAGAAGCAGGATTTGGTAGAAGTTGTGTGGTTTAATGGAAAGGGGGTAGGTGTCAGAGCCAGCCAGAATGAGCTCTGTGCTGTCACTGGGTAATTCTTTGTTGGAAAAATCTGTCAACCTTACTGAGCTTCAGTTTCTTTATCCTTAATATTGAGAGAATGATGCCTGTCTCTCTGAGCATGGTGAGGCCTAGAGATAATGAATTGCAAATGCCTGTCCTGTAGTGGGCACTCAACAGATGGTATAAATTACGGGTGACTCTTTGAACCAGGAAAGACACGTGAGAAGTGTTAAAAGCTGGAATTTAACATCTCGATCCCCTCATTTGTCAAATAGGGATAATGTATTGGGTTGAATATGGTCTCACCCCTTTCACCCCCAGTACGCATGTCCACCTAAAACCTCCGAATATGACCTTATTTGGAAATAGGGTCTTTACAGATGTGATTAGTTTAGGATCCTGAAATAAACGATCCTAGACTTACAGTAGACTCTAAATCTGTGACTAGCATCCTTATAAGAGAAAGTACAGGGAGATTTGAACACAGATTCCAGATTCTCTGTAAGGTAAGAGGTGCAGAGACACACAGGGAAGAATGCCATGTGGAAACAGGCAGATATTGGAGTGATGTGGCCACAAACCAAGGATTAGTGGGAGCCACCAGGATGAAAGATTCTTCCTCAGAGGCTTCAGAGGAAGCATAGTAATACTGACACCTTGATTTCAGACTGCTGGCTAGCAGAACTGTGAGAGGATACATTTCTATTATTTGTATTTATTTATTTATTTATTTATTTTTAGACACAGTCTAGTTCTGTCACCCAGGCTGGAGTCTAGTGGCACGATCTCGGCTCACTGCAATCTCTACCACCCAGGTTCAAGCGATTCTCCTGCCTCAGCCTCCTGAGTAGCTGGGATTACAGGCGCCTGCCACCACGCCCAGCTAATTTTTGTAGTTTTAGTAGAGATGGTACAAGGTGTTTCACTGTGTCATCCAGGCTGGTCTCGAACTCCTGACCTCGTGAGCCACCCACCTTGGCCTCCCAAAGTGCTGGGATTACAGGCAGGAGCCACCACGCCCGGCCACATTTCTATCATTTTTAAGCCACCTGGTTTGTGATACTTGGCTATAGTAGCTCCAGGAAACTAAAACAGATAATAATAGTAACTATACTACTTCTAGGTTATTGTAACTAAAATAAATTTATATTGTAAATATAACTAAATTTAGTAATAGTGAAATTTTAGCTAAATGTGAATTGGGATTATTTAGATGCTAGGTAAGCAGTCTAGGGTGATGATTTCTGTGCTAGGGACAAAGGCCACTGGTGCTTGGAGGGCCTTTCAAGTGTGACTGTGTGAGGGATACAGTGAAATGGCAAGAGTTGAGTTTAGGAAGGGACAAGGTGAGACGCAATAAGTCAGCACCAAAGAGTGCCCTCTCGGGCACCTCCACTCACCAACCAGCGAAGAGCAGCTGGTTATCCTTTGGTCTCTATCTCACAAGCACCTCATGCACAAAGAGCTTAGCATCTTCTTGGCTGTCATCTTGGGGATCCCCCTTAAAGTTATACTTTCAATCCCATCCCCAATAAGCGACCACAGAACCACGATTCATGCAGCCGCGGCATTTTCGTTAAGCCCTAGAATGAATGGGTAAGTTTCCCTTTGTCATTGTGTATATAGTCATGCAAATAATCCCTGTCTTCCATGCTTGGGGTCTAAAATGGTTCCCAAGTGGACTTCGATATGTTCCTCTGTGAATTGGCAGGGCATTTTGGAATGGTTCTTTCCTTCCCCTTGATTTGAGGATTACATGGAAATCCACATTGCTGAGTAGGAAAACTCTGAATTGGTGTCCAGCAGTTCTTTTGGCCTCTTCCTCTTAGTTTGGTGATATGTGACGGCAATAAAAGGTCATGATGGCAGGATGAGTCTGGAAAAGGAGAAAAACTGGCAGTGATACTGCAATCTATTTTACAAGAAAGAGAATTTTATTTAACCACATGATTTTAAAAATTGGCAAAGTTGCCGGGTGCAGTGCCTCACGCCTGTAACCCCAGCACTTTGGGAAGCCAGGGTGGGTGGATCATCTGAGGTCAGGAGTTCGAAACCAGCCTGACCAACATGGTGAAACCCCATCTGTACTAAAAATACAAAATTAGCTGGGCATGGTGGCACACGCCTGTAATCCCAGCGACTCGGGAGGCTGAGGCAGGAGAATCACTTGAACCCAGGAGGCGGAGGTTGCAGTAAGCCGAGATTGTGCCATTGCACTCCAGCCTGGGCAAGAAGAGTGAAACTCCATCTCAAAAAAAAAAAAAAAAAAAAAAAAAATTGGCAAAGTTGAGTTAATGTATATATATAAAATGACAACATAAGTGCATTTTAGAATGTAGCTAGAAAAATTTTCATAAGGAATAAAACATGTCTGGATGGGAGTCTTTAGAATCACGTACCAGATTCCTGGCAAGGTATTGTAAAAGTCATACAGTACATGTTTTCCTAACTCTATGTCATCTAACTTCATTATTAGAATCTTAATAAAATTTAGTGTTGAGTGAAAACAAATCCCTAAAGTGTAACCAAATATATTTGCTCAGGCCAGACTTAAGCCTCAGCGGAAGGTTTTGTAAGCTCTTACGGTGGAAGGGATCTTTTTCTTCTTCCTGTTAGCATCTCAGAGGAGCTGAGTCTAGCAGAGCAGCTGCTAACAGAGGAAGCTGGGAAAGCCAGGCTTGGTGTCCCAAAGGAGCGGCAAGATGAAAGCATGCAATCCTCCATACAGGCCTGCAAATGCCAGGTGGATGACCACCATGTCCTTACACTCAGGCCATGGCATGCATATGGCCAGGGACATATATTTAGTAGGCACTGTATAATGAATGAACGAACCCTACAGTGTGGTGGAGTGGAGTGTTGTCCAACTTACTGAACTAAGTTGAACCCTATCATTAATATTATTGGATTAAGAAATTCATTATTTTTTAATAACACTATTATTGGATTAAGACATCAATTTCATGGTCACGACATATTTTAATGGAATAGGAAACAATATCACAGAAAATAAAGCGGTATGTCACCCATATTAAAAGCAAGTATGAGTTTATGAAACTTTTCACAAGCGTGTGTGTTTCTACTGGATTATGATGTAAAATGTATTTCTGAAGGTATCACTTAAGAAAGATTGAGCACTGTTGGTGGAGTGGAAACTATTTGAGGCATTTGGGTCAGATAGATCTTTATTTGAATTCCAATGCCACTGTCAGACACTGAGCGTGTTACTTAAATCCATCTGAGCATCACATATGCATTGAAAGTCAACCATATAGTATGCACTGTGCTCGATGAGGGAGATACAGTGGTGAGTAGGACATACTCTTGCCCTCAAAGAAACACAAAATATGCCCTTAATAAGTGTCCACCTCTCTTCAGCACTTCAGTATCTCTGTGACTGGTTGGTAAGACAGATGTCTGGATAAAAAGAGATCTTGGAGAATCTCAATACTGCTTGAGGTTTTTCAGGAGCCAAAGGAATCCTAATTTTTTCTTTGCTCTGTCTTCTTTCTTCTTAAGCATGGCAACAACTCATAGGTAGTAAAAGCTGTCATACTCATGCATTTTGAGGGAAATTTGAGAAATATCAATACCCAAAGCTTCTACATGGAGCCATTCATGTTATCCAGTCTTTGTTTCCAGAATCATCGTAGGACCCTGATGACAGTAGCACCAACTCTCAAACATAAATTCGAGAAAATGAAAAAGTGGCATTGAATATCTACACGGAACTTCAGAAGTACAACACACACACACACACACACACACTCATACACACAAACTCATGAGCAATCATAGTAATTTGAACAACAACAAAAACCATGATGTTGAAATTTGGAGGATGTAGAACCTAAGAGTCTAAGAAAGATTAATTTATGCTACCAACAAACACACATTTAAATTGTGGGAAAAAAGCATGGTGGCAATGCAACACTACTCTCTCAAGACACAAAGCAGGCCAGACGTGGTGGCTCACGCATGTAATCTCAGCACTTTGGGAGGCCGAGGCAAGCAGATTGCTTGAGGCCAGCAGTTCAAGACCAGCCTGGCCAACATGGTGAAAACCCATCTCTACTAAAAATACAAAAACTATCTGGGCATGATGGCACATGCCTGCAATTCCATCCTCTTGGGAGGCTGAAGCATGAGAATTGCTTGAACCTGGGAGGCAGAGGTTGCAGTGAGCCGAGATTGCACCACTGCACTCCAGCTCGGGTGATAGAATGAGACTCCGGCTCAAAAAATAAATAAATAAAAGACATAAAGCAAGTTTAAATTCCTGTAGTGCCAGCCAGATAATCAAGGCTGGAAACAGAGTGGCATATCACAGCTATGTCCCCTCTGTCCACCCCTCCAAGGGCATGCAGAATTTAGTTGACCTATCAGCTGCCAAAATCATGGACCAACTTCATTTTGGGGTGCTCTACCCACCAAGTAGCTCTCTCAGGGAGGGGTGCAGAACAATCATAACCTGCATCTATTGGCAACTCACACGGTGAAAAATTATGAACTAGGCAAGTTTTGTCCTTGGAGTCTACAGCTGACCCTTCGGCACCTGTTCCTTTACTAACAATATCCTCATTTTCACTCTGCCAAGCGCGCCCTCCCCCACATTAAAACTTGCTTTCAAATCATCAAATATCCTTCACTGAGAATTGAACATGCATGAGTTTCATAGGTCACTTCTTTCAGAAGTATTTATATGTTAAATCTGGCTCTCCATATGAAATGGGCGGCTTTATTGGTGAAAGAATTGTTTTGTACGTTAGCAAGATATTTAGGGTGGCAGTGAGAACAGAGGCCCTTTTCATGGCCCCGAAATAACTACACCATGCAAGAGGCTGACGACATCATGGTAACGATGATGTGCTAGTCAGACTAGACTGGGCCTTAATGATAAACACTTGCCATCTGTCAGGAAGGGGTGAGAAGTCACCTAAGGTAAAATGAATTATGATGTAAACAAGGTTTGTCTTCAACATCCCCCCACCTCCTGTTTAAGGATCAGTCTTCCTGACTCGGACCCTAGTAGCCCATAGGCTCTCCTTTGAGTCATTAGGGCCATCTAATCATCCATTCTAGAGCTTCCCTGCATGCAAGCCGTTTATCCTCCAGGCCATTCCTCATCTCCTTCTCCTTTTCATCAAATGTATCTGCTATGTGTCCTATTCTATCGATGTTCATTCACTACCAGTCCACATGAAACTGCAATTTGCTCGTCACTATAAATAGAATTGTGGTACGTAAGATGGAGAGAGTATCTGAAATGAAACAATAACTCTAATGTTGAGACTATCAGCTTCCCGGAAAGCCTAGGGTGGAAGATAACTGGTGATGATGCCTGTAAGGTTAAGAAGCTATAAGGAATCCTCAAGTCCGTCTGTATTTTTGAGTACTTTCTAATGGTGCAGAGTTAGGCTTTGTTGGAGATACAAAGAGGTAGACATGGCCCCTCATCCCGGGAGTTTGCAATCAAGCAGGTGGGATGGTGAATTAGGCCATTCTTGCATTGCTATAAAGAAATACCTGAAGCTGGGTAATTTATAAAGAAAAGAGGTTTGATTGGCTCACAGTTCTGCAGGCTTTACAGGAAGAATGGTGCTGGCATCTCCTGGGCGTCTGGGGAGGCCTCAGGAAGCTTATAATCATGGCAGAAGGTGAAGGGGGAGCAGGCACGTTATATAGTGAGAACAGGAGCAAGAGAGATGGGAGGAGGAGGTGCCACAGACTTCTAGACAACCAGATCTCGCCAGAACTCACTGGCGAGGCCAGCCCCAAGAAGATGGCATTAAATCGTTCATGAGAAATCCACTCCCATGATCCAAACACCTCCCACCAGGCCCCACCTCCAACACTGGGTATCATGATTCAACACGAGATTTTGAGGAAACAACACCCAAACTATATCAGACGGAGATCTTGGGAGCCAGGCACTTGCATCCACCACTTTAAATAATCTTATTTAATTGTGGTGGTATCATTATCTAACTTTGCAGACAAGGAACCAAGGCTCAGAGGAGTAAACTATTTTTATCCAAGGTGAGTCTCCCTCCAAGGGGCTGACTAGTGCCTCTCTTAGGACAGTAGCAAGTTGGAATAAAATCTGGCATGCCTAAGGTCTTTAAGGAACAGGGGATGCTTACTTCTTTTGCGTTCCTTTGGCGGCCTACATAGCATACTTAAGCTCCTTCTGGATAGACTGTGTCCTCTTATTCACATGCTGAAGTTGTTATATATTTTTAAACAAATAAAAAGTGAATAATACATTTTTCTAAAAAGTAACTGATTTTCTCTAGGTTCAATACAGATAGCCAGCCATGGGATTCAGAATTTGAACTCAGATCTGGTCTGGTTCTGAAGCCTCTCTTCTTTCCAGCTGTGAGACAAAGGAGCAAATATGAGAAGCGCCTTTTGCTCACTTCTGCTTGCCAGCAGAATTTCACAAAAGCCCTGGACTGTGAAGATGTTTGGAAAGATGCTTTGAAGACGAAACCTTTAACAGGGTTAGTGTTTATGCCTCTGTAATCTACAACCAGATGCACTGTTACACCCAAGCCTTGATGGGATTCTGCTGCGATGGAAATTCTGAGCAAATTTGATGTGATTGTGCAGGTACTGAACCTCCACTTCCTGTCTGTAAGCAGTGGGCTGAAATCCTGGGCTGGAGCAGTCTCATAGGATCTGACAGGCTGTTGCCAGGCTGTAGGCCTTGGTCTGTAGTCCTCAGTAAGACTTCTGAATACAACTAACTTTAATTCTTTAAAAGCTTGACTGTTTTCTTTAGTCGGCATGGCATTCCATACCATTTCAGAAACAGAAGCCAGGAGGATACATGAAGGAGAGAGCAATGGCATAGTGTGCGGAGCTGATTAGCTGTTAACTAGCAGAATTGAGAGAAGGCAGCCGGCCAAATGCCCTGGAGGGGCAAGGAAAAGCTTTTTCAGAGAGTTGGGAAGTGGCACTCCAGTGAGGTTTGAAGCCATGAAGGTTGACTTATTTATTCCACAGTAGCTACAAGAAGAGGGGTCTTTCTAGGGAGTGTGACCAGTTTAAGCAAAGGCTTGGGAGGAGGAATAATAACTTGCTGGAAGTGGGAAAGGGGAGCTGGTTAAGGGGCTGAAAGTTATTCCTTGTGGATTACCTTCTCTTCACACGCTCTTTGACCTCATTGTAGTTCAATGGAGGGAAAGAGAGTCAAAAACAGGAGGGAAGTTTGTCTCTAAGCGGACAGGGGCTCAGCAAACCCAGCCTTCCCCCCAGTCTTACCTGGAGCCATTGCCTGGGGAAGAGGGTGTTCAGGCCACAGTATCCCAAGGCTGGGGGCACCTTTGCTCAGAAGCCCCCTGTGGTGCCGCTCCTCAAGAGCCTCCTGGGAGGAAGGGCCAGGGAGCCAGGCGGTTCTCCCTTCCCCTTCTGGAATCCTGGCCAATTTCCATGTACATAACCCAGCTTAATCCATAGAAACAGGAGCTGCAAGGCATGTTCTTTCTCTTTTTTTCCTCTCCAAGACACGGAAACCTTTATTTTCTCCCTACACCGCAAACCGGTACTGTTAAATAATATTGGATAATTGCACCTGTCGTACTCCCCATATTGTGCTGAGGAAAAATAATTGCTGGTTTTCTGCTTTGCCGTTTAGCTGTGACTCCGTCATTTGACTCGGAGCATGTCATTTTCTCCCATTTTAGACTGTGTACAGTCAAACCCTGTGAAAGGACTCACAGATAGCGGCCCTGCGTGTATGAGTGGGCGCGGGCCTCATTCAGCAACGATTTCTAATTTATACAGCATTGAAAATCCACAGCTATAAATAAACAGTTCTGACTGGCTTTGCTGCCTACTCAAATGCTTTATTAAAAAAAAAAAGTCACCAGCAACTGCATGAGAAAGGAAAACAAGAATGTCTGGATGTGGATTCTGGCTTCTGAATCCTGGGCTTGGGAGTGGGGACGCCCCACCTTGGGAGCGGCTCAGTGCTCAGCCCCTCCAGTTTTTGGAAGGCCTGGCCTCCTCGCTCGTCGCTCAGCCCCTCACGCTCCCCACGTGTGGGTGCAATGTGTTTGGGGATTACAGTATATGAAACTGGCTTCCTGTTATGACAAGTATTGCAAGTGAGTAGGTGTGGAGGAGCTGAAAATAGCTTAAGAAATGTAGGACCCTTCTGGGGAGAGAATGGGGTTAAGGCATTGTTTAGGCAACAAGACGAATCTTCTACCCAAATTCAAAATTGGTTTCAAATGTGAGACAGCAACACTGGAACAGAAGCATGAGTATAGGCCAGTCCCTGGGGTAGTGGTGGCAGTGTCCTTCCTCCTCCTGTAATGGGGACAGTTTCCACCAATATGGGACCTCTTGACCACCTTCTTTTGTTCAGCTCTGCAAGATGTGGACACATTTTTGTTTTGTTTTTTAAATAAAGTTTTTGGATGACCCGGTACTGCTTTGCTCTGTAAGAAAGAGGAAGGAAAGTGGGCTCATGAGTCAACTATCCATGTGACCTGGGACTTGTCATTTCCCTGCTCTGAACGCAGAGGTGTGCTGGAGCCAGTTTGCACAACAGGCTCTCGAGGACTAAGTGGTTGTCCACATCTCTTCCCAACTCTACATTCAGCAACGTCTGCCAGCTTGAAAAAGGCCATGGGGAGAGTGTTTACACCATGGAAATGAGCACACATTATCAATCAGAGCCTGACAACTTTTCCCCAGAGAGCTGGTTGTTAAACCTTTCCCAGCACACCACCCTCAGAAACTCAGTTTGCTCATTTGTAAAATGAGAACGTAACTCATCTCCTACTTACAAAGTTTCCGTGGGCTAAAATAAGTGGGAGTGGTGATAAATTACTTGACACTATACAAATATTGCTGGTATCATCATGTGGTTGCTATAGTTGTCATTTTCTATTAAGGGCCTAACATAGTGCTATGCAATCTGCAAATACCATATACCTTTTAGCAAATGTTTAATCAGTGTGTTAGTGTTTTGTTGTGTATCTTTTCTTAAGCTACTGCAGCACCGAGCATGCCCTTGTGTGCTTAGGCATGTGCTCAATGGGAAATGGTTCCGAGACATTTCTAGTGTTGGAAGAGATATTGCACAATGGCCAGGCATGCTGCAATCAAGGTTTAATTTGGTCCTAGGGCCAGTAAAGCCACAAATAGAAATTTGCAGGCTCATCCCCACCAAGAGCTTACTGTGACTGAGAGTCACGCAGCCCGAGTCACCTCTGGGGTGTGGAAAATTTGGGTGATCCCCCGAGGGCTTCACGTTTGGGGAATTTCCACTGTGGCAACTGTTTCTGAGCTCCCGCTGAGACCAGGTGCTTGGAGCAGTGAAGAGGCAGCCGTAGATGTGGGGAAAGAGGTGGTATTCCCAGCTCCAACTGGAAAAGACTTGAGGCCCATATTAACAGAACAGTAGAAAAAGAAGTGGGAATTAAGCAGGTTTCTTGGTGCCTGTCCTGGTCTTCCCTTGGGCTGCCTTCCTCCCTGAGATATTCTGTCCTCTTCTGTAACCCTTCAAGACCACTCTTGCTCATTTTTACCAGATTTCTCCTATATAATGTTAGGTTGGGAAGTCCAAATCCAATTTCCTTCAGTGTCCACACCCCAACCCATATGAGCCTAGTGACATACTAGTAGACTCAAATATGTCTACCCACCAATAGCCATTTGCCATTTGTGTTCTTTAAAAAATGTGCCCACAAATAAAGGCCAGGAAAATAACACTAGGAAAATCACAGCAGGGATCATGAATCCTTGTTAAGCATCTGGAAATCAGCTTTGTTAAACCACACACTAATTCAGAAAAGTGCTTTGTAGCAAAGCAATCTCAACAGCCCTTATAATTCTATCACTTCCCATCCAGATTCTTCTGCAAGTAAAATGTCTTACTATACCATTTATTTGATGAATTAATCAATGTTCAAATGGAAGAGGTTTTGACAATGTCACTATGTTTGATGTTTATACCTGCTCTGAATGCTTGCTCAGAAGAGAAACAGATTTCCCAATATTTTTTATAACTTACTTTCCCATTGTCTTCAATTAATTTGCTATTATCCCAAGTAGACAGACAACTTCAGTAGTAGCCATCTCCCTACATTTTTAGATCACTGAAAAAAATGGATGAGCAACCCATGAAAATAACTAGCTTACTGAAATGCTTGTCTTTTAAAGAAAAGTTGGGATTATTTAAAAAAAAAATGGCCCAGGACCGGTAGCTAGGAGATCTGGGAGAGAGAAGTCATTGCCTTGGTTCTGACACTAAGTAACCCTTTTGCCTTTTGCAGGTAACTTCTCATCTAGGTCCTCAGCATCCTTCTCTGTAAACTGAAGAGTTTAAATGACTCTAAGTTCCTCTCTCTCTCTCTCGATGTTCTCTAACACCAAGTTTATGTGAGTTTCTTTGGCCAGATTTTAACCAGAGACCATCCTCCACGGAGGTCAAAGATAATTAATTCTGAGATAGCAGGAGTTGTTTTTGGCATGTGCAGTCAACCTTTCAAAAAACCAAGAGTTCTTAAGTTAAGCTACCTTCACGAACCTCTTATTAAATTTAAGTATCACTCTCTGTCCCTCCTACTTTGCTATGTTCCTCCACCACCTCCCTCCACCAGAAAAAAAAAAAAAGATGAGAAAAATCTCTTGTGTTTTCTTCTTTCTTGGTTCTTGGAAAATGGTGTGCAATTACTTCCTCTTCTTCCGTGGCTGCCTCTTGTCACCTGTACAAACAAGAACAGAGACAGACCTCAGGCTTCAGGCTTTCCCTAATGGGTATTTTTGTTGTGGGTAGAGATTCACTCTGACTTGGGGCAGTGGAAAGTTGAACACACTTTTCCCAAGGTGACAAGATACAGTTTAAGGAGTTATGAAAAACAGCTGCCACGATGACAGGGGCAGAGAACAACTCTGCCATCCTCCCTCAGTGCTGGGTTCACAGTTAGCCAGGCACCCACGATGCTGTTTGCCTTGAGGTACTCTGCATAGCTAAGAGGAGGCATATTGCTGTGACTCTAAGTGAGTGTTTGCAGGCTACACACAATCCATCAGCAAACTTTGAGACTTTGCAGATGGAGATGAAGAGACCACATCAAATTAGAGAGGAAATAGAAGGGTGGATGTTCACCTAATTGGGGTCATTCTGTGACCTCTTAGCAAATGAATTCATCAGCCTGGTGGAAAAGTACTGGCATATGGATTAGGTTTGAGTAAGCTCATTAGAGGGGCATTATTCTACTGAAATTATAGCATTAGATTTGTAGAATGACTTCTATTCAGCCAACAAGTTGGTACTCCATATTTAATGATCATAAATCTTTGTGTAAGCTCTGCAATTTATGAAATTTCATTAGCTCATTATCCTTTGTGCTTGTTGCCAAATACTGTCAATGCTACTTTAAAAACTTCTCCTCCATTCCAGAACTTACAGCCCTGGTAGTTCTGGCTTGGTATTCCTGCAGCAAATCCATGCTCCTAATTCCATGATTCACCCTTCAAACCCTGCCACCTTCATCAATTCTATCCTTAACAGTAAACACTAGATATCTTATACTCATTCCATTCTGCTGGAACTCCACTTCTTGGAGGCTATTGTGACTGGTGACTTGAAGTCCTGTTTGTGGCCCCTTAATTACACTGATGTCCTAGGATGGCCACCTCTTGATTATGCAGTCCTCATGGCTATCCTTGTATTCATCTCATGCAAAATTTTCAAGATCAAAACTCTCTCTTCTTCGTCTGCTCCTCATCAATCTAGACTACCCCAGTCACTTCAGCCGAGGCTTATTGTTTATCAAGCTTTATGGATTTCACGTTGTTTTCATTGGTGTGTCTACTTCTTTCTCTTCTGTTTTTCCCTTTTTTTTTTTTTTTTTTTTTTTTGAGACAAGGTCTTTGCCCAGGCTGGAATACAGTGGCACAATCTCAGCTCACTGCGGCCTTGAGCTCCTGGGCTGAAGTCCTCCAACCTCAGTCTCCTGACTAGTTGGCACTAGAGGTGCACACCACCATGCCCAGCTTTTTTTTTTTTTTTTGCTTTTTTATTAGATACAGGGTCTCATTATGTTGCTCAGGATGATCTTGAACTCCTGGCCTCACCACAAGGGATCCTCCCATCTCAGCCTCCCAAAGTGCTAGGATTACAGGCAAGAGCCACCACCCTTGGCCTTATTTTCCATTTTTGATGTGAATTCTCTCCTCCCTAGTTAGGCCTTCTCTACATTAGGTCTATAAGTACAAGCACAGCACCTCCTTTTTCTGTAGAGTATACTCTGGGCCTTTAATGAATTCTTTTTCAATTAAATAACCAGCTCACATACAAGAGGGACAATATAAACTTGGTCAATATAAACTCAAATTTCTACCCCTGCAGTCACTCTGAGGATTCCTAAAACTTTCTTTTATCCATGTTGTTTACCAATCCCCAAGCCCTCAAGCCTAACTGTAATCATAACCTCAGTCCTTCCACCCCAGGTGTTGAGGACTGAAGACTCCCTTCTCCATTTAAGAAATGCAACAGAACACGAAGGTTTGGAGAAAAGCCACCCAGGAGCAGACATGGTGGTATGAAGCTCTGCTGGGGGAGGACAGCAGGTGGCTCCTTCCATTGGATTAGAGTCCTCTGTCCAAAACCAAGTAGCTAGGAGGAACACTCAGAAATGCCCACATACCCATCCACATGCTAGAGAAGGCACTGTTCCCAAATGGGTCTCTGTGGTGCTCCCAAAGTCATTTTATTCTGTAGGGACTCACGTGGCGTGAACGTTGCAAAAATCATGTTTCTTTTTGCTTCTAGCAGCTGGGAATGGCAAGTGGGTCTTAGTCTTGAATTCTCACAGAGCTAAGCAGTTTCTAGGCTTCTTTAAGTCTTCAAAATTTATCTCTGACCATGCTTTTTTTCTTTTTCTTTTTCTTTTTTTTTTTTGAGACAGGGTCTTCCTCCGTCACCCAGGCTGGAAGGCAGTGGTGTGATCTTGGCTCACTGCAACCTCTGCCTCCCAGATTCAAGCGTTTCTCCCACCTCTCAGCCTCCTGAGTAGCTGGGACTACAGGTGTGCGCCACCACACCTAGCTTTTTTTTTTTTTTTTTTGTATTTTTAGTAGAGATGGGGTTTCACCATGTAGGCCAGGCTGCTCTTGAACTCCTGAGCTCAAGTGATCCACCTGCCTTGGCCTCCCAAAGTGCTGGGATTACAGGTGTGAGCCACCACACACAGCCCTCTGACCATGTTTCTGTAACGCATAGCTGGAAATAAGGAAACTGTTGACTTAATAATAGATCATATATCTTACCCAAACCAAATTCACAAAATGGATTTTAAGTTGTAATTGGAAAATTATGTTTATTATAAATATTTTCTTGATTGAGAAGCATTTTTCCCGGTAGAAAGTATCCTAGTTGGCAGATAGGAAGTTAGATTCACCCCGACTTGTTTTATTCCTTTAACTGCTGTCAGATAGTACCAAGGGCTAGAAATATTTTTATAGCCCTGATATTTCACCTGATATTCTTGACCAGTTGGTGCTTGGCTGGTGACTTCCAATCGGGCCACTGGAAGCAGAGATTCCAACAGATTCTAGCCTCCATCTTTGCAAGATCTGAACAGAAACTGCAGGCATGGCCAAGAAATTATTGTTTCAATCAACATCACCATAGATACCATATATAATTATATGCCTTATTATTCCAATAGTTAGAACTCTGGATAAATGAAAACATAGTGTTCTCAAAGATTTACACCTATGTATCTACAACCACAAAAATGAATGCCGGGAATTGAAAATTTGAAGAACATTTGCCTAGTTTCAGTGGGCTGACTCAGAAAAGGGCAAGAAAATTGATGGTTGGGGGGATAGCAGGTGTTAGAGAAATGAGATCTGAGCACTGATAATCCTATGTGCACACTGCAGAAGTCCAGGGAGGACAGGGAGCTGAGGGCTGGCTGGAGAAACTCCCGTGGGAAAGAGGCTGAGGAAGAGGCAGGGAGGCTAATCCACAGCGGGCTCTTTTTGAGTTTAGGGAGATGAAGTTAGGACAAGAAAGGCAAAATGGAGATAAATTTTTGCCATTGACTAAATGCTGCCCCAGCGGGACCATGCTTTAGAAGTACCTGTGGAGTCATCGCATGATACAATTCTTTTGTTATGGAATAAGCAGAGTTAATAAGACAAACCTCATCTAATTCCTTCATGAATAAAACAAGGAGGTGGACTAGATGGCCTCTAGGCAGCTTTCATCAAGAAAATCTGCCTTTTAAAAAACCTGGTTTATGGCAAATAATATTAAAAGAAAGTTTCCATGTCATTCTGTCCAAGACACACTCCCAGCGCCACTTGGCCAGGCTGGAATTTTCAGCTTACAGTCTGTCCTTAGGATGAGAAGGACCTATGGTCTTAGGGGCCCTGACAAAGGACAGCCTGACTCCTGGCATGTGTCCATCAAGGGGCATAGGGAGAGGGGTCACAGGCCCTGGATAAGCTGACTGTCTCTCCAACCACCCCCACATAGCAGAGGCCCTGCCATTTGGGCCTGGAGGTGTTTAGCCCCTTTCTGTGCCCCGTATCTCTTGTGGGATGATTTTCTCTTCCTGAGGAGCTTGTGTGCTGGTGTCAGCATCCTTGTGTGCTATCAATCATCAAAGAAAAAAAAGAAAATTAAGCACATAAGGGGCAGAGAAGGGAGCCTTTGATAGGATGTCCTGATTGCCTCTTGCCCCCAGTCAATGTGGAAGAGAACCTGCCCCGGGCATGCCTGGGTGTTCAGTCATGGTCATGGTGAGCCAAGCTCTCAATGTCTTGCCAGAGACAGCTTCCCCCATCTGCTTCTATCATGGTTTGAAGTTAACATTCCATCTAACTCCTCCCAAAAAGTAGAAATTGAATCTTTCTTGGGGGTGACTGGTCCCAGTAACTGACTCTGTGCTTGCCCAACCCTCTGCCTCATGACACAGAAAGGCTAGCCCAGGGCAGGGAGTGAGATGGTGACAGGTCAGGCCAGGTGGCCCTGAGGAACCTCTTGTGAGCTTTTTGAGTCTCAGTGCATTCTTGAAGGACCTTCCTGTGGGCCATGACAACACTTGCCTCCTTGACGCTCAAAGCCAGTTCCCTGCAACTGAGTGCCCTGGGAGGGCCTCATCATACACTTTCCAATTTAACATGTGATTCCCAGTATGGTTTCTTATTGCTGTCCTTCTTGCTCTCTTGTCCATATTCACCCACTGATGTGGCACAGGAGGAGGGAGAAAGTGAGTAGATGTTCAGCTATTGTGACCATCACCACCAACACCCTTCTCAGTCCAGCAGCCCACTCAGGAGAGCACCACACCGCACAAGGATGCCGTAGACAGAATTATCCACATTGGGAGGAGTCCAGGGTCCTGAGATGTAATAGAGCCTTGTCCTCAGACCAGCAGCATCAGTATGTCTGGAGTATGCGTTAGAAGGGCAGAATCTCAAACTGCACCCCAGATCCACTAAATCAGAATCCACACTTTAACAAGATCTCCGGGTTCCCCAAGATCCTCATTTTGATGAGCATCAGAGGCCTATACAGGTTTGAGAAGCGTTGCTCTGTAACAGCGGTTCCGGATCCCGATTGCAAGTTAAAATAACTGGGAAGCTTTAAAAAATACCCATGTCGAGTCACCATCTCTAGAGATATGGATCTAATTGGTCTAAGGCAGGCCTGGGAATTATTATTTTTTAAACTTCCCTAGTGTTTCTGTGATGTAAAAAGCCAAGGTGGAGAACTACTGCTAGAGAGATACTGTCACATTGAATGGGTCTTGACTGATACTTCGCCTGATATTCTTGACCACTTGGTGCTTGGCTGGTGACTTCAAATTGGGCCACTGGAAGCAGAGATTCCAGTTGTGTCTCAGGATTTCAGAAGCAGAGATTCCAACAGATTCTAGCCTCCAATAGCCTGACCTCCTATTCACTGTAAGTACCTGAGGACGTGCATCATCTCTGTCCATCTGCTATCGGGTAGCTGTTACCTTTAATCACTTGCAGCTGGGAAACTGGTAATTTATACATCAACTCAAAGGGGAGAATGAGGGAGAATAAGATGACCAGCAGCAGTGACTAACTCTGTATGCCAGGTCCTGCTGTAGGCGCTAGATCCTCAGCAAGTCATCTGAGGTTCTCCGTGAGCCCAGGAGGAGGCCACTAGCATTATCTCCACTAGGACAAGAGAAAGCTGGGGAACAGAGACCTTCAGTGTCTCACTCAGTGTCACAGGTACAAGTGGCAGGGCCAAGATAGAAACTGAGGCAGTTTGGCACCAGAACTTTTCTTCTAACCACAGCCCCCAACTGCCTCCCTAAAGCATTCATTTGAATTTCTCCTGTCATCAAAGGGGGCTCAGGCTGTGGAAGGAGGGAAAACATAGGCTTAGCTCTGGCTTTGGACAGAACACGTGGCTATCTATAAGTTTCCAGAACCGAAGATCTGGAGAAAGGCTCACTGGTAGGGGAACCAGTCAACTGAGTGCCCAAGCCTAGACGATATTAAACCTTATGAATACTGGCACAGCAGGAATAGACAGGGATCATCTCAGGCCACCTGGGCTTGGTGGTCACTCTACTTAGAGGCTATCTGATCACTGAGGAATTGAAGTGCATTGCCATAGAATACATGGTTGGTTTGCGGCCAGGTGAGGGACATACCCTTTTTTTTTTTTTTTTTTGAGATGGAGTCTTGCTCAGTCACCCAGGCTGGAGTGCAGTGGTGCGATCTCGGCTCACTGCAAGCTCCGCCTCCTGGTTTCACGCCATTCTCCTGCCTCAGCCTCCCGCGTAGCTGGGACTACAGGCGCCCGCCACCACACCCGGCTAATTTTTTGTATTTTTAGTAGAGACGGGGTTTCACTGTGTTAGCCAGGATGGTCTCGATCTACCATGGCTTTCTTGATTCCTATTCCAGTGCTCTTTCCCCTGTTTAATACTTTCTGCCTTAACATGTATGTCTTCAACAACTCTCTAACTGGTACGCCTTGTCATCACCCTCCTATACTCCTTAAACTCCCTGCCCAATACTCTACAGCCATTAGAGTCACTCCTTATCTGCCGTCTCCAGAACACCTTTGCAAAAAGTTGTACTTTACACCTAGGAAAAAAGGCCCTTGGATATTCTATTGTCTGCACTGATTGAGGCAACGAGAAAGCTAATGGAAATAGGGGATTTTAAGATGAACAAGACATACCCCTAATCCGTAAGACACCCGAGGTCTAGTGGAAAAACAAATCCCTAAAGCAGTAGTAAAACAGCAGTCATGATAAAATGGTAAGTCTGGTGACTGGGAGATAAAGGGGGAAGCACTGGGAAGGGCATGAAGTCCAACCTGGGCTGACCAGGGAAGGCTTCCTGGAAGAGGCGAGTGTTGAAATGAATGAGTATGAACCAGGCAAAGACTGGAGGATAGGAGAGACAGAATCCCGTGGACGTAAGAAACAACATCAACGTGGAGGGAAAACCAGCAGTTTGGTGCCACTGGGGCACAAATATAGAAGAGCAAAAGCCAAAGCAGGGACTGGGTCACAGAGGCCCTTGTGTGTCATTCCAAGTGTGTGGACTTTCTTCAGTCAATTGGGGGAAGCCTTAGAAAGTGTTTTCAGTAGAATAGGACATGGGGAAATGTGTTCACATAGGTTATTTAGCTTTCAGCACTGTAAAAGTGTTCACTGCATTGCAACTTTAACAAATCTAATTTTTCTTTATTCGTATTAAATTATTTATAATTAATAAAGATCTGTTCAAGATTTAATACATTTCTGATCTTATTCTGATGTTAAATAGGACCTTTTACCCTTTCTCTTCTTTAAAAAGTTAAAAATCTAGAAAGACCTCAAGAGGTAAGTACAGTCATTTACAATCGTCTCTTTCTACTTGAAAACTTGCATGTACATGAGGTAGTTGAGGGTCCATATGATGCCAGCTTATCTGTTTATTGAGACCTAATTATAGTTAAAAATTGGATGCAGTACTTAAACAATGAGGCTTGTTAAGAATGTTGTATTGAGAATAGTAATTTCAATAATAATAAATATGATGATAATTTTGTTTTTTAATTCAATGGATGTTTAAAATTCACCGTAGAGTAACAATTTAAAAATTAACTCAATACATTATTGAACTCAATACAATTGATTTTAAAAGTTATTGTTCTCTAAGCTCTAAGTAATCAAATTTTTCTCTGTACTTCCTATATCTTAAAGCTTCTTTAAATATATATATATAGAGAGAGAGATTTGGGGAGGCATCAGAAATCTTTACCCAGAACTTCAAGGAGCCAAAACTAGTTAAAATTATATGTCAACACATCTGAAATGTCAACACATTTTTTTTTTGCGATAATTTTCTGTGATTTGGAATCCTGATTGGGAAGTAATTTTTAGTATTCCATTTTTTTAAGTGTTTGCTTTCAGAGAGAATTTTGCCCTTGAGAGTTTCCTAAACCAGTCAAATTCTCCAAGAGTAGAAAACATGTGATACATCCAAGTTGCGTGCTTATTTCTCCAGGGTCTCAGCTTCCTCTCAGAAACGCACACTCTGGTACTGAACCTTCTGAAACTGTCAGGTTTTTTTTGCATACACGGGCTTATGTTTTCACACCAGTTCATAGATTGGGCGGAAGATGGCACTTCTGCCATCTCTATTTTGATAGAACAGAATGGCATGTGGGCGAGTGATGTGGGGGACTGGGTGTGACTCTTTGCCTTCCTTATATACAGAATCAGGGTAGAGTTCCTGCGCTTCTCCTGGGGTAGGGAAGCAAGTCATGGGTGTTTTACAGCCTGACTTTCTGGTAGTTACTTTTCCAACAATAAAAGAAAAATTCTGGGGTGGGGTGGGGAGAGAGGAAGCAGGAAGGAGAATGAAATCTTCCATTTTAAAATTAACTAAGTTAAGATGATTTTTTTTTTCTTAGGAAGAAGCAACAGGATTGTACCCACCTATAACGAGAAAGCTTAACTTACTGACATATTCTCATTGCTGAAGACTCTGTGTGAATGAGGATTTCAATCTCAAGTCTAGGATGTGATTTCCTCTGGTAAATGTCTTATGGAAGGCTGAGGAGCAGCCTAATGAGGTACTGCTGAGTTGGGAGGAGGTGGGAGGAGCTGAGAGGACTATCTGGACTCACTTCCCTCAAAATGAAACCTTGATATTTTCAAAGCTTGTGTCCCTGGAGCCCTCACTTGGGTTAGGGGGAGACCCCTGATTTTATTTATTCATGCTAGGGATGGTAATACCTTGTTCTCTAGGTCCTGGGCTTTCTAAAGAAGATTATTTTTAGCTCTAAAGTTAAATGACACATGGTTTGGGGGAGGAGGGGAGACCCTTTGATGGGGTCCTTTAAAAGAGTGCCCCACCCCCAACGCTGTCCTCTTGCCTTGGCAGGACCTCTTGGCAGGACCTGTCTGAGTACTTTGGACAAAGACAGTAAGCATCATTGCTTCTGTTTGCGGCTAGTTTTTCTTTCTGTTTCCAGGTGAAGGGGAGAGGCAGGCACGGAAGAAGCGCATCTGTAGCTAAGAAAGAAATACACTGACCCCATTTCCAGTGGTTGAGCTTCTCTCCAAGTAGGTAGATGCTGGCGATGAAGACGTAGCTGAGAGAGAAGAAAGCTGCTAGACCCAAGGGGCTGAGTTTGGCAAACACAGGATACACCCAGGTACCCGTCTCAAAGTAGAGCCATAGGATGCTGCAGGAAATAAGAAGTCATGGTGGTTAGAGCAGGAGGAGAAAAACAAGCCATTTTCTCATCAGGATTAATGAGGTACTGGTACCCAGGCAGGGGAAAAGAACCCATCAGGGACGTTTGTCAACAGCTGTAGTATTCCCACAAACCTAAAGAAGTGAGGCTTTTCTGGGTAAATCAACTTGATTCAATAAGACATGCTGTTTGATGGGCTGGGCTGGGCTGTTTTACCTAATCCACTTAAATTCAACATTGGTGAAAAAATATAAGAGAACATAGGGCCAGGCACTGTGGCTCATGCCTGTAATCCCAGCACTTTGGGAGGCTGAGGGGGGTGGATCACCTGAGGTCAGGAGTTCGAGAGCAGCCTGGCCAACATGGCGAGACCCCGTCTCCACTAAAAATACAAAAAATTAACTGGGCATGGTGGCTCAGGCCTGTAATCCCAGCTACTCGGGAGGTGGAGGAAGAAGAATCGCTTGAACCTGGGAGGCAGAGGTTGCAGTGATCCAAGATCACGCCACTGCACTCCAGCCTGGGCAACAAGAGTGAAACTTTGTCTCAAAAACAAACAAACAAACAAACAAACATAGAACCATCGTTAGCTAAAGAACTAAAGAGAGTATGTGGGAACACGAATGATCCCTTTCCCTGAGAGGTATGGCCTGCTGAGACATTGAACCTGCTATTATGGCATTCATTTTGCTGGCTCTGAGCCAGAGAAGTGGGGTTTGCTTTTTTGGATCCAAGAATCAGGTGCAGCTTTCCCTTAGCTCTCCAAGTCTGCTGGGATGAGGGAGCAGAGATGGAGCGTTATTGCCCTAACACAATATGCCTAGGATTTAACTGTCGGCCCTGATTTTCACTCATGCATATAGCCATAAATAGAGTGTTAGGCAGTAATGCATGGATTTGCAGGGAGGCTCAGATCTTGCTTATGTGAGGATAGGCTGTAAGTCATTTCTGGAAGCCAAGAGAAGGAAAAGAAATGCTAGGAGAAGAGCCATGATGTCTAAGTGAAGCCTAAAAATGCAGTTTGCTGGAAACCAACTGCACTGGAAGGTGCCAAAGTCTGAAATAACTTTAAAAAATTAAATGTGGGGAAGCTGATGCATCAGCTACAGTTCATCATTGGTTAGGAGCACAGAATCTGGAACTGGGCTTCTGTGATTCAAACCCTAGCTCTGCCACCTAGTAGCTATGTTACCTCCAGCAATTTCATCAACCTTTCTGTCCCCATCTCCTCAATGTGTAAAATGAAGATCCAAACAGCATACACCTTCTAAGGCTGTTGTAAAGATTACAGGAGTTAACACATGTAAAAGACACAGAACAGTGCTTGGCACATTGTAATATTTGACAAGAGTTCAAAAGCTTCCATCTCCACTGAGGGATGGCACAATGGGAGTGCTCTCAGAAAGCCTTCTTTGAAGCTGCTGATCTCTTGTAACAATTAGGATAGGCCAGGTTATGCTTCAAAAACAACATTTAAATTTGAATATCCCACGTTGTCAAAGGAATTCAGAAGGAAGAATGAAATTCTGTGCTTAAACTTTCAGAAACCCAAGGGTGATCTCTGTCATTTCAAATACTTGAAGTTTGTTAAATGGTTTGTGGAAGAGTCAAGGGCTATATTCAGGACCAGGAGTAGGGTGAAGCAAGAGAGGCCCTAGGGTGTAAAACTTAAGGGATCATCTCTGCATCAAAGGACACAATAAACAGTGTGAAAAGGCAATCCATGGAATGGGAAACAATATTTCTAATCATATCTCTAATAAGGGGTTAATATCCAAAATATGTAAAATATTCCTGTAACTCAACAATAACAAAAAAACCCAAATAACTCAATTAAAAATGGACAAAGGACTTGAATAGACCTTTTACAGAGAAGATACATAAAAGGCCAACAAATGCATGAAAGGATGTTCAACATCACTAATAACTAGAAGAAATGCAAATCAAAATGACAGTGAGATATTGTCTTACACTCATTAGGATGGATACTATTTTTTTTTAAAAAAGACAAGATAACAAGTGTTAGTAAGGACATAGAGAAATTGGAACCCTTGTTCATTGTTGGTAGGAATGGAAGATGGTACATCTGCCTTGGAAAACTATATGGTGGTTCTCCCCAAAATTAAAATAGAATTACCATCTGATCCAGCAATTCCACTTCTGAGTACACACCCAAAAGAACTGAAAACATGGCTAACATGGTGAAACCCCATCTCTACTAAATATACAAAAAATTAGCCAGGTGTGGTGGCAGGTGCCTGTAGTCCCAGCTACTTGGGAGGCTGAGGGCAGGAGAATGGCATGAACCTGGGAGGTAGAGCTTGCAGTGATTGGAGATCACGCCACTGCACTCCAGCGTGGGCGAGAGAATGAGACTCTATCTCAAAAAAAAAAAAAAAAAAAAAAAAAAGGAATTGAAAACAGGGATCTGAAGAGATATTTGTACACCCATGTTTATAGCAGCATTATTCACAATAGCCTGAAGGTGGAATCTCCCCAAGTGCCCACTGATAGATGAATGGATAAATAAAATGTGGCTTATGCATAGGCATTAAGAAGGAAGAACATTCTGACACATGCTACCACACAGATCAACTTTGAAGACATGCTAAGTGAAATAAACCAGTCGTAAAAGGACAAATACTGTATAATTCCATTTATATGAGAAACCTAGAACGTCAGATTCATAGAGGGAGAAAGTAGAATGGTGCTTGCCATGTGGTTGCAGGAGGAGGCAGCGGGGAATGCTATCTATGGTTTCAATATGGTTTGTTTGTTCCTACCAAAACTCATGTTGAAATTTGGTCCTGTGTGTGTTGGTGTTGGGAGGGGGAGCCTAGTGGGAGGTGTTCGGGTCATGGGGATGGATCTCCTAAGAATGGTTTGATGCTGTTCTTGTGATAGTAAGCTCTAGAAATGGATTTTTTTCTATGAGAATGTGTTGTTATAAATCTAGGGTGCCCCTCAGGTTTTGCCCTTTTCACACGTGTCCATTTCCCCTTTGATCTTCTTCACCACATTGTGAGGCAGCAGTAAGGCCCTTGTCGGCAGCCAGGGCCATGCCCTTGAACTTCTCAGCCTGCAGAATATGAGCTAAATAAACCTCTTTTCAATCTCTGATATCCTTTTATAGCAACACAAAATGGACTGAGCCAGGGAGTTATTGTTTAACGGGTAGACTTTCAGTTTGGGAAGATGTAAAAGTTCTGGAGATGGATGGTGGTGATGGATGCACAACAAGGTAAATGTACAAAATGCTACAGAGCTTAAAAATGATCAAAATGGTAAATCACTTAAAATGGTTAAAGTTGTAAATATTGTGTACCTTTTACCACAATTTAAATGTATCTAAGGAGGTGTCAATTTTAGGGTCATATAAATGTAGGGTTGGCATTTAGTTCCTCGCCTGGGCCCTGCTGGTATCACTCTGCTTTCCCAAACTTGTCTGGATGTTCCTCCCAGATTGAGAATGAGGTGACTAGAACAAACAATAATTATCATCATTGTTACTAATATTAGAATTCTTTTTTTTTTTTTTTAGATGGAGTCTCACTCTGTTGCTCAGGCTGGAGTGCAGTGGTGCAATCTCGGCTCACTGCAAGCTCCGCTTCCTGGGTTCAGCGATTCTCCTGCCTCACCCTCCCGAGTAGCTGGGTTTACAGGCGTGCGCCACCATGCCCAGCTAATTTTTGTATTTTTTGTAAAGACAGGGTTTCACCATGTTGCTCAGGATGGTCTCAAACTCCTGACCTTGTGATCCGCCCACCTCAGCCTCCCAAAGTGCTGGGATTACAAGCATGAGCCACCATGGCCAGCCTAGAGTTCTTTAAGATATGCGTTCCATGGATGCATTACAGGATGCCCACAGTGATTCTTACCTGCATGGCTACTTCTCATGGCAGGACAAAGAAGGTATATGGCATA
The DNA here is from genome assembly GCF_029289425.2 of Pan paniscus. Taxonomy (NCBI): domain Eukaryota; kingdom Metazoa; phylum Chordata; class Mammalia; order Primates; family Hominidae; genus Pan; species Pan paniscus. The sequence continues at coordinate 26,376,103 of NC_073254.2, forward strand.
GAAAATAAACAGTTTCAAGTAGATAGGGCTAGGAGTTTGGAGTCAGTGAGGAGCTCTGAATGTACTCCAAAAAGTTGCATCACTTAGTTCACTTTGTTTACTTTATATAGTTGAAATTAGGGCTTCTGAATTCCCATGCACATTTATGTAAGAGAGTCTATAAATAAGGACATCCCCCCAGAGGCTTGGAAAATTTCTGTTTACTTCATGTTTGTTTCCTTCAGCATAAGGCTTGTAAAGGAAAGTTCCCGAGGTAAGCTAATGAATTGTGTACTTTCACAGATAAAGTGCAAGGAAAGTTATAGGTGTGGTACCTGACAGTAGGAAAATTAACAGAGATACAGAGTATGAGGCAAGATGATAGTAATTTACCAAGGGTACTCAGCAGAGAGGCATGAGTGAGGACAGAGTCACACTGTTAGTTGACATCACTTCTTTATGGCTTGCCTGAATATGAGGGGAAGGTGGGAAGAGAGAGGGGAAAGAAGAAGGAAGGAAGGGAGGGAGGGAAGGAGGGAGGGAGGGAGGGAGGGAGGGAGGGAGGGAGGGAGGGAGGGAGGGAGGGAGGGAGGGAGGGAACTTTGCATTCAACATGTCTTCTATTTCAGCCAATGTCAGCCCTCCATTCAATCTTGCCCCCAAGTTTGATCCCATGAAATCATATCTATACTAAACTTCCTTCTAAATGTTTCTTCAGTGCACACATTTCACAATCTTCCTTCAGCCTCCTTCATTCCATCTGGGTTTCTGTCATTGTCTACCAACTAGGCTTTCTTGCTCCTTTCAACCCACTTCCCCTATTGCAAGCCATCAGTAATCCGGTAATCTTCCTAAAAGCGATCTCTGTCCACAGCCCTCCCCTGCCTGCAGTGAATCCCAGGATCCCAGCTGCTTACCCCAGCTGACCTGGCCTGGCCGTGCCCGCTTCCATCCGGAGATCTGCAGTCCATCCATATTGAACCCCTTTGTTTCTTGAGTGAACTGAGCGCTGCAGTTTCTTGGCTTTCACACCTGCTGTTGTCTTCACTGGGTACACCTCTGACCTTTTTGTTTCCTGGAACCTACTTCTCTTTGCCCTGTGTCTGGCTGAATCTTACTCACGCTTCAAATCTCAGCTTAAAAGTCTATTTCTCTAGAAAAGATTTCCTGAAGCTCTCTCCCCCAACCCTGATTCGGGTAAATGCTTACGCCAGGTGCTTCCTCCACCCTGGAACTTACCTTTGTTACTTATTTGATTGTTTTTCTCACTAGCTTGAAAGCTCTGCAGGGGCAGGGACTGTCTCTGTCAGGCACATTTATTTGCCAAGTGCCCAAAATGCAGCAGGTTCTTTGAATTTTGAAATGAATGGCTGTGTTGGGTGGCTCTGTAGGACACTGCTATGGACGGCTCTCAGTCGCCTGACTCACCAAGACCACCACAGGCTCTGGAAATTTGGAAATGTACCCAGTGGCCTTTCAAGTTTTGGTTAATCTCACTTTACTAATACTTTGAAGAGGCCAATGACGTTGCCCCTCAGTTCAAAGAGCAATTTCACATCTTTCTTGAGCCATCTGCTACGTGAACCTCTGTGAGTTGGACTGGGTGGGCACCAAATGGCAGCCAAAAATTAATCTTTTAGGGTCTCCTTATCCTAAATCTTAGAGTATTATAATGGCTGTCAAGAAATTCATAACTTCTGCGTCTTATCAGTAGAGAAATACCGACGTCTGTGGGTGGCAGATAAACAGATAACGGAGTTTTGTGGGCTTTGGGCATATAATTCTTTCTTTCGGTGTTAACCCTCATGTCACGTCTTTCCAGCCCAGGAGAATAAATCAAATAGAAAGAGTCAGGAGAAACTGCAAAGCTAGAGTGTTAGTCAAGTAGTTTACCTAGATGTTGAAGTGTCGGCAGTGATGAGAGTTATTGGGGTGGCAACCTCATCACGGCATTTAAAGCTGTTGCCCGACCCCTCCCTGAGACACCCCCTTCCAGTTTGAAGCCTCTCTGCCTTCAGGGCCCATGGTTTTCTAACTTCCTGCCCTTCTACTACCTGGTCATACCTTGCTACCTTTGCTGCTCCTTCCCCCTCCCGTCCCTGAGAGGAGGGCCCTTCCCTGGTGTTTGCTTCTTACTTATCTTCCCTCTCTCCTCTCTCTCTTTCCAGCAATCTTGTCACTCCACGAGGGTTCAACTAGCTGCATCTCCTCAGCCCCACCTTTCTTGAGACTGCAGGGTCTGAATTTCTGAATGGAAATTCCTCCAGGCAGGTGATTCTCCATCTTGTCTCAAAATTAGAATTGACTTGAGGGCCTTAAAAATTCCAATGCTGAGGGCATATCCTGAACCAATTAAACCAGAGTATTTTTGAAATGAGACCTAGATATGGGATATTAAACTGACTGTTTTACTTATACCCAAAACTATTTCTTTCACAATTCATTTTCATCTATCAATGGAATCACCATTTTTCTTGTCTACTAACTTAAAATTTTTAGAATTATCCTAATTTTTCCTTTTCATTTGTGTGGTACATGTCAATCAATCCATAAAACCTATTCTGTTGTTTCAACAATGTGTCTCAGGCATGTCTCTCATTTCTGATTCTACAGTTTTACTCTCTTCATGCTGTTATTATTTCTGATTTCTGTTACAGGCATTTTGGTTGAATAAGAACTAAGGTTTGAACAGGAAAGATGAGAAGAGCAGGAGATGAGATACCCTCTCCTCTCCTAGTCCTCCACCTCCATCCCTCTTCAGTTTGGATCCTGGCTGGGCTGGACCCCGCATGTTGACAACAAGGATGTGTTGTGTGGCATCTTTTTAATTAATTTTCATATATGAATTTACAGGTAGGGTAAGGATTTCTTCTGTGGAAAATGGTGCTGAGATTCCAATCCCTGCTGAGTTGAGGTTATAAAGCTATGGTTGACCTGGATGATCCCAGTTGAAGGTCATATTTTGGAAACGGTAACAGTGGCTCTGGCTCTGGTAGGGAGTTCACAACATGGTTGGTTCTGAGCAGGACCAACCATGTGTTAGGGAAAATATTTATTCAATGGAAAAATGAATAAGAACCAGAAAGAGAAGAAGAGAATTGCTGATTCTGGAAATGGCAAGGTGGCTGGTCCTGGAACTCAGCTTAGTCTACCCCTTGGCAGCTTTTAATGTATTCTCAGGGTAAGATGTGTACATGTATTTGTAAATGAGGCATGAATTTAAAGAACTGTTACTTCTGGGAACCCAGGAAGCTTTGCTGAGGGATCTTACCCTGGCGAGCATAGTATAAAAGAAAGTAATTCTCTCTCTTGCCTCATAGGAACTACTTTGGGGAAGGGACTTTACAAACATCTGCCCCAAGGCTGGGTGATAGCTGCACATCTGTGCAGTGTTTCTACTGGGCATGCAATACTTTACACACTAGCAGGGACACCTGCAGCATCAGTAGGTTTCTGGTCTACCAAGAGCAGTGTGATGATGCACTCCAGGCCAGCTGGGGTGGTTGCTGTGGCGAGTAACATTGTTAATTCTACCAACACAGGGGGCTGATGGGTAAATGACACTGTTGGCATCAGCAGTGGGCATGGTGTGCTAACCCTTAACACTGTGCCAGGTGGGGATGTTGGGCCCAGTGGGGATTACAGTTTTGCTATCTGTGTGTAAGAACAATGCTCAGAACAGTGTGCAGCATGGGTTGTGCAGTGCACGACAGGGGCATGTGTGAGCACTCAGCAGATTATTGGAACTCCTTGGAAAACTGGACCAAGACCTCCAAGGCAGAAGGGTGCTTGGGGATATCACTGGAACTGTGAAATAACCATACATAAAAAATAAGACATTGTGATCAAAGTACATAATGTGCTGGCTAGTTTTTATTTTTATATTGGTTTATATTTTATTTTGTTTCCCATCTCCTGTCACTCCAACTTATTTGAAGCACTATCGTCAAGAATGACATTTTAAAGCATAATTTGCTGGCCAAGTTACAAATACTGCTCACCCTTGCTTCCACTCCAAACAAACAAACAAACAACAGCAACAACAAATGCTCCCATTTTCTATACTATGTCCAACATCCTCTAGTCTGCCATCTGCAAGCCTTCATGAGTGGGTAGTTCCAGGGATATTTCTCATTAGTCTCTTTCACAAACAGGTCCAGCAAAGAGAATTACTGACCCTTGCTCTCACGCTTTCTGCACTCTCCTGGCCTTGGGACTGTGCTCCTTTTGTTTACTTTCTCTCATTTTTTCTAGCTCCAATCCTGCCGGTCCTTCGGGGCTCAGATCCAATGCATGCCTTCCACAGTGCCCTTCCCACACCGCTCAGCTGGATGCAAACTCTTCCTTTTCTGTGGCTCCTTGTGTTTTTTTTTATGAGGTTTTACCACTTTCCATCTTCTGCACTTCTAATTTGTATGCATGGGTCATCTCCACTTATTAAGGATAAACCCCCTGCAGGCTGAAGCTTGGCCTGATATAACATTGCTTTTCTGGGCAGGACCAACCATGTGCTAGGGAAAATATTTATTCAATAAAAGAAAGAATAAAAACCAGCAGAAGGAACATTTCTATTTTTTTGCTCCTCACCACTGCCTCAGGGAGAACTAGGTGAGGTGTTTTGGGGTAAGAGAGAAGGGAGGAATAAGTGAGCTACCATATTTAAAGGTGACTAATGCTTTCCAAAGGAAATGAAAGCTTTGCAGTCATTACTATTTTGCAAAGCTTTATTTTCCCACTTAGGGGAGAGCTCTTCAATTTTGCAATCTGAAAAATAACTAAAAGCAACCACCACATGTAAGGCGGTCCCCACGGTCTCAGGGACTATTTTTAGGTCATTTGAACATGGTTTCGGCAGTGAAATGCTTCTCCAGCTCAGCTTCAGTGCCGTTTTCCTGACTCATGTTCGTTTCTCACGCTCCCTCTGGCCCGAGCCCATGCTCTTTACCTCATTCGTGTTATGCCATTTCCCCATTTGACTGTCCAAACTGGCACATCTGACAGTGGGCCCATAGCCACTTCCCTAAAACATCTCCACGGGTGTCTGCAGTTTGTAGAACTTCATGGCCATCTGTGGCTGTGAGGAGCCAGGGGCCCTGGAAACTGCGTAAGGGTGGGAATGGCAGGCACCAAAGAGTCTGAGCCCCTCTAACCGGGGCGTGAACAGAAATACAGATGCTTCCATCAACAGGATCACATCAAACACCCTCCTTTAAGTGTCTATATTTGATTTGTTCTAGCAAAAATGGGGCTTAATGGACCAAATACCAACTTAGCATTTTTCATGAAGGACGAAATCCCAAACCACCTCAGCTCCCCACTGGGCACTGGGGCCCACCCAGTCACGTTCCTGCTGGTGACAGGTCTCCATCCCTTCCCTCCACTCCCTTCATTACCAGTACTTTAATGTCTAATCCAAGCACATAGAGCTGGGAACAACACGTGAAAGATTTCAAAGTGCAGAGCTAGGTCAAGCTTTGTGCATGCCCATCCATCCAGCATTTAGCTGAATGGTTTTGCACACACTGGGAATTGAGCAAATACCTGGCCATGTAAACACAGTGGAAAGACAACTGGATTTGGAAAGAGAAGACCTCAGTTTTAGTTGGCTCAAGTACCAGCTTTGCATTTCCACCCCTGCCATATGACCATGGGCATGTCATCTACCCTACTGGAGATTTAGTTTTCCAATGCTAAGTCATCTCTAAGTCACCTCCCATTGTTCACACTCTCTGATTTTATTTGTGGATTGATTGATGTTATCATCAGTTGGCTAACATCAACTCCCCTGAGTTACCAGCAATGCCACCAACTGGTCTACCTGTCTTGTTCCTCTTCAGTCTAATGTCCACAGTTCAGCCAGAATCGTCTTTCTAATCAGCTTTCTTACATAAACCACATCATTTCATTCCTCTGATTATAACACTTTTCTACAGAAAAGCACTTGGTTTAAAAGTCCAAACGCACTAATGTGGATTTACGACCTGGCTTTACCCTGTCCTCCAATTCAGCCATACCCTCAGCTCCTCCAGCCCTTTGCAGATGCTGTTTTTTCTGCCTGAAGGTCTTTTCCATGTCTCTTTTGACCTATTCTTACTCATTCCTTGGGCCTCAGCTTAGACAGTGCTTCCCTTTAAGAAGCCAGTCCTGCACATCTCTCTGTGTGCCCACAGCATCCTGGGCTTATGCCTATTACAGTCCTATCACCCTGTCTCCCACTGTCTGTTATGCTCCTCTTTCCCCGACAGTCTCTAAAGGTAGCAGGTTTCCTGAACTTCACTGTATCCTCCGTATTTTAGCACAGTGCCTGGCGCTGGTGAACCACTGAATGGATAAAGATGCACTTGTACCTGGCTCCCATCCTGTGGCATTTCTTTCTCCAACATCCTAATTACCTGCATCATGGGGACACCCGCCCAGGTACTGATAAACCAACCTCCTGGCCTCTACTTCTCATTTTTATAGCCACTACAATTTTCCCCAATAACAGCAGTGGCCTTAGGTGCTTTTTATCTTCTTCATCCCCAAAAAGGAAAAGAACAACAAGGGTCAGATATGTGAACTGAAAATCAACTTACAAGTCCTTAGGTAGAAGACATTGGTAAGTAAAAGGTAATAACATATATATGAACTACAAGATTTACACTTGGCAATAAAAGAGTAAGTTAAAGACCACCAAAAAAAATACAGCATACAAATTCATGTGTATAATCAGCTAGCTTCCACTTTGCTTCTCTTCAACACATGCAAGAACAACAACAACAAAATCTTTATGTGTCTATACTCTTACCCCAATCCAGGTCCCAGATACTCTGTCTTTAGGGATATATTCCTTTGTATTAAGCCAGATATGGCAAACACATAGCATATATCTTACCACTGTCCATTGTCATGCTATTGAAAGTCATTGCCTAATAATCACACAACATTTTCTTGGTAATGCCTCAGAATCCTTTTCAACAGAGTGCTCCAGACATCAACTATCAGTAGGACCCAAGCTTAAGCCTCGTTCTCTGAAATTTCCTTTGTTAAAATGTAAAGGCTTCAGAGGCTGAAGAACAATATAGAGCACCGGAGTCTGGGGGTAGATTTATTGAGCAAGTGCTTTCTTTAAGATGGGAGAAGAAAGATTTGGGTACTCAGGGAAAGAGGGGCACAGAAAGGTGGGAGGGGTAGACACCACAAAAGGGAAGGAAGGGCTAGGGAGAAAACAGCAGATGAGGTCTGGGCACCAAGTTTATTTGCTCTAAGACAGAGGCTGGTCGAGTCCATAAAACAGGCACTGCTAGAGCCCATGTTCTTTGGAATGCACTCTCTCTCTCTCTCTCTCTCTCTCTGCTTCCATCCCTGACAGAGCACTGAACTGAACTAAACTTCCCCGCATATAGGGATCGGAGGGTTGTCCAGATTGTCACACATGAATAGCTTGTGTGAGTCTAGAGAAGGAACACTGATTAGCTTCCAATCTGCAGGTCTTGTGTTCAGCAAGCCTCTTTCTTTCAGAAGGAACAAAAGCGTGGTGCTAGATGAGAAGGTTATAGAATGGAAGAAAAGTTTCCCAGTCACTGGGTGAAAGGCCAAGCACGTTCCCTTGATTATAGACTATTGGGCAGCATTTCTGAAAATGAGTACTGCAGGTGGTTGAATGACGAAATCTAGGCCAGCTACAGAAATCATCTCCCATGCAATTGCCCAAATGCCTTCTAGGAGCTCTGATGCCAGCTGCTGATGCAAATAAGCCCATAATGAAACAGGCAACAGGAGTGGACAAACCTAGCATGCTCTGCCCACTAAATGACTTTTCAGGTAGAATGTAGTTAGATGCCTCAGATCCCTCAGCCATTCAAGCATGTTCATTGAAGATAGAACCAAGGAGCAACATTTTCTTGGGAAAGCAAGATGAGTGGCTTTGCAATGATTCATTCTTCACGAGAGAGTGAGGGGAAGTTGTGACTTGCTGTGTATGTGTGTGCACACCTGTATGTTTCTGTGCTTGGGAGGTTTCCATGAGCATTAAAATCAAACAATAAGAATGCTTCTTACCTGGAAATGTAAACATGATTAAATCCTTATTAAACCAAGATAAAGGGATTCTGACAGAACAGTACACATTTCTGGAACTTCCCTCAGGGTCTTGAACGACAAGCCTAAGTTGACTTTCTCCATGTAATTCTTACCGGCTGATGTAAGCAATGCTGGCAGCAGCCAGCAAGGTGAGTCCTGTCTTCTTTGATGGATAGGAGTGAGGCCTGAGGACGACTTCAGCCAATGTGATGGGGAATATGAAAGTGTGCTGCAGGAGAGAAAATGGCAAATCAGAACGGCAGGGTGTCCAGGGTGCCTACAGTGCCCATAATTCTCTGTTCCCCTTCCAGTCTACCTCTTACACACTGCTAGATGAAGGTTTCCAGGTCATGCTCCCTAGATGCCCAAGGACCTACCGTGGCTCCCTCTTACCTACCACATTAGTCCAAACTCCTCTGTCTGGCTACCAAGGACTTTGCAATGTGTCTCACCCTCTCTCCGGTCCTGCTTATTGCCCACTGCTCCCCTCTCCCTACTTTTTTTTGGCGGGGGTGGGAGGTGGAGATGCAGTCTTGCTCTGTCACTCACCCAGGCTGGAGTGCAGTGGCACGATCTTGGCTCACTGCAGCCTCTGCCTCCCGGGTTCAAACAATTCTCCTGCCTCAGCCTCCTGAGTAGCTGGGATTACAGGCATGTGCCACCAAGCCCGGCTAATTCCTGACCTCAAGTGATCTGCCCGCCTTGGCCTCCCAAAGTGCTGGCTTGGCGGCTTGGTGTAAGTCACCGTGCCTGGCCCTCTCCTAAAACACACACACACACACGCACACCCACTCATGCATACTCATAAACATTCACACATTCATGCACAAACATGCACACTCGCACTCATGCATATATACAGTCATGCACATCCATGCACACACACACACACGTTCATGCATACTCACAGATATTCACACATTTGTGCACAAACACGAACACTCACACATATACACTTCGGCATATTCTCACATTTGTGCACACACATGCACATGCACACATCCATACTCTTGCATACTCTCACACACATTCATACATTTGTGCACACATACACACACCCACCCCCCCTCTGTTAGACCGAGGCTGTCTCCTTCACCCTCCGTTGTGCTCAGCATGCTCGCTCGCACTTCCAGCCTCCTGTCCCTGCTTCCTCTCCCTGTGTGGACTGTGCCTTCTCTCCCTGGGATTCAACTCCTCTATGTTCTTTGCAGCCAGTGCAATCTTCCATGATGCTGTCTCTGAATTTTCCTCTTGCTAATTTCTCTCACTCAACTCGACTGCATTTATATCCTGTGCCATGTAGTCTAGCACTTATGGTGTATATTCGTACGCTCTGGGGGGCCGGAGAACACGTTCCACCCAGTTCTGCGTTTCTTGTTGCATTTAGCATGGTGTAACTGAGCTCAGTCCTGCTGAGGGTGGTAAGTGTGTGGGGTATGCGTGAGCCTCCCTCTGAAACCCCTATGTCCTCCCCCTCCTTCCCTGCATCACCCCCTCCTTATAACCATCTGTTTTCTTACATCCTCCAAACCCTTAACAGTAGAGTTTTTAAAATGACATAATCAAGGAAATAACTTTAGGAATGATGGCGTTTTCAGATGCAAAGACTGCTGCAGCCTGCTCCCATCTTGGTTATAGAAGCTGACCTGGGAAAGGTCACTGGAGTATGTGTGCCATGTGTTTTCATTTATTGATAACATTTATGAAGTCCTTCTGCCACCCTCTGAGCTTACTGGAAACATCTAGTAGTGCTAGTATTTTGCGTTTTTTGTAGTTCCAGCTATCATTCCTCCTTCACTCCTGCTTGCCAATTTCCTCAGCTCGTGGCTGCCTCTTTCACCCACAGTCTCCACCTGCAAGCTCCCGCCCCATCTTGTTCCTGAGCCCCAAGGCAGCGGTGTTGGCCCCTCAGTTAGGGCAGTCTCTGGAGCTCGGGAATGTCATTGCGTTCCCATGCCCAGCAGTGCAGCTGGAACTCTGGGTGCTGGCTCTGGGCAGTCTTTGCTGTCATTCACAAAAGACTTGTGCTCAGGAGGCATCCCCAGGAAGCAGTAGCTTCCTCCCATCCGAGCTGATCTGACTACAGCAGTCGGATATCATAATGACCCACAGATGACCAGAAATGGGTCAAGTTTTGGTGAGGCAGGAGCAGGGTGAGAAGGACCAAGCTGTAAGTACAGGGCAGCACTGGGTGAAGAGGACCTCTCAGGGTGCCCCAGTTAAGGCCACAGTGGGGTGGCCCAGAGCACCTGGGCATCTCAAGGGCCCTGGGCACCCTGAATTTTACTAACGATGCCTAGAGGAACAGCATTGCAGACAAGCTACAGCTTTTACATAATTTGCTCAAGGTTGGTCCTGAACATACTGACTGGTTGGAGAAACAAATGGAAAGACTCCCAGGCCCCCGTCGCACCTTGCATATTTCTTCAGTCTGATTTTAGGCTGCAGCTTCTGTGTCTCTCTCCCTAATAAAAGAGCATGGCGTCTAAAGGCACACAGTTTCTAATCTAACCCTGGGCTAGTGACCAAATCTCTCTGAACTTCAGCTTCCCCGGTTATAAAATGGGGACAATAAATAGTACATACCTCTAGTGATGCTGCTATGGGGATTGACGTGAGTGCGTGTAATATGCTTAGTCTTTGGCCCTGGAGAGCTTCAGTGAGCATTTGCTGGGGTTGTCACTATTATCAGTGTGACTGTTGTCTTTCATCTCATCGGTGGGCCCAGGGTGGGGTGCAAGCAAGGGCCTGGGATATCCATGGCTTCAGGTGCTTAGATGAACTCTGGCCTGTGGTCTGCAAGAGGCTGTGGCATGCCAGCTGCTGGAGTATGGTTGTCCCTGGGGCTCCCTCCCCAGCCCACAGCTGGTGCCTGCGTTCCTAGTCAAGGCCACCTTGGAGCCCTGCTGATGCTCAGTGACCAACAGGGATACTCTCTGCATCCAGAGGCCAACTCAGCAGGCAGGAGATGGAGCTGTCTCCTGGCACAGCCACCTGCCCCTCTCTCCCAGCCTTCACTCTGCTGCAGCCAGGAAGATCCAACCTCTATTAAAAACCATTAACAAGCCCATTATACTGGCCATTGATCTGATGAATTTTATTAACCCTGCCCACAATCAGCAGCTCCCGTCCTCTACATTAATGATCATTTGGAACAGAATTCCTGTGGAATAATAGAGTGTGTTCGCGTTAGGAGTAAATGAGTTCGCAGTGATTAATGCTTTTATAACAAACAACTCAGGAATGCATGACTGGTCACCTCTTTCAGGAGCCTGCCCTTTGCAAGTGACATTCAATTGGATTTCCAAATGAATTCTCCCTGATGGCTTCTGGGAAATTTACTTCAGTGATGTCATTAGTGATGGGCCATATACCTTGGCTTCATCCTAGCTAAAAGGTCTTCGCAAGAATCACATTTTCCGGTCGGGGCTGGGGGTAGGAAGTAGGAAAAGAGCCTTCTAAATATTGAGCGGCAGTGAAGAGCTAAACATGATGCAATAAGCCTTCTGGTGTTTCAAGCGTATGGGTATTTCACCTCACTTTGACATAAATCATATGACCTTTGTCAGACAGCACATATTTCAAAAAAAAAGGAAGAACAAATTCAGTAAGAGAAAAATCAAATATGTTTTTGCTTCCAAAAAATCTAATAATTAGGCTGGGATTGACACAAGTTAGAATGCTGCCAAAAATTACTGGAAACACTGACTCACTCTGTATTTCAATTAACAGTTTCTCAGTTTCCCTTATAAACAGTGAAGCTGACAAAAATTAATTATCTCAGAGGGGGTAAAATATTTCCTTCCAAAGTAAACAAAACATCATGGGCTGAAACAATAGCACGCGTAAACAGAGGGGATCTATTGGAGCTATCTTTCCTTGTCCTTAAAGTCACCATTTTGGTAGATTTTCCTTTAAATGTCTCTTTCCAAATGCAACAGTTATAAAGAGATGTTCTTCTCCCATCCTTTTCTACTCAATTATACCTTCCCCCCACCATCCTCCATAAAATGCCAACTTTCACCTAAATATCTTGGAGTGAGAACTACAAGCATGAAGTATTGATTTAAGTATTAGTGTAATAATCACAGTAGATTCTCTGCTTACAAAATAGCCTTGCAGATAAGTACTAAGATTTACCAGCCCATGGAAAATTTGTACAAGGTTGCCTGAGTGACATGGAAAACAGTGATAATGATTTGAGCACTTGTGTGTACTCACCCCATACAGGTAGATAAGTGGCTCCATTAAACAATTTCCCTGCATATGAGGCTAAACTTACAGTAGGATGAAGTTTGCCTGACCCTTGAGAAAGAAGCAAGCCTTAATCATTGAGATAACACATGGATCCGACAGGTCTTTATCACTGTCATGGAAGCTCCAGAAACTGAATCTTTAAGGCTAGGCTGATCACACTCTTATCCTAAGGTTCCTGCGGGGACAAGAGCACTTAATTTTCTCCAGTGAAAAAAAATTCAGAGAGCCTACATATTGCAAAATCAGATGATAACATAAAAAATATATAATCTCTGCTTCTTTCCTCTATTTCATTTCCCTTCTGGACTATCTCTTGTGTTGAGTTTGAGTTGACCAAGGTAAATACACTGACTTCGACCCTCTCCGATGGGTCATCAAGAGGCTTTCTCCTTCAGATGTTGTTTCTATATCACCTGCTGCATATTTGCCTTAATACTCTCTTCCTCTCCTCTATTCAGGCCACATTCCGATCTGCGAATTAGTTCCTGATATTGGCTCTTCCCAAACTGAGGTCCTTTCCTCCAAGTCTCTGCAATAATACCATTGGTTTGCTTATGGTACTAACGGATAAATATTTTTAAGTGAAGTTTTAGTGCACTAACAAGATCTCATTTCTGAGTACATTAAGGAGGATTTCTTTTGTTTACAATATATCAAATATATCATTTTTTAATTTTAGAAAATGGAAGCCTTCACAAAATCTCCTTGGGGAAAACACATGACCAAAATATCAATTAAAACATAAACGTAAATACAATAGACATAGAAATGGAGGCAAAACAAACCTTAATCGAATGCCATCATATCCAGGCTTATTATTACGCTGCTGGGTCACATTTCTTAAGCTTGAAAATTGCATGCGATAAAGGCATGCAGTAATAGTTGTTTTGTAAATTCCAGTAAGGCAATCTCTGGTTTTGATAATACCATCCATTTGCCAGCTAAAAACTTTTACCTCCTTCCTCACTAACTTCCTGTGCTACAATTTCTGCCTCTAACTCCCTACAGGTAGAGACAATGGTGATGGTCCGTGACATTTTTAGGAATATTTTGTATCTGAAAGCAGAGACCATCTGTATTCTCTATGTTTCTTACATCATTAAAGATACAGTTTTGCTTTAAGTAAATCTGATATCTGGAAATCTGGAAATGTGCACGTAGGCTATAGAGCTTATGTCTCTATGGGACTTAAAAAACAACAACTTCCAACTACGCTACCTGTAGGAGTCTTTTCAGTCTCAAAGACTGAAGTTTTTAAAGAGAATTGGGTTTGTAAAAATTCCCTTTTCTACTTTCTAGGAACTCAAGTGCACAGGCTAGACACTACTGTCATTAAAGAGTCAACATTAAAATTCGTGGGGAGGAAGGGATTGGGGAGCGAAACCACCCACAGAAAGAGCCACTGACTTCTCTTTGATCTCCACTGTCAACCTAGGTGGGCTATCACAGGTTCCCCAGCCTGCAAACGCAAGTTATATGGCAAAGAGTAGTCATGTTTGCAATTTACTCTGAAATGCACCAAAAACAAGATGAATAAATGGATGCACAGGTGGAGAGATTTATGAGAAAGCAAAAACAGTAAACTATTAACAGTGGAATCTACGTGGTGGGTGACCCAGCTATTCACTGTAAAATTCTTTCAACCTTGCTTTATGTTTGAAATTTGTCATAATAAGACATTGGGGGAAACATGAATAGTCTTTACTGATCCGGAAAGAGAAATGAATGCCCCACTGGGCCAAGGAAGAAAAGCATAGTGTTGTTTATGAACTCTTATGTGACTTGAACAGGTGGTTAAATGACAACTTTATGAATCTTCTGAAGAGAATTTTTCAGGGATCTTTTACTTACTACACTGCTGTCCTTTGGGTTAATATGTCGTTTGACCAATATCTCAAAGCATCATTCTATTACAAAACTAGTTGGCTTTGAAGGAATCCAGCCTGGTGAAGAAGTGACAATTTGGATTCTATCCAGTTAAGGATAAGATTTTTTTTTTTTTAAAAAAGATATGGGATCTTAGGACCCTACAATCAGGAATCAGGAATATATCCACCTCTTCCTGCCCCCTTCCCCTCTCTCTCCACCCCTCTAAAGTATCCAAATCCCTTCTTCCTATTGAGCTCTCTCTGGCAATAATAACACCCTACACACCTGCTGTCAGTGCTGACTCACTCCTTTACTCCTCACACTCAAACTTCATTCACTTTTCTACCAAAATGCTTCCCATAGCTGCTTATTCTTTTATCTTCCCAGGCATCACTTCCTTAGCTTTTCCCTATTTTGGTACCTACAATCACTTAGCTTTTCCCTATTTTGGTACATATAATCAGGTGCATAGTCTGGTACGTTGCAATCGGGCAAACCTAAAAAACAAGTTTTAATGTTGCTACTCCCCAGCTCAAAAACCTTCTGTGGGTCTCTATTGCCTCTGTCCACTATCTATACACCTTCCCCCATCTCAGAGCATCTCAGCAGGCTCCCTCCCTTCTACTCAGTCTCCTTATTATCCTTTTGTTTCAACCCATTTTTCTTCTCTAGTATTCTTCCCTTTTTTCATTTTTTTAACTCTTTAATTTTTTCTCTCCCAATTAGCCCCATAAATCTTTGAGATACCTTACTAAAAAAGCCCATTTATTAACATGAGAAGATAGAAATAAAAATTAGAACTCAGAAGAACACTGAAACACAAATACACCAACCAGAAGGCTTACTGGGCTTCTATTGTTGAGATTCAAGTTTAGCAATATGTTCCCAGACAGATACAGTAAGAAGAGAGAGATGAAATGTACACACTTCCTAGTTTTTGTTTTTCAGAGAAATTAAAGTTTCCCCCCTAGGCATTAGGCCTGAAAGAAATTACTACCATTGCATTTTCATTTTAGCGGGACTAAGCCTCATAGTGACCTCAACAGTGTCCCCATAACAAACAGTTCAGAGGTCTAGTTTCCCTAAACTGATAATATCTGAAGGCAAAATAACGAAGCTCAATCAAGTGAAGGAGATGCTGCCAGTGAGGAGGTAATATTTTATAATTTTGTAGCCTTATGTGATCTGAGCAGTACAGGAACTCCAGAAGTACCATTTTCCATGGGTGTTTTGTTTGTTTTTGTTCCAATTGTGAATCGGACACCAGCCAGGATTTTATTCTTTGTTTAAAGCCTCAAGTGCAGGCATTACCACTGTTGATAACACAGTTATCTAAATACTTGGAGAAATTAAAAGAGTCAATGCTAATGTTGAACCCTTTTATTGCAAATAAGAAGCCTCACCAAGGAAACCATCCCCAGCCCTTCTGTATTTGCAAGGCTGTGGCCCGTCCTGCCTTCTCATGGGATGCTCACTCTTCTGTCTGTTCTGCAGCCCCTTTGGTCTGCACTCAATGCTTCAGTGCTTAACAGTATTCCATTTGGTTTTTCACACTGTCAATTTCATGTGTTTTTTTCCCCTTCCTTTTCTTAAAGAGATGATAAACTCTTTGAGGGCAAAGCTCTCATTTATTTTTTCAGGACTTCCCTCCAGCCTCTCCTTAACACACATTTTGACTCTTTTTCTTGTGCACTTGTCCACCGTAGGATCGAGTCTTTAATGTGGTCTGCAGAGGTCCCAGGGATCTATCTTTCTTCCTGTGCCCACCCTCTAATTACTCTGCTCTCCCACCTGAAGACCTGGTTTCCTCTCTCACTGTGGATACAGCACTCACCTGTCCCTCCCTCCCTCAGCCCCCTTGGCCTTCACATCACCTTACAGGGCTCAGTGGCCCTTAGCTGAATCCTGAAACTCCAGCAGGTGCCCTTTCTTGGCAGAACTGAAGGCTCCTGTGCTCATTCCCATCATGACATAACACTCGTACGTTTGCCTAATACTGACCAAAGTCTTCCAGAGATGGAAACAACTCAAGGCTTAGGGTCACCATTTTCTCTCTAGTGCCTACCACATTGTTTAATCTATTCTGGCCACTTAACATCAGTGACATTAATGAACGAAGCAATGAAACAAAGTGGGGCAGAAGAGGAACAGAGGTCTTCTGCACAGCCTGGGAAGCCAACCCAGACTTGCTTCACTGGATACCAGCACCCACATAGCAGGCTGCGTCCAGGATGGCAGGGTTGCAGAATCAACCCCACTTCCAGCTGGTGACCTTAAGGATTTCTCACAGTTGTAAATGGCACGCCAAAGCTTGGAAATGGGTGTTGGGAGTCAATACACTTGGATATTTGTCCCCTCCAAATCTCATGTTGAAATTTGATCCCCATTGTTAAAGATGGGGCCCAGTGGGAGGTGCTTGGGCCATGGGGGTGGATCCCCTATGAACAGCTTGGTGTGTTTGAGTAATGAGTGAGTTCTCACCCTTAGTTCCCATGAGATCTGGTTCTTAAAAAGAGCCTGGCACCTCCTCCCCTCTCTCTTGCCTCTCTTCTTCTCTTTCCATGTGACATGACATCTCCCTTGCTTTCTGCCATGAGGAAAAGTTCCTGAGGTCCTCACCAGAAGCCAGGCAGATGTTAGCAGCATGCTTCCTGTACAGCCTGCAGAACCGTCAGCCAAATAAACCTCTTTTCTTTGTAAATTATCCAGTCTCAAGTATTTCTTTACAGCAATGCAAAATGGACTAACATGGGGGCTACAGGAAAGCCTGTGAACAAGTATGACTCTTGGAAACAATCAATGGGTGCCCACTCTATAGTCACTAAATGGTAGACTCAATGAAAAGGCACCACTGAGCAGGAGCTGGCAGCCCTACAGGAAGTCAGAAGATACAGAGCCAGCAGAGACTGTCCTTTGTTCATCTTGAGACTCACTGGTCTGTGGCTCTACATTCTGAGATGGGGCCAGGTGGAAAGGCCCCCAGGTTTTGCTTGGTATCTCCTCCATGCCCCTCCTCTTCATCAATCTGTAATTCACCCTCCTCCATGCTTCTTTGCCTGGCTTCACATGGTGCACATGGAGACTTGTTTTAAAGACAGAAACAGATGGGCAGCTCTCTGGAAAGCTGCTCCAAGTTGGAGGAAGGAGATTGTTCTTTTAAAGAAAGAAGAAGTTTAGGAAGCATGGGATCTACTCTCACTTTTGGGAAACTGTGTCTCAGGGCACTATCCCTTCGTTTCCGATATCTCATCACGATGTCAAGTAAGGGCTCAGAGTGTGTAAGCAGCTGGTTTCCCTGGGAGATAATAGTGGTTCTGGAAAGCACCCTGTAAGCACAAACTCAGGGGCACAGTTCCAAACCTTCCGCATGACTGATCCCATGACAGATGTTTCCACACTTTCTCCTTCCTGCCTCTGGCCTTCTCTCCCTTGCTGACCTATGAGGGTTTTCTAACGGGATGTGCAGGCTGTTTTGTGAGAATGGCATCTACTCATTGGTGATTTTTCTAAAGGCACATAATCAGTTGATTTAGGGTTAGTCAATCTCTCTCTCTCTCTCTCTGTGGGTGTGTGTGTATGTGTGTGTGTACCTCTTGCCAGTGGAGAAGGGAATGGCTAAGAGTAGGGCCTAAAGGTAAAAGACAAGAAGTTGTTTTCCTAGGAAATGCCTTCATTCAATACCCATCAAATATCTCTTGAGAGGCAGTTCTGCTTCAGCATTCTAGGTAACTGAAAGGTATATAAGATATGGTCTTTGAACTCAAAAAATATTAATAAATTTCAACTTACATCTATTGTAACCCTACAGTGTCAATCTAGGACTAGGTGAGTCCTAAAGCATTATGTAGAGGAGGCTCTGAAAGTGTTAGACGACAGTAGGCAGCACCACATGAAGCCTTTGGAGTTCACACTGAAAGACCACAAGTCCTTGTTTAAATCAAAGAATGAGTTATGGCAAAAATCTTCCTATCCTAAAAGACTCAAGGATTTCCCTTCAACAGCTTTTGTGACATTCCCAAGCTGTATCTAACGATCTCAGAATGTGCCACTAAATTGTGTTTTGTTATTTCAAAATAAAAGTTAATTTTAATTCCCTATTATTAAAAACATATAACTACATGTGAGAGGTTACTTTTTCAATTATGAACATTTTTTTTCTTTTTTGTTTTTTTTGAGACAGAGTCTCGCTCTGTCACCCAGGCTGGAGCGCAGTGACATGATCTCGGCTCACTGCAACCTCTGCTGCCTGGGTTCAAGCGATTCTCCTGCCTCAGCCTCCTAAGTAGCTGGGATTACAGGCGTGTGCCATTGCACCTGGCTAATTCTTGTATTTTTAGTAGAGATGGGGTTTCACCATGTTGGCCAGGCTGGTCTCGAACTCCTGACCTCAAGTGATCTGCCTGCCTTGGCCTCCGAAAGTGCTGGGATTTAGGCATGAGCCACCCTGCCCGTCCATGAACTTTTTTTTTCTTGCTGAGAATCCAAGAGCAAAACAAAACAAAAGCAGAAGGCCATCTATAGGCTATCAAGCTAAAGATGTCCAGTAGCATAGTAAATTTATGAGTTTGACACTCAGAGGAGAAATCCAGCTGGAGACAGAGGTTTGGGAGCCATCAGAGTATGGACATCACTGGGTTAAGTGGTAATAGATGAGATAACCCAAAGAGTATATGAGTTGGAGGAAGAATAAAGCATATAGGAGAAAGCACTGTGGAGACACACCAGTTAAGTCAGGGTTTCTAAACCTCTGCACTGTTGACGTTTTAGAATCCATAAGTCTTTGTGGTGGGGGTAGGCTGGCCTGCGCATTGTAGGATGTTAAGCAGCATCCTTGGCTTCTACCTAGTAGCAAGCCTTCCCCACTCCCCAAAGTTGTGACAATTAAAGCTGTCTCTAGACATTGCCAAATGTCCCCTGCAGGGCACAATCCATCCTGGTTGAGAATCCTTGATTTAAGAAATAGGCAAAACAAAAGCATTTTGCAAGGCTGATTGACAAGAGTGGTCAGAAAGTCCAGAGGTAAGGAAAAGAGGGAAAGAACTATTTAGGAGAGATGTGTCCAATGTTGTGGAGTGGTATTCAGGCATGAGCACCAAATCTACTAGGTTTCCAGAGAAGAAGGCTGTTGGTAAGCATGCAGGCCAGGCGCTTGCCCCTTGTGTTTCCAATGAGCCTGTCCTTCCTTCCAGGCTAAGTCCTCCATTTCTTGTTGAGTGTCTGGGACTTCAGGGCTCAACCTCCTGCTCAGCGGATTCTTGGATGTGGAGCCAGGAGCCTGAACACTGAGGGAAGGTCAGCATAGAGATGCTCCCCAGAGGCCACTGCCGTCAGTTCCACAACCCCGAGGTTGGCTGGGAATCTTAACAAGTTTGTAAGTGTAAAATTTGGGCACCTGCAACGCAGGACCAGTTGGCAAGAAGCCCACTTGCTTAGAACCCACCACACTCCTGAGAACGCAAGCCTGGGGCATTGAGACAAATTCCCATGGCCAAGAAATGTGGCTCACTTCCTTATCATGGTCTTCTCAGGAAAAACTGAAACAAAATTTCTCCAAAGGTCACAAAATTCCTTCTCACCACAGAATAATACAATGTGGCTTTTAGGAGTTCCTAGTTGTGTTCAGAGGGAGATGCTGAAGACACACACACGCTTTTATTCTTAACCAATTTGTACCAGGCGAGCTCTCCAGAATACCCCTCTGAAATGATTGTGCACTTTTTGGTTTCCAAATTCAGAAGACACAAAAAGCACAAGGGTTTGTTTTGTTTGTTTGTGTAGGGCACTTTAGCTTTCAAGCTGAATTTTCATGGGTAAATTAGTTTCTAATAAAAGGAAGAGAAATGCTGAAATCTCCTCTGCTTTTATGAGGCTTCTCTTTTTATTCTGCCCTCAACATAAGAAGAAACTTGATTGCTATTGGACTGTTAAAACTCCAAATTCCATAGCAGCCATGAAAACACTTGTTCTGTTTCTATTTGTGGAATTCCACAGGCATGGATTTACTTTTCATATGCACAACAAATGAACCTCATTCCTAGCTTCTTTGCCCATCAACAGGAACCCCTGGTTGGATAGCATCAGGTATGTCTCCCAGGGCAAGCAGCAGCCCAGCAATAGTGATGAGGAGGGAAACTGACCTATCACAGGCTTTCACAGAGACAGAAAGGGGCTGTTTCTTTTTTCAACTGTTTCTCCTCTTCCCCTGATGGCCTCTCTTTCATCTGGTTACCGCCATGATCACGTCCTTATTCCTCTGCTTAATTGCAGACTCTGCCTCCTTTTTAGTTTGATTCACTAATTCTTTGGAGACATGAATACACAGTTACCTAATTAACATCTGACCACGGTGGATGTACAGAGGAAAGTATCAGCCTAGAAAACTTTCTGCCAGAGAGTATATGCTTTTAGCTACCGCACCAATCAGAACAGACATTGATTTGCCTCAAGCAAAATATATGTAATTATGACTCTATGCATCTCTTTGAACATAAGTCAGTCATGATTAGACCACGTGTCTCAGATATAACAACCAAAAGCCCTATAGATATTTCAAGGCACTGGTAACCTTCCTAGCAGTGTCCTCATTTATAACTTTCTGTATAAAAGAACACTCCAAAGTGTCCAAATATACAGTGTCAGCTACAGACGCTGACACTTGGGTTGCTAAAGGCTTTCCCTCTGCCTCTAATGCTTCTTGGCCCCAGCACACCTCACTCCACCCCAAAGGAAGAAGAACTCTGGGATCAGTTAGGTCATAGAGAAACTACTGAAGTAAGAGATGAAGTCTTCATTCATTCTCTCATGCCATAATCATTAAGTGCCTACCACATACCAGGCTTTGTGTGGGGTGCTAAGGATCAGAAGGTGGACAGATGTGGTCCCTGGCCTTGCAGACCTTACAGTCAATGGGCAAGATTTCCTATGAGCAAGTAAGGAAACAGATACCAATCACAATATGTGCTATGAAGGAAAACAAACAGGAATCTAGGTACCAGAACACGAGTGGAGGCACGTACTTCATGGAAGGCAGTCAGGGAAAGCCATTCTGAGAAGACCATGTCCAAGATGGGTTCTAAAAGCTACGGTGAGCCATGGGAGAGCAGATGGGGAGCATCTTGGGCAAGGGTGCAGTACGCGCGAAGGTCCTGGTAGGAGAATGAACTTCAAGAGCTGCAGGGCACGGTAAAGCCTGGAATGGCTGGAACATGGAGTGCCAGGGGGAGAGAAGCTCAATCTGTGTCTGCAGCATTAAGCAGGGCCCAGGTTTACCAGGTTTTGTTGGCCATAGGAAGGAGTTCAGGTTTATTCTAAGTGAAGCGGGAAGCCACTGCTGAGTACTAAAAAGGGAAATAACATTTTGCAATCGATTTTGCCATGGTCTGTAGAGGCCTGAAAAGGAAAGCTGGAGGACCAGTTTGGAGATGTTGTATTTAGGTGAGAAATAAATGTGGCCACGAGGGTGTTGGCAGTGGAACTAGAAAATGAACAGATTTGCTACCTATTCTGGAGGTAGAATGGATGAGAGTAGCTAATGGAATGGATAGAGTGGAGGGAGGTGGCAGGGTCAATGCTGGTTTCTGTCTTGGGCAATTGGGAGGATGATGGTTCCATTTCCTGAGATGGAGATGCTCAGAACAGATGAGAATATAATATATTCAGTGAGATATTATAATATAATACAATATATTCCATGAGAATATAATATATTCAGCTCTGTACATGTTGATTCAGAGATACCTACTGATGTATACAGTAGCAAGGTCAGGTAGCAGCTAGCTATGCAAATCTGGAACTCAAGGGAGATCTGAGCTAGACACTCAGCACATGGAAAGAACAAAAGCCATGGGAATGAATGGATGTCAGTTACTGGGGAAAGGGCATTAGCAAAGCAGAGGTCCCATGGGAAGCCCGGAAGAACATCACCCTTTAGAGGGCAAGTGGGGGATCCAAGCGGAAACCGAGGTAGGAGAAGAACAAGGGAGTGTGGCATCAAAGGGTTAAGGAAGCAGAGTTTCAAGGAGAGAGAGGTGCCCAGTGCTGCTGAGAGGTGAGGAAGATGGGGGCAAAAACAGGTGCCCGGAATTTGGTAACATGGAGATAATTGGTGACTAGAATATGATGAATGATCAGAATAAGAATAGATCCTAAGTACAGGTCTGAGGGCAACACTCGGGTTATGTTCCATTCCAAGAAGCACACTTGTGTGCTTGAGTGACAACATCTGCCCCAAAGGAACTCCCAGTTAGCCAACCCTTCTTCCACCTCTGTAAATCTTTGTAAGAAACAGTGCAGGGCTCAGGAAAATGAAGCCATGACTTGAGGTTTGCCTCTGCTTCGGGTGGTAGGAAGAAGGGTTGTCTTTCCACATCTTTACTTTCATCTTGTAGAGTAGTCAGTTCCAAAGACTGGAGGCCAGAGAACAGGACTCAGAAAATTGCTCAAGCAGCAGGTGCCATTCTGCTTCCAGTAAGGCCAAAGGGACAAAAGGCCCCAATATGATTCACAAGAATAAAAGAGGTTGGGAAATTGGGGAAAAATTAAAAAACAGCCACTACGTTGGAAGAATTTATACCCTGGGGCATTAGGCAGTCAGTGCAGGCCTGGGACAGACCTGAGAGTTTGGTTTCTGGTTAAATCCCTGAATGGTGGAAAATCCCAATTAACAAATAGGACTTGGATTTCACCTCTGCCCTCCTGAGGAGGCCCAGGTAGTTCTGTAGGTTTGTGTGCATAACTTCCATGCTGATACTAACAGCCAAGTAAATCAGGCAATCCTGGGTGCATTAAAACCCAATGCTGAGACTTTAATAATATGCAAACTAAATAAACAGCATGCACCAGGAAACAAATACAAACACATCCTTAATTGTTACATTGCCCAGCCTGAAAGGCAGGCAATTTGAACACCTCAAGCAATCACGTTATGATCAAGAGCCTTTTCTTAATTGCCAGAAACCCTACGGGCCTCTCCTCCAGGAGAGGATCAGAAAGGACAACACTCCAGCAAATTCGTCTATAATCACAATTTAGCATTATTACATAGCAGCCTGTCCCTAATAAAAGGATGAACAAAATGAATTCTTTAATCACTAGTTCTTTTTCTTTGCTGATGCCTGTCCCTTTAAAATGAGTATTTTAGAAACTTTGCATTTTCCTCTGAAATGTACTCTGACCTCCTGTACATGATCCTCCCCAATCTATGTTATCTATTTATTTATTTACTTTGAGATAAGAACCTTGCTTAATCGCCCAGGCTGGATTGCAATGGCACAATCTTGGCTCTGTACAACCTCCGCCTCCCAGGCTCAAACGATTCTCCTGCCTCAAGCTCTCAAGTAGCTGAGACTACAGGCATGCATCACCACACCTGGCTAATTTTTGTATTTTTTGTAGAGATGGGCTTCGCCATGTTGCCCAGGCTGGTCTCGAACTTCTGGGCTCAAGCAATCCACCCGGCTCAGCCTCCCAAAGTGTTGGGATTACAGGCGTGAACCACTGCTCCTGGCTCTGACTACATTATTAACTGGAATAGTGATTAGTTGCATAGTGTAGAAATCTGTGCCTTTAAGAACAGTAGAGATGCTTCCAGCAGGGAAGGAACATAAGCTTGCACAAAAGGCCTTTTCACTATGTTGTCTCCCACATGAATCTAATCTACTCCATACCACTTCCAATGTATTCCTATATGTCAGGATAGTTTCTTACCATGGATTCAAATTCCCATTAATATTTTTTCTAGTCAATATTTCCTCTTCTACTGACATGGAGGTCATACCCTCCATGTGTATTATGAGAGTGGTTATTTTAGAAATTATGATGTGCTTATTTAACCTGGTCATGGCTGACATAGGTCACTATCTGTAGCCCCTCACCCCCCAACAGTCCAACAGGACCTTAGAATACCTCTATTCCAATCACCCCCTCTCGGTTTACACTCTATTTTTGCTCAGCATTTTAGCTTATTTTGGGGGATTTTTTGTATTTTTAATCACTACACGTTGGACAAATTCTTTTCCATTGCTTTTAGTATCCAAAGCTCCGTTCTGAGATCCTATTTCTTCTTTCTAGAGTATTCCCTTTAGCATCTCCTTCAGAGAAGACTTGTGGGTGGGGAAATCTGCTCTAGTGTGTCCGAAAATGTCTTTATTTTGCCTCTATTGTAAAAGACACTTTCAGTGAGTAAATACATTGACAGTTTTTTCCTTCAACACTTTGGAGCTATTATTCCATCCCTGGCTTTGCTATTGCTATGAAGAAATCAGCTATCGATCTAGCCATGGTTTCTTTTTAGGAAATCCATCCTATTAATCTGGTTAATTTTTGGATCTTCGTTTCTAAGGTTTCTGTCGTGTCACACAGTAGGTAGATGAGAGTGGTTTCAGTCCAGCCTTAGTCCTGTATGGAATTTATTTTGCACTTCTTGAATCTGAGGATTACTTTTGCATACATTCTGGGAAATAATCAATGTTTATCCCTTCAAATATTGCCTTTACCTCACTCTTCTTGGTACCTTTTATTCTGCTTTATTTTAGTTTTGGGAATTTCCATTACTTTCTTGTTGGTAAGCCAAGCATTTTAAAAAGATTTTTAAGAAATATTTTTATTCAATGTTTTGGGTGTCTTATGAAATATTTTTTTTTCATGTTACGGTTTCACTATATGGCCAGAAACGAAATCACTCAGGACTTTTTTCCTTTGAATGAATAACTTTCTCCTCACATTAAAGATCATGGGCATGATTCAGAAGGAAGCTGTTGATCCATGAATTTTAAGGTCATGGATCAACAGGGTTCACTTGGGAAAACAGAAGCCCATCCAGGGATTCCAAGGAGGAAGGGTTTCAAGGCTTAGGAAGCTGTTGAAAAGGGAAGGGCAGTGAAAAATAAAGGAAATTTCAACCAGATGGGGGTGATTCATGGGAGCTCACCAGGAAGCTGCTACAAGTGTCAAAAGTCTTCATGAACTGCTACCATTGATCTCAGCTACTTGCAGGATGAAGTGTGTGATTCCTAGGTGCTTTTCCAGAAGCCACTGCTAACCTCATGTCTGCAATCTTCCCACACATCTATTTGAAACTACCCACTAGGGAATAATGGCTTCTCTTCCTCCACACCTCATGAGAATACCTCTCACTGGCTGACTGTTGCCTGGAACCATATGGAGAAAGGGATTCTAGCAACAGTGGGTGGCTCTGGGTTTATCCCCTGCAACGCAGAGGAGAATGGAGAAGAGGCGATGGTGATTCCAAGTCAATAACGATTTGCATGGGTCGTTAATGTATCACTGATAGCACTTTATATTGCACATGTGATATATTTGTTTCTGACAACAATGTGGAGAATTAAGGATGGTAAACATACTTTGCCTGTTTAAAGGAACCCAATATCAAGAGAGGTTTATTAATTTTTCTGAAAGCACACAGCAAGGCAATGGCAGAAATGGAATCAGAGTTGAGGTTTTCTGGTACTTAATTCTTTTCATGAAATAGAAAACAAACTTGTCAATTATTTTTACAACTTGGACATAGAGCTAAGAAATTTTGCTCCTCCTCACACCAATCTGACTTTTAGGGATCAAGCTCTAACACCTTTATTTCTAGTAGCTTATCCCTTTCAACTTTTTAGCCCAAGTAGACATTTTAAAAATGTGAAGGGGCATTTGTGAATAGATTTGAGTTACCAGATGGTCCATTTCCTGATGACCTGTACCTGAAGATGATTAGATTATATGCATTGTGCTCTAAACGTCACCATCTGAAAAAAAAGAAGCCACTAAATCTAAGGGTCATTCTCATTGGACAGGCAACTCAATCTTTCAGTTGTCAAATATTCAACAAATATTTCTGAAGTGCTTTTTTTTGCCACACTTACAATTTCTGTGATCCTGATGATATTTTAAGCTTCTGACTCTGACATTAGGTTAGTGAAGTATTATTTTAAAATATGTCAGTAAGAGTATGCATATTAATTAAAATGTTCCCATATATAAGCCTTAAACTAAACTCCCTGTGCCAATTGGAGACAAAAGACCTTTATTAAATACTATTAGATAGGTTAAGTATTTTACTATTTCTGCCAATCACTGCTACAAAATAATATTCATTGTCAAGCATGAAATGGGTAAAAAAGGAAATCTCATCTTATTATCGTCTCTTAGAGTCACATGTCCTAAGATGATAGCAAAACCAGCATTTGCAAGCAATGGCCACATCCTACTGCTCCTGATCAGTAGGCCTGTTATCATCAGGGCTGAATTCTGTTTCAATGCCAACATAATTACATTGCTGGTTCTCTGAGCAGATAGAGGGAGGATGCACCAACACACCTAGAGATTTTTGTGTTAATCGAGGTGCTCTCAAATGGCATCTGGGGCCATTTTAATTGTCAGCCCCCGTTAAAAGTTTGCAAGTACACTCTGCACTCAACGTAGAATCCCTAAGATCAGTGATCTGAGTGAGAATCAACAGAATCCCAAATTTGAGCAGACCTTTTACTCACACTTCAGTAGATACTGGCGGGTCCCCCTGTCTCTCACATGGCTTAACATGCATGAGCTTCCTAGAGACAGAGCTCTTTCTTGTCCTCATTTCTGCACCCCTCTTTAGTTTTACCCCATTGTAAAGTTTTAGAGGAAACGATAAATCCAGCAAATGCATGAGAGTGACAGAAAGGGGATGAAGCTAAGGTAGGTAGGCCAATGATAGGTTGAAAGAGTTGAAGAGATTGAGGAGGGAGATGGCAAAACAAGGACCTTCTCTATATAAATGGACTTGGATCTTGGATTGGGAGAGGAAGATAAAGGGCAGAGCTGAAAATTCAGAAACTCAAGATGAGAAATATCTAAGAGCTAAGGATCCACGTGACGGACGTGTAATACATGGGCAAGTGTAATTACACTATCAAGAGGACTACCAGGAAATGCTCTGCAGAATTATTCCACTGGCTGGTAATCCAAGGACCTGGAGGTGGGAGGAAGACAGAGGAATTGGACAAATTCAAATTTCCGATTAGGCATAAGTGGCTTCTTAGTAGGCAGAGAAGATGATGAGACCAGGAACAAGGTGTGGGGGCTGGTTGAGAACCTGTCAGAAGCTCCCTATTCAAGGCAAGGACGGAACTCCACAGCCTACAGCGTGTCTGCCTCTGGGGTTATTAAGCAACCAGAAGCATGGCAGGGCCTTTTCTGTGCTGGCTATTTAATTAGGAAGAGGAGTGTCAGTTCTAACCTGGCAGAGAAGGCGCTCTCATCCGCCCAGCAGGCTGCTCTCGGGGATTTTTCACGTCTGTCTTGAGATCATGGGAGTTTGGCTCTTTCCTTCCACTTAGATTTTTAGTTTTTGCTCTTAGTATTTCAGAGAGATTTAGGATCTTCTGTTATGAGTTTCTCCAGACTGGTTATTCTCCAGCATCAAGTCATTCTTCCCGTTGGGGTGTTACACATGGTTGCCATGGATGTGAGCACTGGTTGATTCACACAGGAGAGGGACTCACTAGCAAGCCCTCAAGGTCACTGAATAATTTTCATTACTAAAATTCCTAGTAACTTCTCAGAAGACATCTATACTTTTTTGATCACTAAAAACCTTTGACCTTGATTGAGAAATTAGAATTTTTTTTTTTTTTACTGGTTTTCTTCTGTTTAAAAAGCAGCCTGTTGATAATACGAAATCACTGAATAATGGAATTTTAAAAATATGCTACTCTTGAGCATACATTGGAAGTTCTTTGAATTGGGATTAAAAGGAGGAAAAAAAGAAAAGGCATGCTTTCATCATCCTGGTCCCTGCTCTCCAGAGATGAAGAAAGCAAACACAGTGAGTGCCTGGTTCTAGCTATGGAAAACCACCAGTGGACTGGTCGTCCTCTGGACGTGTTCACTATTAGACTTTCCTCTGTTTAGCTTAAGATTTCTTGAGAGGCAAAATGGCTTTATTGTGGTTATTCAGGTAACTCTGCTTCCTCATCCCAGTTTAGCTTCTGATTTCACTGTGGCATTTAAGGCATTCAGTGTCTCAGTGTTTCCCAGGTAAATGACGGAAAAGATTCTGACCTACTCTAGGTTAGGAAGTTAGTGGAATGAATTTTTTAAAAAAGGGTGGCTAGAAAGCTGTTTCTAAACAAGGAACCACCCATCAATAACACTGTAATGCTAAAACCTGAAATGATATCCAAGTAAATATCTGGGTGTGGTGAATGATTCCACTTTATTTCTGCTTGGGAGCTTTGGTACATGTTTAGCAATGCTCTGAACAAGGGCCTTCCCCTCGGGATGCCATGGAGACATTCATACATTGGCTTAGTTTATGTATCTCTATTCTCCCTAGACTCACATGAGAAGTTATTTCCCAATACTATTTGCTGGTCATTGTTGCCAGTCATGTTTTCTCTTTCTCATGTAGACCTGGTCTAGAATATGGCAAGAGCAGATTTTAGAATGTAATGGTACAAGGGGGTTGGACCTAGTGGCTCACATCTGTAATCCCAACACTTTGTTAGGCTGAGGCAGGTGGGTCGCTTGAGCTCAGGAATTCAACATGGTGAAACCCCATCTCTAGCAAACACAAAAAATTAGCCAGGCGTTGCATGTGCCCATGTGCCTGTAAGTCTGGCTACTTGGGAGGCTGAGGCTGCAGTGAGTGGAGATCAAGCCATTGCTCTCCAGCCTAGGTGACAAAGCGAGACTGTGTCTCAAAGAATAATAATAATAATAATAATAATAATTTAATGGTACAAGGGATGGGGAATCACAGTTGGGTGACTTGATGTGAAACAGTTGCTTTTGAGATTGTGATTTTAAAGACATTTCATACGCCCTACCTTGGAAAAGTGTCATTTAAAAAATGCATTGAGATGTTACCATTGGGGGAAACTGGGCAAAGAGCACACAAGACCTCTATGATTTCTTACACTTACATGTAAATCTACAATTATCTCAAAAAAAAGTTTAATTAACAGTGAGTTAAGGAATAGAGTAAAGGAAAACTATGCAGATAGTAGATGCTGGCTATGTGTTTATACAAAGATTATGGAGGAAGAAATTTATTTTTTTTCTGACTATGGGACTGGGCTTGCCTTGAGTAAGGGATGTATTAAGCACATGAATATTAGAGAAAACACAGGTTTATGACTTTGGATCATATTCTAGACCCAGCTCTATCACTAATCAGTTCTGTGGTCTTGGGAAAGTTGAATAAACTACTCAAACCTCAGTTTCCTCTTCTGCAAGGTGAGCGGTTTGTAGAGATTGAGGCATTTCAGCTCTATGATTCTAGGTTGACATTTATGTCTCCAGGAAGCAACACAAGGGAAGATGAATTAGGGCTCACTATTTGATAGCAACTAACACTGACTCAGATCACAACCAACGCAGATTACAAGCAATTTACAAAGATAATGAATGTTGTATTAACAGAACCAAAATGGGCATTTTAAGTGTGTATCAGAAATATATTTTTACTCTCTTCTTCTTTTGCCTGGAAATCAGAATAAAGGAAAAATAATATACAGTATATTTCCAGTGTTTCCCTACAAAAGAAATGTAGAGTCTGAAATTCAGGGAGAGCTTTTGATTTTTGATTTTTTTTAGTAAGTCATGGAAGTGATTCCAACGCTAACCCACCCTATATGATGGCAACATCTCTTAAATCCCCCCAATCTTTTACTCTCTAATTATGAGCACTTGAAGGTAGAGACTATTCCAAGTTCAAAACCTTCTATCAATCTCCTTTGCCTACAGAATAGAAACAAAATCCTTAGCATTCATGCCCTTCAATATCTGACCCCACGTCTGTTTCTCCTCTTTGATATCTTTTCCCCTCTTTGATACCTTTGCTCTTGCCAAACTAACTGTACTAGGTTAAATAGTGTCCTCAAAATTCATGTCATTCCTGGAATCTCAGAATGTTACCTCATTTGGAAACAAATGCAAATGTAATTAATTAAGATGAGGTCACACTGGAGTAGGGGACCTTAAACCAATCTGGTTGGTATCCTTATAAAAAAGGAGAAGAGGCACAGAGGCACATATCTGCAAGGAGGAAGAGGTAAAGACAGACACACAAACAGGGGAAATGTCATGTGATGACAGGGCAGAGACAGCAGTGATGTGTCTACAAGCCAAGGACTGCTGGCAACACCAGAAGCTGAAGAAGGCATGGAGTAGATTCTCATCTGGAGCCTTCTGAGAGAGTATGGCTCTGCCAGCACCTTGGTTTCGGACACTTAGCCTCCAGAACTGTGTGAGAATACATTTCTGTTAATAAAGCACCAGTTGCGGTGCTTTATTATGGCAGCCTAGGAAACAAATACGCTGATCTACTTACTCATGGTGCCCTGAGCCTGCCTTGGGCTCAGACATTTCTCTCCTTCGGCTCAATATTCCTCATACTTGGACATCACTTGCTGTCTTTTCTATCCAACCTTTGAACTGCAGCTCAAATCTCCAACTCATTCATCATCTGTTCTAATCTGTGCAGTGGGAAGTGACCTTCCCTTTAGAAGTATGCTCATGGCATTCATTGGACCTTATTCTGCACTCTTTGACAGCATCTTGTGGCTTGTTCTTTGACTTTTTATATTTTCATGATGGGAATATTGTCTTTTATCCCCTGCTAGCCCAAATGGTGCCCACTCTGTGCCCAGCACATGATGAGATTTTAATGAATATTGGTTGTTGGGTTAATGCTTTGGCAGTGGAAGCAGAGTCATGCAGCATCACTCTTTAAAACGAGAATCCCCGTATGTGTAGCTACGTGAAACACAGCCTCCAGGTTTTCTCCATGGTCTCTAAAGAAAGTGGCTGTTTTTTCATTCTCAGCAAACTATCGCAAGGACAAAAAACCAAACACCGCATGTTCTCACTCATAGGTGGGAATTGAACAATGAGAACACATGGACACAGGAAGGGGAACATCACACACCGGGGACTGTTGTGGGGTGGGGGGAGGGGGGACGGATAGCATTAGGAGTTATACCTAATGCTAAATGACGAGTTAATGGGTGCAGCACACCAACATGGCACATGTATACATATGTAACTAACCTGCACGTTGTGCACATGTACCCTAAAACTTAAATTATAATAATAATAAAATAAATAAATAAATAATAATAAAGAAAGAAAGTGGCTTTTTAATACCCTACATGAAGCACTTCAGGGTGGTGTTGGTACGTTGAGAAGGTGGTAAGGTGGGGCATTGATTCTGGCTGCAAAAAGGAACATCTGGTCACAATCCATTAGTCTGCTCTGTGATAGTTCAGAAAGCATGCTGTCCCACGTCTTGGAGTAAATAAAGCCTTTACTCTCTTGCTTCTCTTCTTCTGATCAACTTGCCCTGCTCATGTTCCAGGCCCATGTTGCAGAGAATATAATTGAGGCCAATATTCCTTTAGGCAGTATGGAGGAAGGGCAATCCTGCTCACCTGGCAGGGAGTGAGATGGGGCTGGCGTAGTGACTCATATCAAGTGACATTTGCAAAGGGAGGCCTACTGTTCACTAGCGAGATGCCAAGCAGTGTCTTTTGTTGGGCCCCTTGGAAGACTGACGTTTAGCCAGCAATTCTCTTTGAGGGAACAGGGGCAGAGAGGGGAAGTGGAAAGGAAGAGGAGGAGTAGAAGAACCTTTTGGAAAAACCTGAATTTGACACTGTCAATATTTGGGAATGTGCTGTCACCTTTATCAATATCCTACTGATCACTACTTATCAATATCCTTTGAGATCTGATATCTCCTTCTCTGACCAGCCATTCTGAGCTTTACCTTTTCTACTTTTACCACACTTTGCATCTGTATCATACAATCTCTATCAAATTATATATGTAGTGCCTTACTTTTTCTATTGATAGGTAACTGCAAAACTTTTTTTTTTAAAAAAGAAAATACTTAGAATAGAGGTCATTATTACATGAGTTTTGCTATACGTAGTGTAAGACAGCCTTTTCAAAACTGGGGTGAAAAGGGTTACAATGCAGAGACCTAGGTTTGCATTCAGTGGTGTTATCTTATAGCATAGGAGGCTGAATAATGGTCCCCAAAGATGTCTATGTCCTAATCCCTGGAACCTGTGAATATGTTGATATGTTACCTTGCATGACAAAGGAGACATTGAAGATGTAATTAAATTAAGGATTTTAAGATTAAGAGGCTATCTTGAGTCATCTGGATGGGTCCATTGAAATCCCAGGGGTCCTTATAAGAGGGAGGTGGGAATGGCAGAGGCAGAAAAAAAGGTGATGCGAAGATGGTGGAAGCAGAGGCTGGAGTGGTGTGCTTTGAAGGAGGAGGAAAGGGCTATGAGCCAAGGAAGGTTAAGTGGTCTGCCTGGAAGAAGTAAGGAAACAGAGTCTCCTCCACAGACTCCAGAACGAATGCCACTCTGCTGGTATCTGGATTTCCTCCCATACAATCCATTTTGAACTTCTGACCTCCAAACATTAAGATAACACATTTGTACTGTGTTCAGTTACGAAATTTGCATTAATTTATAATAGCAACAAGCACACTACTCTGTTCTCTCACCTTGTTTATTTATTGTGTGTTTACTGCTTATCTTCCCCACTGGGATGTGTGTATAGTCCACAAGGACAGAGCATAACCAAGGCTCTATCCTCCCCCCACATACTCTCAAAACTGCCCTTGAACAGGTCACCAGCGAGTACGAAATTGCCAAGTCCAGTGGAAAAGTCTGACTTGAGTCCTCTTACAAGGTCATCATATTCACCTCTCAGCAGCTTTGGACATGAAATACTTCCTCCTTCTTGAAACATTTTTACACTGAGCTCCAAGAGACGACACTGCACTAGGTTTCCTCCTAGCTGACTGACACCTCCTTCACGATCTCCTTTGTTGAATCTCCCTCCCCTTCCTCCCAAACACTGAAGGCTGGAGTATTCCAAGACTTAGTCTCCTGGAATATCTTATCTAACCATAACTACCCCCTAGGTGATTTTATTAAATTTAACTTTAAAAACAATCTGCATAATGAAGATAATCAGATGTATGTCACCATCCCAGAAAGCTACCCTACACGTGTCCAAGCTACAGCAAGCACTATGTCCAGCTGCCTGTTCCACGTCTTGACATCATTATCTAACAGGCATCTAAAACTCACGTGCCTAAATGGAACAATTGATTTCCTTATTCACAATCCTTGCACCTCCCAAGCCTCTGTATCCATACTCCTTCCCTGTGGCTTAGGCTAAAAATATTTTCTCTTTCTTTTTGCCATATGGATTATTAAGTATATACATGTATGTTAGGGAGGGACAAAGAAGGTGTCCCTGAAGAGGTGACTTTCTGTCATACTCAGAATAAAATGCAAACTCCTTGCAAGTCACATAAGGCATAATCTGAATCCTGGCTACACCCTCTTATCTCCTCCCTCCTCATTCTGAACCAGCCATGCTGGTCTTCTTGTTTTTTAGAGATGCCAGTATTTCCTTGGAGGCTTTTTAAAGTCACTGTTCTGCTGCCTGAGCCTTTCTTCTGCCAGAATGTCCTGTGGCTGTTTCCTTCACCCTATCCGAATTTTTATTAAAATATCAGCTCATCATAGAGGCATCCCTTGGCCACCATAATTTCCCTGCATGCTATTAAACCTGCTTTTTTTACACAAACACACCCACCCACACACCACTCCGTTCTCTCGCCCTATTTATTGTGTGTTTACTGCTTATCTTCCCCACTGGGATGTGTGTACAGTCCACAAGGACAGATCTTTTCGATGGTCTTGTTCATTACTGCATCTTCAGCTCTTAGAATAGGGCCTTGTACATAGCAGGCATCTGATAAATACTTTTTAGCACTTCCTTATGTTAAAATCAAATGTCTTGCTTATTATTATACATCTTAGCTATATTGCATATTAGATTAGGTATATAATATCTCTTTTAAATTTCTTAAGATTAGGGACCATATTTGATGTTTTTCCTGTCACCCACATAAGGACACAACAGCCCAAAGCACATATGAGTGATTTTCAAATGAGTGATTCTTCATTTTGTCTTTTTGATTTGAACTCAGCAATGGAAATCATCTGGGGACCTTCTTTTCAAGTGTATGTTCAGTTATGTCAGGTGTTCTAGGTAAGAGGCCCATAAATGGAATTTGGAGGGCTCATGAGCCTCCTAAAATTGTACACAAAATTTTATGGGTATTTGTGTTTTCCTGGAAAAACAGTCTATAGATATTTTCAGGTTCACAGAGGAGCCTCTTCCCTCAAGGTTGAAAACCACTGAGTTGTACCAAGGTATGTAGACTGTGGGTGACCTATGCCCAGGGCTGGGGCTGAATTGAGGGTGAGGAATCAGGAAGGGTGGGAGGAGTTTGCAATGCTTGGGATGAAGGGTGGCTGACCTTACTCACCCCCACTTAGCAGCCCAACAATTTCACACCAAGCTTATGGGTGGCAGAGAAAAATCTGTGATTGGGTCAGAATGCTAATGATATCATCTTGCATGCTATGACTGAGGGAGAAACTAGAAGATTTTAAGTTTTACTCCCTGGGCATTTTGACTTCCCAGCACATCCCTGGGAGGGGACTCAAAGGCCATCCAGGCCAACTAGCCATGCCTTGCTCATGAGTTACAGTCAGGCCAGGACACGTAGGGCACAGAACCCCTCCTGTCCATGTTCTTCCTTCAGCAATAACCATGTCCCTCCGCCTAACACCACTATGCCACTGCCTTGTGTAAGCATTCACTCACTATTTCAACTTCGTGTGTGTACATTAGACTCAACCAGATTTAAGATTGCTAGATGTCAAAACCCTCATTAAATATCAATCATAGTGTCACACACATAGTGGTACTTAACTGCTCTTTTTCAAGTGAATAAATGACAACTAATTAAATAACTAGGTGGCTGTATTTGGGACTTTCTCCAATTTAAAGAGCCAGGGAAAGTCCTGTCTCTCAACAGCAGATTGTTTTGAAACCCCCCTTAACATCAATGAAACTTTTTTAGTTCTAAGACTCTGTGATCATGGATTGAGAATAAGCTAGTGGATCTTGGCTGGGAATTCTTAAGTTTTACATGAGAATACCTTACATTCATGCAGTCCTTGACAGCTGTTGAAGTTTGCACACACATTCTCAATAATCATGTACTATTTTCAAAGATAGAAGGGGCTCTGAGGAGTTCTCTGATCTATTTCACCTCTCCTTTGGGGCGACCTGAACAATTTAGGTTGATTTCCAGAGAAATAAGTCCCCCAGCTCCCCTCGGGTTAGGATCTGATAATTTTCTCAGTTACTGAGAGTCCTCTTACTGCTATTTAAATCTGTCTGCTCTGATTCTATCTTTAGTAGGCATTTAGATAAGACCTGAGGAGTTAATGTTTTCCTGGCAAAACCTGAAGGGCTACTTTGCTGTTCTTTCCCTTGTTTTATGAAGACTGGAGAACTGCTTAGCACTAAAACAGTCAGATTGATCTACTTTAATTAAGGTGCCCTGTCCACGGTGGATGCAAATATCTCACTGATGTTTCTATTTAGTCTGAATACATAACAAAGGCAGGAAAATGTCTGTTAGAGACACAATCTGCTTAGAACAGTCCTGCTGCAATGACAAGTTTCCAATGAGCTGCAAGGGTTGAGCTGGGAGCAGTCCAAAGACTTGATTAATCATGAAGGTCCTACAACCACACTGTGTCCAAGGGGAGAGTGGTATTTCTTACTTTGACAGATACTACTCATAACAACTGGGGCAGCATCATAAATGGCAATGGGGAAAATATTCCAAAGCTAAGGCTAAAATAGCAAACACAGGGAGTGTTGAGAAATCAAAGAAGCTTTCAGGACAGCATGGCACTGGCGATGGAAGGCAATTGTTCTTCTACTGTGGAAAGGAAAAAGGAGCTGTACAGGGGACAGGGCTAGCCCCACGCAGAGGCACCTAGTACCAAATGCCCAGCCGGACTGCCCATCATTACTCTGGCTGCCATAGTGGTGATTTCCCAGAATTGTATTCCTTCCTTTGGACTGTCATGGACAGGCACTGGCAAAATGTGGGAAATGTTAACAAACTGACACAGTAGCAGCCATTTCTACCATGAGTTCACCCTAGTATTTAAGAACTTGGCAGAGAACATTCCTTGAGGCAATAGGCCAAGAGCATTTAATAGTGGGGACAGAAAATGTCCAGAACAAGGAACACAGTCTAGAAGACAGAGATGAGATATAGTTATTAGGACACTTAATTTGGAGCAGACACCAAAAGAAGGCAGGAAGTTTGGGGATGACTGTGTTAGGGACACCTAAGGCCAATTTTGCTGATACCAACATTTTTCCTAGAGATGGATCTGTTGAGAGTTTCTTCAATCAAACTAAGAGAAACACAGAAACATCTGTATATGACCTAGGGTAGCTTCCTCCTCCTCTTCTCTCCTTGTCACCATTGTTCCACTTCCTTTGACCCTTGCTCCTTTTCTCTGAGGGATTCAGGTTACTTGAATGACCAAAGGGCAAGGGGCAAGGTCCACAGCACCCCTCAGCTTGTGAGGCACAAAAATATTTAAGCATCTCCGTTGCACAGTATCTGCCTTGCTAATTAGCTCACGGATGTGATGTATGTTATCCAGCTCTCTGCTTCCAAAATTATCACAAATCCATATGGCTGTTTATTTAGCAAGGTCACAAATATTGGACACCATCATCATAACTATTTGAAAGAAATCCAACTTTACATCAACCCTAAAGTGGGGGGAGATGGTAGTCATTGTGAAAAAAGCTACAAGATGAGCACACAAACCTTGAGAAGGTGTTTGCTAGGTGCATTTGGCCCCACATAAAAGATACTTATAAGACTCTGCTTTGTTATTATTTTAGTAACAGCTAGCTCAGCCAGTAGTTTCAAATCTCTTCATTTTCTTAGAATTTTGGCTTAGTAGCATACAGATGAGGATTCGTTTTTTTTTTGTTTTTTAAGTAAGAATTCACACTTTGCTATATTGATCAAGCAAAGCGAGGTCCTTTTGATTGCCTGGTGAATTATGAAACAAAACCAGATCGAATCACAAGTTCTGGACTTACTGCAGCAAAAGGCAACGAAGGGTGCATTAGCCTCGGATTTCCATCCTAGCTGTGCCTCCTATGAGTTCAGTGGCCTCAGGCACATCACTTATCCTCTCTGAGCTTTTATTTTATCTTATTTTTTCATTTGTAAAAATCAGGATTATAGTAGTTCTCTAAAGAAGGCTGTGTGCATTAAATGAGCCCATACCTGAAAAACATGCTTTGTACAATATAAAGTACCATTTCTTTAAAAAAAAAAAAAAAAAGCAGGAATATTCACTACATCAGTGTCTCAGATTAACATTCATGGGAAACTGGGAAGGTGAAGAGTTTGACAAGAAAAAGCTGAGAGGAGGAGGGTTCCTGAGAGGTCAGACTTCTGTAAGGTAGTTCTGGTCCTGAACTCCAAAAGAGTTCAGAGCTGTGGTCTATTAGTCAGTCAATCATCAATAACTCACTGAGCACAAAATTTAAGCTGAAATTAGTTTTTTTCTGGAGACTGGGGCTTGTGGCAGGGGCAGTGTTAGTGGACTGAGTTGTTTTTCTGAGTTGGTCATCTTGTGAGTTTTAAGACCATGGAAAGATGGGCAAGAGTGAGGGTAGAAGAAAGTCTGTGAGTGAACTTTTGAGGAGTCTTGACATGCCACTTCCTTGTGCCTTTCCCCTGGTTTTTTTTTTTTTTTTTTTTAGGCAGAGTTTCACTCTTGTTGCCCAGGCTGAAGTGCAATGGTGCGATCTTGGCTCACTGCAACCTCCGCCTCCCAGGTTCAAGCGATTCTCCTGCCTCAGCCTCCTGTGTAGCTGGGATTACAGGAGCGTGCCACCACACCCAGCTATCCTCTGGGTATTTAAATGTCATTACTTTCAGAGAACCTGAGACCTTTTTATAATCTCCTGGTTGATGTGGAAATACATTCGTAAGTATCGAGAAGCTGAGTTAGGTCTTTGAACAATTACTTTGTTCACATTGTGCCGATGATTCAGTTATCCTCCTCCAACCGAGACCTGGCAACCTCATGCCAGCCCTGCTTGTTTGGGTCCCTGTTACTGATATTCAGGTTCCAGTGACCTAAAAATCTCAGAACAGCCTCTGTTTACTATTTGGCCTCTCCAAAACACAAGCCTGAATAAAAAACCAAATGGAAATGTATTCCTAGAAATATGTAAATGTTAATCCCATTTGTGATGCAGAATCGTGACAAAGTGTGTTACTTAAGTAGCTGCTGCTCAGCTATGAGATATTCTTTGGATGTTGGGGTGGGCTTTTTTTTTTTAAAGCTTACTTCATTCCATCCACACATCGGAAGTTTATGACATATTTGCAGAAGTCACTTCTCTTTCAGGCCTGTCCTCTCAGAACTGTGTGTCTTTTCAATGACTTCCTAAGCAACATGGCAGACTCTCACCTGGACATCTCCTGTGTTCTCAGTAGACTCACTGTAATTATAGCACTGGCTTGTGTTCATTTCATACCTTCAATATGCCCTTTAAATAAACAGTGATGAGGTAGATTGGATGCTGGGAATTGAGACATTTGGAAACATAGATAAGGCACTGTGGAGTTTTCAGTACAGAGCCTATTGGTGTTCTGAGTTCACTGAATTTTCCCCTCACTCACCATTGCATGATTCAGCCACACTGGGATGACAGTATCTAGGACCTTGGGGTAAATGAGATCTCGATTGTAGAGAAAGAGGATCCAGAATGCCAAAAATACAAACTGGAAAATAAAACACAAAAAATAGCATCATTAGGCTTGTTTTTAATCAGAGCTTTCTAAGATAATCAAGGAAACACAGCTAAATAAAAACAGACAACCATTTTAAAGATATCTTACATATACATTGTAGGAATGTAGTACATATACATTATAATAATTCTACAATAAGCATTCTTCCCTTTATTTCATTGCTATATCTGCTTTTTCTGGGGATTCCTCAATGTGCCAGAGAGTTAGAGATCAATTATTTGTCATCGTGGCAGGCAGAGAAGATACGAATAAACAGGATTCCCAGACCATTAGTCATTTATTTTAACCAATTACTTCTTTTTCTAAACTTTCACCAGGAATGCTGAGAGTAGGCACATGGAGTGGCTTGAGTCATACATGTTCCTTGTCCACCCTCTAAATAGGCATGGCTAGGGGAAGCAGGAAGGCTGAGAACCATAAGTGCCAAGCTCCCAGGAAAATGTACAAGCTAGCTGACTGAGGGCTGGATCTCCCTGGTGCTCAGAACTTTGAATTGATCTCCTCTTGTACTCCTTGCCTCTCTTGTCAAAGCATCTATCCTCTATGCTACGAAGTCAACGCATAGATAAGGAAGTTAAAAACTATTAAACTTCTGATCTTCCTATCTTCTGACATTTCACACACTCCATTTCTAAGCCTTAAAAAATAAACAGACTTCATTGCTGATTTTAAAAACTTGGCTATAGCCAGACTTGGTGGCTCATGCCTGTAATCCTAGCACTTTGGGAGGCCAAGGCAGGCAGATCACTTGAGCTCAGGAGTTCAAGATCAGCCTGGGCGACATGGCAAAACCATGTCTCTACCAAAAATACAAAAAAGTAGCCAGGTGTGATAGCACACACCTGTAGTACCAGCTACTTGGGAAGGTGAGACAGGAGGATCACTTGAGCCTGGGAGGTTGAGGCTGCAGTGAATCGAGATCACACCACTGCACTCCAGTCTGGGCAACAGAGTGAGACTTTATCTCAAACCCCTCCCCTACCCCCCAAAACCAAAAAGCTTGGTCATTAGAAGATTTTACGTGGGCAGAGGTAGAGGTATCCTGCAAAGTAATAGGTGTCCTTGCTTTGTTATCAGAGAACTCACTAGGGCTTGGAGAGTTGCATTTTGCATTTAAATTAAGTTCTGTACTATAGGAAGCAGGACAATGACAGGTAGAAGAAGGTAGTCATTTCTAATTATAGGCCCTGCTGGGCAGCCAGCATGCCTGATCTCTGTTTATTTCCATTCTAGCTAACGAATGGAAAACATGAACAATGTCATAGAAATGTGGATGGCATCAGCATACCAGTTTACTGTCCCTGCCATATGTCTCACTTCTTCCTGACATCCATCCACTCAGCAACATGAATGAGGCACCCACTGTGTACCCCACACCAGGCTGTCTTTCTCTCCTCGGTTGTCTTTTCCATGTGCCACCTTTGAAGGTCTCATATCTCTTTTCAAAAAAAAAATTATTTGATGGTTTTCCACTTGCAGAAGTAACATATACTTATCGTAGCAAGTGAAACAAGATGTGTAAAAGGGGAAAATTCATCATCTCCCTCCCCAGGGCTCTCCATTCCCATCACCCTGATGGAACCAAGGTTGTCTCAGTTGTATTTTGATTAAGAAAGGTCTTTCAAACTTCCCCATTAGACAGCAATAAGGACCTTGTACCAAGCCTTTGCAGAGGTACAAAAGCTAGTGATAAAGCTGATCACTAATGTGCCATATTTCCTAAAGACACTGGGCAATGTGGCGCAGTCCTCAGACAGGACATTGTTGTAAATGCAGTGGGTGTGGTTTCCAATTATGGGCTCCCAAACAGCTTGGCTGCCCAGGAGAAGCGTCTGTCCATATGCACGTTTCTGTTAGATTATGCACACATCTTTGTAACTTACCGTGGATACAGGAAAAGCCAGTGTGGTGAAAAGCAGGTCTCTGAAGGCAGTTAGGAACTTAACGTCTTTTCCCCCTTTGGTTCTTTTCAGCACATCATCCAGGCAGGTGACCCCGTAGAAAATGGTCTGCAAGAGCTAAATCCATTACAACAAATGAGGGCACTTTCATTTACTTTAATTAATACCTTCTTCACTGATGGAAAACTCCATCCCTCTGAGAGTAATGTGGCTTTGAGAGGAAGAGGGCTGTTGGGTTGTTTTGGTTGACAGCCAATTCAAGGGCTGGGCTTCCAGCTCATTGGGTCCTGACCCTGCTCGCTAAGACTGATTGAGTAAATTTGTTTAGGGGACAATAATGTGTACGGTATTTAGTGCAATGGACTTGAGCTAACATGGAAACAAAATAAAGAGTCAGCCTAAAAGGGGAATGTAAGGAGATGGATACCTTGACGGCACAGAGGTTGGAAGAACCAAATAAACAGCTCAAAGGCAAAGAGGCAGATACAGGGTGGACAGAGTCAGGAGTCTTCCTGGGAAGGAAAATTAGGAAAAATGCCTAGTGCTGAAATCTCACTAGAGAAACTGGAATCAGGTCAAGAGCACCACCACGAATCTCTGTGCTCTCCCAAGAAAGGCACACAAAAGGGTGCCTTGCTCAGCCGAAGAAGAGCCGGTGCACTTTCTTCCTTAAATAGGGTACCTGCAGGCCTCACCGAGACAATCTGGCCGTGGCAGCAATTTAAATCCAAGGGGATAGAGCAAGCCATGAGCGCTGGTGGGTTACTAAGTGCTGTGTGGTCCCCAAAGCCAGGAGAAAGAGAAGGAGGGTATTTTTCAAGAAAGTAATACGATATGGAAGGCAAGCTTTGTACATTCTTGTTGCTTTGTACAGTTCTGTGGTTTCTCATTTAAGGACTGGTAGGTCATGAAGATATGGAGTTTGGGGGGTGGGGTTGAGTTAGGCTTGCGACAGAATCCATCCAAATCCTTGAAAGCCCTGGACTGGTACAAGAGGGGTGGTCTGGACTCTGCTTTTAGGGTATAAGTCAGGAAGGTTCTAGAGCCTGGGGAGCTGGGCTGGGGATTGATCAAGGTGGCTGTTGGGGAACAATCTTTGAGCTCTGGACTCTAGGAAAGACGTAGCAAAGTCAGCCACATGCTGCTCCTGGGCTGAGGGCGTAGGCAGGAAATGATACAGAGGTGGGTCAGACCAGCTACACCCATCACCCAGGAGCTTGTTAGAAATGCAGGACCTCCATCCTATCCCAGACTACGGAATCAAAATCTCTGGAAATGGGGTCCAAGAGTTTGTTTTTTAAGAAGCTTCTCCAGAGCTTGTTAAAGACTGTTTATCTGGGTGGGATGAGGGGAGAAATTGAAAAACTACCTATTGGGTACTAAGCTTATTACCCGGGTCACAAAATAATCTATACTTATATAACAAACCTGCAAATGTACCCTTGAATGTAAAATAAAAGTTAAAAAAAAAAAAAGAAATTTTTGGCCAACCTTATTAAGATACACTTTACAGAATATAAAATACAGATTTTAAATGTAGAAAAAGATTATTTAATCTTTATGTAGGCTAAAGCTAGAACCACTGAATGAGACACAAGTTTAGCACTCAAAAATCTTACTACTCGAAGCTATAAAGCGGACTTTTATTCATTACTTGGTATGTGCCAGGCACTGAACTATGTGTTTCATTCTCGTAACAACCTTATGAGCCAAGTGCTATCATTAGACCCCCCGCCTACCACCATTTTACAAACGAGGAAACAAACCTGCCTAAAGCTTCCTGGCTGGTAGATGTCAAACCCAGCAGTCCTGTTCTTGAGCTAGACTTCTAAAAAATAAAAAAAAATATCAGGTTTCTGAGCGTAGTTCAGATAAAGCATTGTGGGAGGTCAGAAGAGAGACAATTATCTCCAGGTGGGAGAATGAACGACAACTTCACAAAACACCGGTGCCTGATTCCCACCCCCAGAGATTCTAATGTAATCAGTCTGGGGCTAGGGCCTAGGGGTTGGGATTTTTAAAATCCTCCCAGGTGATTTTAATCACGGGCAGCTGAGGCTGAGAACCACCTGCCTGGAGGAACTTCCGTTTGGAAATTCAGACCCTGCAGTCTCAAGAGAGGCGGGGCTGGGGAGATGCAGGCTGTTGAGCCCTCCTGTGGAACAAGATTGCAGGAAAGGGAGAGAGGAGAGAGGGGAGAACAGAAAAGTAGGCAGCAAACAGCAGGGAAAGGTCCTTGTCTAAGGGACAGGAGGGGAAAGGGACACAAAGGTACTAAAGAACGACCAGGGGGTAGAAGAGCCAGAAGATAGGAAATCATGGGCCCTGGGGTGGAGGAGCTTTCGAACCAGAAAGCGGTGTCTCAGGGAGGGGTGGGGCAACAGCTTTAAATGGCAGGAAGGGGTTGCCACCCTAATACTTCTCATTATTGCTGCTGATTTTGACATTCACAGCCTCAGGGCTGCAGAATTTGGATGTGTAGTCATTTGCACAGGGAGTTGGGAGAAGTTCCCTCCTCTCTCCCTCCCCCACCAGTAGCCTCGCCTCACCCTGGTTTCACTTCCAGCCGCTCAGGCCGCAGCAGGCCAGGCTGCTGCTGTAGTTAGGAAGAGGAGGCATAGGCTTGGGCCCAGGGGAAGAGGCCCGCGCTGTTCTATCAGCAGGGCAATTAATCCCATCCTGAGCCTGGGCCAGGCCTTCCCTCTCTGGGGAGAGGCCGCCTCCGCCCGGCGTGTGAAGTCCATGTGACCTGCTTTCCTCAGGCTGGAGCTTCCTAGAGTCATCGTGAGTCAAGCTCCTCCTGACTTTCTCCTGCCTCTCCCAGCCACAGGATGTGGAAATCGGATTGGGGGAAAGAACGCATTACTCAGATCCTCCAGGCCTTCTCCATCAATAAAAACTTGCTTTACACCTCCAACTTGTCAGTCCCCTCTCCCTCTCCACCCCAGCTCACGGTTACTTCTCAGGCTTATGGCACACGGGCCTCTCTAGGTGCCCATTGGTGTGTGCCAGGCAGCCCTGTCGCCATCGAGCTTACTCAACATTGAGGCGTCTTTGTCCGAATTCACCAGAAGCAGGTGGAACCCCCGCGTGGGGGCTCAGGAGGGAGGCACTAGGGAGCTGCCAAGGAAAAGAAACCTGCAAGAGCTGGGGCGTGAAGGGGCTGCCA
The DNA here is from genome assembly GCF_029289425.2 of Pan paniscus. NCBI lineage: Eukaryota > Metazoa > Chordata > Mammalia > Primates > Hominidae > Pan > Pan paniscus. The sequence goes on from NC_073254.2 coordinate 26,420,099, forward strand.
GGAGCAGCTGGGGCACACGGAGAGCGAGAGAGCCTCTCCCAGGCTCCATGGGGAGGCTTCCAGGAGGGCAGCAGGGACAGGTGTGGATCAGCCCATCCCACCGGAATGGTCTGCTTATTCTCCAAAGACGATGCAATGTTTATAAAACTCACGATGAGCTTGACTCACGATAACAGACGGAGCGATCAGGGGAGGCAATGTTAGCTGTTATGGGCTAATTTATATCCCCCACCAACCACCACCAAATTCATATGTCGAAATCCTAACCTCCAGGACCTCAGAATATGACTGTATTAAAGTGGTGATGAAGTTAAAATGAGGTCATGATGGTGCACCCTAATTCACTATGACTGGTGTCCTTATCAGAAAGGGAGATGAGGACTACAGACACACACAGAGGGAAGACCACGTGAGGGCACAGGGAGAAGGCGGCCATCTGCAAGCCAAGGACAGAGGCCTCAGGAGAAACCGACCTTGCCCACATCTTCAACTTCCAGCCTCCAGAACTATGAGAAAATCAATTTCTGTTGTGTAAGCCCAGTCCATGGTAGTTTGTTACGGCAGCCCTAGGAAACTATACAGTAGCATTAAAATATGATCGCCACAACTGGTCTTCTTTTGAGACTCTTACAACAAAATTACTATCATTTACATTTCACAGCTATTTTGGCCGCCCAGAAAAGCCCAGACGTAACGGCATCTACTTATTCTAAGTTTATTTCAGACCTGCTGCTCCCTGATTTATCCTTCCTCCTGGTTCTTCCCTAATTCTGTTCCCACTGCGTGTTCTGTGCCTTTTCCTGAAATGCTGCTTCTCTGAGTTCGTTAGCTGTCTTTTGTTTCTGTTGCTAGCTGACAAACTAACACCTGCGACAAAGCTGAATTGACACTTTTAAATAACTAATGCAATTCAAAAAACTGCAGTTAAAGGATATTTAGTTTTTACATTCATGTGTTTTCACAAACCCACAAAAATCTTCAAATCGTGGAAGCTTAGCCTTTCCAAGTCATCAAGCTTATCTCTTGCCTTTAAGCCAGAGCCCTCTCTCTTTAAACTACCTTAGGAAATGAGAATTTCTTCTATTTAAAAAGTAATTCCAGGGAGGGAGATTCCACAAGTTTCCTGAGCAAGACATTACAAGTCTTATTGGATGAGTCAAGTAATCCAACACCTAACTCAGGACTGTGCCTGACTCAGCCAGGCGGGACTTTCTTATTTCTCTCCTTCGAAATGATGCAAGAATTTGCGGTGGAAGACTACACCAGAAGAAAACAGCAATTGGGGGCTGTGATGAGTCCTTTATATAACAGTGGTGGTTGTATTTGGGGCAGGTACTTTGCCAAGTATATCTGTATTCGTATGGAATATAGGATTTCTGTCATCATTCATACATATTTAACTTAAGAAACTGAGATTAAAGGATGCAATAAAGAACACAGGAGGAGAAAGAATGTGCAGAACCACAGTTTGGAATAATGAAGAGAAAAATGAGACCAAGAGCATCAAGGGACAGGTTGGAAAGAAGTACCAGAGTGCTTGGCCAATGTCGCATAGCTGAGGACAATGGGCTTCAGTACAGCAGTAGGGTGGCTGTGGGATAAAACACCTTCATGATGGGATGGCCTCATGCCTGTTAGAACCATGTTCTGGTCATTCACTCATTCAACCAACATTCACGGAATGTCAGTTAGGTACAGAAATTGTTGGTTAGGTACCAGAACATAATACAGGCCAGGGAAAGCTCTGTGTTAGTGTCTTTATCTGGAATTAGGAAAAGAAGAAGTGGAAGAAGATGATGAGGAGAAGGGGGAGGAGGAAGAGAAGGGAGAGAAACCTTTCCTGTATGTTTGGTATTTTACACGATGCAGGTCGGGTTCCGTGGGAAGCAATCTGAGATTCTGAGATGTGCCTGCAGGATGTTCACTGAAGAACGCTCTCAGACATCTACAAGAGGCAAAAAGGGAGAAGGATTGAAGTGGGGAGGCTAAGTGCTGGGCAGTTGCATGGAATCAGCTGATCCCTTGAGGAGCTCTGAGCTGAGCTGCTCCTTCAGAGCTGTCCGGGAGTGCAGCATTTGCACCCCATATTGGATGCCAGTTATGGCAGGCAGCAACGCCAGGGAGGGGCCTAAACCTTGGTCGAGGCAGCTCCCTTCTGCTGAGGGCAATTCTGGGAGGGGATCTCAGCTTTGCAACATCAGCAGCCAACACTCCTGAGAGCTGGGGACTGAGTACCTCAGCACTGGGGAGGTATGAGGATCTGGGTGCCTTATCAGAGTATCCACTGCACGTGAGAAAACTGAAGCACAGAGAAGTTAGGCAACTCACTCAAAATCACACAGCAAGTGAGCACAGCCAGTGTTCTGGCTTCAGAAGCCAGGTCTTCAATCACTCATCTCTATACTGCGTCCAAAGAACCTACCAAAATGCTGTCAGAGTTACTTGCTCAATAATTTATAGCTGCTTTATTTTGGGTGCTGGTGGTGACTATCACATAGTTCTCTCAGTCCTTACCCTTTCAGCTATTGAAGTGCATCTTTGTGAGGCAGAAATAGTTAAGTGTATTTCTGACTCCATGTTGCTGAAGAGTGCCATAGGGGTTGGGTGCGGTGGCTCACGCCTGTAATCCCAGCACTTTGGGAGGCCAAGGCAGGCGGATCACAAGGTCAGGAGTTTGAGACCAACCTGGCCAACATGGTGCAACCCCATCTCTACTAAAAATACAAAAAAAATTAGCCAGGCATGGTGGTGCATGCTGTAGTCTCAGCTACTGAGGAGGCTGAGGCAGGAGAATTACCTGAACCCAGGAGGCAGAGGTTACAGTGAGCCAAGATTGTGCCACTGCACTCCAGCCTGGGGGAACAGAGAGAGATTCCATCTCAAAAATAAATAAATAAATAAATAAATAGTGCCATAGATTATTACTTAAGGTTGGTCCCCCAAGTGTTGAAGTGGGTGCCATACTATAAATTCAACCCCATCTTCTCACTGTTCACAGGCTGCCTTGAAGTTTAGACCCATAGAGGCCTCCCAGCTCCTCTGTTCCCCCAGCCCCAGGCCAGCAACCCCAAGGACTTATGTGGTATTGCCACTGTTGTCATCATGAGAAGTTGAGGGTGATGACGACGGAGCTGCCTGGGGCTTGGGCAACTTATGAAAAGGGAGGGAAAGGTCATGCTTCTGTTGTTGAAGGGGGTGTCAGGGGTGTGGGGAGGGAGGGGCCCACTCAGAATCTCCCCTGGAGATCCCAGTTATGTGGCCCCACCTCTAACAATGTTTCAGAAGGAAGTTTATCTTTAAAAAGAGGAAACCCTAATAAACTGAATGAATTCTGCAAGCCAAGCTGTGGCTGCTGAGCCTTGCCCTAAACCCCCTAGCTCATATTCTCTGGGATTAGGGACAGTCCCTGGATGGAAATGGGGTGGACAGAGAGCAAGGGACATAGCATTTGTGGAGGACTCGGGCACTGGATGATCTAAGCCAACCTAAGCAGCTTGAGGACACCCATGGCACTGCCTTGGTCTCACGCCTAGCCTCTGGGGTTCCCCATTCTGCATGGCTGTCTGCTGGAGCCTGCAGACTCTACCACCAGGACTGCCTGGTGCCTGCGGGCAGCTACAGCAGGGAGAGCAGTGGCTCGACAGTGGTCCTTCTCCAGCTGGGAAGATGGGGCATGCAGCTCGGGGAGGGAGAAATAGGAGCCATGAAGGGGAAGGGGGTGGATGACTCCTGCTGGCCTCCACCCCACAACAACCTAGGTGCTCAGTGAGGAGACTGATGTTCTACTAAGTCACCCTCCTGCATCACCTTCTCTACCCAGAGAAGTTCACCATCACCTCCCCATCTTCTCTCCCCACTGTCCACTGCCTAACACCCTGCTGACGCCATTCTGAGCGCTTCCCACCTGTCAGATCATTTCTCCCCCATGGCTACCCTATGGTTAGGTACTATTTTTATTTCTATTTGACAGATGTGGAAATGAAAGACACAAAGAAGTGCCTAGCCCAGGGTCTCGGGGGCAGTAAGCAGTGGGACTGAGGTACCATCCCAGAGATCGCAATTGTAACCATTGTGAAATACCACCTCTCCCTCCCAGCAGGGAATCAGTGGCCCCTTCACTGAGGTCAGTTTACTCTCTTATTAGGCAGAGACTCCTATCTGTCCTCTCCTACCTTCACTCTCCTTAGTCAGAAATGGGTCACCCTGACCAATTCTCAATGGCACCTTAGCCACTACCACCAACCCCAGGGGAGTAGCTCAGTGCAACTCCTGTCTGTCTCCTGTCTCCTGTCTCCTGTCTGTCTCCCCTTCCAGTCCCCTGGGATAGCTTCAAGGGGAACTGGGGCAATGCTCCCAATGCCAACTGGCACAAAAGGGGGCTTTGCTCTTACAAAGGGGACAAAAATGATACTCAGCCAATTAGAAATTCAAGCTGTTTACGAGGAGGGGTGTAAATTTTCTGGTAATCAGGACTGGATACTAACTTCCCCAAGCTGAGGTAAAATAAATATAAGAATGTGAGCGTAAGTTGTGAGACCTTTATGACTTAATAAACACAACCACCAATTAATTAGTCATGAATGAACACTAATTAATCATTAGGAGACACAACCATTAATCAGCCCATGAGATCTCAAGAGCTAGACATTTGCAGGTCCAATATTTCACCTTAAGCAACATATTCGAAATCTACATTAAATCGATCCTCTGAAATACACTCAACCCATCTTCACCAGTTGGGAAGCATTTCATTAGGTCACACTTTCAAGATGACTCCTAATGGAGCTCAGAAAGAAAATCACCACAGGCAAGCCCCTCTCAGCTTATTTCCGAGGGCCAGAAGATACCAGAAGAGAGGGACTGCTTGAGGATGCAGAAAGGCTGAGGTCACGTCAACGTACCAAGTTGCAGCTTTTTAATATCTGGGTATCCTGTGCCAGCCACTGTGCTGAATTCAAGGTAGAAATATAGACGGTTAGGGTTGGCAAAGACCTAAGATAAAAAAAAACTTCTGTTTTGGAGCCAAAGTTTGATTGGAATGTTAAGACTCACATGGCAGGGAGAGAGGGAATTAGAAAACAATACTACATATAAATCAGCAGAGACTGAGAGATGCTGTGAAAATCAGAGAAAGGAAAAGGAAATTTGGACTGGAGTTGGTCAGCAAGGATTTGGGAGGAGTATATGTGATTCCCAATGTTCTATGAAAGAAGCAATGTGGTGGAGGGAGGTAAGTAGGCCTTTCTTCTAAGGATAGAGAGAACATTGGGCAGAGAAGTGACAGCAGGAAGCCCAGGGACCAATACTAGTGAGACGCAGTCCTTACTGCAGAAGAGACCAGCCTCCCAGGGAGAGGGAACCTGAAAGGCTGGTTGGGCAGGTGAGCTCTTGAATTGGGAGTTTGACATTGGGTCCATGAGGCAGGAGGGAGCCACTGTGGTTTCCTGAGCAGCAGACCACACTTTTAGATCCAGGTCATGGTATTAAAAAACAAACCAAAACCAGTGCTTTGAGAAGATTAATTTGGAATCTGAGTGGCTGGATTGGACCATGAATGGACAGTAAAGAGATGATATGGTCATCCAGATAGGCTTAATATAAGCCTGGAATGAGAGAGACAGTAAGGTTGAAGAAGAAAGGATGAACTTAGTAAAAGGAAAAACTAATAGGATTTGGTAGCTGATCAATCAGGGAAGCAAAATTGGGATTAACACCAGGAAATGATAGTATCATTGACAAGATAAGAGACTTTTCTCACTCTTGGAAAATAAGGGCTCTTGGAAATGTAGGTGAGCTAGAATTAAAAAGTCAGGATCAGGTGTGTGTGTGTGTGTATACAAAGAAGTAAGGGAGCTAGTTAATGAGTGTGGTGATAAATCTATTCTTAGCCACACATAGTGTGAGGTAGGACATTCATACTGGAATTGGATTTTATTAGAAAGTCAGTCCTAACTACAGACACACTTCCCTTTTAGTGGACTGTTTTTCATAGAAAGCCAATAGAGACACAAACCTTAGGGGTGTGTGTGTATGCGCGTGTGTGTGTGTGGTTTTTTGTTGTTGTTGTTGTTTACCGTGGCACTCCTAGTTATACAAAAAACATTTTTTGTTTTGTATCTGTTTGTTTTTCTCATAAAATTCCATGATTGAAACAAGTAGTCACCTTGAAGTTTTCAAAGACACTAGAGCTGTGTTCAGGGTTCCAATTTTTCAGGCCCAAATCAAGAGGCCACTAACCAACCAGTGAGGAGGAAGCAGCCACTTTGGGCCTCTTTGATTTTAACTCTCTCCATTTCCACGTCCTTAGCATTTCAGAGTGTCACAGTTTCTGACCACATACATTCTCCGCTTGTCAAATGAGGATTACAATTCTGAAAACAGATGTTTATGTGGCACCCAAGATTTTAGTCAAAAACCTCAAATATTAATTCACATCCCCAAATGATTCCCCATTATTAGCTTTTAACTTTAAAAGTATTTTTTTAACCTATTCCTCAAAGTATTTTTCATAATCTGCTTTTCTCCCATTCATTCACACTTCATCAGAATGCAGTCAGCCAGGTTAGGAAGACAAGTAAGGAGTAAGTCATAAGATTGGTTTTTAAATAGTTGAAAATGTGTATTTGCCATTCGGTTGGGTGATTTGTCCTTTAAGATGGAGCCTGAACCTATAAAAAATTGAGGTGGGAGCTGAACATGGCAAAATGTGTTTGCTTTTCTTAGATAAATCTGTTAGTCTGTGTGTGCTGTAAAATGGCATTATTCCTTCATTGGAAATTACACTTCCTACACACCATACGCCACTCTGCCTTCTCTTCACAGACTTCCCCAAGCAAAGTTCAAAATGCCTCCTGCATTTGTAGTTAATCCCATGGTGAAACCATTAGCATGGTCCCCTCTTTGAGCTCATCTGAAAAGAGCTCCAAGATGAGATTTTTTTTTTCAAGAGAGCATTTAACAATGAGCCAGCATAGAAATGTTAACTATAGATAATTTCCAAATTGGGTTTATCAGAGCAAATTGTTAAGTAAACAAAAAACCCAAAACTCACAAAACGGTGAAGAAGGAAGACAAATAACAAAATTGTGTATTTAATAAAATCCAAAGATGGTATGTGTGGCAGCACTGATATTCTAGAGAAATGGATCGGTTCCTGGTACGGACATATGGACTTACCAGATTAAGCAGCGTCATGTATTTCCACCTTGCACCATTTGCCAAGATTTTGGGTTTCACCTCGTCTTTTCCTTCCTGTGAGATGTAATAATTGAGGAAAGTATACCAGCTCAGAACAAGGAAGTGGTATATGCATGTAGAAGTCTTCGTCATGGCGAGTGCTGACCGGGGCACCGTGAATGTCTTGAGTACTTTCTGGCGTCCTTCTGTGGGTCACAGCCGAAGTCCAACAGCAGGCCGGAGAGCTATAAACCACACCCCTCTGGGACTGAGAGTTCCAATACAGGCTGAATTTGGTTCTCTTTTAAGCTCCTTTCCTGATAAACTTCAGAGGCAGGATTACTGCTGGTTTTCAGATGACTGCATTTAGATAATGATAGATAATCTGTAGATTTGCATAAAATACAACATGTGGGCTTTGAGAAGGGCAGGTAGCAATGCAAGAGCTGTACATTGTACTGTTTCACTAGGGCACTGGGGCAGGGGCATGGTTAAATGAAGTAAGCATGAAATACTAGGAAAATCTAGCGAAATACTTCCATGGCTGTAGTCTCTTTTCTTTTCATTTGCATATAACAAGGAAGTTGCAACCTTATCTCTTGAGAAAAGGAGGAGCAGGTTGATAAACCAGATCATGGGTGTGCTTAGGGCATGAACAGTAGAAAGGAAAAGTGTGCTGTAATTTTGCTCCTGAGGTCTCTGAGATTCTAGAAAGTCTGCAACAACCTTTGATCCTCCAGGGAGCAGCTCCAACGGTTTCTTTTCTTTTTTTTTTTTTCAGTTTTGTAACTATACCCTAGAGAACCAAGAGTAACCCAGGGCTGTCCTAGACACTCCATTTGCATAGGCATTTCTGTGCCCTGGGAGGGAAGAAGCAGCACAGGAGACCATCCTTACCATGGCCATGACCCCAATATACCTGACGTTAGACATTGCTGGGAGAGGGTGAGAGTCCCTGCTCTGCCATGAATAGGATGAGACGTGGCTGGGCTAGGCAGCATGCAGGACTAGGCTCTGACTCAGGCTCCCCAGAAGGGAACTGAGGAAGAACTAGAAGTGGATGCCTTGTGACATCGCCAGCTTGTTTCCCTGGGCAACTGACTCCGAGGGGTGAGCAAATCCCTCAGAGAAATGCTCCTGACACAGTTATGTAAGTCTGTAATTGGTGCTTTTCAATGACTTAACCAGGGCTTAAAAGTACTAGCAGAAAGAACTGTAGGCTGGACAAGGAGGACAAACCATAAACAAACCCACCTCCTAAGAGTCAATAGACTCCCAACATCAGGATTGGGAGATGGGAGGAGAGCAAACCTGAGCCCACCATGGAGTTCTGCATTGTAACCATGTTTTTTTTTTTTTTGTTGTTGTTGTTTTAATCTGTTGGGGCTGCTATAACAACGTACTGTAAACTGGGAAGCTTGGAAACAACAGAAATTTATTTCTCAGTTCTGGAGGCTGGAAGTCCAACATCAAGATGCTGACAGAGTGCCTGGTGTTTAATGTGGGTCGGTTTCCTGGTTCATAAATAGTGCCTTCTGGCTGAGTCCTCATGTGGTAGAAGGGGCAAACAAGCTCCCTGAGGCCTGTTTTATAAGGCCACTAATCCCATTCATGGAGACGCTGCCCTCATGACCTAATCACCTCGGAAAGCTCCCCTCTCCTAATGCCATCACCCTGGGAGTTAAGATTTCAACACAGGAATTTGCAGGGAACACAAACATAGACCATAGCAAACCATTCTCAAAGGAAGGGGTGATCTGGGAAATGGGTACATAAAACTCTGTACAAAACTCCACAGCCTGGGCTAAATTGCAAATAATAACAGAAGCTAATACTTTTATAGTACTTACTGTTTGCTAAGCATTGTTCCAGTTGCTTTACACATATTAGCTGATTAGCACTCTAAATAACACTATGAGGTAAGTACTATTACGTATTAAGTACATTTTCAGATGAGGAAATTGAAGCCCGATCTGCTAAAAGGATGTGTTCAACACTTTGTAAGAGGCAGAGCTGCCGTCTGAACTCAGTGTGATGGTTAATATTGAGTGTCAACTTGATTGGTTCGAAGGATGCAAAGTATTGCTCCTGGGTGTGTCTGTGAGGGTGTTGCCAAAGGAGATTAACATTTGAGTCAGTGGATTGGGAGAAGCAAACCCACCCTCAGTCTGGGTAGGCACCATCTAATCAGCTGCCAGCGTGGCTAGGATAAAGCAGGCAGAGGAACGTGGAAGGACTAGACTTGCTGAGTCTTCCGGACTTCATCTTTCTCCCATGCTCTCAGGATGCTTCCTGCCCTCGAACATCGGACTGCAAGTTCTTCAGCTTTTGGACTCCTAGATGTATACCAATGGTTTGCCAGGGACTTTCGGGCCTTTGGCCACAGACTGAAGGCTGCACTGTTGGCTTCTCTAATTTTGAGGTTTTGAGACTCGGACCGATCCACCACTGGCTTTCTTGCTCCTCAACTTGTAGACGGCCTGTTGTTGTGATTGTGTGTCACTTCTTAATAAATTCCCCTTCTTATATACATACATCCTATTAGTTCTGTCCCTCTAGAGAACCCTAATACAACCAGTGTACCTGCCTACAAAGGAACAATGTTGCTCTGCACACTCTCAGACTCCCACTTTGATATTTCTCCTCTCCCTACTGAGTGCCCCCCTTTTTTTTTTTTGAGATGGAGTCTCACTCTGTCGCCCAGGCTGGAGTGCAGTGGCGCGATCTCGGCTCACTGCAAGCTCCGCCTCCTGGGTTCACGCCATTCTCCTGCCTCAGCCTCCCGAGTAGCTGGGACTACAGGCGCCTGCCACCATGCCCGGCTAATTTTTTTTGTTTTTTTAGTAGAGACGGGGTTTCACCGTGTTAGCCAGGATGGTCTCGATCTCCTGACTTCGTGATCTGCCCATCTCGGCCTCCCAAAGTGCTGGGATTACAGGCGTGAGCCACCGAGCCCGGCCAAGTCCCTTTTATTCTTCTCTCCTCTCATCAGAAAATTATCTCAGAAAAGGATCAATATGTTTTGAAACTTGGTGCACATATGAATGAATGAATGTCTCCAAGGGTGTTTTCATTTTAGACACCATTGTTGATTCAGAGGTTTTATTCCTTTATACAAAAAAAAATCTCAAGTCTAAGTCTGCAGATGGGTAAGGATTGAGGCAAAGGTAGGAAAGGAGGGGAAGACAAAGACCCAAATCTCTGAGATGTGTGTGTCCAAACCTGGACACTGGCCTTTCACCACCTAGATGGTTTTTTTCTCTATGTTAGCCTCATTGCCCACAGATGGGGCCTCTCATAAATATTGATAAAATTATTTAAATTTATTTGTAAGAGTTTTAGTGTTTTACATTGGGATCCAATGAATTGTTAGCATTTTAATAAATAATGACATTAATATATAAGGATTTAATAACATGTAATATCATTTTAATACATAGTAATAATTAATAAAATGATATTTTAATAAATAACATGTATATGTATATAAGGATTTAATAATTACATGTAATATATGTATATAAGGATTACATTATGAGTTAAGGATTATGAATTAAGAAATAGTTTTATTTCTTAAGAAATATTTTAATATTTTAAGAAATAAAACTATTTCTTAATTCAACATCTGCATTTTCTTATAAACTTTTCACAAAATTGTTGCCAATGAAAAATCTACATTGCAACCATATTCACATCATAATTTGTGTTCCTGGTTGAATAACCAGATCCATTTTCATGAAGTAGCCTGAACATCTGTTCCCCACCATGAGACCAGGTGGAGCTTTGGAGAGCAATGAATGTCACCTCTTAGTTGCACGTTATAAACTAATACATACTAAGCGTGCTGTTTGTCTGCCTTTTCCTCTCTCCAAGTATCTGAGGGCTTCACGTCATATCCAGGAGAAGTGGGAAGGAATTGTTCAAAACTTTTATTATTTTACACAGGAAATTTTAAACATTTAAAAATAAGCATATTTCATACTTTGATTTGGATACTACACAGGCCACTTGGTTACTAAGAGTGACTTTCTTTGAAACTCTCTACCCCCCTGGGAGTCCGCAACATGATTCTTTAATTTCACAAATACTTATTAAGCAACAGCTATCTGCTAGGTCCTGGGGATTCCCCGAGGAAGAAGAGCGATGCAAACCCTGCCCTCATGGAGCTTATATTTTAGCAGGAAAGATGGACATTAAGCAACAACAAAAACAAGTGTTAATTTATAACTATGGCAACTTCTGTGAAGGACAAACACAGCAGACTTATTAGAGGGGATGGCAGTATCAGACCTGGTGTGGGTAGGGCGTCAGGGAAGCTAGCCCTAAGGAAGCCACGTGTGAGCAAGGCTTATTCTCCCAACATGCTCTTACTATCCTTCTCAGTCTGTTTAATGTGCTCCTCTTCCTCCACCAGCTCCTTCTGTGTTGGCATTCCCCAGAGAGCTGGTCCAGCTTACTGTCCGTCTCCCAACACATACTCACCCTAGTGATTTTATCCATGATCATAATTTCTACCACTGCCTTCCAGTTTGTGACCACAGATTATATACCTCTGGTCCAGGCCCTCTCCCTATCCCCACCAAGCTTCAAACACATCTTTGACTACCTGTTGGAATCTCCTGAAGGAGACAGACACACCTCAAACTCCATATGTCTAAAACTAGCTCACTGACTTCCGCCAAACCAGGCTTTTCTTCTCTAGTCTCTGTCCTGTGACCATGGCCTCACCATCGACCTGGGAGCTTCCTGTGTCCTCCCGCTTTTTTACTCTTCAAATCCAGTTAACCACCAAATCCTGCCAAGTTCATTTCTTACATCAGGGTCAAATCAGTCCCTTTCTTTCCATCCCTTCTACAACTGCCCTCGTTCAAGTGGCCTCCATCTCTTGCCACCACCATAGCAACCAGCAACCTAGCTGGTTTTCCTGAATCTAGTTTGATGCCCCAACGCTGTTTTTCACAAGGTCAGTGAGTGATTCTCTCTGAAATGCCACATCCCCCACCAGCTCATGTCGTTTTACTACATCAGCATCACCCACAGCATTACATCCAAGTTTCATAGCTTTTAATAACCTGCCCACTCCCCACTGGCTCTTTCCATCCTCGTGTTGCATCCCACATTGGATGTCACTCCAACAACACTGCATTGACAGAGCTTTTCACCCACACCTGGCTATGTCACATACCGGCACCTTTACTCCTACTATCTCCTCTCCCTGATGCCTCCTCTCAACATATCTTTGACTGGTTACGTCATAACCCTCATTTAAAATGCAGCTCAGCAGCTTCTTTCTCCAGGAACCCTTCCTTGATGGCCACCACAACCTGGCCATCTTAAACAGCTCCCTCCTGTCTTCTTTAACCTGCTATGCATCCCTGCATGTTGCATAATGATTAGGAATTAGTCTTTTTTGTATGTCATTATCTCCTAGGGTTCACATATGATGTGTTTGAATTCCCAGAGCTTAGCATAGTGCTGGACACACAGTAAGTACTTAATAAACATCTGCTGAATAAGAAAACAAATAACCCAATTTAAAAAATGGGAAAAAGACCCGAATAGACATCAAAAGACGACATACAAATGGCGAACAGATATATAAAAAATGTTCAACATCACTAAACCTCAGGGAAATGCAAATTAAAACCACAATGAGATATCGCCCTACACCTGTCAGAATGGCTGTTATCCAAAAAAAAAAGAAAGAAAGAAAAAAGAAAACACGTGTTGGCAAAGATGTGGAGAAAAGAAAACTCTGATATACTGATGGTGGGAAATAAATTAGCACAGATATTATGGAAAACGGTATGAAATTTCCTCAGTAAATTAAAAATAGAACTATAATATCATCCAGCAATCCCACGACTGGGTATATATCCAAAGGAAAATGAATCAGTATGTCAAAGAGACACTGCACTCCCACAGTCATTGCAACATTCTTATTTACAATAGCCATGACAGGGACTCACCCTAAGTGTTCATCGACGGATAAATGAATGAAGAAAGTATGGTACGGATACACAGTGGAATAACACTTAGTCTTCAGACAGAAGAAACTTCTATTTGTGACAACACAGGTGAACCTGGAGGGTATTACGTTAAGTGAAATAGGCCAGGCACAGAAAGACAAATACTCCTTGACCTCATTATATGTGCAGTCTAAAGAAGCAGAGAGTAGAATGGAGGTCACCACGGGCCTGGGGCGGAGGTGGGAGTGGGGGTTGGGGAAAGTTGGTCAAAGGATATAAAATTTCAGTTAGACAGGAAGAATAAGTGTAAGAGGTTTATTGTACAACATGGTGACTATAATTAGTAATAATGTATTGTATGTTTGAAAATTGCTAACAGAGTAGATTTTAAGTATTCTTGGCGAGGCATGGTGGTTCACACCTATAATCTCAGCACTTTGAGAGGCTGAGGTGGGAAGATCACTTGAACCCAGGAGCTTGAGACCAGCCTGGGCAGCATAGCAAGACCCCGTCTCTACTAAAAACACAAAAATTATGTTTTTATGATGTGCACCTGTAGTCCCAGCAACTTGGGAGGCTGAGGTGGGAGGATTGCTTGAGTGTGGGAGGTGGAAGTTGCAGTGAGCCAGCATCACACCACTGCACTCCAGCCTGGACAATAGAGTCAGACCTTGTCAAAAAAAAAAAAAAAAGTATTCTCACCGCAAAAAGAGGATAAGTAGGTGAGGTAATGCATATATTAATTAGCTTGAGTTAGCCATTCCACAGTGCATACAGATTTCAAAACATCATGTTGTGCACCACAAATGTATACAATTTTTATTTGGCAATTTAAAAAATAGTAGCAGTTATGAAAATATTTGCTGAATAAATGAATATGTGGAATACCAGGTGTACCAGTCTACCGAGCCTTACCCTAAAGCCAGCTCATTCATTAAAAACCTACTGTGTTCAACGTGTTCAGCTGCTGGGTTGTGGGGAGGAGGTGGAATACAGAAATGAGTAAGACAGCCTGAGCCCCGGAGGAACTCACTGCCAAGTGGCAGAGACAGGTATGTAAACAAAAAATTACAGCACGATGTGATAAGTACTATAATAGAGGTATGCACAAAGTACTAATGGAGCCTAAATTATCCTGCACATTATTCTGTCATTCTAAATATATGGAAGATTGAGCTAATGATGAATGCATTGAGTAAGTCATGGGAAACTCCAGACACCACGTAGGAGAAGATAAGGATGAAAGGAGTCCCACAGTAAAGTAGTCATGGCCACCGGCACAAATAACAGTTTTTCCTGGTAAAGATATAACCCATTTCTTGGCCAGTCACCAAGGGATAAGGTACAAAACGCAGGGAGTCAGGGCAAGGGGCTTGAGTCCAAGCCTGTATATGCTTCAGGACCTGGAGCTGATCAGCCATCAGCTTCTCTGGGGTGTTAATTTCCTTCGGTATGAAATGGGGTTCAGGGAACCTGCAACAGTGACTATCTCATGTCCCAAAGCTGGGACGCCAACTGAACTAAGGGAGCAACTGACCAGGGCTGGCCTCTGAAGAAATGCCCCAACCCCACACAGATTCACACACCCCCACACATACCATGGCGCCAGCTGCAGCGGGAGGGGTTGGATGACACTCCTAGGTGACGCCTGCAGGTTGAGCAGCGATGAGCAGGAAATAGGGACACAGGGCACAGAGTCCTCGAGATTATGGTGAACAAGTCTGCTGAAGTGTGGTTTCATTTTGACACAAGAGAGGGGTTCTCCAGCTGCTGTTGCTAAACAAACAGCTAACCAATATAGCTCTCAGATGTTAAACTTGAAGACAAGGCAAGTTGGCGGGACTTGTACTTGTTCCACCTACCCTGGTAATCTGCACAGAGCCCATCTCAGATGGCTCATTCCTTTACAGCTGATCTGTACTTCCACAGTTCTTACAGAACTGTCTTACCTTTGCCCATCCTTGTGCTAATAGTCCCATCATTAAACTCTCAGCTGAGGGAAATGCCTTTTCCTATTGGAACCTTCACTGATGCAGCCAATCACTATGAGCTCCTCCAGGGGTGTCTGATACATCTCTGTGCCCTCAGCACTATTCATGGTAGCAGGTAAATTATAAATGCTAATAGAGATTTGTTGTTTGCCCAACTATCTTACCCAACAGTAACATACATAGGAGTCCAACTCTCCCCCGGGGCCCGAGCCATGACCCCAGCACAAGCAACCTTAATAAACAGCTTGCCCCCGCCTTCCTCAAAAAATGAACTTCTCTCTTTCTAGGACTGGCAGGTTTCTTTAGGACATGGATTCCCAACTTTGCCCTCCTGGCTCAGCCCCTCTATGAAGCAGCCAAAGGCCCTCTCAATGAACCCCTAAGCCCCCCACACAATATACTTCCCAGTTTCCGTGGACTCCAAACCGCTCTCATCACTGCACCTGCCCTGTCCTTACCCGACATCTCCCAACCCTGCGTTCTCTATGCCACCGAAAACCAAGGAATAGCTCTCGGGGTCTTAGGGCAACAAAAGGGAAATCCTCTTTCCTTTACCCCTGTGGCATACCTCTCAAAACAAACAACACTGTCAGAGGGTGGCCAACCTGTCTTAGAGCATTAGCAGCAGCGGCCATTTTAGCTCTGGAAAGTAAAAAACTAACATTCAGCCAAAGCACCACTGTCCACAGCTCTCACAACTTACAGGATCTCCTCTCCTCCCGGGCGTTAAGCTCCCTCTCTCCTTCCCGAATTCAGTCACTCTATGCCCTCTTTATTGAAAATCCTGAATTCAGCCTCACCAAAACGCACCCCTCAACCCAGCATCCCTACTCCCCATATCCTTTTCCCCTCCTACTCATTCTTGCACTGACATTCTGGATCACCTGCAGCCACACTTCCCTAACATCTCCTCCGAGCCTCTCACTAACCCAGATGACCAACTATTCATAGTTGGCTCATCTTCCGGAGCCCCCGTCTCTCCCAAAATTGCTGGGTATGCAGTAGTTACCTTAAACCATGTAATTGAGGCTAAAACCCAACCCCCAGGAACCTCCTCCCAGAAGGCACAACCCATAGCGCTCACCAGAGCCCTAACCCTCTCCAAAAACAAATGGGTCAACATATACACAGACTCTAAGTATGCCTATCACATTCTTCATTCCCATGCAGCCATCTGGCAAGAGAAAGGATTCCTTACCGCCAAAAGAACCCCCATTACTAACGGCCACCCTTATTTACCAACTCCTTCAGGCGGCACACCTCCCAACTGAAGCAAGAGTCATACACTGTCGAGAACATCAAGCAGGATCAGATGAAATCTCAAAAGGAAATAGAAAGACCGACGAGGCAGCAAAACAGGCCTCCCTTTCTCCTCTCCCTGCCCCCATCCTCCTTGTCACCCCAGCAGTCCCACCCAGATACCCTCCCACTGAAAAGTCTTCACTACTACAGCAAGGAGCCTCCCTTCAAGGGGACTGGATAATCAAAAATCAAAAGCCTGTTCTTCCCCAAGAGCAAAGCAAGGAAATTCTAACACCTCTTCACCAACCCTTCCATATCAGTGCATGCCCCCATACCTACTCCTTCGCCCTTGTTTCTCCTCCCCCTATCTATTCATCTCACTAAAGGACACAACCTCAAACTGTCGTATATGCTCTGTTACTTCCTCCCAAGGGGCCCTCCGCCCTCTCCTCATCCTTACATACCAGCTCAGAGGAACACTCCCAGGGGAGCACTGGCAACTAAACTTCACCCACATGCCTCCCGTCAAAAAAGCTAAATATCTTCTTACCCTTGTAGACACTTTTTCAGGTTGAGTAGAAGCATTTCCTACCCCTTCAGAAAAAGCTGCAGAAGTCTCTCAGATTCTCATATCAGAAATTATCCCTAGATTTGGTCTCCCAAGCCCCATACAATCAGACAATGGGCCTAGCTTCATCTCCCAAATTACCCAACAGGTCTCCCCATCCCTTGGCGTTCAGTGGCGCCTCCATATCCCATATCAGCCCCAGTCATCCGGAGAAGTCGAGAGGGCAAACGGAATTCTCACAACTCAGTTAACCAAACTCACACTGGAGATCAAAAAACCTTGGACCTCCTTTTTACCCATAGCACTGGCTCACATCAGAGCCAGTCCAAAGGCCCCCTCCTTCCTCAGTCCATTTGAGTTAATGTATGGACGCCCTTTCCTCTTACAAAAGACCCCCTCCTAACTCTCAATTAGGAGAGTACCTCCCAACACTCTCCCTCATCTGTCATCCCCTCCACGAACAAGCTGACCAGGCCCTCCCAAAATCCCACCAAGGCCCCACCGACCAGGAACTCCTTCCTGGAGAATATGTGTTCCTAAAAACCCTTACTTCAACGAGTCTCAAACTGAAGTGGGAAGGCCCTTTCCAAGTCCTTCTCACTACCCCCACCACAGCCAAACTTTCAGGATACAACTCTTGGTACCATCTTTCCAGGTTAAAAAGAGCCCCTGCCGCTGACCTGCCACCGACTAACCAACCAGCTGTTTCCTGCAAATACTCCAGCACTCTTCTTGGAAAAACTCAACTCCACCTAATGCCCATCCCAGAAGACCCCACTCTTCCCCCATGAACCATAACAGACAAGTTATCACCCCTTACCATTAAGTATCCAAACGCTTATTAATGGAAATCATCTATTACGCTGCCCTTGCAGGAATCACCCTACTTACTCTACTCTTTGCCATAGGACTATATACCGTCTCACCTCCTGGGTGGAGTTTCAAACAAAAAATTTCCATATCCGTAACATTTTGCCTCACAATCCTCCTTATAGCAGGTATAATAACCACCACCAACAGTTGCCCCTCCTAAATGTCCTGTCTTTGCCCGTCCTGCCGTTTCACCCTCTTCCTTCACTGCATCACAGAATTTCATGGTCCTACCGAGAACATCCCACCCTCACGGCATTCCTTGACTGGATCACTGATCTTATATTTCAAGGGGATTTACAGGAATTCACTCCAGATGAAGCTGAATTCTTTACCTTTACACTTGCTCTCTGTCTGTTTACTCCTCCTCCTTCTCACTACTGCTCCCACCTTCAGCGCACCATTCAACAGGCACATAGGATACTCAATCAAACTAACCCCTCCCTGGCCAAGGCCTGCTGGTTCTGTGTACACCCCTCAGAAACCATATCAAAGGATGCCTTCCCAGTTCCCCTCAAAGACTGGGTCCTCATCAATATAACCCTCCACCCCCGCTACCAAAGTTTCAGAGGAGTAAATGCACTCAAAAGTTACAAACTCAATCTTACCACACATACTTCAGAACACAAAGTTATCTTAGGAGCACTTACTTCAGACTCAAAACTCAGCCAACAAGCATTCCTATGCATAAAATGTGAACTTTCCTCAGGAGTCCCCCCTAGGCACCCTCTCCTCTAGCTTATGCAACTATACCCTAACACTCACTCCCCCAACAGGCATCCAAACAGTAACAGTAACAAACCCCACACAAACTCTCAAAATCTCCAACCCCCCTCAGGCCCAAGTCACAGGAGAAACATCAGGATTCTGCAATAACCGACATAGGCCCTGCATAGAAATCGCAGGGTGGAGCACTTGTCTAGACCCCCACTTCCGAATGCGTGGAAATCCCACTGCCTAACACACCCTCAAACAGACTACTTATTGACACAAAATGCTTCTTTCTACACTTAGAAAACTCATCAGTAGGAGCTAGCCAGCTCAACTCAACACACACCCTTCAACCCCTAACCGGAGTGGCTCTAGCCTCCTCCCTCCACACCTGATGCTCAGAAAACAACATTTTACATCCCCTTTTTGCCATACATTTCCAATTCTGCCTCCCTAGCCAAGGTGTATTCTTTCTATGCAGCACCTCCACCTACCTCTGTCTCCCCACCAACTGGACAGGCCCCTGTACACTGGTCTTCCTCAGCCCTAAAATAGGCATAGCTCCAGGAGAAAACCTGCCTCTCCAAAACCTAAATACTCAAATCCCACACCGCAGGCGCCGGGCCATACAGCTTATCCCACTACTCGTAGGCCTGGGCATCACAGCAGCCACAGGCACTGGAGTAGCAGGAATCGCAACCTCCTCTTATTACCATAAAACCTTATCAAAGGACCTTTCAAATGGTATAGATGACCTTGCAACGTCTATATCCACCTTACAAACTCAGCTAGACTCCCTAGCGGCAGTCGCCTTACAAAATCACAGAGGTCTTGACCTACTCATCGCTGACAAAGGAGGACCCTGCATTTTTCCTAGATGAAGAATGCTGCTTTTATTTTAACCAGTCAAGCTTAGTTTAGAATGCAGTAAAAAAAGTTCAAAGATGCACCCAAAAAATCAGGGAAAGCAGCTCCTCTACCTGGCCCTCTTGGCCCTCTTGGTCTCTCAGCACCTGGGCCCCCTGCCTACTCCCTCTCCTTGGACCTGTTATAATTCTTTTTCTCTTCCTCCTAATCTTCAGGCCTTGCTTAATACACCTCTTCACCCAGGTTTTGCAGAATCATATCTGAGCCTTTGCCCACGGAACCATACAGGACATAATGTTACTCCAGGAGTATCAACAATTTCAAAACTAAAGCCACCCCCACATTCCAGCCTTTCCCTAGTCGCTGCCCTCTCAGCCTGAAGCAGCCAGACAAAAAATGGCACCCCCTTTCCTATCATCTATTAAAAGGCTGGAATGTTAGGGTCACTCCGACCAGACTGTTTCCCCTCCCTTCCCATGGGTCTTACAATGCAGTCCTTTGTGACCTCCGCACAGCTCCCCCAGGGCTAAAGACAAACCCCTCTTCACTGACCCCTCCAGTAACTGTCCAGGCAGTTACAGGATGCAGTTAACATGTCTGTTCACCTTGCATAACAAAGCTGGCAAAAAACATCTCCAGGATGCGGTCAAGACACCTGCACCCCCGACTCATCTCCCTCACCCCGACTCAGCCCTCCTGCACACCCAGCTCAGCTCCCCAACCCTGACTCAGCCCACCTACACACCCAACTCAGCTCCCCAACCCTGACCCAGTTCCTCGCCCTATAAAGCCCTGTGGTGGTCTGTAAGCCTGGCTGTCTCCTCGGCTTTGGTCAGGAGGTAGCCCGGCAGGACTGACAATAAATCAGCTTGCCTGAACTTGGGTCTATTGGCCTCATTCCTTTCTCAGCTGTCCTTCCCATTATCCCTTACAGTAGGTTGATTCTTTTATTATTCTGTAACATTGCTCTTTGTTTCTAGAAGTTTATTTGCTTGGATAAATTCTACTTTATCTGAAATAAATATGGCTATTCCTTCTTTTATAAAAAATAATTAATGCTTACACAGTATTTTTTTAGTCCTTTGACTGTCAACCTACCTATTTCATTGAAATGAAAATGAGTTACTTGTATATAGCATATAGTTGAGTCACGGTTTGTTTGTGTTTGTTTTGTTTTTTATCCACTGTGCCAATATTTGCCTTACAATTGGTGTATTTAAACCATTTACATTTAAAGTAGTTGTTATTAGGGCTCAAGTCTTCTGTGTAATTATTCATTTTCTCTTTGTTTCCTCTCCTTATGCCTCTGGTCCTTTCTTCTTCCTGTGTGTTACATGAACACTTTTAAGGATTCCATCTTGATTTACTTATAGCGTTTTGGAACGTACCTTTTTACGTAATTTTATTAGCAGTTGCTCTGGGTGTGACAATATACAAATGTAACTTATTACAGTCTACTGGCATTGATATTTTACCACTTCAAATTAAGCATGGAATCCTTACTTCTGTTTTAATCCCTTTATCTTTTCCCACTTTTAAACATCGTAGTCTTGACTCTCAGATGCTATTGTAATTTTTTGTTCTAATCATTAAATATGATTTTTTGGCCAGGTGCGGTGGCTCACGCCTGTAATCCCAGCACTTTGGGAGGTCGAGGCGGGCGGATCACGAGGTCAGGAGATCGAGAACATCCTGGCTAACACGGTGAAACCCCGTCTCTACTAAAAATACAAAAAAATTAGCCGGGCGTGGTGGCGGGCACCTGTAGTCCCAGCTACTCGGGAGGCTGAGGCAGGAGAATGGGGTGAACCTGGGAGGCGGAGCTTGCAGTGAGCCGAGATCACGCCACTGCACTCCAGCCTGGGCGACACAGCGAGACTCCGTCTCAAAAAAAAAAAAAGGATGTTTTAAATTCCTGAGAAGAGCTAGTCTATTGTCTGTATTCCTGACTTTTACATTGTTCTTTCATCTTTCCCAATGCTTCAAGTTTCCTTCTTTGATCATTGTCATTCAGTTTGAGTCACTTCTTTTCTACTTCCTTTAGGCTTGCAACAAATCCTTTAAATTTACCTTCATCAGAGAATGTCTTTATTTCCCTTGTATTCCTGAAGAATAGTTTTGTAAGAGATAGAATTCACTGTTGACAGTCCTTCTTTCAGCACTTAAGAAATGTTGTGCCACTTATTGTGGCCTCTGCGGTTTCAGATGAGAAATATGCTATTATTTGAGTTTGTATTCCCCTGTGGTAAATGTGTCGTTATGGTCTGGCTACTTTCAAGATTTGATCCTTAGCTTTCAGAAGTTTAATTACAGTGTGTCAAGACATGGATTTCTTTGGGCTTTCCTATTTTAAGATTGTTCAACTTCTTAAAGCAGTAGGTCTATGTATTTTAGCAAATTTGGGGAGGTTTCAGCTTTTTTTTTTTTTTTTCAAATACCCTTTCAATACCACTCATCTTCTGCTCTCCTTTTGGGAATCCAAGGATACGAATTTTTGATCTTTTGTTATTGTCCTACAGCTCCTTGAAGATCTGTTCTTTTTTTTTTTTTCAGGATATTTTCTGTCTGTTTTTCAGATTAGGTAAATTCTATTCATCTATTTTGAAGTTCTTTGATTCTATCCTCTGTCATCTCCATTCTATTATTGAGCTCATCCAGTGAGTTTTTATTTCTGTTATTATATTTTTCAGTTCTATAATTCCCATTGGTTCTTTTTAAATAACTTCAGTTTCTTTGGTGATATTTTCTATTTTTGTTTCAAGAATTCATAATTATTCATTAAAGCATTTTTATAATAACTGCCTTAAAGTCTTTATCAGATAATTCCAGTATCTGATTCACCTCTGTGTCAGTGATTATCTTGTTTTCATTAAAGTTGTGATTTTCCTGATTCTTGGTATAACTATTACTTTTCAGTTGTATCCAGAATAATTCCTTTTAACCAAATGAGCGTGAGCAACTCTGCAATGAGTAATCTGCCAAGGTTATTATTTATTCTGTGTTTAACCTGGACATTTTGTATTTTGACTATTTGGAGACTCTAAGTCTTATTTAAATATTTTATTTTAGTAGTCAGCCACCCTGCTTAGGTTTGGTACATGGGTCCTGGCCTGACTTTTGTACACGATGATTCTGATGACAGTTTAATTTTCTGGGCCTTTGTGATGCTAGATTCATCCGTTTGGTTTATCTAGTACCATGGGGGCTCCCAGTGTGATAACCAAAAATGTCTCTAGACATTACTAAAAGTTTCCTGGGGGAGAAAATCACCTCCAGTTGAGGACCATTGATCTCAAAACCAGAAAAATTCAGTGTCCCCAGTGTGAGACACGGCATGATCCTATGAGGCGAGGCAGATGGAAACTCTTCTAAAGCCTGATAGAAGCACTTTATGGCCTTCTCCAGTGTTTTTCTGAAGCAACTCCTTTCCCTGGGAAGAGGAAAAGGCTTTATTTGCTTCTTTCTATATCTGCCCACACTTGCCCTCATGGAAGATGTCAATGATGACGCCTATGATAGACCAGGATTTGATTTCCTGTACAACACAGCTCAAAGATTAATTTAGCCCTTCACGGACAAGTTGTCTTTATTAAGGCATTCAATTTCAAAGTGAAATCCTTTCAGAATTACACATGTTTGTGTACATACTTATATTCCGCTTTAAAACATGCTGTCAGGCCGGGCACGGTGGCTGACGCCTGTAATCCCAGCACTTTGGGAGGCTGAGGCAGGCGGATCACGACGTCAGGAGTTCGAGACCAGGCTGGCCAACACGGTGAAACCCCGTCTCTACTAAAAATAGAAAAATTAGCTGGGCGTGGTGGCAGGTGCCTGTAGTCCCAGCTACTCAGGAGGCTGAGGCATAAGAATCGCTTGAACTTGGGAAGCAGAGGTGGCAGTGAGCCAAGATTGTTACCACTGCACTCCAGCCTGGGCGACAGAGTGAGACTCTGTCTAAAAAACAAACAAACAAAAACACAAAACATGCTGTCAAAGATCATTATCTTTTTTGGTTGTTGATTTTTTTTTTTTTTTCTACATTGCTGAAATGACATCACATGACCTTTCAAAAGTTTTTGCTTTTCTGCCTGGAAGCACAGGGCAGTGTTTCATAAAAGCAAGAAAAATGTTGCTGTGCTTTTTAAAATCTCCTTATCTTGGAAAAAAAAAGCTGCCAGATTGCTCAGAGTTCCTCACACTCATTTGGTTAAAAGGAGCTATTTTGGTTAATCGTTTACTGCCCTGTGGATAGAAAGCCATCCTCAAACTGTGTGAAAATAAAACGAAACCTCATAGAACACTTGTTTACAAAACGGCTGAAATTGAAGGTCACACCCATCGGCCTCCGTGGTATTTTCTCCTTGCTAAACAAGTCTGCATTATTGCAGATTAATAAATCATCTGGGATCGCTTCACATTATCTAGTTGGTTGAGGTTCATGGACACTAAGCATTTTCCACCAATCTCCCCTAGAATGCTCATGGTGTTTTAGGCCACTCAGCATGAGTCCAATTTGTTTTGTGGGTGCCCAAAATAAATCACACACCAGTGTAAAATAAAATTAGCTTCTCTCTCTTATTTTCAAAGAAAGATTTCTTTGAACCCTGGCCTGCTGAGGATAATAATGTTTTGTAGACGTGAGCTCCGTGGACAGAAGTACAGCTGATTATCAGCTGGTTAGAGCAACTGTCTCCTGACCCTAGACTCCAGTACCTGTTCCCTTGTATACTTTGGTTGAACGATGTCAAAATTTCTTTCCACCATGTTTTGCCCTTTCCCCTCCTGTGTTTACCTTCTAACATTCAGAGGGAGTGATGTCAAAATGATTTGGAAAAGGCCTACATAGGTCGTAGATGGAGTGTAGCCATTTATCTTCAAAGCTATCCTCAAACCATGAGGCTGCTTTCTCAATGAACTTGCTTGAAGTGCTAGGGAGGTAGCTTTTTTTTTTTTCTGTTCTGGAAAGCAATAATTACTGCACTGCATCCAGTAACCTCATTTCAGGGATTCATTGCATGACAATACCCTCCCCACCACTGTGGTAACATAAAACAGTTTTTATGTAGTCCTTGGCCCTTGAATAGGGCAAATGTGACAATCCCTGTTTTCATCCATCTGGCTGTAACTTTCAAAATGAGCACTGGATCAGGAGCAAAAAGAGAACACAGAGTCCAGAAGCCATCAGGCTACGCGGCCAAGTTGGAGAGTCTAACCTGCAGCCTGGGCTCTTGCTGTTCAAGGGTCTGTTGTCTACCACTAGCGTCATCCTTAGGATGCCATGAATGAGAGGATGCCTGAGGAAATGTCTGACAGCTACCAGTTGACTTGAGGGGCTCTTGAATCGTTTTCTGTTATATTTTCATGAGGCTACTGGCCTGCAGTGAAATGCTGGCTTCTGAAGAAGTGTGAATTCCAAAGCTAATCAAGGCAAAAGATTTTCACATGGTGGCCGAGAGTGTGAGTCCTAAGTCCTAAGTTACCTACCTCAAATCCTGGCTTCAGCCGGGCATGGTGGCTCATGCCTATAATCCTAGCACTTTGGGAGGCCGAGGCGGGTGGATTGCCTGAGCTCAGGAGTTTGAGACCAGCCTGGGCAACACGGTGAAACCCCGTTTCTATTAAAATACAAAAGAAATTAGCTGGGAGTGGCGGCTGGCACCTATAGTCCCAGGTACTCAGGAGGCTGAGGCAGGAGAATTGCTTGAACCCGGGAGGTGGAGGTTGCGGTGAGCCGAGATCACGCCACTGCATTCCAGCCTGGGTGACAGAGCGACTCCATCTCTACAAAACAAAAAAACAAACAAACAAACAAACCCTGGCTTCACTTGTTCCCAACTGTGTGGCCATGGGCATGTTCATGAAACTCTCTGTGTCTCAGTTTCCTCAACTATGAAATGGGGAAGATGATAATAATACACAACTTACAGCATTGCTGTGTGGATTGGAGGAGACAGTGCTCGTGGAGTACTAAAGACAGAGCCTCTGAGGTCATAAGCGCTCAGTAAGCATTAGGTTTTAGCATCGGAAGCACCTGGAGAATGTCTGTCCTCACAGCCACAACCTGGCCAGAATGCCCGTGTGGCCCACAACAAGTACCCCATTGCTAGAAAATGTGTTTGCCGGAACAACTTCTGCAGTGTTTCTTCAGCATGGCCGAGGTGCTAAATCTATCACTAGGCTTTCAATTGCTAGCAGCCGGAATTCTTTCCAGAAAACATTTGGTGAGAACAATTTCCAAACATATTTCACAGTTGTCTTAAGGCCAACATTAGCTTTTAAACTGAAGAAAAGTCTTCACTCTTGACCTGGGGCTTTCCATTAAGACTGTAACAACTCAGAATTTCCCACTGGCCCCTGCAATTTCTTAGGAATTGAAAAGAGCGACTGCAGTTGACCTAAAGTCGCAAGTTGGTGAATTATCATTACCTGTCTCTTTGAGGCAGGGTGGTGGAGAGAGAAGGAATGTGTGTGTGTAATTAGTAAACATCAGCCCATTTAAAATTATTGTAACATATTATTTTATTTTTTAATAACAAATATACCATCTATATAAATAAAAATAAGTACTAATGTTTATTAGGCCTGTCAATATGGCTTAAGTATGTGCACACACTTTACACACATTCTCTCACTTTTTGTTTCCTACAACCCTCTAAAGCAAGGGTTATTTTGCTATATTATAATCAAGGAAGCCACATCTGAGGATATGAGTGTTTAAATAACTGGTCCAAGGACGCACAGTGGAGAAACAGCAGAACTGGGACTTAAGGCCATGGCTGTCTGACTCAAAAATCCATGATCATATGGGGACTCTCTGTACTATCTTTGCAACTGTTCTATAAATCTAAAATTATTCCAAAATAAAAAGGTCATTTAAAAAAATAAAATTTATTGCCAAAATGGCTCTACTATGCTATTTCTCTAAATGACTTATAAAAGGATTTTGCTTTGTTTATATACTGCATTTCTGAGAAATCTTGAAAAATAGAATGCTGTATTTTCACTTGAGAATCCCTCTAGCAACTCTATTCCCAGAGTATTGTCTTGTACTTCTTCATGTAAAGAACTTAGAATAGAGCTTGACACCTGGAAAGCACCCAATAAATGTTGCTTATTATCATCATCACCACCATCACTATCACCATCATCATTATCATTGCTATCTTCATAAATCGTCATTTGTTACATTAAATCTTATATTTTTTAAAATTAGTAAATACGTTAGAGTCCCCACTAGACTGTGAATGACTGAAGAGCAAGGACAGAATTCTGTAGGTCTTCAATAACATGTTATGAAACAGATAAACCCCTATGCTCACAATTACATTCTTCAGCACTGAATCTTTAAACAGACAAGCAGTTTGTCTCTGTCTCTGTTTCTAATTTGCCTTTGCCCTGGGGGAGGAGAGATGTTGCCAAACATCTCCCTATGACTGTGACCACTTTGTAGTTCCCATCCGACTTTATAGCCCATTGTTTGGGTGAGGGATGAAATGGACTTAAAAGCTGTTCATTCCAAAGGTGGTTTTCCTTGTGCCTGAGCTCCTTTAGCTCTAACTCAATTTGACTCAATTTGATCCTCTCTGCTATGCTGCATGTCAAGGAAAAAAATCTATAAATGGGAACAAAATTAGTGTGACCCTCATGCCTCATGCCCAATTTAAAAGAGCCAAATTATCTTTTCTTGCTGTCATGTTAAATGTTTCTCCTGCCATGTCCCCAATTTCCACTAAATGCCAACAACTGTTTATAAATTCCTGGGCTCTAAGAAGATGAGGACATAGTCCCAGAAGCCTGATGCATCAGGATATGCAAACTCTAAAAGACAAACGTTTTCACTGCGGCTTTGCTGACCCAGTACACTCTGTGCATTCACTGAGGTGCCAGCCACATCACATGAGATTGCTTAACACTTGACTAGGGCACTGTTTTAAAGGATGTTAGTTCTAGGCAATTACCAGAAATACCCTCTAGCTCAGCACTATCCAACAGAACCGTCTGCAATGATGGAAATTTCTGTCTCTGCGTTGTCCCATGAGGTGCTCACGTGTAGTCATAGAGCCCTTGAAATGTGGCTAATGCAACAGAGAAACTAAAGTTTTAATTTTATTCTATTTTAAAATTTGGAGACTTAAACAGCCCCATGGGGCTAGTGGCTACCTCAACCATCCCGGTTTACCCGGGATAGAGGGGTTCCTTGGAATGTGAGAGTTTTAGCACTAAAACCGGAACTGTTCTGGGCAAACTAAGACATTTGATCACCCTAAACTGGATCCCTTTTCAAAATATGTTTGGCATTTTTGGAAGCATGAAATAGACATGTAGCAGCTACAGTGTAGATTCAAAAGGAAATGAAGAGATAGGTAAATAACTGAGCTTTCCTTCCCAAGCAAAGTACAAATAAATGTTTTCTAAAAATTATTGAATTGGTGAGACCACAGGGTTGACCCTTACAAGTGAAGTAGTCTATGTGAAATCTCAGTAAAAAGCCGAGCCGGGCCGGGCACGGTGGCTCACGCCTGTAATCCCAACACTTTGGGAGGCCGAGGCGGGTGGATCACCTGAGGCCAGGAGTTCAAGACAAGCCTGGCTGACATGGCAAAACCCCATCTCTACTAAAAAAATACAAAAAATTAGCTGGGAGTGGTGGTGGGCACCTGTAATCCCAGCTACTCGGGAGTCTGTGGCAGGAGAATTGCCTGAACCCAGGAGGCGGATGCTGCAGTGAGCCAAGATCGCACCACTGCACTCCAGCCTGGGCAACAAGAGCAAAACTCTGTCTCATAAGATGTAAAACAGTTCCCTCAGCCACAGTTCCCTGGGCCCAGTTATAGCCAAACTTTCCCCAGGCCCTGTCCCTGGCAACTACTGATCTGTTTTCTATCCCCATAGTTTTTATTTTTTATTATGAATTTTTTTATTTTAGAGATGGGGTCTCACTCTCTTATCCAGGCTGGAATTCAGTTGTATGATCACAGCTCACTGCAGCCTCAAACTCCTGGGCTCAAGCAATTCTCCTGCTTTGGCCAACTGAGTAGCTAGGACTACAGGCTTGTGCCACCATGCCCCGCTAATTTAAAAAACCAAAAAACAAAACAAAAAAAATACTTTTTTGTAGATTTGGGGTCTCACCGTTACCATCTTGCCCAGGATGATCTCCAACTCCTGACCTCAAGTGAGATTCCCACCTTGGCCCCCCAAAGTGTGGGGATTACAGGCGTGAGCCACCTCCCCTGTCCCTGTCCCTATAGTTTTAACTTTCCCAAAATATATAAATGGAAACATAAGGTATGAAGGTTTTGAGTTTAGCTTCTTTCATTTAGCATAAGACAATTGATTCATGTCCATGATGCTCTATACATCAATAGTCATTCCTTTTTATTGCTAAATAACACTTCACTGATGGATGTACCACATATTAGTTATGCTCTGATTTAGGTACATCTGGGTTTTTTCCCCATTTTTCTCATTTATGAATAAAGCTGCTATAAACATAGATTTTCTCTTTTAAAAAATTGTTTTGGGGACAGGGACTGGTCTCACTATGTTGCTCAGGCTGATCCCGAACTCCTGGACTCAAGCAATTCTCCCACCTCAGCCTCCTGAGTAGTTGGGACTACAGGTACACACCAGCATCCCCAGCTATAAATTTTCATTTCTCTTGGGTAAATACCTAGGAGTGGGATTTCTGGGTTTTATGATAAATGTTTAAATTTATATGAAACTGCCAAATTGTTTCCCAAAGAGACTATATTGTTCTGTATGGCTACTACATTATATGAGCATTCCAGTCACTTTGCATTCTTGCCAGAACTTGGGTTTGTTGTTTTTTTTCTTTTAAGCTATTCTAATAGATGTGTAGTGGTATTACACTTTGGTTTTAATTTGCATTTCCCTAATGACTAATCATGTTTAACATTTTAGCAGCCGGGTGCAGTGGCTTATGCCTGTAATCCTAGCACTTTAGGAGGTTAAGCCAGGTGGATCACTTGAGCCCAAGAATTTAAGACCGGCTTGGGCAACATAGTGAGACCCCATCTCTCAAAAAAAAAAATTAAAAATTAACTGGGCATGGTGGTATGCACCTGTAGTCCCAGCTACTCAGAAGGCTGAGGTGAGAGGATGGCTGAAGCTGGGGAGGTCGAGGCTGCAGTGAGCTGAGATTGCACTGCTACACTCCAGCCTGGAAAACAGAGTGAGACCCTGTCTCAAGAAAAGAAAAAAAATATTTTTTGCATGTATTTATTTGCCATCCATATATCATCTTTGTGGAAGTGTCCATTCAAATACATTTTTTTTTCAGACAGGTTTTCACTCTGTTGCCCAGGTTGAGTGCAGTGGGGGCGATTACCAGGTTGTTACTGGAAAGGGGTCCCAATCCAGGCCCTAAGACAGCATTCTTGGATCTCGCACAATACACACACACACACACACACATATATACACACACATATATATACACACACACATATATATACACATATATACTATATATACATATATACATATATACTATATATACATATAGACATATATATGCTATACATACATATATACTATATATACATATACATACATACATATATACATATATATACGTATATATGTATGTGTGTATATATATATGAATGCCAAAAAACACACATATCAGTGTGGAAAAATAACCCGACTTTGTTGGATTTAATGTTCATGCACTAGAGAACAACATTATTTCCATTTACTCAGAAAATTCTTCTGTGGGGGGTTAAGAAAGTGAATGTCGCAGACATGCTCTGCTGTGCTGCACTATCCTGTGTGTATATGTATTTTTAGATTAATACAAGTCATGTGCTCTATTCCTTACGTAATTTATAAAGTTACACAAAATATAAAGAGGAATAAACTTCTCTGAAACTTTTTGGGGAAGGAAGGTAACCTACATGTAATAGTGTCCTTTAAGTGTACATGAAAATGTGCGTTCTATAATGAAATGGATTCATTCTACTACAGTAATGCATTCTATAATAAACTTGTCCTCACACTACCTGCAGAACCCACCAGTAACTGACTTGACTGCATTTTGAATCCCACTGGAGAAGGAAAGGTGATTGGGTGACCACTGAAAAATCATAACTGTCTTGAATTCCTGATCCCAGCCAAGGGTGTGGTTAAGAACCACTAGAAGTTTCCTACTGGATATAATTATCCTGGTAAAAGCTTCTCTGCCTCATAGCTCATCTACCTGCCAACCAGAGAGCCCAAAATTCACCACCGAAGATGGATTCCTTCAGACTAAGCCTCATTTTCTATTAAAACACAGATATCTTCTAAGACTGGTCATGTATAACCATATATTAGCACCATATTGTAGTTAATTTTTTTACCTTTCAAATCGATCTCCACTATCAAAGTCCTGAACACTTTTGACTATGCACCCTTATCAGTAAAAAATTTTGAGCTGTGTCCCCTATATATATATATTTTTTGGTAATTACTGCCAATCTATACATTAATAAGGCATATTTATTTGAAGAAGAATCCCACTGTTACTTTTTATTTTGCTTCATTTTGCTGTTCTCATGGTTCATTTGACTTAGGTCAGCATCCACATTAAAGTATATATGTATGTTAATACTACTGGTTACCCAAACCACAATTGCTCTGCAAGTAATGATGGCTTGGATGTCTCTGAGTCACTGAGGAGAGTTAAAAACCATTCCACTTTCAGCAGTCTAGCATTTGTTACTTGGATTTTTCTCTCACCTATTCTGTTGCTTCCCATTTAATCACATTTTTGAGCATTTCTTTTTCTTGTCATTGGGCTGTTGGAGGATGGTGGTAGAGACTACAGCCCAGTTGCTGAGATAAAGGTGAGCCTGAAGTCAAGGCCTTGGGTCCAGTTCCTTTATAAATCAATTTATTTGCAATCTTCTGGAAGTGGTTACCAAATATTATTGTGCAGAAGAATTACTTAGAGAACTTGTTAAGAGAAACAGGATTCTTAGCCAGGTGCGGTGGCTCACACCTATAATGCCAGCACTTTGGAGACCGAGGCAGGAGGATCACTTGAGCATGGGAGTTTAAAACCAGCCTGAGCAATATAGCGAGATCCCATCTTTGCAAAAAAAAAAAAAAAATTAATTTTTAAAATTAGCCGAGCATGGTGGTACATACCTGGAGTCCCAGCTACTCAGAAGGCTGAGGTAAGATCACTTGAGCCGAGGAGCTTGAAACTGCAGTGAGCTGTGATAACACCACAGCACTCCAGCCTGGGTGAAAGAGCAAGACTCTGTCTCAACAATAATAACAACAACAACAGAAAAAACACAAAATGAGATTTCTGATCCCTCCCCAAGAGATTCTGATTTAATAGGTCTGAGGAGGGGACGATAATCGCCATTTGTAATAAGACCCCCTCCCCCACAGCACCACCCACACAGGCAGTCCGGGGTCAGGCTGTGCTTATACCCCAGGAAATATTGGAGGCGTGAGAATGGTGGTTGCCAAAGCAACCTTGGCACTGGGTGAAATAGTCCAGACTTTATTACATGGTGACCATGCTCAAAAGCTTGACCTTTGTCACAGAATTGGTAGGGATAGGGCAATGGAAGGAGGGTGTGTGGGTGCAGGAGTGGGTGTGTGCAAACATGAGGCCGGGTTTCTACCAAAGGTGCTAAACAGAATTGGTTTTCCTTTTCTCTCTCTCAAAGTGGAAGTTTGTTTTGAATGCACATATTTTAATAAACTAAATGACACTTTATAAATTACACCTTTTCAATCTTACACCTCCAAAGAATTATTTCTAAATTCGTATCTTATTAACAAATGTGCCATTTGTGCCCCCTCAAAAAAGAATGTTTTAAAATGGACATCTTGGTTCCTGGTTCACAATGAGATTTAGGTCAAGTGTGAATTATGATCACAAGGTAAACATATTACTGTGGCACCGAAAGAATGTAGGGATCACAAGACAGACTTCCAGGTGTACATTTTGCTACTTGCTACAGATGAGTTACTTAATTTGGGTTGTGGGGAGGAGTTGGATAATTTATTTACTAAAAAGCTCTTAAGACCCCAAGTCTGTAAGCCTATTCCTCAGATCCTAAACATACCCAGATCTGTCTGTATCCCAGTGTGAACACACAATACACCTTCTCCTAAAAGTGAGACCCCAGATCTACTGATAGATAAAGTGAATGACAGTTATTGCTGAAGTAGAAATAAAATCATATTTCAAATACAGTTTCTTCATAAAGTCCTATGGCAATTTTTACCCTTTCTGCATTTTTCTTTGAGGCCTAACCTTGAGAAATCAATAAGCATAATTGGTTAGAAAATTGAATTTCTTTCTCTTTGCTTACAGGAATTAATTTGGCAAGCCATAGTTAATTTAGTGAGCATGTTTGCACTAACCATATTTTATATGTCTAACACATGGTATACAATTGTGCTCTGTGATCATTGTGAAATGGTGCCTGCGGCCTGTGTTACGAAAGTTCAGAGCTGCAGCAAAGCTTTAGGGAGACTCACACGATGTGAGTGGGGGGCAGTTCTAGCTTCCTGATTCCGTGAAGGGCATACCCTCAAGTGTAAATCTATTATTTGCTGCCGGTTGAAATCTTGTTAGTCCTCAGGGAACAGTTTTCTGGAGATCATTCTAAATCAAATCCATGGGATTTCTAGCCCAGGATCCCTGAGATTTGTCAGTTTGGTTCAATAGGAAGACCTAACAGCTAGGACATTCCAAAAAATCATGATATAGATGGTTTACTTTCAGTGCCTTGACCTACTGTCATGGACCGCTCTGCCACTTCGCCCTGCTGTCTCCTTCCTTCTGGGGCTTCCATGTACCCCCAGGAAAACTCATTTTCCCCTTTCTTGTGTCTTGGGATGGTTTTCAGTGTTTGTCAGTGTGAAAGGAAAATAAATCTCAGGAGCCCACAATGAGTAAGCCAAAGGGAAGTCAAGCTGGGACCTTCCTCCCACTTCATCCTAAATAAGATAGCTACAATGAGATAACTGCTTCATGATTCGCTAACAAGAAAATTCCTTGTGGACAAAGGACAGACGGACCTCAAAGTCATCCCTCTGCCCAAGTGAGACAAATGCATGTCTGATGGCTTCCTTTGCCCTGTTGTTTCCAAACTAAGGCATAGTGATTATTCCTCTCTTCTCCTCTCACAGGTAAATTGTGTATTCAGTGAAAGGCTAATCAGAGACTCAAAAGAATGCAACCATTTGTCTTTTAGCTACCTATGCCCTGGAAGCCCCCTCCCCTGCTTCAACTTGTCCCGCCCTTCCGGACCAAACCAATGTACACCTTACACATATTGATTGATGTCTCATGTCTCCCCAAAATGTATAAAACCAGGCGTGGGTGCCCTGACTACCTTGGGAACATGTCAGGACCTCCTGAGGCTGTGTCAAGGGTGCATCCTTAAACTTGGAAAAATAAACTTTCTGAACTGATTGAGATCTGTCTCAGATACGTTTGGGTTCACACTAGGTGCCTATGGGCTGATTTCATCCCTAGCAAGTGAAGACGAGCTGTGGCGAGGGTAGCAGAGGGATGTCAGGCTTTGCTGAGTGGCAGGGGGAGCAGCCAATAGTGTGGGGATATGGGGGCGGGGGAGGTGTCCTCTCCCCTCCTCCATGACTCCCTGCTGGATCACGCTACCAAAAAACTAGGCACCACCACATGTGTAAATACCTGAGATGCTGGGAAACCATGCAGGCTGGGCTGTGCTAAAACCCTTCGTTTTATTCTGTATCAGGGTAAAGATTGTAAAGAAAAAACTCCCTGAGTGTAAAGAAAAAACTCAATTACAATTGGACCCCTAGGCTTCTAAAGGAAAGTAGGTGAGAGACAGAAAGGGGCGTTTTCTAAACTTCATGGCATTCAATGTTCCACAGCTGTGGAAGATTGCAAGTGACCTCTGCCTGGGGCTGCCGCTGCTCATCTGGATAGGTGAGTCGGGGGTAGCCGGGCGTGGGTGTGTGCACCAAGGCAGCACAGGGCAGGACAAAGCCCGGCTTGCTCTCATCCCTCAGCCTCTGAGTCTGCAATGCTGTCTGTATCTTACCAGTGGCCTGCAGTAGCAGGAGCCCCATATTGGGTGGTGAATCTACCAGTGACTTCAGTGGTTGGAAACTTGGGAAAGTTTAGGCTACATTAGAGAAGGAGTGGTTCACAGGCAAGCCACTGGCGGGGGTTAAGAGATGAGAAGCACCTGCCAATGATTTGGAAAACACGACTTGCTGGCACCTGCCTGTTCGGCAGTTTCTTTCTGCAGGTTGTGAGCCCCTTTTGTCATTGTTAGTGCCTAAGGGTCCAGGAAGCACTGTCTACCCTAGGAGTTTGTTAATAAATCGCCACGGTGAGTTGGGTAATGTTTGAGAGCAAAATGAAATAAAATGTCCTATATGTGTTTAAGGTGTAGAAAACTAGGAATGGAAGATAAAAAGGCTTTCTGCTCTTGGATCCCAATTTACCTAGTGGGCAGGAAGCCTCCCCAGCACCCTTTCCTCATTTCTGACCAAAGCAGTTAATGGCATTAAATGTCTTCATGTGATCTCACGCTAGAACTGTATTGGAGCAGACATCTGGCAACAATTTATTGGCGCACAGGATAAATTTTCAGAAAACGAAGTTGCAGTTCTGAGAAACTTCACAAATCCACCTTCCTGCCCACCCACTTCAAAGCCCCTCACCCTCTCGGCAACTGTTCACCCTCCCACGCTGGCACCTCAGACGCCTGCAATAACCTCCGACGAACTTGTCGGACAGCCCTAATCTCCTAACAAGGGAAATGCAAAGAGCTCAAGACAGAGATCAACACTCTGGAGGGGGATTTCCAGGCCCAGATCAGCACCCTGCTGAGACATGCTGTCTGGAAAATCAGAAATGTGATGTGGGAGTGCACAGCCCCGTGGCCCCCTCACCTGGCCATGCAACCGCCTCTCCATCCAAGCCAGTGGTCAGGCAGGGAGGAAGGACACTCACCTGTAAGCTATTTAGACGTGGCCTCACCTTGTGGGGTTTCCACAGAATGGATCTCTTCCAGAGTATCATCATCATCATGACTGGCGATGATGAGGAGCTAAGGATCTCCCTCTCGGGTGGGTGGGAACTCACTTCGCAAGAAAGGTGGCTCTGGTTTGGAGACTCTCTGGGCTGGCTGGCTGCTGGGAAGGCTGTCAAAGGTGAGCAGGCAGCATCATACCTGACCAATGAATGGCAACAGCCAGGACTGCTGGGAAGTGTGGGTGCAGTTGCTGGCAAGAGCCACCTTTTTTTTTTGGTGAGTGGGCGTTCAGAGGCAACTTCCCCTGGAGCTGGCATCCTCTGTCTGGAGTAGGGAATTGGAATGCGCAGGAATTGGGGAGTGGAGGGAGGTTGTGTGTGTGTGTATTTGTGCACATGTGTGACTGCAAGTGTGTACAAATGCAATACCACGTTTCTATCTATAAGGCTTAGAAAAAGCCATCCTTGAATGAAACCTCTATTTTACAAGAGGCTGCAAGAGCTTTGGGATTTTCTTCCATGAAGTAACATGATTTCGCAGTGGATTTCAAACACGTTTTAAAGCACCAGAAACCTCTCTTTTTTTTCCTGCCCAAACACAATCATATTCAAAAGTCACAGATTAGAAAAGAGATCGAAGCAGGGTTGCCCTAATTAAAGTGTGTGCTGGCCCCAGAGACCCAAACCCTCTGTTGGTCCTCCTCTCTATGGCCAGAAAGGCCCCAAATGAACTCATGGAGGCCCTAAGGACCCCAGAGCAAAATGTACCAAACTGGTAAGTGAGTAGGATAAGTTCTGGCTTTCAAGTCAGACAGACCTGAGTTTGGGTCCTGACTCTGCCACTTGTGAGCAGTGAGGTCTTTGTCCACTCATTAACATATCTGCTTCTCAGTTTCCTCATCTATACAATAGAAATAATAACCCTTATATTGCAAGGTATCTTCAAGAACAGGAGAAAAATACACGTAAGGCATGTGTTACTAAATCCCCATACCTATGAGCTGTGGCTGGCACATACAGTCTTTACACAATGTATTGTTGCTATATGACATAGTTTGGATGTGTGTCCCTGCCTAAATCTCATGTTGAAATGTGATCCGCAATATTGGCTGTGGGGCCTGGTGGGAGGTGACTGGATCATGGGGGTGGATTTCTCATGAATGGTTTAGCACCATCCCCTTGGTACTGCCTTGCAATCGTAACTGAGTTCTTGTGAGATCTGGTCATTTAAACGTGTGTGGCAGTTTCCTTCTCTTGCCCCTCCTTTGGCCTGCTCGCACTTCTCCTTCCACCATGATTGTAAGCTTCCAGAGGCCTCCCCGAAGCCAGGTGACGTCAGCATCATTCTTGTGTAGCCTGCAGAACCATAAGCCAATTAAACATCGTTTCTTTATAAATTACCCAGCCTCAGGTATTTCTTTATAGCAGTGCAAGAACGACCTAATACACTATGGTTAGTTCAAGGAAGCTTTGGATATGAGCTGTCTATTGATAGCCAGGAGAGAAAACAAATGACAGTGAGGAGACTTCCCTTAGCTCAAAACTTTTATGCCTGTTACTATCCTGTTTGGTATTCTTTTCCCAATGGCACCTAAGTGCTTTGTTTAGTATGTTCTCTTTAAAAACAGGACAATCAAGACAGTAAATACATAACCTACAGAATGAGAGAGGATATTTATAAATCTCATGTCTGGTAAGGTTCCAGTATCCAGAATATACAAAAAGAACTCGGCCGGGTGAGGTGGCCCACACCTGTAATCCCAGCACTTTGGGAGGCCGAGGTGGGCGGCTCACGAGATCAAGACATCAAGACCATCCTGGCCAAAATGGTGAAACCCCATCTCTACTAAAAATACAAAAATTAGCTGGGCGTGGTGGTACACGCCTGTAGTCCCATCTCCTTGGGAGGCTGAGGCAGAAGAAGCGCTTGAACCCAGGAGGTGGAGGTTGCAGTGAGCTGAGATGGCACCACTGCACTCCAGCCTGGCAACAGAGCGAGACTCCGTCAAAAAAAAAAAAAAAAAAAAGCCACACACACACAAAACAAAACAAACAAACAAAAAAACCTCTGACAACAACAACAACAACAACAACAAATCCAATTTAAGAATGGGCAAAGGACTTGAAAAGTCATTTCTCCAAAGAAGATATACAAATAGCCAAAAAGCACGTGAAAAGATGCTCAGCATCCTGAGTCATTAGGGAAATGCAAATCAAACCCAGAATGGACACCACTTCATACTCACTAGGATGGCAATGATAATTAAGAATGCAGAAAACACCATGTTGGCAAGGATTTGGGGAAATTGGAATCCTCATGTACCACTGGTGAGTGTGTACAACGGTACAGCCTCTATGGAAAACAGTTTGGGAGTTCATTAATAAGTTAAACACAGAATTATCATATAACCCAGCAATTCCACTCCTAGGTATATACTCAAAATAACTGAAAAAAGACAATCAAACAAAAATCTTTACATGAATATTTACAACAACACTATTCACAACTTCCAAAAGGCATAAACAACTCAAATGTCCATTTACTGATGAATGGATATACAAAATGAGTTATCTACTTAAAAAGAAATATTATTCAACCATTAAAGGAATGAAATACTGATACATGCTGCATTTTCTGTGAATCTTAGAAACATTATGCTAAGTGAAAGAAGTCAGACACAAAGGACTACATACTGTATGATTCCACTTAAATGAAATATCCAAAACAGGCAAATCCATAGAGACAGAAAGTAGATTCATGGTTGCCAGGGGCTGGGGGGACGTGGGAATGGAGAGTGACTGCTAATGGATAACAAGTTCTCTTTTACGTTAATGAAAGTGTCCTGGAACTAGTTGACAGTGATGCTTATGAATATTATGGGTTAACTTGATGCCACTGAACTGCATACCCTAAAATGATTAAAATATGTTTTATGTTGTGTGTATTTTATTGCAACAAATAAAAAGCAGGACAAGTATCCATCTAGCCAAAATATAGTCTGTGCATTTTTAAAGCAATTTTAAAGGTTTCTTTTTCCTCTTTGACCATCTTGCATGGATGCAATAAAACACAGTTCTGAAATGCTAGGACATCTGTCTGCACTAAAGAAGTCTCATTCCAATTTCAAGGGCTCACTTGCCTCTGGAACTGGCCTTGAGAATGGGAGTGCCTACTCCTCCCTCAACAGCTGACGTAAAAGGGAGAACTTCCCGGAGGCCAGCCAACAGCCTACTGGGGCATAATCAGGCTGCCCAGCTTGTTGGCTTGGACATGGCTCCTCTCCACTTAGGAGGCTCTGCCCACTCACATTCCAGGCCTCAGCTTGCCATGTTTTCCTGTTAAGCCCAGAACCCTTCCCCTGGGTCCTTTCCTCAGAGGGGACATGTTGGGAGCCACAGTCTCAGAGATACTTGGGATTTTAAACATGATGCAACTCTAGGGCTGACTTTGGAATTCTGTGGGCTGTGCTTGGCCCAGATCCCACCTTTGGGCCACTTTTGCTGCTGCTATTATTTTTAGTTGGTGGGGCAATCATTGTGTGCCTTTGTACAGTTTTCATTTGGGAAGCCTTAGAGCTCTTTAACTCCACTCCATTCTATCACATCCTTGTTTAGCAATGATCATCCTTTTGCATTACAAACTAGAAAAGCAACTCCGTAAGACTAACAAACTCTCTTCAACCAAGTAAAGGAGACTCCTTGTGGAGGGGAGCCCCTGCCCGCTCACCTGGATGACCATGCCTCACCTCTGCCGATCACATGCAAATATTTGTCCTGTTCTGAGACATCCTCCTGGGTCCCAGCTTCTTCTCTTGAAGAGTGAGTTTGATTTGATTTTGTATTTCTGTCTTGAGCTACTTCCTGCTTTATCATTCAACAGCCTAAATTTAGTTCAACACTCCATCTTTACAGTACAGATTTCCAGTGCACCATCAGAAGCCGAAGTAACTGTGAGTGGGAGGCATTGGAGCCGGCTGGGAGGTAAGCATTCGGGCCAGCAGGGAGGAGGAGTCGCCCATGTAGCAGTGCTGGATGACAACATTCCCACACTGCCCTCGGACACATCACAGACCCTGGTACCACAGGATCCCTCTGATTCAACTGAAGAGAGATGCAGAGCTGCATGCCACCAAGTAACTAATCCGTTCTTTTCTTCTTATATCCATTGAGCAGTGTGCTGTGTTGGCACAATGCACAGTACTTGTTAACCACTCCAGGAAAAGAAAGAGCCACTCATTCTGATTAGCTGTCAGAACTAATTTTAAGCTATGTTATTATATGGTAAAGAGGAAAAAGGAAATACAAAGAAACTGTACTTAAAGCCAGTGCCTAATCAGGTTTTTTCCCCTTCGTCTGTTTCATACAAAAGCTCCCTGGAATCACTGGGGTGAACCATTTCATTCCCCTCTTCCGGTGTTAATTACATGTGATATTCTAAAATATACACTCCTCTCTCCAAGTAGACCAAACCGAGCCCTTTGTAAATTGCTCACTGCCCATTCGTTTTCCCCAGCAGCTCCACCTCATTTCCTTGTACCTCCTGTTTCGCCGTGGGGCCACAACTCCAGCAGCAATAAGTATAGAGTAATTATTTCTGCCAGAAACATTCCCCCTAAAAAGGGCTGGGCTGACTTTGGTGTATGTATGTGTGTACTTGAAAGAAAGGCATATAATAATATCAGGCCTCTTTGTTTTCCCTCTTTTAATACCCACCGGTTCTCCAAGATGTCATTGGCAAACACAACAGCATTTGCTTTTGTTCCCTTTACAAATATTTTCCTCTCAAGGCCTATTTCTTTCTTAAAACTGCTGCGTGTCTCACTATGGAAAGCAATAGTTCTCAATTAGTAGACTGAATGAACTCTGCCTGTGTGGTTTTGATTTAGGAAATATTTACTAAGCTTTTGGTCTAAAACTCCCCAAAATCCGGAGCAGCTGATAGTCTCTTGGGTAAGTGAAAGCAACTCAAATGGTAGGTATTTGTGTTTCAGGTGGGAGTGGGGGCAGAAGAGGGGCCTTGGGAAATCCAGTTAATCTATCTATCACTTCTTTTCCAATCATGTCATTATCCATTCAACAAATAATTGCTGAATGCCTAATATGTGCTTGCTGCTCTTGGGTGAGTTGGGACCACCAAGCGTGACCATTCAACCCAAGAAGAACTCTTATTACTCTTGCAGAAACAGAGCTGGGCATTCTGTAACAGTCTAGAGATTTTACTGGAGTAAGGGACAACCATATGATTTGTCTTTTGGCATAATACAAATGATATTCATTTTTTAAAATAAAAAAATTACTTACATTTGTATCTTATGGTAAGCATTTCTTCCAATATAGGGAAATGCTAAATGTCTCCAGATTTCTGCATAGGGCTTACATGTTGCACAGATTTGTGACAATCTTGAGATTTGGTTCCTTGAATGGAGTCTCTAATACAAGCTTTCTACTTGGATTGAATGATCAGCCTTGATGGTCCCAACTTGCCCAGGAGTAGCAAGCACATAGTAGACATTTGGAGAGAATCCATCTTTCTATCAGCATAGATTTGGACTAGAAGGTGTCAATGGAAGACCCAGAGATTTAGAATGGAGAATCCAAGTGGTAGAATGAGTTATGAATAGTGGAATGGATTCATTAGATTTAGATTCTTAAAGAGGCCAAGTTGGACTAGATTCTAGAAAGACTGTGGTTAGAGGTACTATTTTTGTTCAAGAACAGAAAAAGGTGAAGTAATACATACTTATGTACAACCAATCAAATTAAACATCTACTATATAAGAAAGATGATGTGAAAAATAATCACATACTTCTATTAACAGAGTTATCCAAGTGGCCTGAATCATGCTTGTGAGTCCCACGTGTGGTACCCAGAACAGAAGAGAAGAATCACACCTGTGCACTGGGCCACATTTCATTTAGGTCCAGGGCACTCCCAATAGAAGGAAGAAACAGCTCCCCCTCAGAGTTATTTTGTCATGAAGAGTCTGGATTTCAGAGTTCCAATGCCCAAGTTAAACAGCTTAAGCTTGGGGGGCCAAAATTTTTTCACAAAAGTGTCACCTATGTGCAATAGGACCTGTGGCTCTTAACCGCCTGAGTTTTCCAGAGTATCAGTGAGTATTCCTTGAGCAGAAACATGATCTTAATGGACTTCTTGGCATGGAGTGGCAGGGTGTGGGTGCATTCTGGATAACTGGACTTTCCCAGTGTTTGAAATTGTGCCATTTGGTTTCCTGACAACTGCTATGGAAAGTTGGGAAAGACAGAAGGTGAAAAGAATCCAGACATATTTTTATCTAAATAATGACATCTTAAAGACAGGCACTGAATGGCCTATGCAGCCCTCACTGGTAGAGGATGTGCAAAGAACAGCAGAATGAAGTCGGAGGCAGCTTTCTTTCCTGTTCCCCTTGGGGACTTTACAGCTGTCTCCTCTTCAGCCCTTCCATATCCCCTACAACTACCAATTATCTTGAGAATCAAAAGCAGCTTTTGTTCAAGCAAAAAATCAATATGTCTTATCTTTGAATATCTCCAAGAGTATTCAAGCTAAATGGGCTTTCTTAAAAGACACATCAGCCAGGACTCCAGAATTAACAGAAGTGATGAGCCTGTGTTTATTAGGGAGCTTCAAAAAGATTAACACGAAAACAATGCCCCGTTCCCCCTCAGGAAATATTGGACAGATACCCAGATATCCGTCTGCCATAGAGATTGAGATTTTGTTTCACTCAACTTGGAAGAGTTGGGGAGATTTAAATCTTGAAACTAACTGCAGATGAATAATACAAAATTAGAGCTTGCCTTGATGTTCCCACCAGGGACACATCCATCTCATTATTAGGTCACTCTGCATTTGGGGCCTCAACTGAACTTCCCTCTGG
Source organism: Pan paniscus (assembly GCF_029289425.2). NCBI lineage: Eukaryota > Metazoa > Chordata > Mammalia > Primates > Hominidae > Pan > Pan paniscus. The sequence continues at coordinate 26,462,380 of NC_073254.2, forward strand.
CTGGAGATAGTTACACTGTACAACAGTATTTCTCACACTTTAGTGTGCACACAAATCACTTGGGATCTGATTAAAATGCAGATTCAGTAGGTCTGAGGAGCGCCCAAGGATCACAGGTAAT